>NW_028327179.1:72537518-73162518 GCF_987537825.1 Furipterus horrens | reverse complement strand
GGTTTTCAAAACTCTGTGTTACTCCCCTGAGGTGGAATTCCAGTCAGCATTCCTGGGCAGATATCTAGCATCATCTTTGAGGGGCCTTTTCTACCAACCTTAAAGGCCAAATTGATCAATTGCAGTTTGAACTCCATCAGCAGTTTATGGACATTAAGCAGCTTGCTGAACAAAAAGTGTTTCAAACCCTAAATGATAACCTTCAATGGCTTAACCCTAAAAATTGGTTTCAAGGTCTAAATTTACATATTTGGATAATGGGAGCAACTGAATGTTTATTAATCATTACTATACTCTGTCCTTTGATGTATCTGCAAGTTATTTACCCGTGATCATATTAGAGAGAAACAAGTAGCAAGTTTCATAGGCCTATCTACTATAGGCATCACAAAAAACAAACAAGAGGGAAATGTGGGAAACCACTCCTCGTGGATTAGGGAATTGTAGCCCCAGCCTGAGCATGACTGCCACCGGCATTCTGGCTGTGCTTGTCTTTAAGTCTCAACATAAGGCTGTGTGTGGAACATAACTGAATACCACTCAGAGGATTGCCATGGGAATTGGATTAAAGAATGTTTATTATGCTTATTATGCTTAGAACATGCTCTGTTTTCTTTATCATTAATGTAATATAAACAATCTCTAGCAAGCAGTGTATGAAACTTTGCACCTGGTCAAGATGCTTTATAGACCCTGACACAGACCAGTCACTGTGATCCCTTTATTGGTACATGTAATCTGTTACTGTCAAATGCCTGAAAGCTATTGATGATTTATGAATTTTGACCTTGTATCTTTTGTATGTATCCTCCTCAATAAAAGGCATGAAGGATGAAGGTTTAACTGCTGTCCTCCACTAGAGAGAGCAGTCACCTTCCTTCCCCCAGACATAATGAAATGTCCTGGGTAAAAGTTTGTTCCACCATGGTCATGAAGCCTCTGCTGGACAGAGCAACTTCCAACTGAACCTAGGGTGTGTGAAGCACCTCTGCCATAATTATATAATCACTGTATTTCAGATGTGATTACTATATGAAACAACCCTATATGGCAAGTGTAGAAAAGCACATTTCCAAGAAAGACACAGTCAGTAGAACTACAATTCAATTGTATTTTCCTCACATTAACATACAACTCTTCAACCCAAAAGACAAACTATGCACATTTAATTGAGTATTTAAATAGCAAACTATACCTTCATCACTGGCTGGTTGTGGCTGTTAATAATGAAAATAAATGTGTTTGTATTTGTACAAAGAAGTGTTCTTATTATATAACACCAAAAATGAAAGACTAAAGCATGATTTAAACATTTAGTTTCAGGAACTAAAGTTTAAGCAGAAGAATAATTTCATGAAGTCATAAATCATCTACTGTTACAGCTATTATCTGAACATCAAATTATGTGATAGAGTAGTAATATGTTCACTTATGTATTACAATTTTATTAAATAATTAAAATAATGTGCCTACCACTTGAAGTGCAATCTTTATGATTGTTTTCTGCTACAGATTTTCATTTGGCCTTGGATGGCACCCTTATTAACTAAGTGGTTTATATTCATTTTGTAGTTCTTTTCAGTGGCAGCCGTCTAAGACTACCTATCACATGGAATGAGAAATCTATCCTCTAGCCTGAAAGAAGGCTCAGGGAAGCCAGGGGAGAAAATACACTACAGCCAAGAATGGTTCCACATTATTTTTTCTGTGCTTAAAAATCTGAAACCCACTTTTTGTCTAGCAAAACAAACAAAACCTTCCATTCTGTTTAGTCAATACTTTTAAAATTATTTGTAAACCTTTAAAGAAAAGAACTTTAAGTATATTTCAGTATTTTGAATATGAAGTTGATGTTATGAACTCTCTGATTGGCAATTTCTTGATTCATTGTCTCTGGTGTTATTAAGTAGGTAATTTTATATGTTCAGTTCACCCAGGGTTACTAGATAAAGCAGACGACAGCCTCCTTAGAAAATTGCCTGTATTTATTTAATGATTTGGCTGATACTCATGCTGGTGTAGTGAAAAAACACTAAGGAAGCAAATGTTTCCAAAATTCTAGTGAAGAGCAAACTCGCTTTGCTATAAGCCAAAGTTCACCTCATCCAATTGCCAATCAAAAGAAAAAAAGAGGTAGGAAGGGAGGAAAGAAGGAAGCAATAATTGTTTTTGGACTAAGGCTTTCAAAGCCAGACCCTTTTTATTGAGATTCTGTGCAGACCTTAGAATCCACTACTAAAAACTGACCATAGATGCTTCCGGGGTCTTTGCTAACCCTTGAGTAGGAATAACATCTGATAAAGCCTTATGAATCACCTACGAGCCCAACTCCTTCATTTAACATGTGAGGAATAGGAAGCTCAGACATCCTAGCTACTTTGCTGATCCTTTTTTGGTCTCTGCTAGTATATTGAAACAATAAGGATTTCACATCAAATACAGTGTTCCCTCACTTATTGCGGGTATTACATTCTAGACCCCCGCCTCCGTGGTAGGTGAAAATCCGCGAAGTAGGAACATTACATTTATTTTAGCATTTATATATATTTTTTAAGGCTTTATAAACCCTTCCCACACACTTATAAACCATTCCCAGACCATTATTGACCTTTCCCACTCCCTTATTAACCTTTCTCACACTTTTATTTTCCTACTAAAACATTTTTCTTTTTTTGTATGTTTTATTGATTATGCTGTTACAGTTGTCCCAATTTCTTTTCCCTTTGCTCCCCTCCATCCAGCAACCCCTCTCCCTCCAGCAGTTCCCCACCCTTAGTCTATGTCCATGGGTTGTACATAAAGCTCTTCTCAACATCCCCCTGTCTATTCCCCACCCTCCTACCTTGCTTCTTTTTTTAAAAAAAGTATATTTTATTGATTATGTTGTTACAGTAGTTCCAATATTGTTCCCCATTGCTCCCCTCTGCCCAGTACCCCTCTTCCCTTTAGCAATCCCACTACCCTTAGTTCATGCCCATGAGTCATGCATATAAGTTCTTCAGCTTCACCCTTTCCTATATTATTCTTAACTTCCCCCCATCTATTTTGTATCAACCGATTATGGTTCTTAATCCCTGCACCATATCCCCATTTCTCCCCCTCCCCACTCCCAGCTGATAACCCTCCAAATGATCCCCATACCTGTGATTCTGTTCCTATTCTGGTTTGCTTAGATTTTGTTTTTATTTTTTAGATTCAGTTGTTGATAGTTGTGAGTTCATTGTCATTTTAGTGTTCATAGTTTTGATCTTTTTTTTTAAGTAAGTCCCTTTGACATTTCATATAATAATGGCTTGGTGATGATGAACTCCTTTAGCTTTACATGTCTGGGAAGGACTTCGTCTACCCTTCCATTCCAAATGATAGCTTTTCTGGATAGAGTAATCCTGGTTGCAGGTTGCCTTTCATCACATTGAATACTACTAGCCAGTCCCTTCCTGCCTGCAAAGTGTCCTCTGAGAAATCAACTGATAGTTCTACAGGCACCTCCCTGTAGGCAACTTTCCACCTCTCTGTTGCTGCCCCCAGGACTCTCTCTTTATCTTTCACCTTTGGCATCTCAATCATAATGCATCCTGGTGTGGTTCCCTCTGGGTCCAGCTGGCCTGGGACCCTCCGTGCTTCCTGGACCTGGATGTCCATCTCCTTCGCAAACTTTGGGAAGTTTTCCTCATTTTTTTCAATTCTTGCTTCCTCGTTCTGCACTGGTTGACTGTTTTTTTCTTCCTTATGTTCCAAATAATTGATTTGAACCCCAGTTTTCTTGCCTTTACCATTAGTTTTGTGTGGATTTTCCTTCGTTTCACTTAGCATAGTCTTCACTTCTTTTCTTATGCATTTGCCATACTCAAGCATATCTGTCAAGCCTGTGAGCATCTTTATCACCAGTGTTTTGAATTCTGCATCTGTTAGGTTGTCTATCTCCTCATCTGTTAGGTTGGCTACCTCCTCGTCGCTTAGTTCTCCCACTAGAACCTTGATCTGTTCCCCTTTTTGGGCCATACTTCTCTGTCTCCTCATTCTGACAGGCTCCTGTGTTTGTTTGCCTTCACATTCCAGGTAGAGCTGTCACTCCTGTTACATTGTAAGGGGCAGAACCTTAGGGATTCATCAGTACAGGGAGACCTGTTTCACCACGTTGTGGTGCTGTATGTGGGGATGAGTCTGAGAGGAAACAATACATCCCGCTCAGCACTCGCCCCTTTTCCAGGCACCTCTTCCACTTCCACACTGAACTGGCACCCCTCTAGCTGCTGCCCTGGTCGTTGTTCCCAGAGTTGGTGGGTCTTCAGATGTTCTAGGACTGTGGGGGCCCTTTAAACAAGCAGACTCTGCTGAGAGATGGGCAGTTTTTGCCTTCATCCCAATCCCCACTGGTTTGCACAGTCAGAAGCAATAAGGCTTGATTTTCCTCGGTGCTGGGTCCATGAGCTGCGATTTCCGGTGAAGAGCTGGGAACACTCCCCAGGTGTCCATCCTGATTTTCTTAAATGTGTGACTGTGCTTTCTGCTGGCCTGTCACTGCTGCTGCTGCTACTGCTGCTGCCTCCACCACACCACGTCCTCTCTGCCTGGGCTCTGCCCCTCCTACATGTCTGGATGAGTATTTCTTCTTTATATCTTTGTTTGCTGGACTTCCATGCCATTTGATTTTCTGGAACTTCTAGTTGTTTCTAGTTTTGAGGTAGTTGTATTCCTTCTTAGTTGTGGAGGGAGATGCAATGTGTCTGTCTATGCCTCCATCTTGGCCCGAAGTCCACCTTTTCCACATTTTTATAAACACTACTTATGTTCTTAAACATATTCTAGACTGTTAAACCTATGTAACTTTATCAACATACGTATAGAGTACCACAAAATCCAGGGATATAGCGAAAAATCTGCAATAAATAATTAACTATAATATCTAAAAAAATCCCGCGATACAGTGAGGCTGCCATAAGTGAACTATGACATAGAAAGGGACTACTGTACTGTCCCTTACCAATTTGGAATGTTATTTACTCTTAGTCTGAAATTTAATTCTTTAATTATCTGTTCCTGTATCCTGGTAAAGCACTAAATTCATTCAGGTAGATTCACATCTTATAAGTCAGACTAATTACACTTACAGTTTATAGGCCTCAGTCTCATAGGTAGTTAAAACATGGATTTGCATTGTCCTCATTCAAAGATAATTTGAAGAAATAATCTCACTCAATAAGTTCAAGTCAGCATTCACCAGAGTTCTAAATGGCTTTACACATATCACTGTCTAGTGTTTCAAAGAAACAATTTGTATTCTGGCCAAGAAAAGTTCAAATCATTGGAGACCCAATGTTGTGAATGATCCAGCCAAGGGCAAACCACACAGCATAATAAACTTTATCGTTACCCTTCTATTTCTCTTCCCACCCAGTTGCTCTTAATTGGACATATAAACATGGAAGACAGCAGGACAACAGAATGTGAACTTGGGTGGAGTTGAACACAAGTAGAGCAATGGTTCTATAAAGGGAGGCATGGGCTAGAGTTAAAGGGCTGTAAATCTATGGACTTGGCATATTCAAGAGCAAAGACACAAGTAAATATAAGTAGATCTGTTATTCCTTGACCGTCTGGTAAATTTTCCTTTTGGAAGCACTTCTCTCTACAAAATTTGGAATTTGAGGTTGATTCTGGCCCAGGACAATAAGCATAGTAAGGGGAAGGGAGAGAGACAAAGAACGAGGGAAACATTGTTGTGTGAGAGATTGGTTGCCTCTCACCCCCCCCCCCCCCAACTGGGGACATGGCCTGCAACCCAGGCATGTGTTCTGTCTTGGAATCAAACCAGCGATCCTTTGGTTCACAGGCTGGTACTCAATACACTGAGCCACACCAGCCAGAGAAGAATAGATGTCCTATCCATTATTGGATAGATGTCCTCCTTCTTAGTTAGATGATTATTGTATGTAAGAGATCTGCATGTGTGTGGGTCTATGTGTGTTTGCAATTTGATTCAAAATAAGAGAAGTTTTTATATTTCCTGCTAATATGATTGCTGTCTTTTATAGCTTTTCTATCATTACATTCATGCCTCACCCTACTGGACTCCCATTAAGTTTTCTTCTTTATGCTATATTCTCCATGCACTTTATTTTTGTTCTTCTGGTGCTGTAATGGAAGATCCTACGTTCCATGTATCTCAAAGACTACAACCTTGAGCCCTCATCAGAATGGCTCTGTTGGTTGGGCATCATCCTGCAAAGCAAAAGGTTGCCTGTCAGTTCCAAGGCAGGGCACATGCCTGGGTTGCAAGTTTGGTCCCCAGTCAGGACGCATGCAAGAGGCAAATCAACTGATGTTTCTCTCTCACATCAATGTTTCTCTCTCTTTCTCCCCCCTTCCTCTCTCTCTAAAAATAAATAAATAAATCTTTAAAAATATATGAATAAATAAAAGACTAGGACCTTGAACCTATGGACACTAGGCCAAAGGTGATCACAGTCCTCCAAATGATCCTTCTTCTAATTATCAAATCTCTCCCTGGTCACACTGGCTACCAGTTCCTAGAGTTCATGTGGTGCCAAACTGGCTAGCCCAGTAAGGTCAGTGTTGACTCCACACAAACTGTTACATTTCTACAGATGTGGTTACTCAGACAGCTTTGTTATTCCTGAGGTAAAAGAAGCCTCCCAGGGAGGAACTAGACTAGACAATAGATTCAGACCTTTCTAAGTTTTAGTTGCATTTTTAAAGAAAGTTATAAATAGAAGATTTGGGCCCTGAAGATTAATTTACTTGAAAACAATTCAAGTTTAATCTTACAAGTTAATGGATGCACATTGCAATGGCTATATTTATGCTATTATCATAAAGTGCTTTCCCTTGTCTGAATAGAAATTATGGAGGAGTGCATTTGTTTTTAATACCTGATAAATTGGACCTAAGACTGAGTTTATTTAATAAAATAATTGCTCAAAGAAATGTTTTATTTGGTGTGTACTACTAGCTGATCATAGTTAATAATAATCATAAGTAGGTTTTACAGAGGTATGATAGATTATGATACCAACTAGATTATGTACTTCAGAGAGTGAAAATTACAACCCATATTTTATCAATGTGTACAGCATCTTGTATATAGTAGGTGCTCAAGAAAACGTTTGCATTATTATTGCTCTTCACTGCACTTGCTCAGGCACTCCAGCATCTAACCTGTCTCTGTTGTGCAGCAGGTTTGGTGAGTCTACTACCTCATGCTTCTGTCCCTGGAATCAAAGCGCCCACCCACTGACTTGTGACCACTGCCAAAAGAAGTCTGCAATTAAGCCACACACTAACAATGCTATGAAAAAACAAACAAACAAACAAAAAAACCAATATTTTCAACTTATACAAGGATTGATATCCCCGTAAGAACTTTTCCTTCTCACCATACTTTTTCTTTCTTATCTAATTACAGCAACCACAGATTTAACATAAGGAGTTGAAATAACTAAGGGGAGGAGGTTACTGTAGAAATAGAGAAACTGTCTCAGAAAATTTATTCTCCAGAAGAAAATTACTTTCTTAGCCATCTCTCAAAGGAACATATGATCTTATCTAGAAACAAATTAGAACCGTTATCTAGTTTCTGTGTAGACGTGACTTTTATTGGGGGTCAGGGATAGGAATAATCAGTGTAATTGAACTCCTTTCCAATTCTAAGCCTGAATTTAATATTGGAGAAAAAAGTGGAGCCCAACACATCAAAATTCTGGATTCTCCCCCCTCCACCTCAAAACACACACACACACACACAAATCCTCTCCCTCTATTTCACTCATTTCTGAGAAGACCTAGTGCTTCTGCAAGAAGGAGAAGCAGCACTGGGGGAGGAGGGGTGCCAGGGTAAGCAAAGGTTCTATTCTTGCTAGGAGGTAACACTGCAGCCAGAACAATGAGCCAACGAGCTTCAAATCTCTGCATTGATTCTGAGAAACTTTTATCTCTGTCTTGGCCGGAAGTAAACTACGTGAGAAAAGCAGACTAGCCAGGTAGATTGAAAAAGTGGATCATGCCGCATGGCAGCATCTCAGATGCAGGGGGGACGCTGGGGTAAGCAGGCTTGGAGTCTCCTGTAATGCTTTGAATAAAGACATTCGATACACACCGCTAGTTCTGTCACTGGCCCGGCCCCCGGCCTGTGGCAGTTGGTCACTTGTCTCCACCAACCAGGCCCTTGGCTCTGGTTTTGGTGACACAGGGAACATCCCATAAGCTTGCAGTCACATCTGTGGGGTGTTTCCCCACTCCGTGCCTCCGCTGCAGCGAACGCCTCCTGCAAGGCCGGAACCCTGGTGCAGATTGGAGGAAGGAGGCAGAGAACTAGGGCCGGGCTCTCTACAGCGGACCACGAGGGACTTAGATCGGAAGGCTGGGGCCGGGAGGAACCGCTGAGAAGGCGGGAGAGGTGGAGACAGGCATGGGGAGGGCCAGGAGAAGGGGCGTAGCTTCTCGCCTGAGGCTTCCAGAGCCTGCGGCAGAGGCGGCAGGGCTGAGTAGCGGAGCGTTGGGGTTTGCACCAGCCTCCGCATTTCTCCTCGCAACACCGCTGCTGCCCTCCAACTGTGCCTCGCCACCTGTTAGGCAGCGCAGAGTGAGCGCGGGCGCCAGCCGGCGGCACCTCGCCGCGGACTGGAGGGGAGGGCGCGGCAGGGCCGCGGCCCGGGACTCCACGAGCCAGGCGGCCCGCGCCTTTCTGGAGCACATCAGCTCCGGCCACCCCCCGGCCGCGGCCAATGCGGAACTCTCCGCACGGCCCCCCTGGGCCCGGCAGCAGCTGGGAGGCAGCACGGGGCTCAGCTCCTCGGCTGCGCAGCTCTGCGGTCCCGGAGGCGGAAGCGTGGGATCGGGCGCCGCTGTGAGTGTCAGAGCCCTCGGCGGGCAGCGACGCCGATGGCGAGGGTCTTACACGGATGAACGGTGTGCTGCGGCGGCAGGCGGCCTCCAGCGGGCGGCAAGGCGAGCCTGCAGCCCACCGCCCCCAACTGCTGTCCATGGCTGAAGCTGCGGCGGAGGGCGCGGAGATGCCTGCCTGGGTGCGACTGTACTTCTACGGGAAGCACGGAATCACCCTGGAGGCGCTCCTGTCCTCCGCGCGACTCTTCGCTGGGAGCCCCGCACTACAAATACTGGGCCTCTCCTCCCCCTACCGCTGCCTCCTGCACTTGCTCACCCACTTTACTCTGGAGAAGGTGTACCTGCAGCGGCGGCCCCTCGCCCCTCCTGGCTCCCAAGCCCCACGCACCGAAGGAGCCCCAGCAAGGGGCTGTTGGACAGGCCCCACTTTATATTTTAAAGGATGCACGGCTTTTTGGATGAGATTTTCTTCACCCGCTTCTTTAAGGTGCTGGAGCAGAGGGAGGAGGCCACCAGTGGCCACACGTGGCTCTCATTCTTTATGTATGGCAGCTGCAATTTCGTAGTGGAAAAGCTCTACTTCCACCTTCACTGCAGTGAGGCTGGAGCACCTGGAAGACGGTGGCCATCTACGTGACCTTCATATAATGTAGGAGATGTCCTGGGGCCTGGGACTCCGCACAGGGCAGCCCTTGTTCCTGGGACTATTCTCACTACCCGCTCAATCTCATGGGCCTCATCAACCTGATATATTTACCTGGTTGGATATTCCTTAGTGTGTACCAGGACCTACTCTTTAATGTGTTGGGGCGGGTGCGGTACATACCAATTCGCTAAAAGAAAAAAAAGTCTCCGGTTTTCCACCAACCAGTGCAATTCATTTTTAAAAGTTTAAAACAGTGATTTTTTTGGGTTTTGTTTTAGCATTTTAAGTTTTATACGTTTCACTAAACTCTTCTGATATACATATTTCTTTAGGTGTTTTAGTTTTTCTGACTGTTTGGAACCTATGCATGGATATAACACTTAGAAGTAATACTTGAAACCCAACTCAAAGTGCTAACTGGTCAATACTTAAAAACCCTGACAAGCCCAAACAGCAGCAAAACCATTATATCTTAACACCAGAAAGCTGTAGGAGTCACTCATTTGGGCATGGGGGTGGCGTCAGGCGGTGGGGTGGGGTGGGGGGGGAGTAATAGGTGCCATTTTATTTTACCCAGTGAGGAAAATTTTCAAATTAGAGACCATTAACTTGTACAAGATTTAGCGAAATTTTCTAGTTTAATAGTGTGTTTACTTGCTTTTTAATCCAATTTCACTTTAATTATTTGACATATTTATCAATAAATGCTGAAAGTTAAAGCCTTGTACTCCTGAAACTACAGCTAATAACTCTTAAAGTGCCTCCTGTCTAGCACACAAAGCAAAAAGAAACTGAGAAATGTGAATTGATTTTTAAATAAATCTTTTCTAGCAATTCCAACAGGTGGCACTGTGTGAAGTATTTGATCTCCATCCTGGAAATGATCACTTTCCAAGGTGGGTTAGCCTTAAACGCCAAGTGTTAACGTCAATCAGATCCCATGTTATCTATGGCTATAATGTTTGATACTGTATAATAATTACAGTGTTTTCCTTACATGTCCAAGGGCCAAGCCAAATTATACCATCCTCACGTGTGTTTTAATCCTAGTGACCCTTTCTACATGGAGCTGCAAGAGTTAAAACGGGTCCTTGGAATCAAGTAAACTTGAATGTTCACCCTAATTGTATTAGTCATAATTATTTTCTGTGAGTACAGGTATGTATTTTATGTGTATTTCTGCCATGGCTCACTTACAAACATTTTTCTTTTTCCTTTTGGGCCCACACAGAGTTCTTGGGCCAAGCCTGATGTGTAATTCAAATTATAAATCAATGACAGCTTTTTGGTGACTCATTATTAATGCCTGGAAGCTCTGAAGTTAAATGAGACAATGTGAACCATTTTAAGAAAGTATGTCTAATCACTTAATTTACTTTAAGGTTGTTTTGCTGTTTTTATGATATTTATAAGGACAAATAGAATTGAGTCTTGCTCAACCGAGGATGACTAATAACTTTTCAGTTTTCATTCTAAAAATTAGGAAAATTTACAGTGTGTACAAATGAATTATTAGCTTACCTATGCTATAAATGGAAACATGTTTTCTCAGAAAATATGTTTGCTATGGCTATAACAAAAAGTATGTCTTTAAACAATATAATCAATAAAATACAAAAAAAAGTATGTCTTTAGATTTAAGTCACATGTAGTTGTGTGAATACGATATTATTTTAATCCACTATCTCAGGATATGAGCTAAGTTATAATGACATATAATGCTGTATAATCAAGCCCACCTGTGAAACCAGCTGTTAATAGTAAGCTAAAATGTTTCCAGAGAGTAAAAGTGTCACTTTCTGGTACTTGGTCATGGGTAAAAGATTCCTATAAACCGTGGGGAGACGAAAGTATAAGTACAGAGACTAATGTTAGGCAGATGCCGAACAAAATATTTGAAATGCAGATGTGACACATGGGCATGGCTCTGAGTTAAGCACAGCACCACTCCACACTACACATTCCTATCAGTCTGCTCCTTGTTTACTTGCCTCTGGTTCTATTTTGCTTGTTTGTTTATGTTGTTCATTAGTGTCCTGTGTTAAGTGATAGAATATGGTATTTGTCTTTCGCTGCCTGGTTTATTTCGCTAAGCATAATACTCTCCAGTTCCATCCATGTTGTTGCAAATGGTAGGAGTTCCTTCTTTCTACATAGTATTCTATTGTGTAAATGTACCACAGTTTTTTAATTCACTCATTTACAGATGGGTACCTAGCCTGTTTCTAGCACTTGGCTATTGTAAACAGCGCTGCTATGAACATAGGAGTGCATAAGTTCTTTTGAATTAGGGTTTTAGGATTTGGGGGGTATAATCCTAGCAGTGGAATCACTGGTTCAAAAGGCAGTTCCATTTTTAGTTTTCTGAGGTAATTCCATACTGTTTTCCATAGTGGCTGCACCAGTCTGCATTCCCACCAACAGTGCAGTAGGGTTCCCGTTTCTCCACATCCTCGCCAGCACTTGTTGTTTGTTGATTTGTTGATGATGGCCATTCTGACTGGTGTAAAATGATATCTCATTGTGTTTTTTATTTGCATCTCTCTGATGGCTAGTGATGTCGAGCATTTTTCCATGTGTCTATGGACCTTCTGTATGTCCTCTTTGGAGAAGTGTTTGTTCAGTTCCTTTGCCCATTTTTTAATTGGGTTGTCTTGTAGGAGCACCAAATATTCCCTGTAAAAAGTTTCAAAGGTCTGCTAAATATGTAAATATTAGGGGTTTCAGATGTCCTGTGTAAAAAGTAGCAAGAACTTGCCATAAAGCCTTGAAAAGAGAAATGTAGGAAGGAGTGTAGCAATTGGTGATTTACAAGCTAAAAGGACCTCAGCCTCTATCACCTTCCATTTACTTGTGTCTGGTTTATAACATTTGTGAAGGTTGTGCTTTGCAGAATGTCTAGCCCTCTGAAAATAAATTGCTTCCCAGGGAGTTCGTCCCTGGCTGAAGAGTTATGCTGCCACTGGAGATAACCTTATAGCCTTGCGAATTTCTGTTCCTGTTACTGCCAAGACATTCCTGCAGTCCTGCCCAGCCCCCTCTTCCTAAGGCTGTTTCCCGCCAAAGAAGGAACAAAGAGACTGCACCAGGATAAAAACCCAGTGTTTAGACTCCATTGTAGGTTGGAGCATGTTAGAGACCAGGTCAGAGTCTGCCCAACTCCTGACCATTATTAAAAATCCTTTGTTTACTTTATACACCACTTCAGAGTGTTCAATCTCACCTATGTAGCCGTAACAGTCTGTTTTCTTGATGTTGAGTCGTATAAGCTCTTTATATATTTTGGAGATCAGTCCCCTGTCTGAGATATCATTGGCAAATATGTTTTTCCATATGGTTGGTTTCCTTTTCAGCTTGCTGATGTTTTCTTTTGCTGAGCAGAAACTTTAGTTTGATGTAGTCCCATTTGTTTATCCTTTCTTTTATTTCCCTTGTCTTAGGAGATATATCAGAGAAAATATTGCTGCATGGAATATCTGAAATTTTCCTGCCTATGTTTTCCTGTAGGACTTTCATGGTGTCATGATTTACATTTAAGTCTTTGATCCATCTTGAGTTTATTCTGGTGTATGTTGTAAGTTGGTGGTCTAGTTTCATTTTTTGCATGTCCCTGTCCAGTTCTCCCAGCACCATTTGTTGAAGAGGCTCTTTTCACTCCATTTTATGTTTTTTCCCTCTTTGTCAAATATTAGTTGTCCATATAGACCTGGGTTTATTTCTGGGCTCTCTATTCTGTTCCATTGTTCTATATGTCTGTTCTTATGCCAGGATCAGACTATTTTGCAATGTCATCATTTATTGCCAACATGGTTTCTGATGTCTGACTATAGATGAGTTAGCAGATCAGTGCCTGGATTTTGTTAATCAATGGGAACTGAAGGGTCTAGGTGAGTTTACCCGCATCCCCACTTTAAAAAAACAAACAATACTAAAAAAACAAACAATACAGTCCTAGACACCATCCAGTTAGACAACAGAACATTAGGAAGTTTTGTTAGTTATAAACACTCTCTCTAAAATTAAGCACATGTGGTTTTCAGTTCTAGTTATATTGGTCCAACCCTTGCATTGAAAGAAAAAAAAAAAAGTGAAACAACATGTATGTGAATGCAGGCAGGACTTCAGGAGCTATGATTCTAGAGAGAAGGGCTAGGAGGGCTGTGGGGCACAATTGGGGGATAAAAATGAGTTCACTGAAGTAAGGAGATAGAGGTCAGGATTTTGGGGTTACCTAGGAGCCCAGGATTTAAAGGACAAAGTGCCATAGGGGAAGAAATTTAAGAGAAAAAGTCTAAAATCTACACAATTTTGTCTCAAATTTTAGGCTGCATTCTAAGCCAAACACATACAGGATTGGACTTCAAGAAAGCCAATAGAAAACAGCATCTAGGAAAGTAAGGAGCCAAGCAAAGATTTCATTAACAGGACTCAAAACACTAACCATACATGAAAAAGATTTTGGATTGCATTATAAATGAGAATTTATGACCTGATTTACAGGTTCATGAAAATATTTTCCTTTTAGAAGAGTTATTGTTTTACTACTCATGTGTGAATCTATGATTCTGTTTTTGTTTGTTTCTATATTCCTAAAAATGATTTTTACAGGAAATAAAACCATACAATATGGTATTTGTAAAATGGGTGCCTTTACCCATTGTTCAAGCTCAAGGGTTCCTGAGCAGATTCAGTTCAACTCCTCCCTACCACCACCTCAGATTTTAATTCTGAGAATGGGGTTCCTACCACCATTCCAACGGGTATCTATGGCCATATTGGGTGGAAGTGGAGGGCTTACCAAGCAGAAAATGTCAAACAAAGGTGTCCTATGATCCAGATGGCATTATGCATTTGGAAGGCCAATGGCCAGGAAGTGAAGACTGACAGCTGACAAAATGATATCCTTTGCAGATATTGAAAGGAGGAAATAGTAGTGGTAAAATACATCTTAAGAATGATTCTTAACAAAGAAGACATTAATGCTGAAAGTAATAAATCATGAGCATTATGTGATGATATAATGGTAAAGGGATGTTAATTCTGACAGTAATGGCCAGTATGTGGCTATTTCTGTTTTTCTATAAGGAAAAAATATTGCATTGCTAGCATTAAACTATTTTAGTGGTTAAATATTTCTTTAATTGCCAGAATAAAACATCCCATTTCATTAAACATTAATGTTGATTTATCAGAGTTCTTTATTAGTCTCCAAAATGACTTCATCTTCCCTAGAATGAGAATAACAACACTAATGTTTTTTTCCCCCTTCAGTTCTTGAATCACAAATATAATTAAGCCTTCCAGGTTAGCCATGACAGTGTTTTATAAACATTATGAATGACATTTTATTTTTTATTTATTGATTAATTGAATAACTTCTGAGCTATATTCATATCATTTCTTTTCAAATAATGAAATCACATTTCTGGGTTATTTTAAATTAACCCAACTGATTTAAATCAATCAAAAAATGTCATCAAGTGAGCTTTTGGGCTGTGTGAGGTAGAATTCATGTTTCAAAAATTCCAAAGATTTTATCAATTTATTTCACAATTTTACATGGGACAGCTATACATTTATGGCTTTTTCCTGCTTTTTGTATCGTAAGTAAATCATCACTGAATTAATCATAAATGTCATCTGCTTATTTATTAAAATTGATGGGTATAATCTTTAGCCACTTTATTAATGCTTCAAACACTACATTTTATTTTAAACTGAACAATATATACCCATAATGAAAAGAAAATCTCAGCTTTGGCTTTATAGCTTAGCTATTTCTTCAGTCTTAATCAAAGGAGAAAAGGGTCTGATCTCACAACCTATTTATATAGTTCTAAAACTTTCTAAGAAAAATAAAGCTTTCTATAATTAATGCCTAGGTATAAACACCGCTGCATTAATGGTTGCCTAGTAACTACATAATGCAGGCTGGTGGGGTTGCTAAATGGCTGAATACACAAATTTTCAGATCTATTTCCAATTCAGGTGGATGAGGGACAGTAGTGGGCCAGATCAGTTTATTAAAATTGTTTTTATATAATGGATTTTCACTAAAACATCCTTCTGCATTAAAACTTACTCTTGTAAATGACTTCTGCAGATAAGAATCCAAACTAAAAAGCAATGGTTTGTTAAAAAAAGCATCTAGTAGAGCAACACTAGCTCTGCTTGATTGTCCTGTATCAGTCCCAGTTTCTGTTCTTAGAGTGACTAGACTGGAGAATAGTGTTAGTACTGTATTTGAAGTCTTCAATAAAATCTTATATTTGGACATCACTTTAGCATTCAATGACCAAATTCAGTTTCCAGCTAGAGGTAGTGTTAAAAGGGGCTGGAAGTGATTATAAATATATATATATTTATGTTAAGCTTTGGCTTGCTTCCTACCTAGCAGATTTAATTTCCTAATTATGGTTTGCTTTAGCTTAGGTAAAATTAACTCACATTCCCTTGGCACAAACCAACTACAGTTGGTGAAGGAGGCCTTCTAAACCATAGGTTGTTGACAATAGTGGCTAACTAAATTCGGGCTAAATTCACTGAGTAAAATCCACAAAGAGTCTAAGCACATGTAGATAATGACAAGTTAACTATGAGGGAATGTAGTTAGGTCATATGCAAACTTGCTTCTGGCAATGTCTCAGTTTCAAAAACATTCAAGTTCCTTTGTGCTTTTTTTTAGAGTTCCCTGTGTCAAGATTTGGGGTTTCTTAAATTGGTCTCAGTGGTGTAGACAGGGATAAGTGTGGTCTGGGATATTTAAATTGTATAACTATATCCTTGTGGATACTGTCAGAAGTGATTTGCTACTCCATAATTTTGTCATTTGGCTATACTAAGACATGATAACATATGGTTTGCTCTTTGTAAAGAATTTTCTTATTCTACAAGGGAAACTGTTTTAGGATATGTGTATGTTCCTTTATCTTTTCACACAGGAGAAAGCATCCTATTGCACCATTATGTATAACTCAGGATTTTGGGTTTAGTGGATTGGAGAATGTGGCTGATGTGGCCAAGGCCCTGGTTTAATCAGAAAACCACTTACCCCTCTTCCCCTGCCCCCAGTCTGCATTCCTAGCTGCAGCAACCCATTTCCTTGGTCTTAAGACAATCTTGAAGAGTGTGCTGTGGCTCAGCATAAACACTTCTATTCCAGGGGTCAGAAAATAATTTGTCTAAATTCATTTGTTGGGTGTCTACTTCACTAGTTCAAAGGAAAAAACAATGTAACTATTTTTTTCTGCTTGCAATGTATTCAGTATCTATCTCTCCTTCTGTTATCAGAGAAACCCTGGTTCTTCTCGCTGATACAGTAAAGACTTACAGATCAGCGAGCCTATTAGTGTGCACGCAAAATTTATTAGTGAATGGGAGAGCAAAAGCAATGGTGGCCAAGGCCGGGGTGGCACGCTTGCCCTAGGGTGGCCAGAGGCCCTAAGGCCAGAAGGCCAAGAGCACCATGAAGGCCATGAGAGCCAAGAGAGGGAGTCCTTTGTCCTGAGGACTTATATAGTTGGTGGGGTAGGGGTGAGGGAGTCACATATTGATTGACAGGTAAAGGTGGTACTGTAACAGAACCCATGGGCTGCCCCAATTGAAACAGAACCCAGGGGCTGTTCAGTTATTAGGGGCCTGATTGCCCGCTGCCAGAAGCATAACTCTCAATACCAGAGTTTGGTGAAAATGTTACAGAAACAGGGGAGTCCAAAAATCCCCAGAGTTTGCGACTGGGGGATGGGGAGAAGGAAACAGCTTTTAGAATGCCTCCACATGCCTGAGGCTAGTGTCTTTTTTATGCAAAATGGCTTTAATGTCTAATGTATCCAAAGCCTCAGGTAGATGGGTGGGGTCTTGGACCAGGGGATGGTATGGAGAAAGCACACAGAGCCTGCGTGAGGTTCTGTGAATGGTCAGAACTGGTTACCGCACCCACTGCATCAGAGGACGTGGTCAGGGATTTAAAAATAAGCAGCAGACATTTTAACTGAGGCTGAGGCTGACTGTGCGGATTTGACTGTGGCTGAGGCTGACTGAATTTAACTGGGACTGACGATGCAGTTTTAAGGAAGGGACATACCTTGCTGCTTTGAAAAGGAACAGACTGACCATATGGATTACAAAAGGACTAACTACGCAGTTTACAAGGAGGCTGAGAATCCATGAGGTTCTGGATTAAAAGCTGGTGGACCCCATCACACAGACGAGGTCTCCCCAATCAGGATTGAATGATTGGCAGCTACTGGTAAAGCTGAACTGTGTTTGGAAATTAGGGAAACGGTTTCTCTAACTTTTCTAAAACTAGCCTGGTTTGGTAGGGGGGAGGCAAGGATATGTGTTTATGGGTGTTTTAAAGAAAATAAGACTTAACAGAAATCTGCAAATAGCTAAATCTATATAACTGTTAAATAAACTATTCTTTTTCTTTTTACTAAACTCTGGTATTGAGAGTTATAATTCTGGCAGCGGGCAATCGGGCCCCTGACTAAACAGCCCGTGGGTTCTGTTTCAATTGGAGCAGCCCAGGGGTTCTGTAAGAAAAAGAAAAAGAATAGTTTATTTAATGGTTATATAGATTTAGATTATTTGCAGATTTCTGCTGTTAAGTCTTATTTTCTTTAAAAACACCCACAAACACATAGTTCTGCCTCCCCCTACCAAACCAGGCTAGTTTTAGAAAAGTCAGAGATACAGTCTTCCTACTTCCCAGACACAGTTTAGCTTTAGCGGCAGCTCCCAATCATTCGATCCTGATTGGGGAGATTTTGCCTGTGTTGCGGTGCTCTCCAGCTCTTAATGCAGAATCACGTGGCATTCTCACCCTCCTTGTAAACCGCATGGTGTTCTTTCCTTTCAAAGCCGCAAGGCGTTCTCCTCCTTCCTTGCAAACCAAGTGGATCTCCTCTCCTCTTCTTAAAACTGCGTGGAGATCCTAACTAAAATGTCTGCCACCTAGTTTTAAAGCCCTGACTGCATTCTCTGATGCAGTGGGTGTGGTAACCAGTTCTGACCATTTACAGAACCTTACGCAGGCTCTGTATGCTCTTTCCACACCATTCCATGGTCAAAACCCCTCCCATCTTCTTGGGGCCTTGGAAGAACCAAAGCCATTTGCATAACTGAGACACTAAGCTACTAGCCATAGTCATGCAAAGGCATCTTAAAAGCTGGTCCCTTTCCCCCATCCCCCAACCCGCAGGCTCTGGGTAGTTTTGGAGACCCACCCACACTCTGTAACAGTACCAGCTTTCCAAAACTGGGGCATGGATACCTAAAGGGGCTTCTTTTAGGCATTATTGTTACAGAAACAGGGGTGTCCAAAAATAAACTCCAGAGTTTGCGGCTGGGGAATGGGGAAAAGGAAGCAGCTTTTAAAACGCCTTTGCATGCCTGGGCTAGTTGCTAGTGTCTTTGTTATGCAAAATGCCTTTGATACTTCCAAGGCCCAAGAAGATGGGAGGATTCTTGAACTGTGGGATGGTATACAAGGAACCTACAGAGCCTGCGTAGGGTTCTGTGAATGGTCAGAACTGGTTGCAACACCCACTGCATCAGAGGACACAGTCAGGGATATATAAGCAGCTGTGGACATTTTAGCTGGGTCTTGCGCTCTCCCTCTCTCTCTCTCTCACTTGCTCTCGCTTGCTCTCTCTCTTGCGTCCCCTCCATGCAGCTTGATGAAGGGGCCTTCTCCATTCGGATTAAAGAAGCTGAGTTCTCCATGCGGTTTTGAGAGGGCTCTCCAGGCCGCTTTAAGAAGGGCTCCTGCCATGCGGTTTTGAGAAGGAGAGGAGATCCACACAGTTTGCAGGAAGAAGGCAGTTTACAAGGAGGCTGAGAGTCCAGGAGGTTCTTCATTGAGAGCTGGAGGGCACCACAGCACAGAAAGGACCTCCCCAATCAGATTTGAGTGATTGGCAGCTACTGGTAAAGCTGAACTGTGCCTAGGAAGTATGGAAACGGTGTTTCCGACTTTTCTAAGGCTGGCCTGGTTTGGTAGGGGGAGGCAGAACTATGTGTTTGTGGGTATTTTAAAGAACATAAGACTCAACAGCAGAAATCTGCAAATAATCTAAATCTATATAACTGTTAAAAAAACAGTTCTTTTTCTTTTCACTAAACTCTAGTACTGAAAGTTGTAATTCTGGCGGCCGGCAATCGGGCCCCTAACTAAACGGCCTGTGGGTTCTGTTTCAATCGGAGCAGCCCAGTGGTTCTGTTACACTATGGGCCCTTTCCTAACTTTTGGGCCTTGGAATGTAAAAACAGTTTAAAAAGCTTTCCTTCCCACATAGTAGAAAGGACACATAGAATTCCAAGAACTTTCCTCTTCCTGTGCTAACATGGTGCTTCTTGTGATGTTGGAACACCTGGCAATATTATGGGACCAGGCCCAGGACTGCCGAATTAGGGGGTGAGAGGTGTCTCCCTCTGTTACTCGTTTGGCTGTAACACTTCCATTTTAAATGCGGAAAGTAATTTACTGATTAAAGATCGTTTTCAATTTTGTTATAGGGATTTCTTTTCTTTCTGTTTGTCCTTTCAGCTTTTCCCCTGCCTTTCAGAAATTTTCACTTTAGCTCTGGGATGTCCTTTATTTCCTTTTTTTTAATTTTTAGCTCTTTAATGAAGCTTCAAGATATTTAATTTCTAAAACCATCAAGTCACTACTCTTTCAGCTATATTTGATTTGACTCTAATAGAGCCTGCCTTTGTGCAAAGAGTCTTTCAGACAGAGTTAACTTGCCATCTCAATCTCAACAGAGATTAATTCTCAGGAGAGACTTTAAACCAGCAAGTGTCCTCCCTTTAGAATTAACTCCTAGTATGCTGCTTCTGTGCAGTAGGGTGGGGCATTCCTTCAATCCTGGCCAGTGGGCAGTGGCAGCTTTAAAGTAGGGATAAAACACTGTGCTTTCCTTCCAAGTTCCTGGCTTTTGGCACTTAAAAAATATGCTGTCCTTTGACTTTTTTCCACCTATTTATTTTTCATTTTACAGAAAAATAAAAAAAATTTTAAAAAGTGGTGGTGGTGGGGAGAAACCACTCAGGGATTGATTGATTCCTTTGTGTTGTGGTTCTGCTTTAATTGTATTCAGACTAACAGAAGCTATTTCCTTTCAATAAAGACTTTTTAAAAATTGAGCTGCATGTATAAAATAATTGGAATTTGCTTCCCAGAAATATTGTCATCTCATATTCTTAGTTCTTAACCCCCAAGTGAAGTTTATTGTTTTATTCTTTTCTTCCCCCCCAAAATGAGTCAGTTAATTTCTTGAGTTGCAATTCAACATCAGTATCAAGTCTCAGTAGGAGAATATTCATTGCTTTGTAAATGTGTGAGTATACAGTTTGAAAAAACAAGGAATGGGTTTTGGTGCCAACTTTAAATTTTTACTATCAATTCAGAGTGTAACTCTGTCAAATGCTTTTCTTTCATCTTATAAGGAATCTAGTTATATTCCAATATTGAGTATTTTCAGAGAAAATGTTTGCTAAAAGAAAGTGGTATAATGAGCAGGGATAAAAACCATAGGGCAAAGAGAGGGAGTAGCTATAAAGTCAAAGAAAATAAATTGTTGGACACCTCTGCTTAATAGGATGCTCCTGAGGTCATTCATTCCTAAACCTGCAGACCCTTAACACCAAGGTTCCAGGTGAAAGTTCTTTCTTGATATAAACTTCTTCTGGGAGGAAACTGTAAGAGACTCTTGGTCCCTTGGAGTGGATGAAGAAACTACTCAGACACTCTCCATCTGAGGAAGGGAGGGAGGGGGTTTTCTCTGAGTAAAATAACCCTCGTTTTTTTTTTATTAGCCTCGTTTCTTTATTATCTACTTTACACACATGGAAATGCATAAGGAAAACATGCAGCCCTTCCCCAAATGGTAGGGAGTGAAAGGGAAATGCAGATCAATACCAGGTTGAAACATCCAGGCATTTTGCATAATGTCAAACATTTCCCCTTATTCATTCTGTTTTTCACATTCTACTGACAAGGATTTGAGGCTATACAGAGAAAAACAGAGCAGGTTCCCTTTTCTTTAAAAGCCATTTTGTATTTCTAGTCTATCTTTAAAATCCCCCGGAGGGTGGGATTCAGAGCAAGCATGAAAGATAAAAAACCTGCTGGGTGAGTCCCAAGTTCCCGTTTTTGGGCAAGTCTCCACACAGCATTGTCAAAGTCGTTCAAACCACGCCTGCCTGTCTCCCACAGGAAACAATACAATTTATTGATCAATCCTTTCAGAGCCTTTGCAGAAAGGATTTTGTCTGCTCTGGTTTCTGTCAAATTTAGATCCAATTTGGGAAGTGTAGCAATTCAAGTGCCAAAACCTTTCAACAGGAGTCTGCCATTCTTTAAAAATGAGGTTTGATCTGTAACCCTTGGACTCACTGTAAGAACGGTATCACTCAGAGAACCATGAGGATGTGGCAAGCAGAGAAAAGTAGTTTATTAAGGGAAATTAGGAAGTGGAGAGGAAGCCATGCTGTGAATGGCCTGACTCCGGATTCCTAGGGAAGGAAGGGGCTGTTTTATAGGGGGAAGAAAAAAGAAACTATTGAATTCAGTCATTATCTTGCAGCTGTGAGTCTAGGGCTGATCAAGGCCAAACAGTACGGGTTGATGTACCCCACTATCATGGGAAACTCCTAGGCAGCTGCAAGCAGGCAGGGGGAGGGGAGACAGCATGAGAACCGAGGCTGTCATTCTAGCCTTTTTGTTTTAATAAAAGGAGGCGAGGGGTGGGGTGTGCTTTTCTGGGGGTGGCAGAGACCGGTTGGGAGAAGGGTCTTCGATTCTCTGTCTTCTATAACGACTTCCTGCAGAGTTAGGACGTTGGAAGGGGATTGACTGCTGGCTTGGGGTCATCTCTTGCCATGGGTTGATATCTGAAAGATCTTAATAAGAGTACATTATGGACGGTAGAGGCTGTCATGGATTCGACCGTTTTCTGAATAAAGTTAACTAGCAGTTTGAGGAAGCAAGGGCGAGGAATAATAATAGGAGGAGAAGCAGTGGGGTTATGAGAGGCCTTAGGATCGCTTTGAAGGGAGAGGAGAAGTATGAGAGGAAGGTTTTGAATTAGGATTATTCGTATGCCTGTTCCCTAGCATGGGCAATAATGTTAATGTGTTTTCTATTTGTGAATGTATGATATGATAGGTATATTTGAAGTTAGTGTATATAGTGACCTGACGATTTTTATAAGGGCCAAGGCCTATGTTAGAGTAATAAATTATGCCTGTTGGGAAGAGGTATTGGAGGGCAAGTGTCCCGACCTAATGACGGAGGTGAGGGTAGTGATGGCATACTCTGCTCCTTTTGGGCCGACCTTGTAGAAGCTTTTAAATATAAATGAGGATTTTACCTGGGGTAGAGGGGGTGTCTTGTACATTGGGGAAGGGATGTAAAAAGGAGGAGAGATATTGAATGTAGTTATAGGTGTGGGTGTGGGAGTGGGGGAAGGGAAGTAATGAGGCAGGGTTGAGGGGGAGAGCTGATTTATGTAGAGAGATTTGAGGAGTTTGAAGTAGTTGGGTGTGTAAAAACTGAATTAGGAAGAGGAGGCTGTAGCGATGGCCTGCTGTGTTAGTAGGCCAGAAATAGCATGAGAGGAGTGGACTGTTACCTGGGCAAAGGGAACTAACTTAAGGGTTTTTTTGAGTGAGAATTGTTGCTGCTGCTAAGCATGGAGGCAGGCTGGCCACCCTAGGAAAGGGGAGGAGAATGGTTTGGAAAAATAGGCTATAACCTGTTGGTCTGGTCCATATTGTTGTGCTAACAACCTGAGAGCAAAGCCATTTTTTGTGTCAGTGTATAGGAGGAAAGGTTTATTTGAGTTTGGAAGAGCTAAGGCTGGGGCTAGGCCAAGTGCCATTTTGAGTGTGGCAAAAGGCTTAAAGAGGGCTTGAGGGTTTTCTAGGGGATTCAGACAAGTCTCCAGCTGTTGCTTGATATAAAAGTTTGTCTAGGTATTTAAAATTAGGTATTTAAGTTTTAAAAAAATTGGTGAGGCAAAAAATGATAGGAGTTCTTGTTTAGTATGGGGCAGGGGGAAGGTAGTTACTAGGTTCTGTCTTTCTGGAGTTAAGTGTTTATGAGTGGGGGTGGTGGAGAGTCTGAGATATGTGACCTGAGTTTGAGAGAATTGATCTTTGTTTTGTGATACGCGGTATCTCTGACTGGCAAGAAAGTTTAAGAGCTGGCCAGTATGGAGATGAGAAAGGTTTTTAGATGGATTACAGAATAGGAGATCATCTACGTACTGTAGAAGGACGCTTGGGGAAAGGTTAAGGCTGCTAGGGCTTGACTGAAGAGGTGAGGACTATTTCGAAACCCTTGAGGCAGGACCGTTTGCGTCAGTTGCTGGGTTATTTTTGTGGTTAGGTCAGTCTAGGTGAAGGTAAAGAGGTCTTGGGAGGCTGGGGAGAGTGGGATAGTGAAGAAGGTATTTTTGAGGTCTAGGATGGTAAAGTGGGAGGTTTTGAGGTGGGATGCGTGACAAGAGGGAATAAGGGTTGGGGATGTTGGGGTTGATAGACATGGTAGCCTTATTGATTGCATGTAGATTTTGGATAATATGGGGAGACCTGTTGGGTTTTTTTTACTGCTAGGATGGGGGAATTGGCGGGAGAGGTGGTAGGTTGGAGCAGACCTGTTTCTAGTAGGCAGTTTATAATAAGCTTCAGACCATTTAAGGCCAAGGGTATTGAGGCTTGTTGGGGATATAGGAGGCATATATTTTTTAGGCTTACAGAGACCGGAGCATGGTGAGAGGCAACAGAAGGATTGTTTGTGTCCCAGAAATCGGGATTAACAGCTGTTAGCCAGGATGACAAGGGAGTGTTTGGAATAGTGTGAAGGGACTGCTTTAAAATTAGAAGAAGAATGAGAGTGGTGGGATTATTTGGTGAGTTGGTTAGAATATTGTGTCTGAGAAGTGGAGTTGGGCCGTGGAACAGTACCAGAAAGGAGTGGGTGAATGCCTGATGCCTAATGAGACAGGTTAGGGGAGGGCTACTTAGGAGTTGGGTTGCCTTGCTGCCTATTTTTGTAACCGATATGGCAGAGGGAGTTAGGAGTCCAAAAAATTCAGGCAGGACAGAATATGTAGGTCCTGTATCAAGGATAAAGGAGACAAGCTTACCTGCCACCAATATGTTTACCCTGGGATTTGCAGTTATGATGGTGAAAGGCACCACCCTGTCAGGTGGTGGAAAGTCCAAGGAGGTCTAGAACTGTAAGGACAGTGTCCAGATCCCCTGCCGGGGTAGGCGGGCTAGTCCCTTGGTTAGAGGCCAATGGAACAGCCTGCCTTCCAATGACCTGTCTTTTGACAGAAAGGGCAGGGACCTAGAGGAGGTAAGTGGGGGTTTGGACAGAGCTTTGTCCAATGTTTCTCCTGACTGCACTGGAAACAGGGGCCTGGAGGCTGCCTGATGGTGGAGACTTTGCTTTTAGGCTTATTTCAATTTTTTTCTTGGAGGAATTTTTTAGGGCATTAGCCAGCAAAAGAGAGTGCTTGTGTTTCCATTTTCATGGCTCCTTTTCCCTCTCCTCTTGCCGGTTTTTATATATGGAAGGCGATTTGAATAAGTGTATTTTGTGAGGGATGGTTTTGGGACTTGTCTGTAGTTTTTGGAGCTTTTTTGAATGTTTGGGGCTGACTGATTAATGACATGGGTGGTTAAGAAGAGGCGTCCCTCAGGTGAAGTGGGATCTAGATTGGTGTATTTCTGGATGGATTCTCTGAGCCTTGTTAAGAAGGCGGCTGGATTTTCACTAGGACCTTGGGTGATCTCAAGAATTTTATCATAATTTATAGCTTTAAAGCCCGATTTGCGTATTCCAGTAAGGAGACACACAAGGAAGTGGGACATTTTGTGAAGGTTAGGGGAATTTATCTAATTAGACTGCTACTGACCCAATGGGATAGTTAGCGTCTGCAGGTCTCTTGGCATGTAACTCATCGGCATAAGCCATGACAGCCGCCCAGATACGATTTTTTTTTTCTTCGGGGGTAGTGGTAGAAGCAAGGATGGTGGTGACATCCTGGTAAGTTAAGTTATAGGTCTGGGCTAAGTATTTGAATTCTTTGATGAAATGAGTGGGGTCCTTGGGAAAAGAACAGAGATGCTGCTCAATTTGGGAAAGATTAGCCAAATTGAAGGGGACATGAACTTGCATGACACCATCTCTACCAGTGACCTCAAGGAGGGGATAAAGACCTGAAGGGCAAGGCTGACCAGAGGAGGAGGGGGCCGGGAAAGAGGAAATAGGGATGGGCCCTCGGGATCAGGTATGGGGGAGGAGAAGGTGGCGGGGGACAGAGCGGCCTGGCTGCCTGTGGGGTTAGGAGTCCCAGGTCCCAGGCCTCTGGTGGTGGGGCCTGACCTTGACATCCGCTGGCCCAGCGGGTCCTACCGGGTGGTGGAGGCCACGGGCTGCGGGGGTGCCCAGGAGCCAGGCCCGATGCAGCAGAAGAGGTGGGAGGTGGGAGTGCCTAGTGCTTCTGCAGGGCTGGGAGAGGGAAGAAGTGCCCAGAAGGTCAGTCAGGCTGTCTGCCGGCTATAAGGATGTCTCTTACTATAGGTGAATGAACGTGTTGATCAGGGCAGAGCTTGAACGAACACTTCCAGCAGCCTCTGTCGTAGCCCAGGCACCCCTAACCGGGGCCATGGCCTGGGCCCAGCGTGTGCGTCCTGCGTGTGTGCCTGCCAGCGCCTGGTGGGGATGGAGGGAGCTATGAGGAGTTAGGTGACAGACGTTTTGAAAGTGGCCAGGGGAAGTTCTCTTCGTGGGTGGGGCGGGGACACCCGGGGGCTGGTGGCAACTCTGGACTCTGAATCAGGCCCTTCCCGCAGACCATCCTAGCTGAGGTGGGAGCAGGCACGCACTCGCACACTCGCGGGGCGGGGGAGGGGAAACCGCGCACTGGCCTCGGCATGGCGCAACAGTGGAGATTCAGCACTGGTGGCCGGGGAGGCGCCCAGGGGTGGGGCGAGGGGAAGCCGCGCACCTCAGTCCTCCCTCGGTGGCTGGCTGCCATGTAGCCTGGGAGACAGAGCAGAGGCGGTGGTGGGAGAGGAGCCCTACCGGGCTTTGCTTCTGGTGCCAAGCGCACAGCCAGGGTGGGGCGGCTCAGGAATGGGAGCCAGAGCGAAAGTGTTTAAATGTAAAATGCTTTTAGACCAGTGGAAAAATATTTAGCAGTAAAGGGCACATGTAGTTAGAGGGTTTTTGGTTTTTTTTTTAACCTAGAGTTAACAATATTAGCATTAGAAAAGGGGCATTCTGCGGCTCAGCACAAATGCCTGTGAGAACAAAGGACACCCAAAATCTGAGAGGAGGACATTCATTACTAAATCTTGGGAAATGGGAAAATGTAGCCAGGTAGCCCCCTTGGTCCTTGGCTGCACCTAAAGCTGCTGGTCTGTGAATAAATGTTTTGGTTATTGTTAAAAATCTGTGTTTCGGCATTTTATTGCGAGTAATTGTGTGTGTGTGTGTGTGTGTGTGTAGTGAAGAAGGAAAAGGGGTTAGAGGGGGTGCAGAAGATGGAGAGGAAGGTGGTTTTTTTCAGATAAGGAGAATTTGGTGGATAGTGAGCTGTTTGCAGAGAGAGAGAATGGTCTGAAGAGTTTAGAAAGCCTGAGCATAGGGAAATTCTTTGACCACCTGTCCGACTGCCAGGGAGTTATGGAGGTCTGTGAGAACTCCAAAGTTAGGTGTGCCATTTTTTTTGCTACTGACTTTGGTTATTTAGAGAATATTGGGGTCACGCGACAGTGCCTTGACTTGTCCATTTAGTTGGAGAGGTCTGAGGTTACGGATTAAACACCCAAGAGGGGTATTTTGGGTGGGAGAGACTGGCTGATTCCCATGGTGACGTTTACGGTTATTGTGGGTCCGAGAAGGAAGGGGAAGGGGAGGGTGAGTTCAAGCCAACGTTTCTGACTCCGCACTCTGTCGAGAGGAGCATCTCCATTTCGACCAGAGGGTGGAGAGGCCAAAGGCCAAGAGGAGAAGTGCTGATTTATTCTAGGCGTCCCTGGGATTCATTAGGCTCCAGAGAGAGAGAGGTCTGGATTGACCCCGGAGAGTGGTTCTGACAGAGCGCTCAGATTTAGAGCCGGACTGCCCAGAATGGTCTTGGATTAGACCAGGAAACAGAACCACTGGACAAAAACGGAGGCAGAGAACTCAACTATAAATCTGAGGGCCGGTGTTGACTCAGAGTAGATAGTCAGGGGAGGGGTCGGAGGATAAAGGAGGCAGAAGGGGTCAACAAGCCAGAGGGGAAGCTCGAACTGTCGACCTATGGAGGTCTGAGTGACTCTGGGTCCAAGGATTAGGACCCAATTGGGCCCAAGTCTGACTTGGGAGTCCCAGTTGAGCCGGTGTCCCGGTCCTGGGTTTCGGCATCAAAAGGTAAGAATGGACTCGCTCAGAGAACCATGAGGATGCAGTGAGCAGAGAAATGAAGTTTATTGAGGGAAATTAGCAAGCAGGGAGGAAACCATGCTGTGAATGGCCCGACTCTGGGTACCTCGGGAAGGAGGGGGCTGTTTTATAGGGGGAAGAAACTATTGAATTCAATCATTATCCTTCAGCTGTGAGTCGAATGCTGATCAAGGCCAAAAGGAGCTTGGGTTGATGTACCCCACTATCATGGGAAACTCCCAGGCAGCTACAAGCATGCAGGGGGAGGGGGGACAGTGTGGGAACTCGCATTCCAGACATTCACCTTCCAGTATTTCAAGTCCAGGATTTGGTTGTGGTTTGATTTTTTTTCTTTGAGACACAGCTCAAATGCCTCCATTTGATGTGCTTTCAACACATTTTTTTGATCTGGTGATTTGGGAAAGCCTGTACCATATGGTCTTGATTAGGTGATAGATTTTCTGGGAATTGGCAGAAAAGGGTGGGAATTGAATCAGATGTGAGAAGAAAAGTTGAGAATTTGGGCCTAACTCATTAATCTCATGAAATGTCTTTTAAGACAATTCTCATAAAATCAATTTTTAGGAGAAATTTTTGGGAGGTGGGTGTACACACCGCATAGAGGCAATTCTTTTAAACTCTCTTAAAAGTAGAGACCCTCCTTTTACAAGCAATGGCACTTAGTATTTCTTGGTTAGCCCTTCATAAAATATCTCACACTTGGGGTCAAAGGGCCCCCTGCTTCAACTTTTCTGAAGAAGAGACTGTATAGAAAGGTTTGGGCTGAAGGGCCAGGTACACCGAAATAAATGGTAACAGGACGCATTTTGATTTGGGAGTTGATGATTTTGGGAGCACATGAGGCAACAATACAGTAAAACAAAGCTAGATAGATACACCAAGAGGATGAAAACGCCCTGGTGCCAGTCTTGCAAAAACAAACAAAAAGAAACTTAAAACAAACAAACAATACAAAAACAGGTGCCTTATTTGATTTCCTAGCTGTGATACAGAGAGGCTGAAGTAAAGGATTTTTCTTATGTCACAGAGAATTCAGATCAGGAAGCCTGACATTTCATCTGCACAGCCTATTTGGTGGGGACATTGTCGGGCGAATCACCTTTTGGGCGTTTTCTTTCCTTCACTGCAACCGGGGGCTGTGATTCCCCATCTGCAGGCAGGGCCATAGCTGGGCCTGGGCATGTGCCATCTCTGGTACCTCCAAAGATCAGTCCCCGACTGCCCGCAGCCGGTCCCTGGGAGAGGGCCCAAACTGGGCATCGCGGGCCACTCTCCAGCGCTCAGCGGGTTAAGGCGGCGAAGGTGGCAGCGAGGGGTGGAGGGAGTGCTGCAAGGGCAGCAGCAGGGCTGAGAGAGCATGAGTCCCCTGGCAACAGTGGATAAAGCACCGCCCGTGCCGAGAGGTCTGAACCCGGGTCCACTGTACGGACCTTGCTCTTTGACCCACAAATAGCATGACAGCTCAGTGAAAGATAAATTTTGTACAAGGTATCACTGAGTTCAATTTTTTAAATCAATTATGTTGTTACAGTTGTCCTGATTTTTCCTGTTTGCTCCCGTCCTCCCAGTACTCCTCTTCCCTTCAGTGATCCCACCCCCCTTAGTTCATGTCCATGGGTCATGCATATAAGTTCCTTGGCTTCACTCTTTTCTATGTTATTCTTAACTTTCCCCTGTCTATTTTGTAGCAATCAATTAGGCTTCTCAATCCCGTACCATTTCCCCATTTCTCCCTCTTCTCCCTCCCAGCTGATAACCTTCAAATGATCCCCTTACCTATGATTCTGTTCCTATTCTGGTTTGCTTAGTTGGATTTTGTTTTTATTTTTTAGATTCAGTTGTTGAGGTTGTGAGTTTGTTGTCATTTTAATGTTCATAATTTTGATCTTTTTCTTAAATATGTCCCTTTGACATTTCATATAATAATAGCTTGGTGATGGTGAACTCCTTTAGCTTTACCTTGTCTGGGAAGCATTTTATCTGCCCTTACATTCTAAACGACAGCTTTGATGGATAGACTAATCTTGGTTGTAAGTCCTTGGATTTCATCACCTTGAATACTTCTCGCCAGTCCCTTCTTGCCTGCAAAGTTTCTTTTGAGAAATCATCTAAAAGCCTTATAGGCATCTCTCTGTAGGTAACTCTGCTTTTCTCTTCCTGCTTTTAAGATTCTCTCTTTATTTTTAACCTTTGGCATTTTAATGATGATGTGTCTTGGTGTGGTCCTTTTTGGGTCTAGCTTGTTTGGGACACTCTGTGCTTCCTGGACTTTTATGTCTATTTCCTTAGTCAAATTTGGAGAGTTTTCCTTTGTCAATTCCTCACATAAGTCTTCAATGTCTTGTTCTTCCTTTTCTCCTTCTGGCACGTTTAAAATTGTCAGCAAGGTTCATACGCCTCTTCTCATATTTTTCAATTCTCATTTGCTCATCCTGTACTGGTTGACTGTTTTTTTCTTCCTTATGTTCCAAATCATTGATTTGAACCCCAGTTTCATTCCCTTCACCATTGATTTTCTGTTTCATTTAGCATAGCCTTCACTTCTTCTCTTATGCGTTTGCCATACTCGAGCATATAAGCAAGCCTATAAGCCTGTCAAGCCTATGAGCATCTTTATCATGAGCGTTTTGAATTCTGCATCTATTAAGTTGTCTATCTTCTCATCTCTTAGGTTGGCTATCTCCTCGTCGCTTAGTTCTTCCACTGGAACCTTGATCCATTTTCCCTTTTGGGCCATACTTCTCTGTCTCCTCATTCTAACAGGCTCTCGTGTTTGTTTGCCTCCACGTCCCAGGTAGAGCTGTTCCTCCTGTTATGTTGTAAGGAGTGGAGCATTAGGGATTTGTCAGTACAGGGCAACATTTTTCACCATGTTGTGGCGCTGTGTGGGGGGAGAGGGGCCCGAGAGGGAACAATGCTGTCTACCCAGCACTCGCCCCTTTTCCAGGCACCTCTCCCACATCCGCACTGGATTGGCACCCCTCTATCTGCTTCCCTGGCCATCAGTCCCAGAGTGGATGGATCTGCGGACGTTCTAGGACCGTGGGGGCCCTTTAAACAAGTGGACTCTGCTGAGACTTCCAGCCAATTTGGAGACCTAGAGTGACATGTTCTGTCTCCCTCCACAACTAAGAAGGAATACAACTACTGCAAAACCAGAAATAACCAGAAGTTCCAGAAAGTAAATGGAAGTCCAATGTATGAAGTTATAAAGAAGTGGTACTCGCCTGGACAGGTAGGAGTCACGAAGCTGGGGAGGAGAGGTCAAGCTGTGCTGTCTGCAGCAGCAGCAGCAGCGACAGCAGCAGGACAGTGGTAAGCACAGACACCCGTATTAAGGGGAGGCGAGAAGCGCCTGGGGAGCACCCCCAGCTGTAGACCAGATTCATCAGCTTGCGATTCCAACACCGGGGAAGGCAGACCTCCATTGCCTAGGACTGTGAGGCCCAGAGGGGGTGGGACAGAGGAGGAGGCCCCTGTCTCTCAGGAGAGTGAATGGCAGAAATCCATCTTGGACCCCCACCCCCACATAAAATCCTACCGCGTGGTAAGATGGGTCACCTGGTTGTGACGAGTGCACAGGGCTCCACCCCCTGTAGTGTAGGAGGTGTGACAGCCCTGCCCAAGAAGCAAAGGTAAACACAAAATGGTCAGGATGGAACAGATCATGATAGAGATCACGGTGACGCAGATGACCAGACAGCAAATATCTAACCTGACAAAGCAGCAGATAGGAAATCTTTCTGAGACACAGTTTAGAGCTTTGGTTATAAAAATGCTTACAGACCTAACAGCAGATCTTTAACAAGACGAGGAAGGAATGAAGGCTAGTCTTGCTGAAATGAACAAAAACACATACAAAACTACTGGTGAGGGCAAGAAAACCAGGAATCAAATCAACAAATTGGAGCATAGGGAAGGAACAAACAGTCAACCAGTGCAGAAAGGGGAAACAAAAAGTGAGGAAAATGAGGAGAGGCTCAGAAACCTATGGGACAGCTATAAGCAGGCCAACATCCAAATCATAGGGTTGCCAGAAGGTGAAGAACTAGAAATTAAAAAACCATGTGAAAAAAATAATGAAGCAGAACTTCCCTAACTTGGGGAAGGAAATAGAATTACAGGTCCAGGAAGCACAGAGAATTCCAAAAGAACTGGACCCAGGGAGAACTACACCAAGACAACGTATAATCAAAATATCAGAAATTAAGGATAAAGAGAGAATGTTAAAAGCAGCAAGACAGAAGAAGAGAATTACATACAAAGGGGTCCCAATAAAACTTAGTTTATTTCTCTAAAGAAACTCTGCAGTCAGTAAGGGACTGGCAAGAAATATTCAAAGCTATGAAAAGAAAAACCCTACAACCAAAATTACTCTATCCAGCAAAGCTGTCCTTCAGAATAGAAGGGCAGAGGAAGTGCTTCCAGACAACGTAAAACTGAAGGAGTTCATCAGATCCAAACCACTATTATATAAAATATTAAAGGGACTTGTTTAGGAGAAAGATAATCAAAACTATGATCATACAATGAAAACTGTATCACAACAACCGACAACAGAAACTAGGGAACTGAAACAAAGGCAAATTAAGCAGGCAATGAGAGTGGGAAAAGAATTATAGGTATGGGGAACATTTTGGGGGGAGGTCAGCAGGGAGGAGGAAGCGGGGAAAGGGAGGGAGATGGTACGGGAATTAAGAAGCATAGTCAGATGTAGTGGAGTAGATAAGGAGATGTTTAGAAGAACTATATGCACAACCAATGGGCACGGACTATGGGGAGGGTGGGACGAATGGAGGCAGGTGGGGTCACTGGGTGGAGGGGAACAAAGGGAAAAGAAATTGGGACAACTATAACAGCATAATCAATAAAGGATATTTTAAAAAGTTGTGCTATTTAAATCACTGTGGTTGTGCTCATTTCTTATGACAACAATAAAAAACTGATACAACGCCTTTGGAAAGAATTATCAGGTATTTCTTTTAAAGCAAGAATGTGATTACCTAAATTTAACTAAGATTCACTTATATTTCAGAAAAGATTACAGGATAAAAGCATCTATCTAATGTAACATATAATACAATCTCTCTCCTTGCAGATGGTAAAATAATTGTGGAGAAAGGCCTGATTTCCTGATAATAATGTACTTGGGTAAGCACATTGCAAGTGAGATACACACAATGGGGCTGACAAGTCTGTTGTGAGTTTCACTGGCAAGAGAAAAACAATATGCACAATAGAAGAGATCGATGATGGGGTACCAACGAGCTACTATGGGACTGTTCGGGGAAGGGAGGGATGTAGAACCCAGGAATAGGACACAGAGTATTTGTCCAGTAACTGTATAAATGAAATGGCCAGAAGCTACATGCTGGGACCCTCTCCCAATGATTTTTGTATTAGTCCACTTTTTGCTGAGACAGTAACCAATTTCAAAATCTCAGTGGTTTAAACAATAAGCAGTTATTTCTTACTCATGGGTATTGGCTGCCGGGCTTAGTTAGGTTCTTGGTATCTGCTAGGCTTCAGTTCAGACTTGCATTGTCATGCTGGGATCCAGGCTAAAGTAGCTGAGCTGCTAGCTAAGCATGTTGTTCTCAAGGAGGATGTAAGATGGGATGTGCTAGGGGAAAAAAAAGCTACCTGTCACTTCTACCCATAGAAGTCCATGGGCAAACCAAGACAGCAGGAAAGGGGAAGAGGTCAGGAAGAGGTAAGTAAATTCTTTTATGAACCTACTACAAGACCATTACACTTCTGTAAAGTTAGGAAAACATATATATACCTGGTGTAATGTGAAATTTGGTGATAACAAAGTTGATGGTATGTTTTGCATTAAGGTCTGCATAGAACTGAAATAGTAAGGAAAATGGCAAAAGTAAATGGGTTACAGTTTTATTTCTTAACATGAATAAAAGGAAAGTAATATTTTGATAAGCATCTCTTTATCAGGTACTGTGCTGAATAATTTTATTATCATTTACTTTCACAGTTTTTCAGATGAGAAAACAAATTCAGAAAGGTTAAGATTCAGACTTCTGGCCAAGATGGAGGCCTAGACTGACACACTCCATCTCTCTCCACAACTAAGAAGGAATACATCTACCACAAAACCAGAAATAACCAGAAGTTCCAGAAAATAAAGCTACGTGGGAGTCTAACATATGAAGTTATAAAGAAGTGGTGTTCGTCCAGATGGGTAGAAGAGGTGAAGCTGGGGTGGAGAGGTCAAGCTGTGCTGGTGGCGGCAGGTGCAGCGACGGTGGTGGGATGGTTGTAAGCACAGACACTTGTATTTAAAAATAGGGATGAAACACCTGGGGAGCACCCCTGGTTGCAGACCAGACCCGTCAGCTCGCAATTCCAATGCTGGGGAAGACAAACCCCCATTGCCTCAGACTGTGAGGGCCAGAGGGAGTGGGGACAGAGGAAGAAGCTCCCAGTCTCTCAACGGAGAATAAACAGCAAGAATCCATCCTGAACCCCTGCCCCCACACAAAATACCACAGCATGGTGAGAAGAGTTGCCTGGTATTGACAAGTGCACGGGGCTCCACCCCCTATAGCATAGGAGGTGTGACTGCCCCACACAGAAAGCAAAGGTAAACACAAAACTGTCAGGATGGCAGAGATTATGATAGATTTCACAATGACGCAGAGGACCAGCTAGCAAATATCTGATCTAATGGATCAGCAGATGGCAAATCTTTCTGAGGCACAGTTCAGAGCTTTGGTTATAAGAATGCTTACAGGACTTCCAGCCAAGATGGAGGTGTAGACAGACACGCTGCGTCTCCTTCCACAACTAAGAAGGAATACAACTACCTCAAAACTAGAAACAACTGGAAGTTCCAGAAAATCAAACTGCATGGAAGTCCAGCAAACAAAGATATAAAGAAGAAATACTTATCCAGAGAGGTAGGAGGGGTGGAGCCGGGGTGGAGAGGATGCAGTATGGTGGCAGCAGCAGAAGCAGCGGCAGCAGTGACGGAAGCAGCAGGCTGGTAGAAAGCACTGTCACACATTTTACAAATTCGGGAGGGACGCCTGGGAAATGTTCCCAGCTCCTCACCAGACCTCGCAGCCCACAGTCCCAGCGCCAGGGAAAATGGAGCCTCATTGCTTCTGAGTATGCAAACCAGTGGGGGTGGGAGCAGAGGAAGAAACTACTGATCTTTCAGCAGAGTCCGCTTGTTTAAAGGGCCGCCATGTCCTAGAATGTCCGCAACCTACTCTAGGAACAACATCCAGGGCAGCAGCTAGAGGAGTGCCAGTTCGGTGCAGAAGTGGGAGAGGTGCCTGGAAAAGGGGCGAGTGCTGGGCAGGGGACATTGTTCCCTGTCAGACCCCTCCCCCACATACAGCACCACAACGTGGTGAAACAGGTCGCCCTGTAGAGACGAATTTCTAAGGCTCCACCCCTCACAACATAACAGGAGTGGCAGCTCTACCTGGAGTCTGTCAGAATGAGGAGACAGAAAAGTATGGCCCAAAAGGGGAAACAGATCAAGGTTCCAGTGGAAGAACTAAGTGACGAGGAGATAGCCAACCTAACAGATGAGTAGAGCGACAACCTAACAGATGAAGAATTCAAAACACTGGTGATAAAGATGCCCACAGGCTTGACAGATATGCTTGAGTACGGCAAACGCATAAGGGAAGAAGTGAAGGCTATGCTAATTGAAACAAAAGAAAACCCACACAAAACCAATGGTGGAGGGAAGAAAACTTGGGTTCAAATCAATGATTTGAAACATAAGGAAGAAAAAAACAGTCAACCACTGCAGAATGAGGAAGCAAGAATTGAAAAAAATGACTAAAACTTCCCAAATTTTACAAAGGAGATGGACATCCAGGTCTGGGAAGCATGGAGTGTCCCAGGCCAGCTGGACCTAGAGGGGACCACACCAGGACGCATCATGATTGACATGCAAAAGGTGAAAGATAAAGAGAGAGTCCTGGGTGCAGCAAGAGAGAGGCAGAGAGTTTCTTAGAGGGGGACTATCAGCTGATTTCTCAGAGGACACTTTGCAGGCAGAAAGGGACTGGCAAGCTAGTAATCAATGTGATGAAAGGCAACCTGCAACCAGGATTACTCTATCCAGAAAAGCTATCATTTGGAATGGAAGGGTAGATGAAGTGCTTCCCAGACAAAGTGAAGCTAAAGGAGTTTGTCATCGCCAAGCCATTATTATATGAAATGTCAAAGGGACTTACTTAAGTAAAAGAAGATCAAAACTATGAACACTAAAATGACAACAAACTCACAACTATCAACAACTGAATCTAAAAAAATAAAAACAAAATTCAACTAAGCAAACCAGACTAGGAACAGAATCATAGGTATGGGGATCATTTGGATGGTTATCAGCTGGAAGGGTGAAAGGGTAGAAAGGGGTAAATGGTGCATGGGACTAAGAAGCATAATTGGTAGGTACAAAATAGACAGGGGCAAGTTAAGAATACTATAGGAAAGGGTGAAGCCAAGGAACTTATATGCATGACCCATGGACATCAACTAAGGGTGGTGGGATTGCTAGAGGGAAGTGGGGTACTGGGTAGAGGGGAGCAAAGGGTGAAAAACTGGAACTACTGTAATAACATAATTAATAAAATATACTTAAAAATAAAAAGAATGCTTACATACCTGACAACAGATCTTAATGGAACCAAGGAAGGAATGAAGGCTAGTCCTGCTGAAATTAGTGAAAACACATATGAAACAAGTGGTGAGGGAAAGAAAACCAGGGATCAAATCAACAAATCAAAACAGGGAAGGAGCAAACAGTCAACCAGTGCAGAAAGGGGAAATGAAAAGTGAGGAAAATGAGAGAGGCTCAGAAACCTCTGGAACAGCTATAAGTGGGCCAACATCTGAGTTATAGGGATGCCAGAAGGTGAAGAAGAACTAGAAACTGAAAAATTATGTGAAAAAATAATGAAGCAGAACTTCTCTAACTTGGGGAAGGAATTAGAATTATAGGTCCAGAAAGCACAGAGAATTCCAAAAAAACTGGATCCAGGGAGAACCACACCAAGACAACTTATAATCAAAATGTCAAAAATTAAGCATAAAGAGACAATGTTAAAAGCAGCAAGACAGAAGAAGAGAATTACGTACAAAGGGGTCCCAATAAGACTCTCAGTTTATTTCTCTAAAGAAGCTCTGCAGGCAAGAAGGGACTGGCAAGAATTATTCAAAATAACGAAAAGCAAAAACCTACAATCATGATTACTCTATCCAGCGAAGCTGTCCTTCAGAATAGAAGGGCAGAGAAAGTGCTTCCAGGACAATGTAAAACTGAAGGAGTTCCTCAGAACCAAACCACTGTTATATGAAATGTTAAAGGGACTTGTTTAAGAGAAGGAGGATCAAAACTATGAACATTAAAATGAAAATATCACAACAACCAATAACAGAAGCTGGGGAATCAAAACAAAAGCAAACTAAGTAGGCAACAAGATTGAGAAAAGTATTATAGGTATGGGGAACATATTGGGGGAAGGTCAGCTGAGAGGGGGAAGGGGGAAAGGGAGAGATGGTACAGGAATTAAGAAGCATGGGAGTGGAGTAGATAGGGAGATGTTGAAAAGAACTATATGTACAACCAATGGGCATGGACTATGGGGAGGGGGGGACAACTGGAAGGAGTGGGGTCACTGGGTGGAGGTGAACATAGGGAAAAGAAATTGGGACAACTGTAACAGCATAATCAATAAAGCATATTTAAAAAAAAAGAAGAAAAAGTACATTAAAAATAATAAGATTCATACCTAAGTTCCTATAGTTCGTGTTCCATGATGGAAATTTAGGAATCTATCATGAAAAGTTGGAGAACTAAAGAGTAAGGATGGGGCTGCTCTGAGTGGAATCAGTGGGCATTGGAAGTGACTCTACAATGAAAGATTAGAAAAATACAAAAAGATGGCTAACCCCATCAAAATTTGGAAGGACTTGTTTTACATGGAAATGAGGTTCAACAAGCTGGATCAGTAGCCCAGGCACAGGCATGGTCCATGTGTTTCTGGAAGGTAACAATGCAGTGCCAGCATCCAGGAGACTGGCTGATGCCAAGAGAGCCTACAATTTCAGAGAGATAACCAGGAAACACATTCAGAAGCATTTGTGAGGGAGTTGAGACAGGGCAAATACTCTCGAAAATTAGAAAAATGTATCCTCTCTTCCTTTGGCACAGTCAAGTGTCAGGACACATGATTTTCTCAGTCCTACTAGCTCTCTCTGAGAGTGGCTTAATTATGCACAACCTTATGCAACAATCCTGGTTTGGCTGGGCTTCAAAGAGGGTGGAAGTGTACATTAAAGACTTCAGTCATAAAGGGTATTCCTTTAAGCTGTCCACATGAGTGAGAAAAATAGTCTTTTTACATGGCTGCCTAGAGGAAGTTTAGATAATCATCTAAAGTCAGATATGTATTAAGTAGCTGTTTTTGTTGTTAAACTTACTGAAAGAAGAGTAAATTGCCTAATTTAGATAATACCAGGCATACTAAAATTAATTCACAATTTGAAAATGTTCTAAGATTTTAAACATGGGAGAATTCACAACAATGAGCAGGGAAATAAGTCAAATATTGTTGCACTATACCTGCACTATACAACATATGTTTTAGAGTATGCATGTCTTCTAAACGGGTAATTAACACAATTTCAATTATAAAATAAAGTTATTTTCCCTTTGAGAAAAAAGCAATGCACATTTTTAAAAACTACAAAAACATGCCAAAAATTAAACAAATACTTGGTTAGAATTATGAGGCTGTGGTAATGCATTTTTTTCTTTCTATCCAAATTTTCTGAATATGTATTAATATAGTGCTTTTAAAAACTCAGAAAAGCTGTATCAATTAAATTACTTGTAAATAAAAGAGAATTTCCATTACACAGAAACATTGATAATTTCTCCCCTATTTGTAGCTGAAATGTTAATATTTTTATTTACATGTTCTAAATCATCCCTAACACAACATATCGCAGTTTACTTTAACTAATATTTCACTTAGTATTTTGACTAGTTTTTTTCTGCCTATATACTAAACACAATTGTATCCTTCCAACTGATAATTCATGAGATAGACATTTAACTTCTGAAATGTTTTCACATCTTTTTAAAAATTTTATTGTTTTTTTTTCCATTACAGTTGTCCCACTTTTACCCCCATTGCTCACCACCAACCCCTTCTCCCACAGTCCATCCCCACCCAGTTACCCCACTGTCCATATCCATGGGTCATTTATACTAGTTTCTTGACTAGACCCTTCTCCTTTCCACCCTTCTCCCCTACCCCACCCCCCTGGTCACTGTCAGTCTGCTCCTTGTTTACTTTCCTTTGGTTCTATTTTGTTTGTTTGTTTGTATTGATCATTAGTGTTCTGTGTTAGGTGATAGAATATTGTATTTGTCTTTTGCTGCCTGGCTTATTTAGCTAAGCATAATACTCTCCAGTTCCATCCATGTTGTTGCAAATGGTAGGGGTTCCTTCTTTCTTTCTGTTGCATGGTATTCCATTGTGTAAATGTATCAGTTTTTTAATCCACTCATCTATAGATGGGCATTTAGGCTGTTTCCAACACTTGGCCATTGTGAATAGTGCTGCTATGAATGTAGCAGTGCATAAGTTCTTTTGAATTGGTGTTTCAGGATTCTTTAGGTATAATCCTAGCAATGGAATTGCTGGATGAAAAGGCAGCTCCATTTTTAGTTTTCTGAGGAAATTCCATACTGTTTTCCATAGTGGCTGCACCAGTCTTTATTTCCACCAGCAATGCACCAGGGTTCCCATTTCTCCTCATCCTCGCCAGCACAAGTTGTTTGTTGATTTGTTGATGATGGCCATTCTGAATGGTGTGAGGTGGTATCTCATTGTGGTTTTTATTTGCATCTCTCTGATGGCTAGTGATATCGAGCATTCTTTCATATGTCTGTGGACCCTCTGTATGTCCTCTTTGGAGAAGTGTTTGTTCAGGTCCTTTGCCCATTTTTTAATTGGATTGTCTGTCTTCTTGGTTTTGAGTCTTATAAGTTCTTTATATATTTTGGAGATGAAACCCTTGACTGAGGTATTATTGGAAAAAATGTTTTCCTATCGGGTTGGTTCCCTTTTCATCTTGTTGATGTTTTCTTTTTCTGAGCAGAAACTCTTCAGTTTGATGTAGTCCTGTTTGTTTATTCTTTATTTCCTTTGCTCTAGGAGATATATTGGTGAAAATATTGCGTGTGGGAAATCTGAGATTTTCCTGCCTATGTTTTCCTCTAGGACTTTTGTGGGCGACCACTTCTTGTGGTTTCTGGAATTGTAGCCCAAGCCTTGAGCCAGCCCCGCTCCGCCACCCCCCAAGTGAGGCCTTTAAGTCTCAACACAAAACTGGAAGGCTGAGGCAGACAGGACCAAAGGCCACTCAGAGGGTTCCCATGGGAATTGGGTTTAAAGAATACATATTATCCTTTAGCGCTTGCTCCACTTTTCTTATCTCTTAGTTAACTATAAACAATCTGTAGCAAGGAATGTATGAAACCTTGTACCTAAGGCCAGTGCGGCATTAAGATGTTTAATAGACCCTGACACAGACTGGTCACTGTGCCCTCTGTACTGGTACTTGTAATCTGTAACTGTGTACTGTAATCCAAGCACCTAAAAGCTGTTGGTGATTTATGAATTTAGACCTTGTATCTCCCATGCATACCCTTCTCTATAAAAAGCATGGGATATGAAGGTCTTGTGCTTTCTCTACTAGAGGGAACAGCAACCTCCTTTTCTCCCCCGGACAAAATACAGTGTCCTGGATAAATTTGTTCTGCTGTGGTCATGAAACCTCTGCTGGACATAGTAGCTTCAAACCGAGCGTTTTAGGCAGCTCAGCCTCAGACTTCTATGGTGTCACAGTTTACATTTAAGTCTTTGATCCATCTTGAATTTATTCTGGTGTATGGTGTAAGTTGGTAGTTTAGTTTCATTTTTTTGCATGTCCTTGTCCAGTTCTCCCAGCACCATTTGTTGAAGAGTCTATTTTCACTCCATTTTATGTTTCTTACCCTTCTGTCAAATAGTAGTTGTCTCTATAGATCTGGGTTTACTTCTGGGCCCTCTATTCTGTTCCATTTATCTATATGTCTGTTTGTATGCCAGTACCAGACTGTTTTGATTACAGTAGCCTTGTAGTATAGTTTGATAACTGGTGTTGATGGGATTTTTGAAGATAATCTGCAACTGAAAAAAATTTCATAGAAGAGCCACATTATAGAGTTAATTGTTTTTGCTATGTCATAGTCTGTCTTAATAACCATTGTTCTGAGCAGTCACCTCTACTCTTTTCTTATCAGTACACTAGTTATATGGTAAATCTTAGGTGGCTGGGGACAATATGCTCTATAGGGAAGAAGAAAAAAATGTATAGCAGGATTGGGAAAAGGTGGAGTACCCAGTGGAGATTAAGGAATTGGAGGAAAGGAGAGAATCAGAGAGGACACAAATGCCTTCAAATATCCAGGTAAGTGCTTCCAAAAATAAGATGAAACTTGGGTATGTGACCCTCTGCCAGTGGCTACCAGACCTCTCCACTATGGGATGCCGTGAGTGACAACCAGTTGGGTATCCCAGAGAAGTCATGTTTCTAGTCAGAGGACCCAGTGGCCCCAGTGGTCCCAATGGTCTCAGCTTCCCAGCCACTCTGCTCTTCATCACTCTGGTCACCTGTATTTTCTGTCCTGAATGTTCACATCATGTTTCTTGATCTGCAGGTGCTCCATTTTTTTCCAGATCCCCAACTGCAGCAGCTTTAGTCTTAGGGGCGTACAGACCCAGATTCTCACTTAAGATCTTAAACTGACTGTCACATTCACTCTCCTTATTGCTCCAAGAAACTTTGGGTAGAAACCCAACAACTTTCTTACAACTAGTCCCTTCCCCTTGTGGTTGGGATAGATCTCCTCCTTTGATCTTGCTCTCCAGCCTCACCAGCATGTTCACATGATACAACTCATTTCTAACGATCACTGAAATCCCACCATAATCTCAATTTCAAATATACTTTTGAAAACCACCTCCTCATATTCCAGCTCACTTTCATCACAAAACTCCAAATTCTTCCAACTCATTGTATCTACATCAGTTCATTAATTTTGCCACCTTCCAGGGACCTTGGCCACTCCAATCTGAATACACCCACTTAAATAGATTAAAATCTGTGGTTAAGCATTATCATCCCTTCCATGCATAGAGCTTCAATACATTGGCCTCATTCCTTTTCTTGTATGACTAAGCCACTGAAAGTGACTAAAGGAAAAAACAAGGCCATGTTGTCTCGTCTCAACCTGCATGAAGTGGATTAGTATGCTTCCCAGCAATCCTTAGATAATTTCTGATCCATTTCATATCTTCCTTGGCCACTTCATATCTTCCCTTTTCAAACTCATTCTTGGCAGATGAACTGGTTTCCTAACCCACTGAGAAAGGAGAATTAATCAGAAAGGAATTCTAAAGGTTTCCAAGACCCACCCACCTGTACCTTGCCAAACACAGTTTATCTTCTTCCTTGTTCTTATTGATATGTCCATGTTTCTAGAAAAGGCTAGCACTTCTCTTGTACCAGAACCAATCCTCTGTAGCCTACCCATGAACATTGTTTCAGCAATACCCTCTCTCCTGCTTCCCCATGGCCTTTCAGATTTCCTTGTCTGTTGACTAATTCTCATTAGCATAAATACATGGTAACATTTTTGTTCCTAAAAACAAACAAAAAAATTGATCACACTTCTGCAACCATCACCTCATTTCTCTTCTTTATAGCAAAACTCCTTGCATTGTCTATAATTTTATAATCTCTCTTCCTTTGCTGTCACTTAAAGCAATACTTTTCATTACCCCTCTCTCAATCAATACTACTTTCATACAATTGATCATGATCTCCATTGGTGAAATCCAATTGTCATTATTCACTTTTCATATTAATCCAGTAGCATTTGACACAGGTTTCAAGGACTATTGTTTGTTGTTTGAAACATTTTCTTCACTTGGATTCTAAGACATTTCAATGCCCTGGTTTTGTTTCTTCTTTTCTAAACATTTCTTCTTGGTCTAGTTTGCAGATTCCTCTTTATTGCCAATATTGGAGAGCCCCAGGGTCAATAGCTTCATTTCCCCCCTAAAACTCTCAGATCCATTTTTGAATCTTACCTTTTACACTGACATTTAAACTGCCATTAAATCCTGTCAACTCTAACTACGAAATATATCCAGAATCCATTTGATTCCTTCCCCTATCCATATTTTCTTCTAGGTGATCTCATTCAGTTCCATGGCTTTCAATACCATCTATACATTATCAACTCCAAAATGGGAGTTTCAGTCTAGTCCATTCTTAACTTCAGTCTGGTATATCAAGTTGCCTAGAGACTCTACAGGCATCTCACACCTAACATGTCTAAACTGAGCTGACATTTCACTGTCACTATCTTTCTTTCTTATGTAAAGAAAAGGTAACTCCATTCTTCAAGTCACTCAGGTCAAAAGTTTTGTTATCCTCGATGTCCTTTTTTCTCAAAGTCCAAATCTACTAATGTAACAAAACCTGAATGTACTACTTCCAAAATACATACAGAGTTTGACCACTGATACCATTGTAGTCCAGATTAACATCACCTCTCTCAATTGTATTATTTTTAATTTTATAGTAGAATATTGATGGGTCTTCATGCTTCTGCCCTTGAAAACCACCCTGGTCTTTTGGGGACCCAGCATCCTGAATGATCCAGTTAAAATGCCTTCAGATAATGTCGCTGCTGAAAATTTGCCAAGATTTCCTAAATCCCTCATAGAAAAAGCTAAACTTCTTATAATGCACACCTGGCCCTGCCTAATCAGTGACCCTACTCCTCCTCACCTCTATACTTTACTTCTCTGGCCTGAACTCCTTTTGCTTAAGCTCATACTGCTTCAGTCACAGTGGTTTCTTTGTTGTTACCAACACACTAAGCATGTTCCTGTCTCATAGCCTTTGACCTTGTTGCCCTCCTTTCCTGGAGTGCTTTTCTTGCCACTGTAATAATGTAAGCTCTGAGAAGGCAGATGCTTTTAAATGCTTTGTTCCAGGCTAACTTGCAACTCCTGGAAGAGGACTTGGTGCATTAATTGATCTGTAAATGTTTATCCAATGAATGGATAACTATGTGAATAATAACCTCTGCTTCTATCTACCTTTTGAATTCTTGAGTGCAATTATGGATGTGGAACTTTTCTTTAACTCCATGAAAAAGAGATAAAAAGCAGATTGTAATGTTTAATAAGAAACTTGGGGATGGCAGATGGAAATGAGAATACAGAACTTAATGTGAAATTGGCCCACAAAAAGTGACAGTTTTCTAAAACCACAGAACTCAGTTCATTTCCATAGGAGCCTTTAGTAGGCAGCTTTCTGGCCATGACAAGGTCACCAGGTGGCATCAATTCCCGTTCTACTCCCAGGGCATACAAAACAATAATCTACTGGGTGAGGAATGAAAGTTGCAGAACCTCTTTGCATCTATTATTATATCTTCCTTAGAAACTGTATTTGTCTGTATGTTCTATAATAGACATGATATATTAGCATACTGACATATGCACATACATATTTGATATGTCAATCAATAAAATACACACACAGGTATTTTATTTTGTTTTGTCAATCCCCGTGACTTAATTTAGAGAACAATGCCCTAATGCATATTTAAAAGCTCCTGAGTCCAGGCCCAAGAGACCATTGAATTGCCTGTACCTCTTAATAAAGACCCACAATCCAAACTTCAATCCCTAGTACAAGATGCATCTTCAAATTGGATGATTGATAAAGAAAATATTCATCCTATTTAGGGCAATATTTCCTCTACCCAATAGAAAGGCATCAGAACACAGCAGTTCCACATCCATATGAGAGATATAAAGACATGAGAAAGGGTTATTTTCTCATGAGCTCCCTCCTATCTATTTAGAGTTTGTCTCTCCTCTTTATACTACCTTAATTCAGTCTATTTATCTCTTGCTTAGATTTCTACCCTATGGCCTTCTAAACAGTCTCTGTGCCTTCACTTCAAACACCATCCAAACAGTGGTGGGCTGGAGTTGACTTACACCATACCTAGAGACCCATTACTAAATATTCTGGAACTGTGGGAGGTCTGAAATCATAAATAGGAGTATTTATGTGATAAAAATTAGCAAGAACTACAAATCAAGGCTTGTTTTTAATACTTTGTAATATTCCTATTCTCAGAAACAAAGAAATCAGGAAGTAAGAGTTTAGAAGAAGAATAATTAACATCAACTTAGAGGATAAAAGCAAGATTTATGAAGGACACAAACCTCTAAATGAATGTGACAAGGAAGTTTGTGTGTTTAAATTTATAAGTAGTTTTTATCACAATTGTTTAGGGTTAACTTTTCCCCTCTTTTCTCATCAGTTTTCTTATTTCTATAATTAACATTAATTTTTTTGCAAATTTTCATGAAAACTTAGTATAAAAAAATGACCCTGGGAAAATGTAGAAATAGAAATCTTAAAAACCTAAAGATCATCTCTCTCATTAGAATAGTTTCTTTGAATTAATAGAAAACAGATTATATATCTTTCCCAAATTAAGCCATATATTTTCACTATGCCCTATAATGTTTATAATTAGACACTAGAATTAGGTCTAATTGTGAACATTAAAAATTAACAATAATAAAATTACAAGATGATTTTTCCAACATCAAAATTATTACTTTTAAGTTTTCATTTAAAAGAGCAAGTTATCCAAGCACATTTATCTATTAATTCTTTCATTCATCCATCCATCCATCAAAAGTGAATTGAGCTCTGTTTGGACATTTACTCCCATCTCTCAGGATCCTTCCAACCTATAAACAATTCCTGGCTACTTGTGGTAGTTGAGAAAAATAAAATTAAAGTATTAACCCTGAGGCAGAAGGAGGGAAAATGGTAACATCTGTATAATGTCAACAATAAAAATAAAGTAAAAATAAAAAATATGGTTAAAATCATTTAAAAAATTAAAAATTAAAAAATGTATTCCTACTTAGTGTCTATTAAAGGTTTCCCTAATTCTCTCTAAGGTAAAGCATTTCTGAATAATGGCAGTTGTACTAGATGATCTTTCAATGTTTTATTTACAATAATGATTACTAAATGGTAGTTTAGTCTTCGGAAATGCCTGCTTAACATATGTTTAATGAAAAATTTCTTCTATTGAGACTAAATGATACTTAGTTATAATGATAATTTTCTGGTCTATTTACAAACCCACCCTAGTGGTTCTTACATGTCTTTTCATGCTTGATAGTGTTTTTTTTTTTTTTTTAATGCTAAATAATATTCCATTGTCTGGATGTACCACAGTTTATCCATTTACCAAGGATATCTCAGTTGCTTCCAGGGTTTGGTAATTATGAATTAATTTGTTATAAACATTCATGTTCAGACAGATAGATAGATATGTGCAAATCTTAGAAAAATCTTTGGAGTGGAGAGGTGCTCCATGTTCTTGAACAAGGAGACTCATTTATGTAAAATATGTAAACTTTTCCCTTACTATTCTAATAATTTCCTATAACCCCAATCAAAATAATCAAGATTTCAAAAGCAGGATTATTTGTGATGTTATCCCGATGTCTACTTTTATGATGTTATTAAGAAAAGCTTTGAAAAATAGTAGAGATTTATAAATTGTCACTAATTAAATATTGTTTTACCGACAGAATAGGAGAATGGATAAAATAGAAGTTTAGAAACATACCCAAATATATATGAGAATTAGTGCTTGCTCATTGTGACAATTCAAATTAGTCGTCGGCAGCCGTCCGTCTCGAGAGACGATGGTGTAGCTTCTTAAGAGTCTATCTGCATGCACCGCCGAGAATGGTTGTGCAGTCCAACTCGGGGGTGACACGGTATCTGTCTCCTCCCGTGTTGAATCGACATCTTGCGATGACGCTGGAGTGTCCTCTCCAGTGGAGCTGAAGCTACAGAGCCTGGGCAGGGTGATATGGAGGGTCTGCTGTTGCCCATGCAGCAGACCCCCCCTCTCTTCGCAGCTGAAGGGTCCAAGGGAAAGACGGAGTCAATACAGCTTGGCTTCAGGTGCGCCGCAGGAGTTGCCGGTGTTGACTACAACGTCAAACCGCCTTAGGGACTCTGGCTCCGGATTTTCTGTCGGGGTTTACTCCCTTAGCCTTTCCCCTGAAGAGGTATGCCGCAAGGCAGCGGAGGTTTTTTGGAATCAGAGTTTTCCTTCTCTGAATTCAAATTAGTAGGGAAAGGCTAATTACTTATAAGTGCTGGCCCAATTCTTTAGTAGTAAATCACACTTAGACTCGGAAGAGTATAGCTCTTTTAGTTCACACTGAAGTGCTCAGACATTGTTTCCAGACTCAGTCAGAAGTTTGTGTGGAGCCCAAATCATCACCCAGACCTTCCTGCTAGATTCCCATTGAGAGCTCTGTTGTTCTCACACATGAAATCAGGTCTGGGGCTAGGGTGAGGCAAGTGAGACACTTACTGCTAACAGGAACCAGCTTAAGCCATCAGATTCAAATAATATTGCAGTGACAGATCAGTCCTCTTTCTCTACTCCCAGATAGTCTCCCAAGAGCTATGTCTTATGTAGTCACCTGCATCGCATATGAAAGTTCCTATGTCATTTTTCCCCAGAGTAGTGGGGGCAGGGCTTTTCCTTAGATTCTCACTCCTAAGACTGGCTACTGAAGTCATGTTAGACATAACAAAAGTCTCCAATGTGACTTATGTATCCACCTCAGTTTTAGCAAGGACTTTCAGACTTTTCAAGGTTCAGTGAGATTCTGTGACTCTAAAGGACCTATGTCTCTTAAGGAGTGTTCATTCAAATCCATCCATGTATCAGTAGCCAAGTATAAAAGTTAATTTCTATTTCTAACACAATTGGGGATCAAAATGGAGACTGGGCAATAAGCTCATAAACATCATCAGGTTTGGAATCTGTGTGGATAGAAAAATAATTGTTTTCAAATTAAACTTGACCTCTATTAGCTCTGCCCTATTGGTATGATTGAACACTATTAATAGAGACCCTAATTTTTATATGAAATCACAAATAAATCATCTAATAATTTATAATATATATAGAACTTTAGCTATAAATGATGTAGTAGCTGTGCAAGTCACTAATTTATAAACCACAAACAATAGACCACCTAAGAAACAATATTAGAATTTAAAATATTTTGTGAAAACTGCAGAGTTTTGAAACCTTAGGAACTATGTAAAAACAAGTCTGATTGAGACATCAAAACACTTTTTAAATAAAGTTAAAATAAAATTTTAACTATAAAGATAAAAATTCATTAAAAAATTTTAGCCATCGTCATGACCTCTTTCAGACCATTTATTTAAAAATATTATATGAAACATATTGCAGCACTCTGGCTACTTATATGCTTCTGAGTTTTCCTCTTTGTCCTCTTTGTAAAGCTCAATTTACTATAATTATGATTTTTCTGGCATGAGGCAAATTAGATGAAACGTAAGACACTTTGCATATTTTCATACATCAAACAGAAAACCTTATTTTCCTAAAAAAAAAAAAAGAAGAAAACTTTCTTTTCCTGATTGTAGACTACCCCTCAAACTCTAGTTTTGCATATATGACATAATGTGTCATATCCCCCAGAGACCTCCCCCATCTGCTCCACTCCTAGATTATTTTCCTTTTAAGGTACTTCAAATGCAATAACAATATGGCACCATTTCCATCATAGGGTATTTTTAAAGCCAGAATATGTGGAAAATCAAACATAAAAACATAAAAATGATTACAGTATAATTGAAAATTACCCTGATGAGAAGAAAAGGTATATCATATAGTTGAAAGAATAATGGACTATAAATAATAGGATAGGATTTTGATAATAGTTTAACAATATTTGACTGGTGCTACTTCTAGCAAGCAATTACTCTATAAAATAAATGGGTGTTTAATAAAGACACATGTACAAAAATATGGAAGTAAAGGGTATAACAAAAATATCAATATAAAGATTGAATATTTAAAAAAGAATTTTAATGTTAAACCTAACGAAAGATGTCTTGAAGACATCTCAGCTCCTTCACTCACAAAAATGATGACTGGAGGCACAGATGGTATACTGTTGGCTAATGATAGAGAACTGCTGAAGGCCCATTTTGCCTTTATCTTTCATGTTATGCAACCTACATAGACTCTGCAATCTTAAAACAGAATAAAGGCTGATAAAATTCAATACAAATTATATCCAACTTAAAAAGACAATTTTTAGTTGCTTTAAATAAATGCAAAACCCATAAGTTATATGCTAGAGTACTGAAAGGATTTCATGAAATAATTTATGACTTGAACAGTAAAATCTTTGAGTAAAGATGATTTGATTGAGGTATTACAGACCAATACAAACTTCACAAGAATAAGAGCTTGCTAATATTGTTCCCTGATGTGTCCACAGCTTAGAACACAGTACCTAACATGGCTTGACAAGATTTCAAAATCTTTTTTTCCTTTTTTTATTTTGAAATTTGTAGACATGGAGAAGTAAGCAGTGATCACTAGGTGGCATCGTGAATTCATGAAGACCAACTATGTTCCTGTCACATAGTTTCCTCTTTGTGAGAGAGAGAGAAGTGAAATCATATCAAAGCATTTGACTGAATTTCACACGAATAACCCCTATAAACAAGGTGGAGAATAAGAACAAAATATCTTGCAGTTAAATGAATTTGTAGTTGGTGGAATGAAAATACCATGCTGTTTAATGGACCAGTATCGACTTGGATGGAGATAGCTCCACCTTATCAGTTTTTGTCATACATGCAAAAAGAAATAAATGTTCATCAAAGTTACCCATTACTTAAAACCGAGAATAACAGTCTAAATTATTTTAAAGAACACAAAATTACTAAAATAAAAATTTAAATTAGTAAATTTATAAATTAAGGTAATAACTATGCAAATTCAGAATGGAGATGTCTTTAAATGTGACTTTTGAGTTTTCCTTTTTCAACCCCATGAGTTGAGTATATAATTGATTGTCATAAAACAAATTTAATCTTACTTTATATTTGTTAATATATAAAATACATTATTCTACATACCCTGAAATCCTCCTAATTTATATACTCCACTCCCTTATAGAGAGTTATGACAGCCAGTGGGGCTCTTAAAAACTGAGGAGGCAACACCCACCTTTGTAACTACTTCACATTAGCCTTTGATTATCTAGGAATAGCAATTTACTGTTATATCCCCAAATCAAATCATACCAAGTTTTAAAAAATAGTCTTATTTCACATTTTTGCTATTCCATAAGACAGGTATTATTATTTCTGTCTGAAAGGTAATGAGAGTGAGGCATAGAGACTCACCCAGGCATGTGACAAATGCTTCCTGACTTTGTTATTTAGTGAATATTCCTTTTTTCCAATTACAGGTCTGTTGAACCACTATAGTGAGACTAGGGCCCAAGAATGTGAGGTCTGTCCAGAAAGTATCCAGCCAATGCTATGCCATTTATTGAAGAAAATACAAGAGACGTTGTACATAGGACAATGATGCCTTAGTCCCCTTCAAAGTAGGCACCTTAAGACCTCACATAATTCTCCCAATTGCCATCAGCTTCCCTGTCGTGTTTTCCTGAATCTCATCGACAGTCTGAAATCTTTTCCCTCTGGGTGATTTGATGTTTCACCAAAAAAAATGTACACAAGATGTGATGCATGAGTGGGCATGCTGTTGTGATGAAGCTGCCAATCAGCAGTTATGCGTAGCTGCAGCCTTCTCAATCACCTGAGTTTCCGCAGGGGAATGCTCAAGCTTACTGCAAAATCTGATGCAGATCTGTTGTTCTAATTGCTCAGTCATTTTGGATGCTACAGTCACACAGTAAACATGCTCACTCAGTGGCATCTACTGCCCCCACTGACAAGTATAGTGAAGTTGTCATTGTTTACACATGCCCATTCCAGTCCACTCTCCTTGGCTGCCAGGTTACATCGATGTTACACACACCATTCTCATTATATTAACAATTGTTGGACTTTATCTGGACAGACCTCGTATTTAAAGTATCTCAGGTAATTAAAATAAAAGTGGTCCACAATGAAGCTTTAGAACAGCCTTTGATCATCTAAGTATTTCTTTCAATCAGGCTTTCAACAGATACTTGCTTGAGAGCAGAGATTTTAAGAGTATACTTTCTGCTGATAGGCAGTGTTATATAAGGAGTACAAAGCCCAAGTCAAATTAGAGCCCTGTTACGAGTGACCTCTTGTAAGACACCTAACCCTGTTGACCCTCAATTTTCCCATGTGTAAAATGGTCACTGTAGTAAGCACTCATACCTGGCACATGGAATGCACTCAATAAACACTACTTACTAATTTTGAAGTTGAAACCCCAGAATACATTATATCGCCAATCAAAAATTGCTTTTTAACTTGGGCTACTGCACAAGTAATTTCACATGCCATTATGAATGGACTGTATATTTCTTGTCCCCATTGAGAATCTTTTGTGTTACATGTCTGAGAAAAATGTTGACATAAATAGCATTAAATACTACTTAAATTTTTTTATCATACATCTCACAAGGTTAAAATTTCAAATTTTATAAAGATGTTAAGTGGGACATTTAAGTAAGTATAGCAAATATTAATAAAATTTATCTTTAATATTTCTTACTTTTCTGGAACTAAGATTTGTAATATTTAAGCTAGCATGTAAGGCCATTTAACTTATCAAAGTGCTTTAACTTAAAAGCAATGTTTTAAACTATTATTTTTAGATAGTACTTTTTCACTTAAAAACAAACAGATTGTCCTTTTTGCAGTTAATTGCCATTTACAGAAAAGTTTAGTGAAAATAAGTTACCAAGAAAAATTTTCTTTGATTCATGGCAAGCTGGGTTTAGATAGTACCCAAGTTACAAAGCAGAGGTAATTATGGGTTTAACATGTTTTTGAGCCTCTGTAAAAGAAACTAATTCCAGAGTAAAAGTCTCACTAAGGAATATAAAAAACTTGACACTGCATATTAATAATGATGCCACTTATAGTTATGGTTCCCTTACAGTGCCCCTTGCAAAAAAAATACCCAACTTGAATTGGTTATAAGCATAAAAACTTACCATGTGCACACAGGGATAAAAAGAATTCATATGCCATTTGGTGTATTTTTCATTTGTTTCCTCTACCAACCATTAATAAAAGACAAGCAATTCATATTTTGGGAATAATTTTTCTGACATCAATCAGAAAAATACAACTTTGTAAGGCATGTTAGGTTTCAAAAGGATTTTTCACATTAAAAACTCATTACTGTGATGGAGGGAACTAGTTTGTTTACTGGTTTATGTGTAATTTGTGTTATGTCATGCACATTGGAAAACATGACCTTATACTTCATTTGGACTTCATTTGTACTGTTAGAATACATTGCACTTAGCAATTGAGTTGTCTTTATTTGATTTTTTAAATTACTTTACCAATTTAAAACACCATTATTTATTATTAGTCCCTAATTAAATTTGCCAGTTTGTTTTGCCCACTTTATTTTCATTTTATCACTAAATTAATTATAAAACATTATACTACAACAGCTAGTTATGAATAGCCAATGCTAACTAATCTTACTCTTGTCCTCCCAGAAACAGCCCTGAACATCAGAACATCAATCAAATTATTCTGGGTGATGATACTTCATGACCAATGAAGAAAATTATCTCAACAGTTCAGTTGTCTCCTTAACAACTCTCGTTTCTGTGAAACAGTGTTACTTTCTTCTGGAAAATGTTTTATTTGTGAATTAAAAAAGTACTATGTCTCTTTCCCTGGATGGTGTAGCTCAGTGGATTGAGCATTAGCCTACAAACCAAAGGGTTGCCAGTTAGATTTCTAGTCAGGGCACATGCCTGGGTTGCAGGCCATGTCTTCAGTTGCGGGCAAGAGAGAGGCAACCATGCTTCTCTTGCACATCGTGTTTCTCTCCCTCTTTTCCCTGCTCTAAAACTAAATAAAAATCTTAAAAATTACTATGTTTCTAATAAGACTTTTAATGTTAAAAAGTAGAAATGAAAGCCATCTCTAAATTTAAAAAATCCATTCTGGAAGCCCTTCTCATAATTTATAATCCTTAAGCGTGTATTGTTTAAGCCAAGGGTCAGCAAACTACAGTCTGTTGGCTGAATCCAGCCTGCCAGTTAATTGTAAATGAAGCTTTATTAGAACACAGTCATGCTCATTCATTTATGCAGTATCTGTGGCTGTTTCATGATACAACAGAGTAGCTGTGACAAAGACCATTTGGTCCTCATAGTTTAAAATATTTACTATCTGCATCTTCATCAAAAAAGTTTGCCAACACATATTTTCATTAAACCCTTTCATTAAAAAGAAAACTATTAAAATTGATTTTGAATTACAAAAATGTAAATACTTATCCATTTTATTCTTATCACAGATACACATAAGTTGATGAGAATTTTTGCAAAATAGCCTAGGTAGCTAAATACTACTTATAACATTGTTCCTATGAATTCTTTAAAAAGTATACTCAACCAATCGTACAATGGAGTTTAAAAAAAAAGCCTATTTGTGGATTGTGGGCATTATCTACTGAATTGATTCACCCAAATAATCAATCAAAGAATAGATCCAAAATGCTCTGAGAGATCATGTTTCCTTCTTTTGAAATCAGGTTTATGGAACCAGTGAGTCACAGAAAGTTGCTGACAAGAGCAAGCACTACTTCAATACAAACTTAAGGTTTATTTACTCACATTTATAAGCAGTTAAAAAAAAACTCCTTTAATACTAGTAATTTCACAATTCTTAAACGTAAGAGCTAAGGTGGTCTTTAATACTATACGGAATCAATTTTTTCAGATAATATACAACTTTGTCATAGCACTTTTCCTTTTCTCAACCAAATACATTTGACCCACAACTTCCAGAGTGGTGTGGTAAATGAGGATGGTTCAGAAAACTGGAAGGTAAGACTTATCTTCCTCTGATTTTCCTAAAAATCATGGAAAGAAACACATGTATCCTGCTCTATAGGTAGTATTTGCATGTTTGGTGTATATAGCATACACATTTCTCTTTTCAAATAGTTTTCCATAAATATTAAAATATCAGCCACTTTTTTCTAAAAGTTCTCAAAATAATCTTTAGATTTTCACACTATTTAATAGAAAAACTAAGCTGAACTACCAAACCTACTAGGATTTAGGCAAAAATAATTTTTTAAGAAAATTAAAAATATTTTAAATTTACTTATCATTATTACAATGAATCAGCATGGAGTCAAAATTGTAGAATTACACATTCATAATAATTCCACATGTCATCCTCAGAATAATCAGTTTCTGTACAAAGATTTACAGATGTCCTGTGTATGTAATTCTTCCTCAGTGTGCTACTGAATTCAGAGGTTCTGCTTGAATATTCCCCAAATCAAGTGCTGAATCTGTTTCTTCATCAATTTCTCCAATGACTGCATTGCAATTAGTTGAGGGAAAAAAAAGTTAAAATTGTCTCATTTCTGAATCAAACTGAGAGGACAAAGTAAAAACAATTAATGTGAAAACCATACTTTCACAAGATTAAGTGACAAAACTCAAGAAATCATTTGAAAGTTACATTGTAACAGAAACCAATATTGAATGATATATTTCATATAGGGTGACTGAATCTTAAGTCCTTAAAGGAAAAAGACAAAAATGAATAGATATGGTATAAAACCCCTAAATTTGCAATCCTATTATTTCAACTCCAGAGACTATATTGGGGAGGTCTAGGGAGAGGGGAGAGAATCACAAAATCACTACTACATAAGGAAATAAAAGCATGTTATTTAAGTAACTTCAGTGAACTAAATCCATCAATGGTATATAGTATCGATCAGTGATTCTCATGATTTCTCAGGTTACTCAATTTAAATTCAAGAACAAAAAGTAGATTTTTTAAAAGTATATTTTATTGATTATGTTGTCACAGTAGTTCCATTTTTTCCCCCCTTTGCTTCCCTCTGCCCAGTACACCACTTCCCTCCAGCAATCTCACCCTACTTTGTTCATGTCCATGGGTCGTGCATATAAGTTCTTTGGCTTCACCCTTTCCTATATTATTATTATCATCCCCCTGTCTATTTTGTACGAACCGATTATGCTTCTTAGTCCCTGCACCATTTACCCCTTTCTCCCCCTCACCCCTCCCAGCTGATAACCCTCCAAATGATCCCCATACCTATGATTCTGTTCCTATTCTGGTTTGCTTAGTTGGGTTTTATTTTTTAGATTCAGTTGTTGATAGTTGTGAGTTTGTTGTCATTTTAGTGTTCATAGTTTTGATCTTCTTTTTCTTAAGTAAGTCCCTTTGACATTTCATATAATAATGGCTTGGTGATGATGAACTCCTTTAGCTTCACCTTGTCTGGGAAGCACTTCATCTGCCCTTCTATTCTAAACGATAGCTTTGCTGGATAGAGTAATCTTGGTTGTAGGTTGCTTTTTATCACATTGAATACTTCTTGCTAGTCCCTTCCTGCCTGCAAAGTGTCCTCTGAGAAATCAGCTGATAGTCCTATAGGCAGCCCCCTCTAAGAAACTCTCTGCCTCTCTCTTGCTGCACCCAGGACTCTCTCTTTATCTTTCACCTTTTGCATGTCAATCATGATGCGTCCTGGTGTGGTCCCCTCTGGGTCCCGCTCACGTGGGACCCTCCATGCTTCTTGGACCTGGATGTCCATCTCCTTCACAAACTTTGGGAAGTTTTCCTCATTTTTTTAAATTCATGCTTCCTCATTCTGCAGTGGTTGATTATTTTTTTCTTCCTTATGTTACAAATCATTGATTTGAACCCCTGTTTCCTTCCCTTCACCATTAGTTTTGTGTGGATTTTCCTTTGTTTCACTTAGCATAGCCTTCACTTCTTCCCTTATGCATTTGCCATACTCAAGCATATTTGTCAAGCCTATGAGCATCTTTATCACTAGTGTTTTGAATTGTGCATCTGTTAGGTTGTCTATCTCCTCATCTGTGAGGTTGGCTATCTCCTCGTCTCTTAGTTCTCCCACTAGAATCTTGATCCATTTCCCCTTTTAGGCCATACTTCTCTCTGTGTCCTCATCTTGACAGGCTTCTGTGTTTGCTTGCCTCCGCATCTCCTGTTATGTTGTAAGGAGCAGAGCCTTAGGGATTAGTCACTACAGGGCGACCTGTTTTACCACATTGTAGTGCTGTATGTGGGGAAGGGGAGAGGGAACAATGCCGCCTTCCCAGCACTCGCCCCTTTTCTAGGCACCTCTCCCACTTCCGCACTGGACTGGCACCCCTCTAGCTGCTGTCCTGGCCATTGTTCCTAGAGTGGGTGGGTCTGCGGATGATCTCGAACTGTGGGGGCCCTTTAAACAAGCAGATTCTGTTGAAACTGGCAGTTTCTGCCTCCACCCCAACCCCCACTGGTCTGCACAGTCAGAAGCAATGAGGCTTGATTTTCCCCGGTGCTGGGACTGTGAGCTGCGAGGTCTGGTGAGGAGCTAAGAATGCTCCCGAGGTGTTTCTCCTGACTTTTTAAAATGTGTGACTGCACTTTCTGCTGGCCTGCCGTCACCACCGCCACTGCTGCTGCCACCATACCTCGTCCTCTCCACCCCAGCTTTGCCCCACCTACCTGTCTGGATGAGTATTTCTTCTTTATATCTTTGTTTGCTGGACTTCCATGCTGTTTGATTTTCTGGAACTTCTGGTTGTTTCTAGTTTTGAGGTAGTTGTATTCCTTCTTAGTTGTGGAGGGAGATGTAGCGTGTCTGTCTACGCCTCCATCTTGGCCAGAAGTCCCCAAAGTAGGCTTTTTTATGTACAAAAATAATAGCAGCAACAAGTACTTAGGTATCTAACAAATGACTTTTTGATGTGCTTGGCTAGAATTAAAGCCAATAAATTTTCTCTTGATCAACACAAATATAACATTATTAACATGGTAACAAAGCCATGGCTCCATAGCTGGAAATAGTCATTGTTCCATCTAAACCATGAGACATATATAAAACATTATTCCACCAAAAATTGGTTGTTTAACTCTGTTTGGTTTTAATGAGAGTAAATTTTATAGGTGAATACTTTTATTATAGAATTTTCCCAATTTTATTTTAAACTACATAAGGCTTTCAGTTCTCTATAATGGTAACTACCAAACTGTGGGAAAATATATTGTTTTCTGAATATAAAACAAAGTTCTTTTTACTTTGTCCTCTCCATTTTATTCAGAGATTGATTTGCAGCATTTACTGACATCCATAGTACAAATACTCCCACTATGGCCGATTTCTAGTTACCAACAAAACAGAAATCAAATGGCGTGTAAAATTAAAATACAAAATCTCTTTTTGTAAGCCAGCACAAGCTGGCTTCAGCACTCCACTGGGTCTGCAGAAAATATTTAAAATTTTAAAAATTGCAGTTAAAAAAATTTTTTTAATGTAGGAGAAATTCTTAAAATCAATCATTATGCAGAACCTCAATATAAAGTGATTCTTTATATTCTTTATGTTCTGGTTGAGGGATCTGGGCCTCACCTGCTTTGCCTTCCTCTTGTTCTTTACAGCTCACTTTAGAACTGCACCCAAAAGTCATTTCTACAGAATATTGTATAAACCTCTAATTTTTATTAAAGTTCAAGTAATTTAAAAATGATTTTCTTAAACAATTCGAATGAAGAGTATTCCTTCATCTTCTATATCTTACCTATTCCCTAAAATAATCTGAGATGCTAATGTATCTTTTGCTGCCTTTCAGCCATGTTTTAAATCTATATAGTACTCACTAGAAAACTGATTCAACAATCTTCTACCCACTTAACTGCACTTTCTAAAATAGTAGCTAACAGCTACTTTCCAAGTACCCAGTAGCCATATGTGGCTAGTACCTACCTTAGTGGATAATGCAGATATATAGCATTTCTACCATCCCCAAAAGTTCTACTGAACAGTTTTGGCCCTACACTATTTCAGGCTTTTTAAAAATTGCCACCATTGAAAAATATACCTTCTCAAACTGTGTGTCACAAATTAACTTAGGTCAAAGCATAAAAAAGTATGCCAATTAAACAATAAAAATTAAGAGAAAAAATAAGTAAAGATGAAGTACTTGTTTATAAACTCAGCTATATTATAGAGCATGAGTCATTTAAAATTATCCATGCAAGAGATTTCAAAGAAATTTTCAAACCCTAGCTTTGGTACCCTAGGCGTATACTAAAATTAGGGGTATTTTGGCAGAACATTCTATGAAGCTTCTCAAATAAAGTATTCACTGTAAGGCAGTGCCCTTTCTGGACCCTATGCAGGCCACTTGATGATTAAAAACATGGACAAACCTCAGTAGATAAAAACCTTTTCCTGCCCTTGCTGGCGTGCCTCAGTGGATTGAGCACTGACTAGCCTGCAAACCAAAGGGTCACCAGTTCGATTCTAAGTGAGGGCTCGTGCTTGGGTTGCAGGCCAGGTACATAATGTTTCTCTCTCTCTTTCTCCCTCCCTTCTCCCCTCTCTAAATATAAATAAAATATTAATATAAATATTAATATAATATTTAATATATTTTATATTAATATAAATAAATTTTTTTTTAAATTAGAAAACAAACAAAACCCTTTTTTCCATATGGCAGGGCCGTATACCTATAGTATATTCAACCTGCCTTTTAAAAGACATATTTTACTTACACATTGTCACCTCTTATGATGTATAAGCCTAGTACCACTTTTTCTACTCCCTGTGAAGAGCTGAACATTCATTAATGACTTTTACCCAAAATCAAATCAATGGTCTAGTAAAAACCTTTCAGTGTTCCTTGTAAAAAGAAAAGTTCAGGAGTTTACTGGAATGTATAAATTTAACCACACAACAACTTTAGTTGCTGGGTCCTCCAATAGAAGTACCTGAATCAGAAATAAGTCCACTGTAAAATATAATACCTCTTTATAATTAACAGTATTCTAACACAAAATTTACCTCTTAGTTTTTCTAAGTGGTAAAAAGAAAACTACACCACACATTTGACTCATGTGCAGAGTTGTTTAGAGTTACAAAGGACTTATAGGTACCAGTATATTTCCAAGGAAGTTCATGAAAGCCCAGGTAGTCCAGTCCAGGAACTAACATTCTAAAGACACAAACTAAAACAAGTGAAATTCAAGGGAAAACTATACAGGGCTGGACAAAAGTAGGTTTACAGTTGTTCGTATGGAAAAATATACAAGAATAAATAAAAATAGAAGAATGAACTCTGTATTGGGTACTCACTACTGTAAACCTACATTTTCCCACCCCTGTATATGTGTACATATTAGTACTATGCCCTGTGCTAAATACACTGCCCATAATATCTCAATCTTTTTAAAAAAATCCTCATTGGAGGATATATCCATTGATTTGGGACAGAGAAAGGAAGATTAGATAGATTAGAGAGAGAGAGAGAGAGAGAGAGAGAGAGAGAGAGAGAGAGAGAGAGAAATATCAGTGTGAGGAAGACAACAATTGATTGGTTGCCTCTTGAACATGCCTGGACAGAAGACCCAACCTGCATCCCAGGCACGTACTCTGACCAGAAATCAAATCTGAAACCTTTCAATATACGACACAACACTCCAACCAACTGAGCCACACTGATCAGGGCTAATTAATCTTTAGATAGAATTATTCCCACTTCAGAAAAGAAAAATTGAGGCACAGGGAGGTTAAGTAATCTCTCAAGGTTTTATATGCAGAAAGCAACAAAGCTAGGATCTGAACCATGAAAGGATAGCTTCAAAGCCAAACTGTTACAGAGTGGGGGTCTCCAAAAATCCCCAGAGCCTGTGGGTTGGGGGATGGGGAAAAGGGAACAAATTATAAGATGCCTTTGCATGACTATGGCTAGTAGCTGAGTTTCTCAGTTAAGCAAATAGTTTTGGTTCTTCCAAGACCCCAAGAAGATGGAAGGGGTTTTGACCATGGAATGGTGCAGAAAGAACACACAGAGCCTGTACAAGGCTCTGTGAATGGTCAGAACTGGGTACCACACCCACTATGTCAGAGAATGCAGTCAGGTTTAAAAATAGGCAGTAGACATTTTAGCAAGGAGAACTCCAAGCAGCTTTGAAAGGAAAGGGAGCACTCCATTCGGCAAAGGCAGAACCATGAGTGATCCAGTGCAACATGGCACATGTTTTCCTGGACTATTATATGGAGGCTGATGTCATCGTACCCCAGATCCTGAAGGAGACAGCTGACAGATAAGGGATGGAGAACTTCTGGGCATGTTTTTGGCTTCTAGTCCTTTGGGGAGCAAGGGAAGTGCTGGGTCCCATGGGAGAACAGGGCTCTGAGCTGAAGTGCTCACTGTTCTCCCTAGGTTGGAATATTGTAAATAAAGACATATTTTCCTCAACACTAGTTGTTGGGTTTTACACCAAGCTGCCATGTGAAAGAACCCCCTTTTGCTCTGTAATAAAACCATTGAACTACTATACTATTGATACTAATATAATCTATCTTTTTAAAGAGATTAAAGTAAGTCCCATAAATATGTACAAACTTCAACTGGTATTAACAGCTAATGCTTAATGAGTACTTCCTATTTGCCAGAAATTGTTCCATGGGCCTCACATGTATTTACTTATTTAAGTACCTAATAACTCAATAAGGTACACACAAACTTGACTGCAATAATTAGACCTAGAATTAAAGAAAACATTTAATTTCATAAAGTTTTATGAAAGAATCCTGATTTTGAATAAAGGGAGACATGGCCCTAGCATAACAGAATAAATCAGAGGATATTTAAGTTTTTGAAGAACCATCAACTTATATTGGTTTTGGTTGTTTAAATCTTTCAAACTCACTATTTTAACTGTTATATTTTTTCAATATCAAGATATATAAAAGCAGAGAAAATAAAGAGAAAATGATAACCCAGAATTTGGATGAGAAACAAAATATGTAGTATTTACTATACTAAACTAACTAAATTATAGTTATCACACCCTTACATAGCCTCTTGGCTTCAGTTTACATATAACTGTTCTATCAAGTGAACCATGTGTCAAAGAAATACATAACTACTGAAATTTAGTATTCAAAATGCTTCTTTTAAATAGTTCTCCTTCATCTATAAAATAAAAATAATTTTTCAATTTATTATCTATCCAGTTAAGAAAAATAGAAAAAATTAAACTTGATGTTTTTGCAATATAAATAACTATTTGCAAATATTTGTTAATAGCAGTAGGCTTCTTGAAGTGTTAACTGAGATTTAAATATTTCAAACTGTCCTTGACAAAAGATAAGGTAAAGTGCCTAAAAGAAAACATAACTGTTCTCTTGATTACGAAGGAAGCAAAGGAACTGGCTTAGAGTCAAATCCAATTTGAATCCCAGTTTGGTTCTGCTACTTATTACACGTGACTCTGGGAAAGGGACTTGCTTCTTCTGAGCTTGGTTCCTAACCTAGAATAGAGGGGTAATTCTTCACAGAGTTGTACTGAAGATTAAATGATATAATGCATGTAAAGTACCTGGTACATAATATAATTCAATGGCAAAGTCTAACACTTGGGTAATAGTCACTTAAGGACCCACTGATAAAAATCACAAGGATTAAACAGAAAACAAGAAATAAAAACAGACTGTAGAATAGAAAAATAAAAGATTACATTATATGAATTAGACACAGTTAGAAAAGAGAAGGTTTAGCAGTCTTAAAACTTTTTGAAAGCAAACAGCCATATGAATTTTAAGTCAATAAATAATTAAGTAGTCAAAATCATGGAATAAATTCCTCAGATCAAGGATTTGGTCAAGAAAAGAACCCAAGATTTTTCTGGAATTAAAGGGGATACTGTGATAAACAGACAAGTGAGAGTAAATAAATTTAGGGCCAATCATCATAATTTGTCCTACAGAAGACAGAGGTCATACAACCTAAAAATAGTCCAAGAATATTAACACCATACAAGACTTAAATGTTCATTATTTTATATATGTAATGTGTAAATCATAAAAAAAGTTTCAAAGAGGCATAAAGAAAAGTTCAAAAAATTATAACATTCATGTAGTGAATACCAGAGTACTGAATGGAAAAGGAAATAAAAAATGGAAGAGGAAGATAAATATAAAATACAGGCAGCTATCTGCAGACTAGACCAAACACTCTCTGAGGACAGAAGCTATTATTCGTCAAAGCTCCTAGAAGCCTTGTAACTTACACTCAACATTTATTTATATTTTAAAAAGCTAATAAATAAAACATACTGCATTCATAACATAAAAACTTAGAAGTTTCTAACTTTTCCAATTCCTTGTAATAATTACACAGTTAGAAAAGGAAAAAAAATAGAAAAAGAAAATCCTTTTCTGTATGTATTGAGTTTAACTTTTCAGTTAAAGAGCTGGATCATAAGAAAACTCTAATGCAGGTATACCATTATAATACTATAGTGCTAGGCATTAGTGATCAGAGCTTCTACAGAAAAATTTACATCCAATAAGCCTCCAGGAAAGCAGAGAATGAATATGCCAAACACTTACCACTATCATTCTCCTATCAGAAGTAACAACAGCAACAGTTCCTAATAACTGAATCAAGAAAAGCATTTCTCAGGGAATGTAAACTGGAAACTTAAGGAAGTGGTTTGAATTACTAGGGAAAAGGTGAGAGAATTAAGATGCAACTATTCAATACAAACACTACATTCGCAACATAAAAACTTGAAGTTCCTAATTTCAATCCCTGTGACAATTACACAATTAGAAGAGGAAAAAATAGAAAAAGAAAATCCTTTTTGTGAGAAAAATAAAAAAAGAAAATCCTTTTTGTGAGAAAAAAAGAAAACTTGTGACTCCCAAATCAGTAGAAAATAATTAGCAGCAAAGGGCAAATGTAATTAAATCTTGAATCGGGGGTCTCTGAGCCAGAGTTAACAGTATCAGCACACTTACAAGTCAGGAAGTGGGGCATTTCGCAGCTCAGCATGAATGCTTCTGAGGAAAAAGGATATCTGAGATCAAAGTGGGGAAGATAGTCATCACCAGACTCCAGGAAATGGGAAAATGTAGCTAGATAGCCCAGCAAAGAAGACAGAGAAATTTCAAAGAGGAGCTGGAGACGGCCTATAAGTATGATTGATGTATGTCTCCAGAGCAGAAATCATGATGCTCGCTCACCTGAGCTCTCCAGGCAACACGGCTGGGTGGGCGACAAAAGGAGCTTAAAAAAGACCATCAGCAGCCCACAGCAGCTCCAATTAACTGGCTGCCACAATTATCTCGAGAGTTCCCGCACCATAGCTTTCTCGAGTAAGAGATTAGAAGAAACTCACCAACCAAACCCAGGAGGCCTAGCTGCGACAAGTGAAATGCACGTGCGCAGTATCTTCCTGCTGATTTTCTGGGAAGTGATCTTGGAACCCTAGAGACTAAAGGGAGCATGAGACAAAGGAAAGGGAGAATCTCCCTGAAGGTTGGGTAGGAAGGGAAAGATGGAAAAGCGAGTTTCCTATTGGAGCGAAAGGCAGATCGTGGAAGTTAGTTACAAGCGGAAAGTCTTGGAGAAATAATAAGGTGTTTTCATCACAAGTAGAGATTAGTGCTGTTCTGTGAAATGAAGGTGTGGGGAAGTGGAATCCCTAGTTTTCCACCACAGAAGCCAAAAATAAATCTTAGAAACTGAATGGCCTGGGACAAAGTTGTGCGTCGTCGTCGTCGTCGTCGTCGTCAGCCGTCCGTCTCGAGAGACGATGGTGTAGCTTCTCAAGAGTCTCTCTGCACCGCCGAGAATGGCTGTGCAGTCCGACTCGGGAGTGACATGGTATCTGTCTCCTCCCGTGTTGAATCGACATCATGCGATGACGCTGAAGCTACAGAGCCTGGGCAGGGTAATATGGAGGGTCTGCTGTTGCCCATGCAGCAGACCCCCCCCTCTCTTCGCAGCTGAAGGGTCCAAGGGAAAGACGGAGTCGATACAGCTTGGGTTCAGGTGCGCCGCAGGAGTTGCCGGTGTTGACTACAACGTCAAGCCGCCTTAGGGACTCCGGCTCCGGATTTTCTGTCGGGGTTTACTCCCTTAGCCTTTCCCCTGAAGAGGTATGCCGCAAGGCAGCGGAGGTATTTTGGAGTCAGAGTTTTCCTTCTCTGATGTACCCTGACTGGAAGATCGAACCAGCGACACTTAGCTCGCAGGCCGACGCTCAATCCACTGAGCTAAACCAGCCAGGGCAAACAAAGTTGTGCACGTACTAGCTATTTGGTACCCATCTCTGGAGACCACACTGATAAGCATATTTGCATATTCTCCCTTTGCCTCTAAAAGTGCTCCAACTTGGAATTGAATCTGAACTGAAAAATGTGTGTGAACCTCCCTGTCAGGTAGAAGGCCCTGGCTGTATGTGGCCAAGGTTTCAGAGTCCAGAAGGGCATTGGGCAAACTTCCAGTGACCTTCAGATAGCTGAGTCAGCAGCTGAGTTCTGGTGCTGACACAGCAGCTGTTGTATAACCACTGATGTGACCACTTCTGGTGACTGATGTAATTCTGGGCTAGAAGCGATCTTTGTGTAACAAGTGTATATAAGCCCATGGCACTATAGAGTAGGCGCGAGTGTACCGCCAGCACTCTTAGCCACGCCACTGCACTAAAGCATGCAAAAGCTCTCCAAGGCTCCACGGAAATTCTTCTTTGCCTCTGTACCCGCCACCATACCAGAGTCCACCTCGCTACTTGGGAGTCTTGGACCCAACACTCCCTTAGAAAACAGCATTCTTTTTACTACACCACGAGGTCTTCATGACCTCAGGATTAAATTAGTAAGTAAAAGGTCTGCTGCACCACCCTGGAAAGGATTGGTTTAAGGACGAGTCTTCTAGTAAGAACCAGACTGGGTTCTAGCTCTGATTATGAATTGTGTGGGTGCCTTAGCACAAGTAACATCAGTTCATCTTGGCCTCGGTTTCCTTAGAAGGTGCCACAGCCATCATTTGGAGAATTTCCAGGTGTTACTAGGAAACTTAATTCTTCTATTTTTCTTTAACTGTAGTGTCCTAACTTCAAAAGTTAGAAAAGGGCCCTGGCCAGTGTGGTTCAATTGGTTGGAGTGTCCTCCCATACACTGAAGGGTTGCAGGTTCAGATTTCCTGTCAGGAGACATACCTAGGCTATGGGTTCAATCTCTAAATTTTTTAAAACTATAAAGTTTTAACTAATACCTTTTTATATAAGCTTACTTTGAAATTCTAAATTTTTGTGTCATAAGTTTATTAATTACAGTGAATGTAATTGCTGTCACATAGTTTACGTGTTTTAAACATATTTTCATTAAAACCTTGGAGCTACAGACTTAACACATAACTTTAGAGCTAAACCCACACCCATTAACAAACCCATCAACTGACTTTATTTTTTGACTTAACTATATATGTTACCATGCATTCTGTGAGAACTGCTGGAAAGTCAATCTACCATGAGTCTTGAAGTTCCCTGTACCTCCTGGGTATGCTTCAAATGCAAAGTCCTGATTACTCTTTACTTGGGTCAATTGTATGTCCCTTGTAGCTCAATTTCTAGGTAAACAGGTATATAATATACATTTTGCAATTCTCTAAAATTATTTTCTTTTCTTTGGTGACTTTCTGTTGTCAATATGTGCATCTCTGTGTTTGAGGGTTTTTTAAATTTTTTTTCCTGGAACCATGCCTATCTATGTGTAGCAGCCTGGAAATCCTGGGGAATCAGCACTCTTTGGGAGCAGTCTTCAGTGACTGATAGGTGGGTTTATAAATACCTCTGCCATTCTTCAATCAGGTAGGATATTCAGGTGGGATATCTCCAGTCATTCAACATAGTAGCAGACTTAACAGTGCACCTCTCATTGGTTGCCTTCCTTTCCTTCTAACACTTCTCCACACCCTTACTGGTTTTCCCCAAATAAACTACTTGCACTTGAATTCTTCCCTCAGGGTCTGTTTTTAGAGGAGACCCAAACTAAGATCCAGATCATGAATACTTTTTCCTTTCAAAGGGATCTGTATCTTACTTGACTCTGAGGGTATCCATAGCCTAACCCCAATCGTTATAATTATCAGTGATCACCAGATCACTTTTTACATGATGCAAAGGAGGATATGAGGCTTCTGCCTTCTTTGCAGATCTGTGCAGGCCTCCTTCAATATCCCTAGGTAAGCAATCACTGCGGCCACCAAAGTTGGTTTAAAATAGGCTGTTTACTAAAAACCAAAATACTTGTTTATGGTAGAACATAGCCAGGTTGTTGCACTAAAACTTCAGTTAGGCTCAAGGATGTAGAAGAAATGACTCAGTTATCTGACAATAGCACAACAAGAATTTATTTGATGGTGTTAGGGTAACCTGTAGGGTGTCCTTCATAGTCAAATCTGAAGTGGTATAAACTGCAGAGAGTGAGTCCACAATTTGGAGCTGCTCTGACCTGATTTCTCTCTCTGGGAAGACAAGATCCCCCAATTATGGGTATGCCTCCTAGTTTATTAGAGCCACAGTCTGTATACTAATCTCATGTATACCCTTTGCCCTGCTTGCTTACCGGTTCAAAAGCAAGCCAAAGTGCAAACACCATTAAGTGAGTCTGAGTTGCCATTCTGACCCCAAACACCAGCCTGTGGACTGGCCATAAGTAGGTGCCACCAATAAACCTATGCATCCCCTAAACATATTGGGATCTTAAGGTAAAAATTTGATAAATTTGATCTCACCTTCCTCCCCAATACCACAGGGTTCTAGTTGTGGCATTCAGAATCCATGGTGATTTTGGTGGTGGAGATGAAGGTTTGAGCTACTCATGCTTCTTTCCTGGAGTAACTGGAAATGGGGTGGTGATCTCGCAAGGACCCAGAGCTGACAGAGTAAGTTCCTCATGTTGGCATTTCTAGTATTAGTGGCAGTCAAATACTCAAGCAAAATGCTTTTTCAGTCTTCCTTAAATCATGTTGGGATGGTAATGGCTTACTCCCTCTTTGTGAGACTGCCCCTATCATATTCCCCTTCTGAATCTTGGGATTTCTTTATAGACTTTTCTATTTAGAAGACTGTCTTAAGATGGAGTTTCCAGAAGCACACCTTGAAGCAAGTATTTATTTATATATCAGCAATTTGTTGAAGAAGTGTTCCCAAGAGAAATCAGTGAGGAATTGAGTAAAGCAACCTGGGAAGGGGAGGAAATGGAGCATGTTGCATTTGCAGGCTAGGCCTTACCCAGGCTGACCCTGCAAGGGAATGCAGTGTGTGAGTTGATGCTACACAGTTTTGTCCTCACCTGAGGCAAGGGACCTGGGCTTCTATAACCCCCACCTTGCCAATGCTAGGGAAGAGCTGCCTGGGATGGAAGAGGCAAACTTCCAGCTCTTTGTGAGTGAAGACAAAGCCCAGATAGACTAAGAGTGGCAGTATCTGGTGAAGAGTAGCAGGTCCTGGCCTCAAGAAGCAAAATCACAGGAAGCCAGGAGAGTGGTGCATAGATCCATGAAGGTAATCTTAGGGAATCTGGGTAAAGCAATGATGGCATGGCATTCGCCTCAGTGAAAGATTCAATTCCTAGTCATTTAAGTTTTGGGGATATATGAAGTGGGAAAATGTTACAAGGGTCAGAAGATAATTCCAATTTTGTAAAGATATTTAAAAACTGTGTTTCTACTTCTTGTCAACATGATATACAGTTCCAAAAATCATTCATTTGTAATCAATGCAGTTCTTTTGTTATATAGGCAGGGATAAAAAAAGACTTGTAGAGGATTATGCACTGTGTAGCAGAACTTTTTGTGGCATAAACAAACATCTGTTGGTACACTTCATTATTTAATGTTTTTTGTTATATATGTAATCCAAGTTTTCCTAGGAGTTGTCCTAGCTTGAGGGCACAAAGAAAGTTATATAAATAGAACCATATTCCTCACCTGAAGATGTCTTTTATTGATTTTTAGAGAGAGAAAGAGAAACACTGATTGGTCGCCTCCCATATGCCCCCTGACTAGGGATTGAACCTGCAACCTAAGTGTGTACCCTGACCTGGAATCCAACCTGTACCCTTTGGTGTATGGGACAATGCTCCAACCAACTGATCCACCTGGCCAGGGTGAAAGTTATATAATAATAATAACTTGGACTTCTCAGGTTTGTGCCTAATCTGCATTATGCAGGATTTCCATTCCCCATTTAAAGTCTTCCTGGTCATTTTGAGGAGTCCACTTTGGGTGTCTCATAATAACTCACCAAGAGTGTTTTCAATTCTTATGTTCCAGATTTTATTATTTGTCATGCAGTCTTGAGAATTCTTTTTAGGATGGCCCTTTCCACCAGTACCATGACTCAGGCCTTCAGTGACAATATAAATATCTCTAAGGGAGCAGGAAATGAAAGAGCAGAGGGTTATCTCCTAAAACTTCCAGAGCTTTTAAGCTGTCCAGTTTTCGAAAATGGTAGTCTATTCTCAATACATTTTCTTAGCTAAAGCTATACTGTTTTTGGATCTTAAGTGATGAAGATTCCTCCTTGACTCTACATCAGAGCTTATTATTAGGTTGAAGGAGAGCTACGTGTATATACCCAGGTCTCAGAGAATCCTTGTGAAAACAATTTTTGCTTCTGTCTATAGCTGACCCCTGGAACCCAGAGTTTAGATATAAGACCATGGACATGGGTGAAGAAAAAGATCCTCTTCATAGTCTCTTTCAACTCCATGCAAATGATCTCATGCAAACAGATTACTATAAACATATGAGAAATTCCTAGCTTGACCTGCATTGTAGCAGTTGATACAACTTTACCTTAAATTTGTCCTCTCCTGTAAACCCCTTTAAAGAAACACACACACATGTGCTCACTCACATAGAACACCCCTCTGTCAATATAAATGTTGCAGTGGGACTTAATTTGTTTACTTATTCAAAAATCTTTAATGAAAATTTGACATGCTAAAAAATAGAAAAAGTTTTTTGATAAAGTATATATCAAATAAATAAGACACTTTTCTTAAAAAGTTTACTATTCTTGTGGAGAATACATAATTTACATCTTTATATATGCTAACCACCATAGGATAGCAGAAAGAGATGTATACAATGGTGTTTGTTACCAGAAAATTCCTGCTGGGAACAGGATTTCTCTTCATATATAACTAAGGTTTTTAATCCAATTGTGGTTAGGATCTCTTACTGCTTTAGGTTTCCAAAGTAACTGAGTATTTGGAAAACACTACAAGATAGAGAACCATATTTCCTGACCATTATCAGTTCTACAAATATTTATTGGTAGAGCAGAGGGCCAGACACTGTGATGATCATTAGTTATCCAAAGCTGCTCTTGAATTCACACTATAATGACATCACTTCTAATATAAATAGAAGTAGGGTGGTTACTCTCCCTGTGGGTCTGGGTTGGGAGACATGGGAATGGGGTTATGCACAATTAGCTCAAGTTTTAATGGAGGCAGGATCTTGGATTGAAACAAGGAAATTGGAAGGATAGTCCTTGTATCCAAGAGCTTGAAGGGTAGCAAACATCTTGGACTGGTTAAGAGAGAGACAAAATCCAATTTAGAAGACTAATATAAAATTTCTAGAATGGTTTAGTAATCAATTATGAATTGAAAGCCACCTCTTGCCTGAGACAGTGAGATGGGTTGCCCAACTTTCACCTAGAAAAAAGTCCATGATACCTCTCAGTCATTTCACTTCTTGGCCTGTTTTTTAAATCATGCACACTCCCCCCTCAAGGCTCTGCTGTGACTTTGCACCCTCTAAGGGACAGGTTCAAACCCGTCCACAGGATGACTATACTGCTTCACCCTGAATTCTCACACTCTAGTCTACCTGATTCATTCAAAATCCTTTCTCTAGTTTTCAACCTAATTTGCACAAACTATGAAACCTGAAAGCTTTTCAACATGTTTCTGATCATCATGATATCTGGACCTCTTCTCCACCAATGAACATATGTAGAACTGATAATGGTCAGAAAATATGGTTCTCCATGTACTAGTATTTTTCTGATACCCAGTTACCTTGGAAACCATTAAAAGTTATCCTGAAAAAAGACAAACATTAAAGGAAATGTTTGTTAATAGCACTGATAAAATGGCCTTGATTCAATATTACATGACAGTTTAAACTGAAATTATGCATGTTTTAGTACCTCTATCATAATTTATACTTAGTCTATAAAATGAAAAATGGTATGTTTAAGTGCTATGAAAAACAACTACCAAACCTGTGTCATTAAAATTTATTTCTTATTCACCTAGAGTCTGATATGGCTTGAGCAGCTCCTCTGGATAGAGTCCTCCTAGTGAAGACTCAGGGATCTAGGATTCTGTCATCTTTAATATTTACCCTCATACTCACTGCAGAAAGGAGAGAACTTTGGAATCATATAAAGTATTTTAAAATGCTACACCTTGATGTGTTTTTCATCACTTTTCTCTACATCCCAGTATCTAGAACCAAGTCAAAATTCATTAACCAGACTGCAGTGGAGACTAGGAAATGTAATCAAGCTGTGTTTGCCTGGGAAGAGGAGTAGAATTGGTGTACATGTAGCCTGTCTGTGCTGTTTCAGAAAGCATATAGAACTAATGCTTTTATTTTATTAATGGTTAAAATCATTACAGGATTTAGTTAAAGAAGTTGCTTAATAACTGGTAGAACTAATCCAGGACTCAGGTCTCCTGAACACAATATTTCCTTCAATGTTCCAGATTATCTCCCTATATTGGTTGGGAGGCCTTTGGTTGCAAAGAGTGGAAAACCTGAACCAAAGTGGATTAAGAAAGAAGAAATGTGGAGGGATATATAGATTCATGTAACTGAATTGCCCATAGTCTATTCTGATTTTAGGCTATTGAGAAGTCTTGATTCATAGGCTCATGATAACACAGGGACACCAACTCCATTTTGAGTCATGCAGCTCTGTCCTCCTCCAGCCTAAGATGTCTTTAAAACTAATGCAGCAAAATTCCAATATTAACATGCCTAAATAGATCATAGATCCAGATATATATATACAGTCATAGCTTGGTACTCATCAGCTTTGGAACTCATCAAACCCTGTACTTGTCGCATTTTGAAGAGAAAAAAAAAAACATTTCAGCACTCAGCACTTGCTTGGGACTTGATGAACTTGTAAGAACTTGTGTTAATCATGACACTTTTCCACAAGAGAAAATGCTTTATTGTTTGATACTCCTTGGTTTTGGCACTATTCATGAGTGCCGGAATAAATTAATGATGAGTACCTTGGTACCAGTGTGTGTGTGTGTGTGTGTGTGTGTGTGTGTATTTTAAGATTTTATTTATTTATTTTTAGAGGGAGGGGGAAAGAGGGAGAAAGAGAAGGAGAGCAACATCAAAGTGCAACAGAAACATCAATTGGTTGCTCTCACATACCCCCAATGAGGGACCTGGCCCACAAGCCAGGCATGTACCTCACCAGGAATCAAATCAGTGATCTTTTGGTTTGCAGGATGATTCCTAACTCACTGAGCCACACCAGTTAGGGCATAGACCCAGTTATATTGAGTCAAATTATATTCTCTATATATAATAGCTATAGTACCTAAAAAATATATTTTTTCATTTTGAATTTGCTTGACGTTTCTTATATAACCATAAACCTAAGTTTGGAACTGAAGATGTAAAGATATACAGCATTTAGAATTGCTATCTTTTAATGAGATATCCTAAAAGTATTATAGTTCAGAATATAATATTTACTTTTTCTAGGGACTTATGCTCACAAACTTTCTGGACAAAGAGCATTACCCAGAGCCATGGCTAACTCAAAAGTCAGAGAAGCTTTGCCAAGGCTTTTCTTACTGTGTTGTTTGTACCTGATTAGGTCCCCTATACATTTTCAAATAGCGTCTGAAAACATACTCTTTGTACCTTTACCTATAAACCCCATAATTCCTCATTCTTCTCTTTTCCTTAAAAATTACTTTGAAACATTTTACCACATTTTAGGGTGCCTTCCATGTTAAATAGAATGAGCTGTGCAAAATTAACATTTTGTTGTAGGTTAAAAAAAACTACACCTTTTTATGTTTCAGAAAATGTTTTAAAACTTGTTGCCTACTCAGCAATAAGTGGTTTAATGATAGCCATTTAAGTGTACCATCAGGATTTTATATAATTTCGTGAAAGACATACTACTAGATTATTTCCATAGAGAACTGGTCTCATTTTAAAGATATTATCCTAAGGAACATTCCATATAAACAACTCATTTTTTATAGTCTTTTTCACTTGTTTCTCTTAGAGGTTGAACTAGCATTCATATTGGGGTTTGATGAATCAGAACAGTGCTGATGTTATAACATTGTAATACCTTTGCAATCTTCAGTAACAGGCCAGATTACATGAGCTATATTAGACCTTACATAAGATAGAAAACAACATGTTGTTTAGCAGTTGTGATAATAAATGGTGGCATGAGTATATACAGTAGTAGTGAAACCAATGAATTATTAAATACTATTTTTATTCTTATTGGTTATTTTCACTTATGTCAAGTATAAAATGGATTGCTAATTAATGGTATTAAGATAAAGTATTTTTAAAAAATAAGCATATTTGAAGAAAAATAAAATATGACATTAGAGTTGTCCTCAGATATAGTAAAAATCATGAAAGTGGTACAAGGATAACAAATTTGGTGAATGTTGATTCTGTCCATCAACAAAGAACTCCAAAAGTTAAACAATAATAAGTGTAGTGCATTCAGTGCAGAGAAAAGTAGAATCATCTTAAAGAGATGTATCTGCTCCTAGGTAGAAAGGTATCAACATTTGTGAGGAATGGATTTGTGCTTTAGAAGTGTGTTTAGAAACAATGATACAGAAAAAGGAAATGTGTAAGAGGGTGCCTTCACCTTCAGAGAGGATGTTCTATTCAGCCTATTCTAGAAGTCAGTTGACAACGACATGGTATTGTCATATGGAAGCCAGTTATCATGACACACCCCAGTAAGGTAACTGCTTTTCCTGTTTCCTGGTCTCCCAAACACCCGTGTGATAATTGGATTGACTGGTCAGGCTGATATATCTGGACTCCCTGGCAATTCCACTTATTGTAAATCAGCAGCTTTGATTGCAGTCTGTCATGAGTTTTGTTCATTGTAGTCACATTAATGAAATTAAGTATCTATGTCTGAAAGGTTGAAGGACAGATGCAGGACCAGGAGACTGTATCAGGGTCCATGCTCACTTTGTGGGGAACTATCTGAGTGAACAGCATACTGTGAAAACCTGTAGGTCACATGGCTCACCTTTTCTCAACTTGTTCAATTCTATTTTTCATGTTATTTGTGATTTAAACTAAGCTCTTAATGCTATTTTTATACAATATTAACATATGAAATACTTTGCAGATATTTCTTTCAGAAAAAAATATTTATTTCTGTTACTTAAAAAAATATTTTTTATTGATGATGCTGTTAGTCCATGAATCACGCATACAGGTTCTTTGGCTTCTCCATTTCCTATACTATTTGTAACATCCCTCTGTCTTTTCTGTACCTACCAATTATGCTTCTTAACCCCTGTATCTTTTCCCTCATTCTTCCAATTCCCCCTCCCCACTGGTAACCCTCCAAATGATCCCCATACCTGTGATTCTGTTCCTGTTCTGGTTTGCTTAGTTGGATTTTGTTTTTATTTTTTAGATTCAGTTATTGATAGTTGTGAGTTTGTTGTCATTTTAGTGTTCATAGTTTTGGTCCTGTTTTTCTTAAATAAGTCCCTTTGACATTTCATATAATAATGGCTTGGCGATGATGAACTCCTTTAGCCTTGTCTAGGAAGCACTTCATCTGCCCTTCCATTCCAAATGATAGCCTTGCTGGATAGAGTAATCTTGGTTACAGATCCTTGCTTTCATCATTTTGAATACTTCTTGCCAGTCTCTTCTTGTCTGCAAAGTTTCTTTTAAGAAACCAGCTGATAGTCTTATAGGAACTCCTTTGTGGGTAGTTCCCTTCTTTTGCTGCTTTTAAGATTGTCGCCTTATCTTTAACCTTTGGCATTTTAATTATGATGTGTCTTGGTGTTGTCCTCTTTGGGTCCAACTTGTTTGGGACTCTCTGTGCTTCCTGGATTTATATGTCTATTTCCTTTGCCAAATTAATGAAAAATTTTTTTTCATTATTTTTTTTCAAATAAGTTTTCAATTTCTTGGTTTTCCTCTTCTCCTTCTGGCATCCCTATGATGTCCCAGAGTCTTGTTATTCTTTGTCTCTCCTATCTATTCTCGCATTATGAAGTTGTGTGATCATTAATATACTTTTCTATATTTTTGTGTCTGCATACCATGTACATTATTTTATATTTAAAAATTTCACATATATGGTATATTAAAGCATCCTTTGTAGCTTTCTGTTACTGAACATTATATATTTGATATTTATATATTTTGATGTCTCTAGTTTTAGTTCATTTATTTTAACTTTTCTATAATCTGTGTATGAAGTAATGATAGTTTCAATCACTCTTGAAATACAGACTTTTTAAGTTAAGACTATTTTTAAGGCACTTTTAGGTTCACAGCTAAATTGAGGGTACAATACAGAGCTTTCCTATATATGCTCTGCACCCACACATGCATAACCTCCATCTTTATCAAAATTCCCCACCAGAGTGGTACATTTGTTACAACCAATGCAATAATCACCCAAATTCCATAATTTATATCACCAGTCACTGTTGGTGTTGTAAAACATATGGTTTTGTAAAAATATATGACATGTACCCACCATTATGGTATCATATAGAATAGTTTCACTGTTTTAAAAATCCTGTTACACCTATTCATTCCTTACTCCCCCTACCCACAACAACCACTGACCTTTTTATTGTTTCCATGGTTTTGTCTTTTTTAGAATACCATATAGTTGGAATCATAGAGTATGTAGCCTTTTAAGATTGGCTTCTTTCACTCAGTAAAATGAACTTAAGTTTCCTGCAGATTTTTTTTAATACCTCATTCTGTTTTAGTGCTAAATAATATTCCATTTTCTGGGTGTACCACAGGTTTTTTGTTTATTTTTATTGTTGTTGTTATTTTTAATTTATTCACTTACTGAAGGACATCTTGGTTTATTCTAAGTTTTGGCAATTATTTAAAAAGCTGTTGTAAACATATATGTGCAGATTTTTGTGTGCACAGAGGTTTTTTATTATTTAACACAAACTTTTAAGTGAAATTTTTACTTAAAAAAATAAATAGATTTCACCTATTCCTGTAGCACCAGCAACCAATTATAGACCAATGAACTCCATAACTCCTTTAGCCTTAGAAATCAATTTGGGAATCATTTCAATGAATTCCATGCTTATTTTTCATAGAAATTGAACTTGTCCAAAATGAAAATTATTATTTTCCATGAAAACTTTCACTTTTCCCACCCCTTTTATCCTACTGCAGTTAAGAGTACTGCCCCTCTCCCATTCACCAAAAATAGACAACTTGGAGTCAATTTTTAAAACTACTTCTATCTTTCTTCTCATATCTCATTGTTTATTGAGTCCTGATTCTGTAAACAAAATGCCTGTCATTTTTTTCTCTTTTCTGTGTTCACTACCATTAGTTTAGACCAGGCCTTTATCATTCTTATCTGAACTAACAAAATTTCCTTCCAGATATTTTCTGTGCATCTAATTTGTTCCCATTATTACTCATTATTCATCAAACTGCCAGAGTTATCTTTGTGAAATCAGGGCCGGTAAATTTTTCTGTGAAGTAAATGATATTAATATTTTAGGCTTTGTGGGTCATATGTTTTTTGTGGCAACACTTCAACCCTACCATCATAGCATGCTAGTATCTATAGACAGTACATAAGTGAACAGATGTGGCTGTGTTTCAATACAATTTTATTTACAACTGAGCAAAAAGAAAAAGGATTCATGGACATGGACAACAGTATGGTGATTGTGGGGGGTGGTGGTGGAAGTAAAAGAGGGTATAAGGGGTATAAAATGGTAATGAAAAATGGCTGTGTTTCAATACAATTTTATTTACAACTGAGCAAAAAGAAAAAGGACTCATGGGCACGGATGACAGTGTGGTGATTGCAGGGTTGTGGGGTGGAAGTGGAAGAGGTTATAAGGGGGATAAGTGGTAATAAAAAAATACAATAAAAAATAAACTATTAAAAAAATAAAATAACAAGAATAGCCTGAAAAAGACTTAAGTATGTTTTGAGATCCTGAAAGATAAACTAAAGAGTAAAAATAAACATTATGAACAATGCCTCCAACAGAAAACCTATTCAACAGACCCAAGGTCTGTAGTTTACTGACCCCTGTTCTACAATACAACTTGGATCATTTATCTCCCCACTAAAGCCTTTTCATTTTCTCCAGAACATAATATATACCATATTTCTAAATCTGGCACCACCCCTAATTTAACACTTAATTTCAAGTTCAGTTGCTTCAATCTCTGCAGCTCTCATCTGTATTCTGGTATGTTTCTGATATCTCCTCATTTGATGAAAATGGGAAGATGATTCAGTGGTAGGTAGACTTGGGGATTTGGTCATGGGGGGATGAGAACGCTTCCTTCTGATAGGCTCATATTCTCAATAAACTGGGCAAAGATACCTACAGAGAGATAAGGTAGGAGAGATGGGGTAGAAGATGAAGAGAGAGGAATCAGAATGATATCATCATCTTGGGTAGCAGAGAAGTAAATGTATTAGAGAAATTCCTGGGCCTTGTCAGGATTCAATCGGTCTTGAAATTATGAATTTAAAGCGAAATTAGTCACTTGATTGTGTGATTTCTGTGATTACTGTGAGATACAAAAAAAAAAAAAAATGACACTCAAACCGGTAAAAAAAAATGATTAGTAACAAAAGAAAATGTGGTAAGCAGGTTAAGAAAACTTTCAAAATGGGTTAGAGACACAAATTGTCAGAACTAAGAAATATTTATCACCTGAAAAATTATGGCTGAAGACATGAGACTGAAGACATAAACAGGCAGAGATAACCCAGAGTGTGAGGGGCACGCACCCATCATGAAATATTTATTACCTGGAAATTATGCATTATTAGCAAGTTAAGGAAACTTATTCATGAGCTAATTGCTACCCTTAGTTAATTTAGTCAGTCACATTAGTTTGTAACTCCAGAATATCCAATAGGGAAAAACAGAGAGGAAGGGGAGGGGGAGGAAAGGATTTTTTTTTTTCTTGCGTTAGGATAAAAAGCAGCCGGCCTTAAGCCCTGGTGTGCCCCCTTTGTTAGGCTGCGCCCCGGACTAGAAAATCCATGAATAAACAAATGCCTCATTTACTGCTTAAGTCCTGTGTCCTAGTGTTTTCATTGTGAGCTTTATTCTCACACTACTAACACTTTCCTGTTTAGGTGCAAACAAGGAGAAAGTCTGAAGCAAAGTGAAGTTATAACACATGGATTGGGGTTTTGTAGGGTAAGCTCGATTGAGGGAAAGAAGAAACAGGGAGTTGAAAGTATTTGCAAAGGGGAGCTATGTTGGTGATAATGGAATCTGTGGCAGACAAGATGGGAAATGATGATAGGGAGGGACTGATGAATAATGAAGTAGTGGGCTGAAAGGAACAAATGTCCCCACATGTTGAAGAACAATAAAGTTGTATGGAATTACTTGTATCAATGAACTGAATGCCTAGGAAGCATAATAGGAAACAGAGATTTGTCTAGCTGAAATTTTTGAAAAGGTTTGTATTTTTTAAGAGATGTAAGGTATGAATTATGACCATAAATGGGTGGGTGACTGAAGTGGAAAAAGGAAAATATTGGTGGAATATAGAAACCAAGAAACTGAGAAGCTGAAGCTTTTTGATGATCATCCACTTTTCCTTGATATCACTAAGGGTAAAGGAAGGAGGAAGGGAACCTGGTGGAATGGAAGACTCTGAAAGGAACTGAAGACTAGTGAATGAGGAGGTGTGACTAGAATAATGTAATAAGGTGTAGGAAGCAGTGGTACATCCAGATGACATCAGCATTAAAAGAACAGTGATTTTTGCTGGAGGGAAGGGGTGAGATAATTTGGAAGTACCAATGGGAGCAAGAAATGCATCTACCTCAACTCCTAACTCTGACATTCATTGTTCACTCAGGGCCCAGGTAGATTTTGAGGAAGGCAAGGAAGTGAAGGGAATAGTTGGAGTAAAGGGAACTGCTAACCACTGATTGGGATCACAAGAAACACTAGAAAGGTTTATTTTGGAAGGGAAGTAAGTAGAGAGGATAAATAGAGCTTATGGGTTAAGAGTTTGTAAGAAAATTACTTAGACTGAGACTACAGATTAGTGAGGTACCCTGAGATGTGAATTGTAGTGGAACTGGTCTCAAGAGGTTCACCTTGTAAAACTTGGCAGTGTGTTAATCTCAGACATTAAGTTATGATGTGGCCTCAGGATTAATATTTATTTTCTCAGCATCTGAGTGTTATTGAATTATCTTCCACAATTAGCTCCATTACCTTGGACAGGTGCTAAACCTATCAAAACCTCAATTTATGTAGTGAGGGATTGGAATAAATCACCTCTTGAATTTCTTCAGGCATTTTAAGTATGTGATATAAAGAAATGGGGTCATGCCATTAGTAAATTTGCAGTATTAGGAATAAAGATATATTCATCTTGCTGACTAATGATATATAGGAAGAATGAGAAATATCTGCAAGTTTATACATCAGCTACATTTGGTTTCAAAACATGTTAACAATCTCAACAAAACAGAGACAAGTGACAGAACAATTCATATTCTATAGACATTTGGTTATGCTTTCCTGCTAAAGCAAATACTTTGTGACTCGTAAACATGAATTAGTAATAGACTTTTGATATCTCAAACATTAATTAGTAAAATTGAAACTGAATTGCAAACTCCTGTCTCTCACCCTTCTTCTATTCTGTTCTCTCCATCCAAAATGTATTATTAGTTAATTGTATTGTTGTTATTATAAAAGTGGAATAATATGTGAATGAGAAACTTGAAAGTATATAATCATAATTAGTAAAGGCAATGTGTTAATGAGGAGGTTAATGAAATTAGTAATAAAAACGCATTTTTTTACAATTAATTTTTAAATACTTAGACTAATTTCCTACCTGGGGGTCAGGAGAAAGTATCCCGGAATGTGCCTACCTGGCATTCAGATTATTTCAAACTGAAATCAATTAAAGTCCAATAAACTCAGGAAGAATTTTTACTTTCCCCTTTTCCTTAAAGAGATTAATTCAGATAGAGAAAGAACTTCTCAGAGAGAATTTTGGCATAATCACCTTAAACATTTTTACTCTAGCATTAGTCAAGAAGACTCCAAGTATGTTTATTCGATTAACCCCTGTGTCCCATTGTTTATTAGTTGCCTAACAAGAATTTGTCTATCTTGTGTGTTCTGCTTTTCCTCAACTATCTTTAAATCACCAGTTCTCAGTTCTAAAATTTAATACCCTCTCCCCCCTTTTCTCCTTTATCCAAAATATCATATTTACCCAATGTGCCCTTGCTGTCTGGAATTTTCATGCGTATGAATTCCCCTGGTGCACAAATTAAAGTTTTTATTTTCTCTTGCTAATTTGCTGTATGTTTGAATTATTTGACCAGCCAGAACTACAGGGGATGTTTATCCACCCCCAACACATCCGCTTGGTTGAATTGATTAGTCAATTCAGTCAACCTTGTAAGCACACTAATAACCTGCTGCTTGAAATCTGCTTGTTCCTGCCCTAATTATGGAACAACTTTGGGTCCAAGTAGGAATGAATCCTGGTAGCTGAGAAGCTTGTGCCCAGGTCTTCCTATTCAGTTGAGTTATGCTTAGACCAGCTGTTTTCAACCAGTGAGTAACAAGAATCCTTAAAACATACAATACCTGCGCTGGCTGGTGTGGCTCAGTGGACCGAGTGCCTACCTGTGAACCAAAGGGTTGCTGGTTTGATTTCTAGTAAGGCACATGCCTGGGTTGCAGGCAAGGCCCCTAACTGGGGGTATGTGAGAGGCAACTACATATTGATGTTTCTCTCCCTCTCTTTCTCCCACCTTTCCCCTCTTTCTAAAAATAAATAATATCTTAAAAAAAAAAAACACAAAATCAAAACAAACAAAACAAAAACATGCAGTACCTGACTAACCAGGGGCACTGACCTCTTTTCCCTTAGATTGTCAAAGTTAAAAAATGACAACAGCCCTGACCAGTGTGGCTCAGTTAGTTAAGCATCATACCACAGGGTGAAAGGTTGCCTGTTTGATTCCCAGTCAGGATGTTACCAAGCAAAGTGGGCCCATTCACATGGCACCTTGGTGTAAGACCCAATAATTAGTGTTGAGAAAAATAGGTCTTTATTTACAATATTTCAGCCTGAGGGAGGGGGGCTGGGAGCACTCCTGCTCAGAGCCCTGTTCTCACAGGACACCCAGCACTTCTCTTGCTGCCCAAAATGCTATAAATCAAAACCAAGCCCAATAGTTTCCCATTCTTTATCTGTCAGCTCTCTCCTTTAGGATCCATGGTATGTAGTATTTAGCCTCCATCTAATAGTTCAGGAAAGCATGTACCATGTTGCACTAGATCATGGTGAAGTCCAGGAAAGGCACAAGTCCTAAGAGAGTGTCCTCTCCATATGTCCTGAGTTCCAAGAACCCAGATAGAGTTCAGGTCTGCAAGGCAGAGCCCTTGGTGCCTTTGGAGTCAGCTAGAGCAGGCACAAAGCATCAGCATGCCTGCTTTCTTATTAGCCCAGACTGCCTGGCTGAATCCTGACTACAAACTTCATGGCTAGTTCTCATACAGCTGCTACAATGTGCTCCTCCATCATGCTCCTCTCTATAATGCTCCTTCATTGTGGCATCTTCTTTCACACCAGCCTCATGGTGGACAGGGTGGCCCTTCTACATCCTTTCAAAACACATGGCCCTCTTCCATGGCTTTCCCCAATTTTAAATGCTGACTCCAGGCACCATAAGTCATTGTTATGAAAAGTATCTTAAGCCATATCATCTTCCCTTTTACTTGGGCAGCGGCACAGTTATTGTCTAGCTATCAGCTTGCCATAGATATGCAAAGTATCTTAAAAGCTGTATTGTCTCCTTCCCCCATCTCTCAGGCATGGCTGTGGGGACTTTTGAGATCCCTTCCCCACTCTGTTACAAGGGCACATGCCTGAATGGTGACTGCAGGCCTGGTTCCTGGTTGGGACACATGCAAGAGGCAACCTACCAATGTTTCTCTCACACATCAATGTTTCTCTTTCTCTCTATCTCCCTCTCTTCTCCTCTTTCTAAAAATAAATAAATGAATAAATTTTTTTAAAAATGACAACAGTCAACACAAAATAGCCTGGTATGAATGAATCAAAATTATACCTATTTTTTTTGTCAGATCAGCAACAACAAAAAAAAACCATATGTATATATATATATATATATATATATATATATATATGTGTGTGTGTGTGTGTGTGTGTGTATATATATATATATATACATATATATATATATATATATATATATATATATATTGCTGTGCCAAAGAATTTCAGTAATTAGTTTATGTGTTCCATGAGATGAAAAAAGTTAAAAATCTCTGGCTTAGACTCTTCAAGGAGAGAAGTCTCTAATGGAGAAAGCAACAAACTTGAGGTTGGTTGAAAAAGATATTTTATAAAATCAAGGGGTAATGTGGACATTATAGATTCATTATATATCTTTTTTTTCTTTGTTTTTCAATTACAGTTGTCCCCTTTTCCTTCAATTTCTCTCCCCCACCCAACCCACCCCCTCTCCCGCAATCATATCCCTCCCGGTTGTCCATGTCCATGAGGCATTTATACAGGTTCTTTGACTAAACCCTTCCCTTACTTATCCCCCTTCTCTCCTTCTCCCCTCCCCCCTATTGACTGCTATTCTGCTCTTTGTTCTGTTTAGTTCCTTTGTTTGTGTTGTTCTTTAGTTTCCTGTATTAGGTGATATCATATGGTATTTTTCTTTCTTTGCCTGGCTTATTTCACTAAGCATAATTCTCTCTAGTTCCATCCATGTTGTTGCAAATGGCAGGAGTTCCTTCTTTCTTTCTGCTACATAGTATTCCATTGTGTAAATGTACCACAGTTTTTTGATCCACTCATCTACAGATGGGCACTTAGGTTGTTTCCAGCACTTAGCTATTGTAAACAGTGTTGCAATGAACATAGGGGTGCATAAGTTCTTTTGAATTGGTGTTTCAAGATTCTTCGGGTGTAATCCTAGTAGTGGAATCACTGGTTCAAAAGGCAGTTCCATTTTTAATCTTTTGAGGTAATTCCATACTGTTTTCCATAGTGGCTGCACCAGTCTGCATTCCCACCAACAGTGCAGTAGGGTTCCCGTTTCTCCACATCCTCGCCAGCACTTGTTGTTTGTTGATTTGTTGATGATGGCCATTCTGACTGGTGTAAAATGGTATCTCATTGTGGTTTTTATTTGCATCTCCCTGATAGCTAATGATGTTGAGCATTTTTTCATGTGTCTATGGACCTTCTGTATGTCCTCTTCGGAGAAGTGTTTGTTCAGGTCCTTTGCCCATTTTTTAATTGGGTTTTTTGTTTTCTTGATGTTGAATCATATAAGCTCTTTATATATTTTGGAAATCAGTTCCCTGTCTGAGATATCATTGACAAATATGTTTTCCCATATGGTTGATTTCCTTTTCATCTTGCTGATGTTTTCTTTTGCTGAGCAGAAACTCTTTAGTTTGATGTAATCCCATTTATTTACTTTTTCCTTTATTTCTCTTGCTTTAGGAGATGTATCCGTGAAGAAATTGTTACGTGAGATATCTGATATTTTCTTGCCTATGTTTTCCTCTAGGACTTTTATAGTGTCATGGCTTACATTTAAGTCTTTGATCCATCTTGAGTTTATTCTTGTGTGTGGTATAAGTTGGTGGTCTAGTTTCATTTTTTTTGCATGTCCCTATCCAGTTCTACCAGCACCATTTGTTAAAGAGGCTCTTCTCCATTTTATGTTCCTACCTCCTTTATCAAATATTAGTTGACCATAGAGGCCTGGGTTTATTTCTGGACTCTCTATTCTGTTCCACTGACCTATGTCTGTTCTTATGCCAGTACCAGATTGTTTTGATCACAGTGGCTTTGTAGTATTGTTTGATATCTGGTGTTGTGATTCCTCCTGCTGTGTTCTTCTGTCTCAAGATTGCTTTTGCTATTCAGGGTCTTTTTTGGTTCCATATGAATTTATGGAGTATTTGTTCTAGGTCTGTGAAATATGTCATTGGTATTTTAATAGGGATTGCATTGAATCTGTAAATTTCTTTGGGTAGTATGGCCGTTTTGATGATGTTGATTCTTCCCATCCAAGAACATGGTATTTGCTTCCATTTATTTGTATCTTCCTTAATTTCTTTCTTCAATGTTATGTAATTTTCAGAGTACAGGTCTTTTATCTTTTTGGTTAAGTTTATTCCTAGGTACTTTATTTTTCTTGTTGCTATAGTAAATGGTATTTTCTTTTTTGTCTCTGTCTCTGATATTTTATTGTTGGTGTACAGAAATGCCTTAGATTTCTGTATATTTATTTTGTATCCTGCTATTTTGCCAAATTCACTTATTATATCGAGTAGTCTTTTAGTGGAGTTTATAGGATTTTCTAGGTATACTACCATGTCATCTGCATATAATGATAGTTTTACTTCTTCTTTCCCAATTTGGATGCCTTTTATTTCTTTTTCTTGTCTGATTGCTGTGGCTAGGACTTCCAACAGTATGTTGAATAGGAGTGGAGAGAGTGGACAACCTTGTCTAGTTCCTGAATTCAGGGGGAATGCTTTTAGTTTTTGTCCATTGAGTATGATGTTGGCCTCAGGCTTCTCATATAGCCTTAATTATGTTAAGGTATGCTCCCTTTATTCCCATTTTGCTGAGTGTTTTCATCATAAATGGGTGTTGTACTTTATCAAATGCTTTTTCTGCATCTATTGATATGATCATGTGATTTTTGTCTTTCATTTTGTTTAGTTGATTTATTATATTTATTGATTTGCGAATATTAAACCATCCTTGCATCCCTGGGATGAATCCCACTTGATCGTGATGTATGATCTTTTTGATGTATTGCTGGATCCTGTTTGCCAATATTTTATTGAGGATTTTAGCATCTATGTTCATCAGTGATATTGGCCTGTAGTTTTCTTCCTTTGTTGTGTCTTGACCTGGTTTGGGGACTAGAATAATACTGGCTTCATAGAAAGAGTTTGGGATTTTCCCCTCTTCTTGGATTTTTTGGAACAGTTTGAGGAAGATAGGAGTTAGTTCTTCCCTGAATGTTTTGTAGAATTCACCTGTGAAGCCATCCGGTCCAGGGCTTTTGTGTGCAGGGAGATTTTTGATTACTCTTTCAATTTCCTTCTTTGTTATTGGTCTGTTGAGACTTTCCACTTCTTCTTGATTCAGTTTTGGAAGGTTGTATGTTTCTAGAAATCTGTCCATTTCTTCTAGATTGTCAAATTTCTTGCCATACAGTTGTCTGTAGTAATTTCTTATAATTGTTTGTATTTCTGAGGTATCAGTCGTGATTTCTCCTCTTTCATTTCTGATTTTGTTTATTTGGGTCTTCTCTCTTTTTTTCTTGATTAGACTGGCTAGAGGTTTGTCAATTTTGTTTATTTTCTCAAAGAACCAGCTCCTAGTTTTGTTGATGTTTTGGGTTGTTCGTTTAGTTTCTATGTCGTTTAATTCTGCTTTGATCTTCATGATTTCCTTTCTTCTTTTTGCCCTAGGCTTTGTTTGTTGTTGTTGTTCTCGTTCTTGTAGCTTTATGGTTAGGTTTTTTATTTGAGATTCCCCTATCCTTTTCAGATGTGCCTGTATTGCTATGAACGTCCTTCTTAGGACTGCTTTTGCTGTGTCCCACAGGTTTTGGGCTATTGTGTGTTCATTATCATTAGTTTCTAGAAATTTCTTGATTTCTTTTTTGATGTCATTGTTAATCCATTCATTATTTAATAGCATGTTAGTCAATCAACATGAGTTTGGGTGTCTTTGATTCTTTTCTCTGAGGTTGATTTCTAGTTTCAACGCATTGTGATCTGAAAAGATGCTTGATATGATTTCAATTTTCTTGAATTTGTTGAGGCTTGTTTTGTATCCTATCATGTGGTCTATCTTTGAAAATGTCCCATGTGCATTTAAAAACAATGTATATTTTGCTTCTTTGGGGTGGAAAGTTCTATATATATCAGTTAGGTCCATGTGGTTTAGTGTGTTGTTCAATGCCTGTATATCCTTGGTGTTTCTTTGCTTTGATGATCTGTCTATTGTTGATAATGGAGTGTTGAAGTCCCCTACTATGAGTGTGTTGTTGTTGATATCCTTCTTGTGGTCTTCTAGTATTTGCTTTATGTATTTGGGTGCTCCTATGTTGGGTGCATATGTGTTTATCAATGTCATATCTTCTTGATGGATTGTTCCTTTAAGTATTATGAAATGTCCTTCTTTGTCTCTTTTTATTGCCCTTGCTTTGAAATCCGTTTTGTCTGATATGAGGACTGCTGGCTCCAGCAGGCAGCAAGGGAGTGCGCCGTGCCAGCAACTGCGGGCGCACACCATTGCTGCAAGAAACAAGAACCTCTGAACCACCACACTAGACCAGCTGCAGACGCAGAAAAAGAAGACGACACACCAAGGCTGAACTGAGTAAAATCATCCTTTTTTTCTCTCTTTCTTCTTTCTTTCTTTCTTTCTTTCTTTCTTTCTTTTTTCTTCTTTCTTTTCTTTCTTCTTTTTTCTTGTTTTTTTTTCCTTCCAAAAAGAAAAACAAACTATATCTCTAATGTGTTGCATATAACCTCTCCTTCTCATCCTTTCTCTTTAATCATTGTTTGTTTGTGTGTCTAGTTTAGCCCCCCTATCACTCTAAATAATAGAATATAATTACTATATAAACCCTATACAATACAATCCCACTTTCTTACTATATTATGCATTTTTCCATCCTTTTCTTCTATTTTTATTAACATACAATGTAAATATTACCTACTGGCTTGCATAGTCTCAACTATTATTAATCTATCACCCCCTCTATCAAAAATTATATTTTTCCTCCCTAAAAACAACTCTTATCTATTCTTCTTATAGTATAAAAGCTCTAATCTCTTTACATTTATATTAATACAGGCTCGTTGGCTGACGATAGCGGGATAGAGGGTGGGGGATATTTTTGAGGATGTGGGTCTCCTGCCTGGGCTGTGTGTTTATGTTTTTAACAGCATCTCCACAAAAGAACTCAAGACAAAATGTATAGAGTGACTCTCAATCAACTAGCCGGAAGAAAAATCCTACCAAAAAACATCTGAAATATAATCAGACAGCATAAACAAACGACATAAAGGGTAACTCAAGAACATCAGGCTCAGGATATCAAAGAGACTGCACCACTGAAACCACCAGAGCTCCCATAAAATCTCACACCACAAAGGAGGGAAGTCAAAGCAGACCATCCCTCCCAAAAAACAAATAAATAAATAAATAAAAACAAATAAGAAGAATCCAACATGGTAAGACGCAAAAATAACCCCTCAATGAAAAGAAAAGAGGAATCCTCAGAAAGAGAGATAGATGAAATAGACATAGCCCAAATGTCAGACATGGAATTCAAAACAATGGTGGTAAAGAAGCTCAATATTCTCGATATCCTTAAAAACAACTATGACAACCTCCAAGGAAGTTACCAGCAGCTCCAAGAAAATTACAGGGAACTTGCAGAGAACTACACCAGCATAAAAAAAGACATAGAAACTGTTAAAAAGAACCAGGAAGAATTGAATAGTTCAATCTCTGAACTGAAAAACACAGTAGAATAAGTCAAAAGCAGAGTAAACGAAGCAGAGGATAGGATTAGTGAGTTAGAAGATAATATAGAGAAAAACTCCCAGACAATACAGCAAAATGAAAAAAGATTGAAAAAATATGAACAAGATGTAAGGGAATTACAGGATAGCATGATAAGAAATAATATCAGGATCATCGGAATTAGAGAGGGAGAAGAAAAGGAGCATGGAATTGAAAAACTGATAGGAGAAATAGTGACAGAAAATTTTCCGAACCTGATGAGAAAAAAAGTTATACAAGTTCAGGAAGCACAGAGAGTTCCAATGAAGAGGAACCCCCAAAAACCCACTCCAAGGCACATCATAATTAAAATGGCAACATTTCAAGGCAAAGAGAGAATCCTAAAAGCAGCAAGAGAAAAACAGCAAATAACATACAAGGGAGCTCCGATAAGGCTATCAACTGATTTCTCAACAGAAACATTACAAGCCAGAAGGGAATGGTCAAAAACATTTCAAGCAATGAAAAACAAAGGCCTACAACCAAGAATACTCTACCCAGCAAGGCTCTCATTCAAAAGAGAAGGTGAAATAAGGAGTTTCTCAGACAAAGGAAGACTAAAAGAATACATCTCCACAAAACCAGCATTTCAAGAGATGCTAAAGGGAGTGTTCTAAGAAAAAAGAAGAAAAAAAAAATGAGAGGAGAGGAACAGAGGTACAAAGGGCAATGAATAAATACACGTCAATAATAACCTTAAATGTAAATGGATAAAATATTCCAATTAAAAGACATAGGGTAACGGAATGGATAAGAAAACAGGACCCACATATTTGCTGTCTACAAGAAACACACCTCAATACAAAAGATTTACATAGACTGAAAGTAAAGGGATATAAAAAAATATTCCAAGCAAATTGACCATTATATATCTTTATTTGCAAATAAAAAATGCTATATGAGGGGAAACCCCCCCCCAATGAAATTATCTTATGGAGCATGGGCCCCTTGTAGAACAGGCTTCCTCTGCTATTTGAGTGTTCTAGGAACCCCTCTGTATCAGTGTACCAGCTGGCATTCCTATGAGAGGCTGTGTTCAGCTTCAGTGAATTTTTTCTGAAGATTCAACGCATTTACCCATTTCATGATGGGTGGTTTGTAAGTGCACCTGCCCATACCATGCTGAGTGTTCAGCAGTTTTTGACCGAAAATGGCATGACCCCATGCCCCTCCCTCCCTATTCACCTAATCTCACCCTGAGTGACTTGTTTCCCTAGATGAAAAGGTCCTCAAAGGAAAACATTTTGCCAATGTATAATAGGTGAATCAAAAAAACTGGGAGAAGCACTTAAAGGCCTCAAAATCAATGAGTTCAAATTCTGAGCAGTGGAAAAATGTCTTGATAGGTGTGTTGCATCAAATGGTGAGTACTTTGAAGGTGATGGAAGTTTAAACATGTAAGAATAAATAAGCCATTTTTTAACAAATAAATTCTGAGTTTTGCGGGTTCTCTCCCCTCATACATTGGAACTAAAAACTTTATACATATGAATTAATTTCACTCAATTAGGCAAAAAGTTGAAAATTGAAGCATTTTATTTAGTTTGAAAACATATTTGAAAGTGTATGAAGTTTTTTTATTTTGAGATACTGAATGTGATTTTAAGTTTTTGTATTTGAGAAATACGGCATGTAAGTTATTTCATCCTAGGTATTATTTGAACAGTTTGGGTAATTGGCCACTAGATGGCAGGGCTGTGATTTCAGTAAAGATCACAAGACAAAATAAACAGGTATTTCATAGGCACATTTGAAAGAGCCAACATATCAAATTCCTCTCAATACAGTTTAAAGGCACAAGTGAAATACACTTATGTATTAGAATTTTTGTCAATGTTATAGATGCAAAAGTGAGCATTATATGATCTTTATCAACAAAGAGATAATAGTATTGTAGCCAGAAATATGTATGGGTTTTGTTTTGTTTTGTTTTGTTTTGTTTTGTTTTTAAGCACTCTAACAGAATGGGAAAGAAACCCTATTACAGATTTTTTATTTCAAAGTATAATGGGGACATAGGAATCATTACAATTAAGCCTATGGTGGTGATATTGAGGCCAGGATTTTTTTAACGAGTCATTGAGAAAGTAAAAATTCTGAGAGGAACACATCCTCTAGAAAACAAAATAAAGATAACTTTGTTATAAACAGGCAATATAATTTTTTTAAAAAAAGCTAATTCCTTCTTAATCCTTCTAATCCAGTGGTTCTCTACCACGGACAATTTTGCCTTCCACAGCACATTTGGCAATGTCTGGAGACACTTTTGATTATCACAAATGGGGAAAAATTGCCACTGGCACCTAGTGGGTAGAGGTCAGGGATATTGCTAAACAGCCTGCTACTCACAGGATAGAACTTAACAGGAAAAAAGTTATCTGGCCCAAAATATCAATAATACCAAAGCATTGTAAACATATACAGGTTATCCAGAGCTTTAAGAATGAACAAGAGAACACCAGTAAAAGTTTAGGATTTAGGAATGAGTTCAGTTTGGAACATAAATTTTTGTCCCTGAATCAGGAGCAGATGAAGTCTGGTGTTTGGAAAGAAAGGCTAGAAATAACACCTTGGATTAAAGATATTTGGGCAAATCCACTGCATAGCATTTGAATATGTACTGTTGAATAAGGATACCACAAGCTTAATTTTTGCCTTAGAAAATAAGGGCTAGAGGATGGGTGAAGTGGTCAGAATGGGTGAAGTGGCCAGAGTAGTACTGTGGAATATGTGTTACCAAGACCCCAATGTTTGAATATGTGTGCCTTCCAAAAAAAAAACCACCACCACCACCACAACAACAACAACAACAAAAACATGAGCAGCAGTTTGCAGTATAGAAATAAAAATTGTTTAATATTGAATTGGCCAACCCAGAATATAGTGAGATAATGCCCTGAAAGACCCAACTCACCTATGGTGTGTAGTTTACAGATTATACATGTCAAAACCAAACACACCGTGCTAGGGGATTCAAGGTCATGTTAGAGTTGATTGGTGGCAGATGAGGTAAAGGTAATAAATAACTTCTTCAGGTCTTGAGGATAGCCCTGAGATCTTCTCTGGCATTCCTGTGTCTGTTTTCATGGGGAAGTTACTGGGGTGGAGCGGTTGTTCTACATTAGGATGCAGGAGCTGAAACACAACTTAGGTCAAGAGGTTATCATTAGCCTGCCAAAGTCCCTGACCATGTGACCATCAATCAATTTCAGGTTATTGTCTTCTGCTGCCTGGGGGTGTTGTTATTATGGGCATTGGGTGGGGTAAGGGAAGTTAGGTCTATGAGGGGTGTAGAGGGAGAGCAGAAGAGATGATTTCTAGAGCCAGGATTCAGAAGCTAAATTTAATCAATGTCACAATGACACTTGGTTTCTGCTTTGGCATTTACTAGCAGGGTGTCTCACTTTATTTTTTAAGTTTCTATTCCCTTAGAATAGAAAAACTTGTTGAAAGGAATTGAATTGTATGTTAAATGCCTAGGACATAAAAGGTGCTTCATAAATGACATTTAAAGTTATTGAGATACTGCTGAAAGTCCTAATTATACCTCTCCTTCCACAGTTGTCTTCACCCCTCTTGGAAACTTGGAAACACACATAATATTGAAAATAGAAAAACATAAATTGTGGGATGGGAAGAGGAAAAGTGAATAACAAAACACAAAACTTTCTAAAGACATCATTGGTGGAAGTATTGAAAGCTGAGTCAAAATCACCAAGATCTCTGGACAATGTTCCTATCTGTTATGAAGGAGAAAGCTGATATTTCCAAGAAGGTGGCAAGTGTGGGGTGAGGATGCTGCTGCAATTACCCAAACACAGTCTGGTTAAATCTGACTCCCTGCTGCTCCTGAACCCACACAGCTGAACAGAATGAAACCTTTACTAGCAATCACAACCACTCTTCCTCCTATGTAGGTGACATTGCCCTCTAATGATACTGTATATTCCCAATCCATATTCTCTTTCTTGATGACTTCGTACTTTCTGAACTTCTCTTCAAATTTCCAATAGTCTGTCCCTCCATCGTAATCACTCTTGGCTCCCATTTCATTGGCAAAATAGAAGACTTCAGAGAACTTCCATAAACTCTCCCAGCTCATCTACTTACCTTCTGCATCAGAGTCCATTTGAAACTGGAAAAGCAGGTGGTTGTGCTGTCTGCCACCTACCAGACCCAATAAGCTTGGCTATACTTTTCTTCAGGGTGTGATTCATCTTCTCTACCTTCCCAGGAGCCTGAGGTCTCCATGCTGTGTGGAGTCTCGACTTGATTCCTAAAAGTTTACTAATTTTTCATGTAATCTCTGAAATAAAAGCAGATCCATTATCATTCTGTATGCTGCCAGGGAGGCCAAAGCAAGGGATTATTTCCTTCAGTAGGGTTTTCACTACCTCTGAGGACTTCTCTGTTCTAGTAGGATAGGCTTCTACCCATCCTAAAAAGGTGTCAACAAAGGCTAACAAATATTTCCACAGTCAGACCCTTGGCATCTAGTTAAAGTTTATTTGCCGGTGCTCAAGTGGACAGTGCCTTTGGTATTGTTTCCCTTCTTTTTTTTGGTGGGGATCTGTCTTGGGGTTGTTCTTCTGGAACACAACACATTTAGCAATTATTTTTCATATGGCTTTAGAAAGTCCAGGTCCTATTGTTACAGAGTGAAAGGGGGTTCTTTCACATGGCACCTTGGTGTAAAACCCAACAACTAGTGTTGAGGAAAACAGGTCTTTATTTACAGTACTCCAACCTGGGGAGAACAGTGAGCACTTTAGCTCAGAGCCCTGTTTTCCCACGGGACTCAGCACTTCCCTTGTTCCTCAAAAATTAGAAGCCAAAAATATGCCCAGAAGTTCCCCATTCCTTATCTGTCAGTTGTCTCCTCCAGGATCTGTGGTATGATGTCATCAGCCTCTGTATAACAGTCCAGGAAAACATGTGCCATATTGCACTGGATCACACATGGTTCTCCCTTTGCCCTTTCAAATCCACATGACGTTCTCCCTTTCCTTTCAAAGCTGTATGGAGATCCTCTCTTCTCAAAACCGCATGGAGAACCTCTTCTCAAAACTGCATGGAGAACCTCTTCTCAAAACTGCATGAAGAACTCAGCTAAAATGTGTGCCACCTATTTTTAAACCCCTGACTGCGTCCTGCGATGCAGTGGACATGGTAACCAGTTCTGACCATTCACAGAACCTTGCACAGGCTGTGTGCTCTTTCTGTACCATCCCATGGTCCAAAATACCCCTCCCATCTGGCTGGGGCCTTGGAAGAATCAAAGCCATTTGTGTAACAAAGATACTAGCCACTAGCCACTATCCACAGGTATGTGAAGGCATCTTAAAAGCTGTTTCCTTTTCCCCATCCCCCAACCCGCAGGCTCTGGGGATTTCTGGACACCCCCATTCTGTAACACTATGAGCCATGGCTTGATATAGGTGGTTAATGAGTCTCTTCCATAGTGAATGGCCTCATGCAAATGCTTCATGATTGGCTCTACTAAATGTTCAAGAACCAGTATAACTCCTTTCTTATTCTTTTTCCATTCACTATTATCACCTTGTCCATTAAAACCCTAACTCTTAGCTTTCTCTAGGTCTACAGTAGAATATTCAGGGTCAAATTGTGACAAGACTAGAACAGGTACGAAAGGCATCATAAGTGTTCCTTTAGCAGCTTGCTTCTTTCATCTTTCACTGCTCTATCAGCCAGATTGTTTCCTCTAGCCACTTTAGAGTTCTCTTTCTGATGCCCAGGGCAGTGGATAACTGCTACCTTTAAAGCTACCTGAACCACATCTAACAATTCTAAAATTTCTGATGCATGCTTAATCTCCTTTTTATTGAAGGTCAGTGGTCCTCTTTTCTTCCAGATTGAACCATGTACATGCAAAATTAGGAAAGCATACCTTGAGTCAGTATACACATTTGCTCTCCTTTCATGTGACAATTCCAGGGCCCTCTCGTCAATGTAATCAGTTCAACTTTCTGAGTTGAGGTTCCTGGTGGCAAGACCTTGGCCTCCACTACTCCTTCAAGAGTCACAACTGCATAACTAGGCTTTCTGTTTCCTTTGTCCATAAAACTGTTTCCATCTGCATATAGAGTCCATTCTGCCTCTTAAAATCAATTCTGCTAGAATAAACTTCAATAATTATCTCAGCAGAGTCATGTGTTAGTCAGGCTCTGGGAGAAGGGAGGCAGGATTTAATTTACTTACAGTTTTGAGGGAGACAGTGGGGTTGTCAAGAAGAATTGCTTGGTACTTGCCAATTTTCCAGCAGTGAGCCACAAATGTTCCTTTTGCTCCAGCAGGTTCAATACTTGCTGGGGTGCATGAATGTTGATAGGCTGTCCTAAGGAAAACTTTTCAGCTTTTTGTAAGATCTTGCAGGGGGCTGCCACAGCTCTCAAGCAGGCTGGCCATTCCTGGACAGTGTGATCTAGTTTCTTTGTCAAGTATACAATAAGTTGTGGAATGTCACTAAGCATTTGTGTGAGGACTCCTAGGGCAATGCCCTGCCTTTCATGAATGTATAATTGAAAGGGCTTTAGTAGGTTTAGAAGCCCCAAGGCCCATGCAGAAGCCTGGTGTGCCTTGAGGGACTCAAAAGCCTGAGTGCACACCTTCATTCACTCTGAAGGTCTGTATTCTGGTCCTTTCAGAGCTTCATAAAGTGGTTTAGCAATGAGCCCACAATTTGGAATCCAAATGTGGTTGTAGCTTGCCATTCCCAAGAATCTTCTTAACTATTTCTTGGTATTGGGAGCTCTCATTTGGATTATGGCTTCTTTTCTGTTTCCAGTAAGACTCCTTTTGCTAGGCTCAGACAGAAACCCAAGAAACCTTACTTCTTGTTGGCAAATCTTGGCCTTCTGTGCTAATACTTTATAGTCGCAAGATGCCAGATGGTTCAAGGTAGCTGTGATGTTAGCTAAACAATGCTGAAATAAGGTTCTGGTAATTAAAAGGTCATCTACATATTGTAACAGAGTTCCTCCTTCTAGTTTTAGGTCCTTTAAATCCTGGCTCAGAGTATCCCCCTAAATTGTGGGGGAGTTCTTGAAACCTTGTGGTAAGTACTGAGCCTTGCCTTGAGATTCTGGGTCCTGCCATTCAAAAACAAACAACAATTGAGAATCTTGATCAACTAGAATTCAAAAGAAGACATCTTTAAGTCCAATACTGAATACCAGAAGCTGTCTCTGGGTATACTGTTCACCAAGGTATAAAGGTTCAGGACAGTGAACATCCTATACAATGCTATTTATGGACCTTAATCTTGCACAAACTGATATTCATTTGAGTGAAGTTTCTTAATGGGCAATATGGGGGTCTTGTATGGAGAGAGAAAGAGCCAGATAAGTCCATATCCCTGAAATTCCTGAATTATTCGATGTAGCCCTCCTAGGGCCTCCTTCCACAAGAGATACAGCCTCTAACTGGAGGTCCTTGCCCCTGGTTTGAGGTCAACATCAATAGTGGAGACTCCCTTAGTTTCTCCTGGCCTTCCAACAGCCTACACAATAGAATTTACCTGGTTCTCCATATCTTCCAGCCAAGGATGTTATTCTTCTTGCTCCCCATGTGACCTCATGAGGAATTGCCATGCATGTTCTGGAGGGACCTGTAGGTGAAGCTGTTGTTCCTCTGGAGAAAAAGTGACTCTGAATATCTTCAGCAATTTTGAGAAGAAAGAACAAAATAGGAGAGATCACAGTACCTGTTATCAAACTGTAATCCAAGCAATCTTATATTAGCATAAGAACAGACATATAGATCAATGGAACAGAATAGAAGACCCAGAAATAAACCCTGGTCCATATGGTCAACTAATATTTGACAAAGAGGGAAGGAACAGAAAATGGGGTGAAAAGAGCCTCTTCAACAAATGGTGCTGGGAGAACTGGACAGAGACATGCAAAAAATGAAACTAGACCATCAACTTACACCATAAACCAAAATCAACTCAAGATGGATAAAAGACTTAAATGTAAGCTCTGAAACCATAAAAGTCCCGGAGGAAAACATAGGCAGAAAAATTTCAATGATCCCATGCTGCAATATTTATGTCAATATATCTCCTAGGGCAAGGGATATAAATGAAAGAATAAACAAATGGGACTCATCAAGTTAAAAAGCTTCTGCACAGCTAATGGAAACATCAGCAAAATGAAAAGGCAACCAACCATATGGGAAAACATATTTACCAATGATACCTCGGACAAGGAATTGATCTCCAAAATATATAATGAACTCATGCAACTCAACACCAGAAAGACAAACAATCCAATTTAAAAATGGGCAAAGAACCCGAATAGACAATTCTCCAAGGAGGACAAACAGAGAGCCAATAGACATATGAAAGGATGCTCAACATCACTAGCCACCAGAGAGATACAAATTAAAACCACACTGAGATACCACCTTACTCCAGTCAAAATGGCCATCACTAACAAATCAACAAACAACAAGTGCTGGCGATGATGTGGAGAAAAGGGAACCCTAGTGCATTGTTGGAGGGAATGCAGACTGGTTGCAGCCACAGTGGAAAACAGTTTGGAATTTCCTCAAAAAACTAAAAATGGATCTGCCTTTTGATCCAGTGATTCCACTGCTAGAATTATACCCTAAGTGTCCTGAAACACCAATTCAAAAGAACCTATAAAACTCAATGTTTATAGCAGTGTTACTTACAATAGCCAAGTGCTGGGAACAGACTAAGATTCCAGTAGTAAATGAGTGGATCAAAAAACTGCGGTACATTTACACAATGAAATACTATGTAGCAGAAAGAAAAAATTAACTCCTACCCTTCAAGAAAACATGGATGGAAATGAAGAATATATATTTTTTCTTTTTTTTCTTTAGGGAGAAAATTATACAGTGAAAAGGAAAATCCTTGTCCTTCTAATATTCATAGAACTTTCATTTCCATTCATTATATTTTCATTCTTTCCCCCACTAAAAATTTTTTTGTTTGTTTTTCCATAACAGTTGTCCCACTTTGTTCCCCCTTTTGCTTCCCTGCATGCTGCTCCCCACTTCTCCCACATTCAGTCCTCACCCAGTTGTCCATGTCCATGGGTCATTTATACATGTTCTTTGACTAGACCCTTCCCCTTCTTACCCACTTCTCTCCCTCCCCTGTCCCCCGTTGTTACTGTTAGTTTATTTCTTGTTTACATACCTCTGGTTCAATTTTGCTCATTTGTTTGTGTTCTTCATTAGTTTCCTGTAATAGGTGATAGCATAAGATATTTTTCTTTCATTGCCTGGCTTATTTCACTAAGCATAATTCTCTCTTGTTCCATCCATGTTGTTGCAAATGGTAGAAGTTCCTTCTGTCTTTCTGCTACATAGTACTCCATTGTGTAAATGTACCACAGTTTTTTGATCCACTCATCTACAGATGGGCACTTAGGTTGTCTCCAGCACTTGGCTATTATAAATAGTGCTGCTATGAACATAGGGATGCACAGGTTGTTTTGGATTGGTGTTTCAGGATTTTTCAGATATAATCCTAGCAATGGAATTTCTGGTTCAAAAGGCAGTTCCATTGTTAGTTTTTTGAGAAAATTCCAAACTGTTTTCCATAGTGACTGTACCAGACTGCATTCCCACCAGCAATGCACCAGGGTTCTCATTTCTCCGCATCCTTGCGAGCACAAGTTGTTTGTTGATTTGTTGATGATGGCCATTCTGACTGATGTGAGGTGGTATCTCATTGAGGTTTTTATTTGCATCTCTCTGATGGCTAATGATGTTCAGCATTTTTTCATATGTCTGTGGACCCTCTGTATGTCCTCTTTGGAGAAGTGTTTGTTCAGTTCCATTGCCCATTTTTTATTGGGTTGTCTGTCTTCTTGGTGTTGAGACATATAAGTTCTTTATATATTGTGGAGATCAATCCCTTGTCTGAGATGTCATTGGCGAATATATTTTCCCATATGGTTTGTTCCCTTTTCATCTTACTGATGTTTTCTTTTGCTGAGCAGACACTCTTTAGTTTGATGTAGTCCCATTTGTTTATTCTTTTCTTTATTTCCCTTGCCTTAGGAGATATATCAGTGAAAATGTTGCTGCGTGGGATATCTGAAATTTCCCTGCCTATGTTTTCCTCTAGTACTTTTATGGTGCCATGGCTTACATTTAAGTCTTTGATCTATCTTGAGTTTATTCTGGTGTATGGTGTAAGTTGGTGGTCTAGTTTCATTTTTTCACATGTCCCTATCCAGTTCTCCCAACACCATTTGTTGAAGAGGCTCTTTTCACTCCATTTGATGTTCCTTCCCCCTTTGTCAAATATTAGTTGACTATATAGACCTGGGTTTATTTCTGGACTCTCTATTCTGTTCCATTGATCTATATGTCTGTTCTTATGCCAGTACCAGACTGTTTTGATTACCGTGGCCTTGTAGTATAGTTTGATGTCTGGTATCGTGATTCCTCCTGCTGTGTTCTTCTGTTTCAAGATTGCTTTTGCTATTCAGGGTCTTTTTTGGTTCCATATGAATTTATGGAGTATTTGTTCTAGGTCTGTGAAATATGTCATTGGTATTTTAATAGGGATTGCATTGAATCTGTAAATTGCTTTGGGTAGTATGGACATTTTAGTGATGTTGATTCTTCCCATCCATGAACATGGTATATGCTTCCATTTAATGGTATCTTCCTTAATTTCTTTCTTTAGGGTTATGTAATTTTCTGAGTACATGTCTTTTACCTCTTTGTTTAAGTTTATTCCTAGGTACTTTATTTTTCTCGTTGCTATGGTAAATGGGATTTTCCTTTTAGTTTCTATCTCTGAGATTTTATTGTTGGTGTACAGAAATGCCTTCGATTCCTGAATATTGACTTTGTACCCTGCTATTTTGCCAAATTCACTTATTCGGTCGAGTCATTTTTTTATGGAGTCTATAGGGTTTTCTATATACACTATCATGTCTTCTGCAAATAATGACAGTTTTATTTCCTCTTTTCCAATTTGGATGCCTTTTATTTCTCTTTCTTGTCTGATTGCTGTGGCTATAACTTCCAACACTATGTTAAATAGGAGTGGAGAGAGTGGACATCCTTGTCTTGTTCCTGACCTCAGGGGGAATGCTCTGAGTCTTTGCCCATTGAGTATGATGTTGGCTTCAGGTTTCTCATATATGGCCTTTATTATGTTGAGGTATGCTCCCTCTATTCCCATTTTGCTGAGAGTTTTCATCATAAATGGGTGTTGTGCTTTATCAAATGCTTTTTCTGCATCTATAGATATGATCATGTGATTTTTGTCTTTCATTTTGTTTATGTGGTGTATTACGTTTATTGGTTTGAGAATATTAAACCATCCTTGAATCCCTGGGATGAATTCCACTTAATCGTGGTGTATGATCTTTCTAATGTGTTGCTGGATCCGGTTTGCCAATATTTTGTTGAGGATTTTAGCATCTATATTCATCAATGATATTGGCCTGTAGTTTTCTTTCTTTGTTGTGTCTTGACCTAGTTTTGGAATTAGGGTAATACTGGCTTCATAACACGAGTTTGGGAGTCTTCCCTCTTCTTGGATTTTTTGGAATAGTCTAAGGATGATAGGAGTTAGTTCATTTCTAATAACATCCAAGGGACCTCCAATAAGGCTATCATTATATTTCTCAGCAGAAACACTACAAACCAGAAGGGAATGGCAAAAAATATTTTAAGCAATGAAAAACAAAGGACTACAACCAAGAATACTCTCCCCAGCAAGACTCTTATTCAAAATGGAAGGTGAAATAAGGAGTTTCCAAGACAAAAGAAGGTTAAAAGAATACATCTCCACTAAACCAGCATTTCAAGAGATGCTAAAGGGTCTGCTTTAAGAAGACAAAAAAAAACAGAGAGAGACAGAGAGTAACACAAGTACGAAGGGGAAAATGACAATGAATAAGTACCTATCGGTAATAACCTTAAATGTAAATGGATTAAATGCTCCAATTGAAAGAATATTATGTTTAATGAAATAAGCCAGGCAGCAAAAGACAAATGCCAAATGATCTCACTTATAAGTGGAACCTAATGAACAAAACAAGCAAATCAGCAAAAAAGAACCAGAGACATGGAAATAAGAAACAAGCTGACAGTAACCAGAAGAGAGGGGAGAGGGGGGACAGTGGGTGAAAGAATAGGAAGAGTCTATTCAAGGAACAAGTGTAAATGACCCATGGATATGGACTACAAGGGGAGATTGACTGTGGCAAGTGGGACTTGTGGGTGCGACAGGGGGGAGAAATGGGGACAAATTCCTTCACCCAGGAGAAGCATAGATATTTTGTGGGCATTCTTGCAGGAGTGGGCAGTATGAGCTGTGAATGAGCCAAATATCTGGGTGAAGATACAATACCTTGTGGCTACAGTTGCCAGGTGGTTATCATTTCAGACAGAGAAAGCCACAAAAAGCCTGGGCATCCCTTAACTTCCCAGAGCCTCCCTTCACCCTTAATGTCAGGCTGTGGAGCACACTATTGGCAAATTCAAGAACTGGTACTACAGAATCACATTTTTACCTAAGCAAAGGATACACTCAGGGCCCTGGGGTGACTGATCAAATATCTGAGTTCACCATCACCAGAAGTGCAAAATAACAAAGAAGTTGGCCAGGTTCTCCCATCCCACCCCATCCCCACATTGTACCTACACTGACAGCAGCATCTGGCTGCAACGGACAGGACTGAGATTTCATGGATTTGTAATACCATCACCCACCACATTTCCCTAAAGGGTTGGTCCCCTGGAACTGGGACCACCAGAGTACAAGTGAAAAAAAACCAAACAAACAGTTACCTAGGGAACACTACCCCATGAAGATCTCAATAGCCAGAAAAGTAAAATAGATCTAAAAACAATTGTGATTATACACCATCTACTGGAAAATAATGAAAACACTCTTTGCATTAATCTTCTAGAGAAGTGCTACTCATACACAGATGCCTAGACAGAAGGAATACATTAAATACTATGAATAACCAAGTTAACAGGACAGCCTAGAAAGAAAATTTAAAAATCTCCAGAAAACAAACTCAAGGGCATGAATGTATGTACTATAAATGACAAAGAGTTCAAAACTGCAGTACTGAAAATACTCTATAAAATAAAAAAATTTTTTTAAATACAGATAGGTAATTTAATGAGCTCAGAAAACAAATCAATGAACAAAACAGGTACTTTACCAAAAAACCTGAAACTTTAAAAATGAACCAAACAGAAATTCTGGAGATGAAGGACTCAATAAAAGAAATCAAGAATGAACCAAAAAGCATAGAAAGTATAGATGACAAAATGGAGGAAAGATTAGTGATATCAAAATTAGAAATGACACAGAGTGAAAAAGAGACAGATCTGAGCATAAAATAAAAATGAAAGACTATACAAGAACTAAATGACTCCATCAGAAAGATCAATATAAAAATAACAGGCACACCAGAAGAAGAAGGGAACAAAGAGACAATTTAAACAAATAGCTTGATGAGAACTTCCCAGACCTATGGAAAGAGTTAAATCCTTGAATCCAAAAAGCAAACAAAACACCTAATTACTTCAATCCAAAAAGATCTTTCCCAAGACACACTCTATTAAAACTGTCAAAAATTAATGACAAATAATTCTCAAGGCAACAAGGGAAAAGAAGAAAGTAACCTATAAAGGAAAGCCCATTAGTGTATCATTGGACTTCTCAGTAAAACTGTACACGGAAGAAGAGAGTGAAACAAAATATTTAAACTACTAAAAGAGATAAATTACCAGCAAAGAATAATATATCCAGCAAAGTTATCACTTTAGATATGAAGAATAAATATAAGGGGGATCCCAAAGTGGAATTATCTTCTGGAGGGCAGGCACCTTGTAGCTAGATATTAGTTCTAGGAACCCATTTGTATCAGTGTACCAGCTAGCATTGTTGTGAGTGGCAGTGTTTGGCTTCAGTGAATTTTTTTCTGAAGACTCAACACATTTTCCCATTTCACAATGGGTGATTTACAAGTGTACCTCCCCATATCACACTGAGTGTTCAGCAATTTTTGACCAAAAACCTCATGACTCCCATGCCCCACCCTCCCTACTCACTGAGTCTCACCCCAAGCAATTTTTTTTCTTGTTTCCCCAGATGAAAAAAGTCCTCAAAGGAAAATAATTTCACAATGTGGAAAAGTTCAAACAAAAATTGGCAGAAGCACTAAAAAGCATCAAATTCGATGAGTTCAAAAATTGTTTTGAACAGTGGAAAAATGTCTCAATAGGCACATTGCATCAAAAGAAGAGTACTTTGAAGGTGACTAAAATTTAAACATGTAAGACTAAATACACAATTTTTTTATACTAAATTCTGGTTTTTTTTCTTGTTTTTTTTTTTTTTTTTTTTTGGTCCCTCCTTATATATGTAACTAATCAGGAAGCACTGAAATATATAAAGGATTTACTAACAGAACTAAAGGGAGAAACTGATAAAAACACAATTGTAGCTAGAGAACTAAATACACCACTGATAACTTGAGAGAGATTATCCAAACAGAAAATCAATAAAGAAATATTAGCCTTAAATGACACACCAGATCAAATGGGTATAATTGACATTTACAGAGCTTTTCATCCCAGAAATCATATTATATATTCTCCTCTGGTGCACATGGAATATTATCAAAGGTAGACCTTATGTTGTCACAAAACTAGCCTCAACAAACTAAGAAGATTAAAAGCATACCAAGCATATTCTCTGAACACAATGCTTTGTAATTATAAATCAACTGCAAAAAAGAAGTAAAAAAACACACAAATATGTGGAAATTAAAAAACATACTATTGAAAATGACTAGGTCAAAGAAGAAATAAAAGATGAGATCAAAAGATATATAGGGACAGATGATAATGACAATACAATATCTCAAAACTCCTGGGATGCAACAGAAGCAGTAACAAGAGGAAACTTTATATCATTGCAGACCTATCTCAGGGAACAAGAAAAATTCCAAGTAAATAACCTAACATTACAACTTAAAGAACTAGAAAGAGAAGAACAAAGGAAACCAAAATCAGCAGAAGAAAGGAAATAATAAAAATTAGAGCAGAATTGAATGAAATAGAGAACAAAAAAACTATACAAAAATTAATACAACAAAGACCTGGTTCTTTGAAAAGAATAATAAAATTTACTAATCCCTGGCTAGACTCACTAAGGAAGAAAGGAAAAAAAACTCATATAAATGTTTTGGAGCAAGTGCAAGAACCAAACAGTTGGAGACAACCAGATTAGAATTTAAAGAGCCTTTATTAGCTGGCCAGCGACTGCCCACTCGTCCACAAGCCAGACTTAGATGGAAAGCCCTGACCTTAGGGATTGGGGGGTTTATAAAGCATTTCAGGTGCATTCTTGTTCCTGCAGGTGGGAACTTGGACAGAAATACAGCTTGTATAGACAAAAATTTTCCACTATTCCCCAAGTCATTGCTCAAAGGAATAGGTCACTGCTGAAAGGAATAACAGGTCAAGTTCCTTGTTCTGCTTGGTTGAAGCATGCGACCGCAGGGGTCTCGTTCCTGGGACCCAAGTTCAGCTGATTACCCTACTGGCTGGACATCTAAGAAATACCCTTTAACATTCCCCACTGGTTTTATTTGGGGATTCAAATCCTTTAGTCCTGGGTATTTAAAGGGCGATATTGTGACCTTAGGACCAAAACTTTTCTAGGCCCTTATGGAATGAAGCCCCTGTATAATTCCCCTTCTTAGACTTAAGGCCCTTTATTTTACAGAGGACAATGGGCGAAGGTCTCGTGCTTTTCTAGCTGCTTCAAGCTGAACATGGTCATTGTCCTACCTACCCTTGGATCTAGGAATTTTGAATAAGAGTGGGGGTGGAGGGGAGGGTGGCCTTCCCACATGGGGAAGGATTTTGCAGAGTCCAGGTCAGTTAGCCAGTTAGCTGTTCCTAGGCAGCAGCATGCTCAGTTTCCAAGGGCTGGCACTGTCGGACAAGGTGGCATTCTTGTCGTATTCTGGAGGCCACAGATTTGGCAACAAGGTTAAAAGACATAATTTAACCCACAACTACTATATGACAAAAGGCAGGGATCAATTTTTCAATGTCCCACATTAGGAAAATAAATGGCTTTTTTGGAGGAAGGTGTGCAGGGCATGTCACGCCTGTCCAAAACCCTTTTACCCACTATACCTAGTTTGCGCCGAGGAGTATATTTTAGGATTTCCCCCCTCTCAGACCTTTGGGCCTTTTTTGTCCAAGCTATTAGGATAGAAAAGAGAGAAACCAGTTTCAAAGTGAAGTCTATAGACTACCCTATACTTTACCAACCCAACCACTTAGTTCAGCCAAACTGTTGAGTCTTTGGAGGCGGCAATGCAGATGAGATTCTTGAGTGAGGCCTATATGTACATACAATTACTCAGGTAATGAGATTATAGGCTTATGTCCTATGAAAACAGAAAAAACACACATGTTAATTTACACAACACAATCTACAAACCAGTCTTTAAATTTAAGATGCTGTCCTATTGGGAAGACATTTAGTTGTAAGGCACTTGACATTCTTCTTGCCTGTAAATTAAGCATTTCTGATAATGTCACAGACCTGGTTTAACTTTTAAATGAAAACAAACTTTATAGACAGTTAGCTGTACTAGTTTATATTTACTACTGAGCATTGTGATTTTCCTTGAGTCATGATTTTTCTCCTTAAGATCACCCTCCTTGTCAGTAAAGGGACTGCATTAAGTCTAGTTTTAATTTAGCCTGTTTATTTGCATAAACACAACAAGAGCAGTGATTGATTACATATGATTTTTAAGTTTACTTTGTTGGCACTTACTTAAGGAACTTTTATGTTGACCTTTAGTTTGCCCCTCAGGGCACAGAAGCTGAGCCACACACCTGCTTTTTAGCCTTGCCTGTAAACACCTGCTTTTTTTCCAAGTCCTTTGGATTTTTCATTGTGCTTTAATGTTTCTTTTAGGCATTTTTTAGGAAAGCAACCTTCATTTCTTTCCTGGAAAGATTGCCATGAACCGCACAGCTAACCAAGGTGCCAGGCTTTTACCTTCTTGGCTTTTCTTAGCTTTAAAAGTCAAGTTTAGTTCCTTAGGTCTTTCTGGTAACACCAGAGCCTAAGCATGCCTCCTTCAGGCATGACATTCTAGTCAAAGCCTTGGCTGATACAACCACTATTAACAACTGGTCTTATTAGTTTTATGCAAAGGAACCTTATGTCACTTTTTACTTCTTTAGAATGCTAAATACTGGAGAGTTCAGGTAAGGAGAAAAATATAAAAGCGTGAAGGAAAATCCTTGTTTTTTAAAACTGCATTTTTATTCATTATACTTTCTGTTACTAAAACCATACAATTTTTTAGAACTTTTACAAACTTTTAACAAACTTTGTATATAGTTTTCACAAACCTTTATTTTTATGTTTTCTGTTTTTTGGTTCCCTTTTTTCATGTGAAGTTTTAAATTTCCCTGGGAAACCTCAATATTTCCTTTCAGAGCATAAACAGAGCACTAATTCAAAACACAGGCAGCTAGGCCCTCTCTTTCCAGTATGTCCACTGGCCTCATAGAGAGACATGCCCTTGGCAGACACATGTTCACTTGCCCAGGCTGGAGCACTTAGCAGCCCTGAATGACCCTCCCTGGGTCCTGTGTGGCAAAAGAAATTTTTGTCAACTGGTTTACAGACAACCTTTTCTAGGTCTTATTGGTCAAAAACAGATACAGAGAATTTCACAGCAAAATAGATGAAGGTATGCTTTTATAAAATCAGAACACAAGCAGCTGAGGTTTCCTTTTTCCAGATTTAAAACTTTCATAACTTTCCTTTTTATTATTATGACTTTTTATAGACTTCCTGCAACATTTACAAACCTTTTAAATATACTTTACTTTTTTAGATTTAACTATAACATGCTTTTAAAATTTGTTCTTTTCTATATGGTGAAGGACTATACTTAAACTTAGTATTTGGCAGCTAAAAGTTCCTAGATTTGCGGAGATATTTTGCAGCTTTTTGAAGTTCCTGCTTCTTTTTTAACTTACACTTTTGAGCTTTCCTGAGGAATTTTTCAGTTGTTCTATTTGGCCCATTTATTTACCTTTTGTAATTTTTTACAAATATTTGGCCAGTTTCTGTTACAAAGGTGACTTTTAAGAGTCCCTGTCCTAGAGCATTCTTTGGATTTAGACCAGAATATTTTCTTATCTGGAATGCTGATGGAGATGTATCTTGAATGCCTTGGAGACATTCTGTGCTTGGAGAATAGACTCCTTGATTCCCCTGATGATGAGGCTTTTAAGGTCTCTTATTTGAGCCCTATTCTTTGGCCTGTTATTCTATTCAGGGTCTATACTGGGAAACTTTTGTTAGATTGGGACAATTCCCTGACAGAGAGGATGTTTGCTTTTTTCATATTTTTATAGCAGCCTACCTGATTATTTCTTTTCCTTTCTTATTGAAAAGGATGTTTAGAATGGACATTAGTTTTATTCATGTGTAACAACACTTTTACTTAAGATACAGGCATGTCCCCCTTGCTGAAGCAGCGAGGAGATTGAGGGCCCTTTAGTTACAGCTTTAGAGGTGTTTTTGATTGGCAGCCAAGCTGCCACTGCTGCCACTTGCACCATTTTGAAGAAAAGTGGCCTGAGTTTTAAAACTGTCACTTTTTTTCCCTCTTTCCCTGTTGGAGAGACAGACATTCTGCTGTTTCTGTAACTTGTAGCAAGGGGATTAAATGGCTGCCTGGCTAGCAAATTTAACATTGCCCCTTCCTGCAGCTTCAGCAGGGAATATTCAGATGCAAATTGAATTGCTAGAAGTTACCTGGGGTGGAAAGAAATGCTGCAAACAATTTCTCTGGGGAAAATTTTAAGAGGCCTGATCACTCTCTACTGTCTGTTCCCAGTGCCTCTGCCTGGTTGGTCACTGGCTGGCCAGGGTTACAAGGCAGCGGGAGACAGTACAGAGGTCCTAGGCTTTTCTGTGACAATTAAATGCACTGCCTATATTGACAGCCTTGGTTTTCATATTTCTTTATGTTGGCTAAGGTGATTGTTTCAAACATGCACTTAATTTGGATTACAATCAGGGGCAGGAACACAAGGCATGGGAGCAATGTCCCCCTTACAGCGCAGACAAACACAGGCTGGGAGATCCCAAAGGAGGCCAAACAAATGCCTGCTCGGCCTTTTCTTTTGTGAGACTAAAGCCCACTCAGACTCCATAGACTGAAGTCTGTGGGGTCACACAAAAGGAGGAAATAACGTTCACTCACACATTCACTCAGAGGTTAAACAATTCCACCCAGACCCCACCTACCCCTCTGAGATTAGATAAACAGCATGGGCTACAGGCAGCACAACCCAGAATCAAACCAGAAGAGCTTTACCAAGTCTTAATGGCAGTAGCCCAAGCCCACCGCCTAAATGGGTTGCCACTCACCTGTCGCTGAGGCTGTCTGCTGTCCTTTGCTTACTCTAGACTGGGCTGTCAGGGCTTCCAGCATCTCCCTAGTGTCTCCTGAAGTTGCAGGGAATTGCTCCCAACCAGAGCTTGCGGCTGCTGTCCTGCCACACATCAGCTAGACACCTGGGACCGCACAAAGCCCCAGGGGCTCACCAAGGCAGCACTGCTTTATAAAGGCATTACAATGGGTGAAGAAGATAGATTTTAACAAAGAAATCAAGCCAATGGGGTTTTGGGAGAAGGAGGGGTTCTAATTATTTCAATTATATAAATCGCTGGTGGAGAATGGATATATACCATGAAGGGGTTCCCAGTTTCCTTGGCGGGGGCCGAACTTTCCCATAAGGGCAAAAGAGGTGCAGGCTCATCCCCTCAGTCAGGAGGGGGATGGTAGTCCCGACCCGAGTGGGTATGAGGGGGTTGAAAGTCGGATCTCTGCCAGTCCCAGACAAATCTGGGGAGGCATGAGGATATGGTGGGGGTTTCACAGGATGGGGGACTTTCCTGTGAGTCCAGGAGAACTGGAGGGGGGTCCAAAGTGGGGCCATCCTTCAGTTTGGAGGCCACTAAAACAGCAGCCTTCTTCTGACAGGTTTTTAAACACTTAGGTTTGTCTTCCAAAATGTCAATTCAAACTTGAATGTATGGAATTTGGTCAGGGTGTTCGGGCCTGCCAACACAAACCCAGCGGACCCCATAGGCAATTTGAAGATCAAAATACCCATCAGAGGGCCAAAAGACCCCTGGGAAGGTTGGTCATTCCAATTCACAAAAACTCTGCAATTGTCCGGGGGTGACAGGTGTCCCATAGAAGGAGGCCCATCTCCAGAAATCCTGAAAATTTTTAAGAAAACATTGAAGGGGCAAACACGACAAACTCAATGATGACTGCTCCATGTCACTTAGGAAAAGACATACAACAAGACAGACACTAAACAAGACACAGAACCACAGAACACAAAACATATGGGCTGAAACCACCATCGTGTAGTTCGCCCGAGCCCTGGAAGTAATGCTGTGTCCAGCCTTCTCGTGCGCTCCCCTGGTGCACCTGCCCTGGGCCCATCCACATACACCTTTCCCTCCGTGTATGTGGCCCTACCTGAGTCCTTACCAGTAGGAATCCAAATGGCTATATGTAGTCAATCAGGAGAGGGAGGGCACCTGCCTGCCAGTGTCCCACTTGGGACTAAGGAATGTCTCTCAGAGATCTCCCACTGAGATGGGTCTGGTGGCAGGCCCATCTCATGACCCGTGCCTAGCCAAGGCTGGGTATCTCACTGGGACCTCCAAATGTTGTGGAGCAAGTGCAAGAACCAAACAATCAGAGACAACCAAATTAGAATTTAAAGAGCCTTTATTAGCTGGCCAGCAACTGCCCACTCATCCACAAGCCGGACTTAGGTCGACAGCCCCTACCTTAGGGATTGGGGGGTTTATAAAGCATTTCAGGTGCATTCTTGTTCCTGCAGGTGGGAACTTGGGCAGAAATACAGCTTGTATAGACAAAAATTTTCCACTTTTCCCTGGGTCATTGCTCAAAGAAATAGGTCACTGCTATTCCCCAAGTCATTGCTCAAAGGGATAGGTCACTGCTGAAAAGAATAACAGTTAGGTCAAGTTCCTTGTTCTGCTTGGTTGAAGCATGCAACAGTGGGGTCTTGTTCCTGGGACCCAAGTTCAGCTGATTACCCTACTGGCTGGACATCTAAGAAATACCCTTTAACAATAAACAAAATAATAAATTAAAGAAGAGAAGTTACCACAGGCATCACAGATACACAAAGGAATATACTAGAATACTATGAAAGATTATATGCCACAAAATTCAGTAACCTAGAAAAAATGGATGAGGTCCTAGAAATATATAACTTTCTTAGATTAAATAATAAAGAACTAGAAAATCTAAATAGACTGATCAACAGTAAGGAAATTGAAACAACCATCAAAAACCTTTCAAAAAGAACCAGTCCAAGATCCAAGATGGCAGAGGAGTAAGTGGAAGCTACACTAACCTCCTCCCAGGACCACTCTGGATTTACAACTTAATTTTGGAGAAATCATCTGGAATAACCAACCAAACACTAGCTGGAGAGAAGTCTTATAACCATGGAGAGACAGAAAAGGCCACTATATTACAATGTGACCTGTAGGGAATGCAGAGATGCAGAAGGGCTGGCTGGGCTGCCATGGGTGGCAGCTAAAGGAACTGAGAAACAGCTCAGCAGCCAGGTGTTCCCTCTGAGAAGGGCAGGGTCTAAACCCCCAGCTGGGCTTCCCAGCCTACAATAACAGAGTAGAAAGTAAAATAATATCCAGCTGTGAAAAACAAAAAGCCACAGGGTTTCTTGCTAGCCAGAGAGAAACAGCTAGAGAAAAAGAGCTCTTAAGTGGATCACATATAAAAATATTTTGGCCCCCACTTTCCCTGGACTCGAGCGGAGGGAAGGCAGAGAGGACTAGAGATGCTTTGGGAGAGTTTGGTGTGGTGGCTTTGAAGGGAGAACTGGGGAAGCAGCCAGCAGGGTCCCAGTGCTGACTCATCCCCAGTACTGCAGGCAGACCATCTCCCCACCCCTCCAAGTGGCGTCAGCCTAAGGAGAAGCAAAATCCCTGCCTACAGAAATTAAGCTGCCACATCCATGGCCCTTAAGCCTGATGACTAATCACAGATTGAGTAGATTAACAACTAAAGAAGTCAGACAAAGGCAGTAGATCCCTGGAAGTCTACAACAGGCTGCCTAGGGCAAGACTGGTACACGATCTGATGCCACCAGGGGTGATGCAGGAAGTGCAGATCAATCTAACAACAAGCAACAAGCAATAAGAGTCACAAAAATGGGGAAACAGAGAAACAACCCCTCATTGAAAGGAAAGGTAGATTCCCCAAAAAGAGTGCTAAATGAAATAGAGGGGAGCAAAATATCAGATATGGAATTCAAAACATGGATTATGGAGAAGCTCAATGAGCTCAGCAGAAACTACAAAGAACTCCAGAGAAACTATAAGGAACTCCAGAAAAAACTACAAGGAACTTACTGAGAATTACATCAGCATGAATAAGGACATAGAAGCTATCAATAAGAGCAAGGAGGAAATGAAGAATACAATCTCTGAATTGAGGAACACAATAGAAGTAATTAAAAGCAGGCTAGAGAAAGCAAAAGATCGGATCAGCGAGATGGAGGAAAACGTAGACAAAAACTCCCAGACAGTGCAACAAAACGAAAAAGGACTGAAAAAGAATGAAGAGGTTCTAAGACAGCTGCAGGACAACATGAAACATAATGATATTTGTATCATAGGAATTCCAGAAGGAGAAGAAGAAGAGCAAGGAATAGAAAACCTCTTTAAAAATCTAATGACAGAAAACTTCCCTAATATGAGGAGAGAAAGAGTCATGCAAGTCCAGAAAGCACAGAGGGTCCCAATAAAGATGAACTCCAACAGGCCCACTTCAAGATATATCATAATTAAAATGGCAACATTCAAAGACAAGAAGAGAATGCTAAAAACAGCAAGAGAGAAACAGCTAATAACATACAAGGAAGCTCCAATAAGGCTGTCATCAGATTTCTAAGCAGAAACACTATCAGCCAGAAGGGAATGGCAAAAAATATTCCAAGCAATGAAAAACAAAGGCCACAACCAAGAATAGTCTACCCAGCAAGGTTCTCATTCAAAATGAAAGGTGAAATAAGGAGTTTCCAAGGCAAAGGAAGGCTAAAAGAATACATCTCCTCCAAACCAGCATTGCAAGAGATGCTAAAGGGTCTGCTTTAAGAAGATAAAGAAACAGAGAGAGACAGAGAAGAACATGAATACAAAGGGGAAAAATGACAATGAATAAGTACCTATCGGTAATAACCTTAAATGTAAATGGATTGAATGCTCCAATCAAAAGACATAGGGTATCTGAATGGATTAGAAAGCATGACCCACATATAGGCTGTCTACAAGAGACCCACCTCAGAACAAAAGATCTCCAGAGACTGAAAGTGAAAGGAAGGAAAAAAGGATGCCAAACAAGTGAACATGAAAAAAAAAAAGCTAAGATAGCAATACTTATATCAGAAAAAACAGATTTCACAGCAAAGGCCATAAAAAGAGACAAAGAAGTGAATTTCACAATACTTAAAGGAAAAATCCATCAAGAAGATATAATCCTTGTAAAAATATATGCTCCCTACCTAGGAGCACCCAAATATGTAAGGAAAATTTTGAAAGACTCCAGGAAAGATGTATACAGCAACACACTCATAGTAGGGGACTTTAACACCCAATTGTCAACAATGGACAGATCTTCGAAGCAAAGAAACAACAAAGATATTGAGGCATTGACCAACACTCTAGATCGAATAGACTTAGTTGATATATATAGAACTTTTCACGCCAAAGAAGTGAAATATACATTCTTTGCAAAAGCATATGCAACATTTTCAAGGATAGACCAGATGTATGACATACAAGCCTCAATAAATTCAAGAAAATGGAAATTATCTCAAGCATCTTCTCAAATCACAATGGCTTAAAATTGGAAATCAACCTCAAGGAAAAAACTCAAAAACATTGAAACTCATGGAGAATGAATAACATGCTATTAAATAGTGAATGAGTTAACAATGGCATCAAGGAAGAAATCAAAGAGTTTCTGGAAACTAATGATAATGAACACACAACAACCCAAAACCTATGCGATACAGCGAAAGCAGTCCTGAGAGGAAAGTTCACAGCAATACAGGCCTACCTAAAAAAGCTAAAAGAATCTCTAATAAAAAATTTAACCCTAAAGCTACAAGAGCTAGAGGAAGAAAAACAAGCAAAGCCCAGAGCATGTAGAAAGAAGGAAATCATCAAGATCAGAGCAGAGTTAAATGACATAAAGACTAACCTAACAAATCAAAAGATCGACAAAAGTAGGAGATGATTCTTTGAAAATATAAACAAAATTGACAAGTCTTTAACCAGATTCATCAAGAAAAAAAGAGAGAAGACCCAAATTTATAAAATCAGAAACGAAAGAGGAGAAATCAGCACCGATATCACAGAAATACAAAGGATTGTAAGAAATTATTACGAACAACTGTATGGCAAGAAATTTGAAAACCTAGAGGAAGTGGACAAATTCCTGGAAACATATAGTCTTCCTAAACTGAATCAAGAAGAAGCAGAAAGCCTGAATAGACCAATAACAACTAATGAAATTGAAGCAGTAATAAAAAAAACTCCTGGACAACAAAAACCCTGGACTGAATGGCTTCACAGGTGAATTCTACAAAACGTGTAGAAATGAACTAACTCCTATCATCCTCAAACTATTCCAAAAAGTTCAAGAAGAGGGAAGACTGCCAAACTCATTCTATGAAGCCAGTATTACCCTAATTCCAAAACCAGGTCAAGACGGAACAAAGAGAGAAAACTACAGGCCAATATCGTTTATGAATATAGATGCTAAAATCCTCAACAAAATATTGGCAAACCGAATTCAACAACACATTAGAAAGATCATACACCAAGATCAAGTGGGATTCATCCCAGAGATGCAAGGATGGTTTAATATTCTCTAACCAATAAACGTAATACACCACATAAACAAAATGAAAGACAAAAACCACATGATCATATCTATAGATGCAGAAAAAGCATTTGATAAAGCACAACGCCCATTTATGATGAAAACCCTCAGCAAAATGGAAACAGAGGGACCATACCTCAGCATAATAAAGGCCATATACGAGAAACCTGAAGCCAACATCATACTCAATGGGCAAAGACTCAGAGCATTCCCCCTGAAATCAGGAACAAGACAAGATGTCTACTCTCTCCACTCCTATTCAACATAGTGTTGAAAGTTATAGCCACAGCAATCAGACAAGAAAGAGAAATAAAAGGCATCCAAATTGGAAAAGAGGAAGTAAAACTGTCATTATTTTTAGATGACATGATAGTGTACATAAAAAACCCTATAGACTCCATGAAAAAACTACTCGACCTACTAAGTGAATTTAGCAAAATAGCAGGGTACAAAGTCAATATTCAGGAATCGAAGGCATTTCTGTACACCAACAATGAAATCTCAGAGATAGAAACTAAAAGAAAAATCCCATTTACCATAACAACAAGAAAAATAAAGTACCTAGGAATAAACTTAAACAAGGAGGTAAAAGACATGTACTCAGAAAACTACATAACACTGAAGAGAGAAATTAAGGAAGATACAAATAAATGAAAGCATATACCATGTTCATGGATGGGAAGAATCAGCATCATTAAAATGTCCATACTACCCAAAGCAATTTACAGATTCAAAGCAATCCTTATTAAAATACTAGTGACATATTTCACAGACCTAGAACAAATACTTCAAAAATTTATATGGAACCAAAAAAGAGCCCGAATAGCCACAGCAATCTTGAGGAAGAAGAATACAGTAGGAGGAATCACAATACCTGATATCAAACTATACTACAAGGCCACGGTAATCAAAACAGTCTGGTACTGGCATAAGAACAGACATATAGATCAATGGAACATAATAGAGTCCAGAAATAAACCCAGGTCTATATGGTCAACTAATATTTAACAAAGGGGGAATGTACATAAAATGGAGTGAAAAGAGCCTCTATAACTAATGATGTTGGGAGAACCGGGTAGGGACATGCAAAAAAAAAATGAAACTAGACTCTACACCATACACAAGAATTGACTCAAGATGGATCAAAAACTTAAATGTAAGCCGTGGAAGAATAAAAATCCTAGAGAAAAACAGGTAGGAAAATTTCAGATATCCCAAGTAGCAACATTTTCACTGATATATCTTCTAAGGCAAGGGAAATAAAGGAAAGAATAAACAAATGGGACTACATCAAACTAAACAGTGTCTGCTCAGCAAAAGGAAACAACAGCAAGATGAAAACGGAGCCAACTATATGAGAAAATATTTGCTAATGATACCTCAGACAAGAGATTGATCTCCAAAATATATAAAGAACTTATACGACTCAACACCAAGAAGACAGACAAGCCAATAAAAAAATGGGCAAAGGAACTGAGCAAACACTTCTCCAAAGAGGACATACAGAGGGTCCACAGACATATGAAAGAATGCTCAACATCACTAGCCATCAGAGAGATGCAAATAGAAGCCACAATGAGATATCACCTCACACCAGTCAGAATGGCCATCATCAACAAATCAACAAACAACTTGTGCCCCCAAGGATGTGGAGAAATGGGAACCGTGATGCATTGCTGGTGGGAATGCAGACTGGTGCAGCCACTATGGAATACAGTTTGGAATTTTCTCAAGAAACTAAAAATGGAACTGCCTTTTGAACCAGAAATTCCATTGCTAGGATTATATTTGAAAAATCCTGAAACATCAATTCAAAAGAACCTGTGCATCCCAATGTTCATAGCAGCACTATTTATAATATCCAAGTGCTGGAAACAACCTAAGTGCTCATCTGTAAATGAGTGGATCAAAAACTCTGGTACATTTACACAATGGAGTACTATGTAGCAGAAAGACAGATGGAACTTCTACCATTTGCAACAACATGGGTGGAACTAGAGAGAATTATGCTTAGTGAAATAAGCCAGGCAGTGAAAGATAAATACTTTATGCTATCACCTATTACAGGAAACTAATGAACAACACAAACAAGTAAGCAGAATTGTACCAGAGGTATATAAACAAGGAATAAACTAACAGTAACAAGAGGATAGGTGGGAAAGAAAGAAGAGGGTAAGAAAGGGAATGGTCTAATCAAAGAACATATATAAATGACCCACGGACGGACAACTGGGTGGTGACTCAATGTGGGAGAAGGGGGAGGTAGGGTGAGGGGAAGCAAGAGGTGGAAAAAAGTGGGACAACTGTAATGGAAAAACAAACAAAAAACTTTTTAGTGGGGGAAAAAATGAAAAGATAAAGAATGGAAATGCAAGTTCAGTGAATATTAGAAGGACAGGATTTTCCTTCACACTGTATATTTTTCTCCCTATCTGATATCTCCAGCGTTTGGCATTCTAAAGAAGTAAGTAATGACATAAGTTTCTTTGCATAAAACTAATAAGACCAGTTGTTAATAGAGGTTTGTTTTTTTTTTTTTTGACCTAGACTTTGACTAGAATGTCATGCCTAAAGGAGACATGCCTGGGCTCTGGTGTGTTACCAAAAAGCCCTGAGGAACTGAGCTTGACTTTCGAAGGTAATAAAAGCCCGTGAGATAAAAGGCCTGGTTCCCTGGTTAAATGTGCGGTCCATGACAATCTTTCCAGGGAAGGAATGGAGGCTGTTTTCCTAAAAAGTGGCTAGAAGGGACCTTAAACCACAACTGAAAACCTGAAGGACTTGAAAATGACAGGTGTTTACAGGTAAGGCTGAATGGCAGGTATGTGGCTCAGCTTCTGTGCCCTGAATGGCATACTGAAGGTCACCTTAAATGTTCCTTGTGTAAGTTTCAGCAAAGCAAAACTAAAGATCATAAGTGATCATTTGCTGCTCTTGTTGTGTTTATGCAAATGAACAGGATAAATTAAAAATAGACTTAATGTAGTCCCTTTAATGACAAGAAGGGTAATCTTAGGGAGAAAAATTGTGATTCAGGGAAAATCACAATGCTCAGCGGTAGACTATAAAGTAGAGCAGCTAACCGTCTTTAAAGTTTCTTTTCATTTAAAATTTGTTTTCATTTTAAAGTTAAACTATGTCTGTAGTATCATCAAAGATGTTTAATTTACAGGCAAGAGAAATGTCAAATGCTTTGCAACTGGATGTATTTCCAATAAGATCGTCTTCCAGATTTAGAGACTTGTTTGTGGGTTATGTTACATAAATTAACATGTGTTTTCTGTTTTCAAAGGGCATAAGCCTATGATCTCATTACCTGAGTGATTGTCTGTAGGTATAGGCCTCACTTAATCCTGTCTGCGTCGCTGCGTCCTGAGACTCAATGGTTTGGCTAAACTAAGTGGCTGGGTTGGTGAAGTATGGGGTGGTCTGTGGGCTTCACTTTAAAACTGTTTTCTCTTTTCTATCCTAATGCCTTGGACAGAAAGAGCCCAGAGGTCTGAGAGGGGGGAAACCTAAAATATTTCCTTCAGCTCAAACGAAGTATAGTGGGCAAAATGGTTTTGGACAGATGTGACGTGCCTGGCACACCTTTCTCCAAAGAAGCACTTTGTTTCCCTAATGTGGAACATTGAAAAATTAATCCCTGGCATTTTTCATCTAGTGGTTATGGATTGAATGATGTCTTTTAACCCTTTTTGCCAAATCTGTTGCCCCCAGAATACAACAAGAATGCCCAGCCTGTTAAATCAAGCATGCCATTGTCTGGGGACAGCCAACTGACCTGAAGTCTGAACAATCCTTCCCGATGTGGGAAGGCAACCCTCCCCTCCACACCCCCACTCTCACTAGGGATTTCTGGATGCAAAGGTAGGCAGGACAATGAACATGTCCACCTTGAAGCAGCTAGAGAATCTCAAGACCTTCGCTTATTGTCCTTTATAAGATTATAAAGGGTCTTAAGTGTGAGAGGGAGAGATTGTTATTTGTTATTGTTAAAATAATTAATTAATTATTTATTTAATTAAGAACAATATATGAAAGGGTGAAGCGGGAGAGCTTGTATGTATGACCCATATGCATGGACTTGGGGAGGGGATTGCTGGGGGAGGGCAGGTGCTGGGCAGAGGGGAGCAAAGGGGAAAACATTGGAACTATTGTAACAATATAATCAATAAAATATACTTAAAAAAAAAAAAGAGAGAGAACCCGTCCAGGACCAGATGGCTTCACTAATAAATTCCACCAAACATTCAAATATTTGATACCACCTATCCTTCTCAAATCACCCAGAAAATTGAAGAAGAGACAATACTTCCTAACACATTTTATGAGGCCAACTTAACCTTTATACTAAAACCTGGCAAGTATAACACAAAAGACAAAAACTACAGATCAATATCTATGATGAATACAGATTCAAAAATTTTAAACAAAATACTAGCAAATCAAATACAACAATATACTTAAAAAATAATACATCATGATCAAGTGGGGTTCATTCCAGGGGCACAAGGTTTGTTCAACATGCTCAAATCGATCAATGTAACACCCCACATTAAGAAATAAAGGATAAGAACCAGATGATCTTATCAATAGATACAGAAAAACAATTTCATAAGATACAACATCCATTTATTATTAAAATACTCAAAAAATAAGTACAGAAAGAAAATACTCAACCTAATAAAGGTCATATATAACAAACCCTCAACTAATATCATACTCAATGGTGAAAAACAGAAAACTTTTTGTCTAAAATCAGGAACAAAACAAGAATGCCCACTCTCACCACTCTTATTCAACATAGTTCTGAAAGTCCTAGCCAGAGCAATCAAGCAAGGAAGAGAAATAAAAGGCATCCAAACTGGAAATGAAGAAGTAAAGAACATTTTATGAATTTGACCCTAATGTCGAGGGAGGTAAAGGCAAAGTTAAATGAATGGAACTATATCACACTAAAAAACTTCTGCACAACAAAAGAATCCACCAACAGGCAACCGACCAAACAACAGCTCCAACAAGTGGTTAATATCCAAAATATATAAAGAACTCATACAACTCAATGCCAAACAATTCAATTAAAAATGGGCAGAGGACCTGAACAGACACCTCTCCCAAGAAGTCACATAAATGGCCAACAGATAAAGAAAAACATTTTTTTCAACCTCACAAACTATTAGGGAAATGCAAATCAAAACTACAGTGAGATACCACCTCACATCTGTTAGAATGGCTATTATGAACAAGACAGGTGATAACAAGTGCTAGAGAAGTTGCGGAGAAAGAGGAACACTCATTCACTGCTGGTGGGAATGTAAACTGGTACAGCCACTATGGAAAACAGTATGGTGGTTTATTAAAAATTTATGAATACAGTTACCATATGACCCAGCAATCCTTTTTCTGGGTACCTACCCAAAAAACTCAAAAACATTTATTCACAAAGATTTATGCACCCTTATGTTCATTGCAGCATTATTCACGGTGGCTAAGACATGAGATGACCAAAGTGTGCTTTGATAGAGGATTGGATAAAGATATGATAGATATATATTATGGAATACTACTCAGCCATAAGAAAAAATGAAATACTGCTACTTGTGATGACCTGGATGGACCTGAAAAATATTATGCTAAGTAAAATAAGTCAGTAAGAATAAAGTCAAGAGCCATATGATTTCACTCATATGTGGGATATAAAACAGCAATTCATAGACACAGACAACAGTAATAGTAATAGTAATGGTGGTTACTATAGGGAAGTGGGTATGGGTTAGTAAAGGGAATATGGGGCTAAATATATAGTGACAGAAGATGATTTGACTGTGGGTAGTGGACACACAATGCAATAGACAGATCATGTACCATAGAAACGTACACTTAAAATCTATATGATCTTACTAACAAATGTCACCTCCAAAAATTATTTTAAAAATAAATAAATCTTAAATTAAAAAACAATAACGGCATATAGAACTTCTGACATCAAAAGAAGAAACTAGACTTCCAGCCAAGATGGAGGCATAGACTGACACGCTCTGTCTCCCTCCACAACTAAGAAGGATTACAACTACTGCAAAACTAAAAATAATAAGAAGTCCCAGGAAATAAAGCTACATAGAAGTCCAATGTATGAAGTCATAAACAAGTGGTGCTCATCTGGATGGGTAGGAAGTGCAAAACCGTGACTGAGAAAGATCGAACTGTGCTGGAGGTGGCAGCCGCAGCAGTGAACAGCGGACCCAGTAAGCAGACATCTATATTTGGGGGAGGAGAGAAGTGCCTGGGAGCCAGCTCTGGCTGCAGACCAGATCCCTCGGCTTGCGATTCCAATGCTGAGAAAAGCAGACCCCCCTGGGAGGAGGATCCCTGTATCCTCAGTGGAGAGTAACAGCAGGAATCCATATTGGACCCCCACCCCCACCCCCACAGAAAGTGCCACAGTGTGGTGAGAAAGGTTGCCAGATTGTGATGAGTACATGGGCTCCACCCAATACAGTGTAGGAGGTGTGACAGCGCCCGCCCAAGAAGGAAAGATAAACAAAATGATCAGAATGGCAGAATTAATGATTGAAATATCAATCATGCAGCTAATGAAAAAACAAATAAAGGCTTTGACTAATGAACAAATAGCGAATCTTTCTGAAGCTCAGTTCAGAGCCATAGTCATAAGGCAGCTTACAGACCTAACAGCAGGGCTGAATCAAGACAGGGAAGGAATGAAGGCTAGTCCTGCTGAAATTAACAAAAATACATACAAGTGGTGAGGAAGGGAAAGCCATGGATCAAATCAACAAATCGGAACATAAGGAAGGAAAAACAGTCAACCAGTGCAGAAAGAAGAAACAAAGAGTGAGAAATATGAGGAGAGGCTCAGAAACCTCTGAGACAGCTATAAGTCAACAAACATTTGAATTATAGGATTGCCAGAGGGTGAAGAAGAACTATAAATTTAAAAATTATGTGAAAAAATAATGAAGCAGAACTTCATTGGGGGAAGGAAATGAACTTACAGGTCCAGGAAGCACAGAGAGTTCCAGATAGTCTGGACCAGGGAGGACCACACCAAGACACATTATCATCAAAATGTCAAAAATTAAAGATAAAGAGAGAATCTTAAAAGCAGCAAGAGAGAAGAGAAGAATCATGTACTAAGGGGTCCCAATTAGACTATCAGCGGATTTCTCAAAGGAGACTTTACAGGCAAGAATGGACTGGCAAGAAATATTCAAAGTAATGAAAATCAAAAACCTACAACCATGATTACTCTATCCAGTGATGCTGTCATTCAGGATAGAAGGGCAGAGAAAGTCCTTCTAGGACAAAGTAAAACTGAAGGAGTTTTTTAGATCCAAACCACTGTTATATGAGATGTTAAAGGGACTTGTTTAGAAGAAGGAAGATCAAAACTATGAATATTAAAATGAAAACTGTATCAGAACAACCAACAGCAGAAGCTAGGGAATCAAAACAAAGGCAAACTAAGTAGGCAACGAGAAGGGAAAATAATTATAGGTACGGGGAACAATTGGGGGGAGGTCAGCGGGGAGGGGGAAAAAGGAGGGAGATGATGCAAGAATTAAGAAGCATAGTAGGAGGGAGTGGAGTAGACAGGAAGATGTTGAGAAGAACTATATGCACAACCAATGGGCATGGACTAAGGGGTGGGGACAACTGGAGGGAAGGGGGAGCAAGGGGGAAAGAAATTGGGACAACTGTAACAGCATAATCATAAAAAAGTGAAAAAATGCTAAAAATTAAATAAACTATTTTTAAAAAAAGAGAAAATAAAAAACCATTGTAGTAAAACGTGTGAGAAGAAACCATGGATTTCAAACAGAGGTGGGCTATTGAATCTCAGCTTTTGTTAAAGAGAGCTATTCTGTCACAAACGAATGTTTTTCTTTTGCTATTGTCATTTTTTGTTGTACTTGCAAGAATTCTGTGGTCACACTAGAACACCTCTGGGAGAAGGGTAGTTTTTCTTTCAGGATGTTTGTGTTGTGCCTGCAGTTTCCAGTGGAATTTACCTAGAACTGAACCCTCTGAACCTGATTCCTGGACAATTAGGCTGAAGAGTAACAATATTAGATGCGGGATCCCTACATTGATGCTAAGCTTGTCACTGGTGGAACACCTGTGATAAAATATTTTAAACTAGAGTAGATATCTATTGTCACATAACTAGTTACCTCAAAATGTAATGGCAAAGAACACTGTTTATTATCTTACAGTTATTGTGGGTAATGCCCTGGCTGGTTTGGCTCAGTGGATTGAGCGTCGGCCTGCGAACTAAGTGTCGCTGGTTCGATCTTCCAGTCAGGGCACATCAGAGAAGGAAAACTCTGACTCCAAAAAACCTCCGCTGCCTTGCGGCATACCTCTTCAGGGGAAAGGCTAAGGGAGTAAACCCCGACACAAAATCCGGAGCCGGAGTCCCTAAGGCGGTTTGACGTTGTAGTCAACTCCGGCAACTCCTGCGGCGCACCTGAAGCCAAGCTGTATTGACTCCCTCTTTCCCTTGGGCCCTTCAGCTGCGAAGAGAGGGGGGGTCTGCTGCATGGGCAACAGCAGACCCTCCATATCACCCTGCCCAGGCTCTGTAGCTTCAGCTTCACTGGAGAGGACACTCCAGCGTCATCGCAAGATGTCGATTCAACATGGGAGGAGACAGATACCGTGTCATTCCCGAGTCGGACTGCACAACCATTCTCGGCGGTGCAGATAGACTCTTAAGAAGCTACACCATCGTCTCTCGAGACGGACGGCTGCCGACGTATTGTGGGTAAGAAATCAAAGTGCTTCTCTGGTTCAGTATCTCTCACAACATTGCAAGTAAGAGGTTGGCTGTGGCTTTCATCATCTCAAGGCTTGACTGAAGGAAGACCTATTTCCAAATTCATTTGTGTGGCTATTGACTGGAGACATCAATTCTTTGCCACATGAGGCTTTCCATTTGGCATCTCACATACAGCTGGCTTCCCTCAGAGCAAGCAAGAAAGAGAACAAGAAAGGGTAGTCAAAACAGAATTTATAATTTTTTTATCACCTAACCTTAGAATCATGTTTGTTCTGTTCTATTTCTTACAGACAAGCAAATAAATCTAACCCACACTCAAGAGGAGGAGATGACATAAGAACATGAATAGCAGTGTTTTGGGATCCTTGGGGGCTATGTTAAAGAGGCCCACCACAAAGACACTATACTACAGGTGCCTGCTTGCTTAGAACCACTTTATTTCTTTGTTTATACCTTTAACTGTGTCCTATAAAAACAAGGGTTTTGTCTGGTTTATTTGCTCTTTAACAAATATGAACCTTAAAGCATCAATAAATGTCTGTTTAAGAAGTGAACAGTGAAAGAATACATTTTAATAGTGGTTGTGATCATGATTCTTATACAAGTGAACATTGGTCAAACCTTTTATTTAACTTATTAATTGAGACAAGTAAGATATAAACCATGCAAATAAAAACTCAAAGTACCCAATATTGATTGTCAGATAGGGAATGCTGACATGATTTTTACAAATGAGTGCAAATTGGCAAAACTGGTCAATATTAACAGGGCAATACTCGATAGCATTTTACTGGACACAGTTTGTATTCCTATAGACAAAAATTGTTCTCATTAATAACAGTTTTCTACAATTAACTTTTATCTCTACAGTGTTGTAAAATAATATAGTCAAAGGCAAAGGCAGAGATAACATGGATTGATGAACTGGATAGTGTGCTCACTAAATTTCAGTCTTCCAAAATTTTTGCTTATAAGTGAATGATACCAATTGGGAGAAAATGCACCCTAGAAAAAGGCCAGCCAAAAAGATAATCTTAGCTCTTTTCTTTTAAAATTTATATAAGCAATTAGAACACGTAATTGGGGACTTGATGATTGTTGATTATTAGGGGAGATGATTTTCCAAATATGTTACAGTATCTCTGATGGATCTCCATACCTTCACAATATGCTTCTATTCCCTTACACATGGTTCTTAACCTAGAGGGATAGGGACTATCACTGAGAAAGTAAAACCAAACCATCCTATGTTTCAGGGGATGATGGAGCCTGTAGATAAATTCCAAGGTTCCAAGGTTTATGCATCCAGGGTTCTGTCACAAATGTCCAGATACAGGTGGACCAACTACATCAAAATCTCCTTTGTGTGTGGGTGGAGGGAGGGGGAGGCCCCAGGTAATGTCCTCATCAAAAATTTTTACTCTTAGGCTGTATCCTAGACACACTGAATTAAAATATGCTGAAGTAAGGCCTGGATAATCTTATTTGTAAGATACTCTTCAGATAATTCTATGTGGCCAATTTCTTAATCCATTGGTCTATATCATTTCTCATGGAAGGTATTTATGGTGCTGTGGCTATGACCAAAATGCATCTGAAGAGTTTGTGGAGGACTTTGAATCTACTATGGAAAGGTTAAAGATGGCTTTCCCTTTGCATTTCTACAGATAAATATGGAAATAAAGGTTTTCACCTTCTAGGTTATTAAAAAAGAAAGCTAAACTTTGAGAAAACACGTTATGCTATCAACTTAGTTTCAAAACCATTACAGAAAAAAGAAACAAAATAACAAAGAAACAACTATATTTCTGTATCCTCAAACCATAGATCATGCTATTAGAAAATTACCTAAATTTCATAGCTTCAAAAAAAAGCCTTTTGATTTTGGTATCAATCAGTGGAAGCCACAACAGATATATACTGTGTCCTGCTTGGTTCTACTGGAATAAAAGAAACACAATTATGTACATTTTTCATATCATGCAAATTTTGCTAAATCATTTCACTACAATTGAAAAACTACAACCATTTGAAATTCAAATGAACATTTACCATCTATGGTCTTCATTAACATTATAATGGCATCATGACCCAGACATTTCTGTTGATAAATATTAGTTTTCTTGAGTCTTATACCCGCTGGTTTTAATTTTGTAGTCTGTAAGTGTAATGAATAATTTGATTTATTATATATAAACCATGGAGTGCAAAAAAAATTAGAAATGATTGATTCTAATATCCTTATTTTATGAGAGAAAACCAAGATGCAGAAAGGGAAAATTCATATGTTGAAGTCCTGACTTCTAGTACCTCAGAATGTGACTGAGTTTGGAAATAGTCTTTAAAGAGATAATTAAATTAAAATGAGGTAATTAAGTTAATTCCATATGATTGGTGTCCTTATAATAGTAAATTTGGACATAGCCATTATTTTAGTTTTTTTGGCTACTATATCAAAACACATTGAGTGGGTGGTTCATAAACAACAGAAATTTATTTCTCACATTTCTGGGGGCTGGGAAGTCCAAGATCAAGGTGCCAGTTGTTGTCTGGTGAAAATCTACTCTCTGGTTATAGACAGCTGTCATTTTGCTGTGTTCTCAATGCTGAAAGAGGCAAAGGTTCTCCAGAGTTTCTTTTATAAGGCCACTTATCCCATTCATGAGGGCAGCACACTTATGACCTAATCACATCCTAAAGACCCTGCCTCCTAATAGCATCACATTGGATATTAGAATTTCAGCACATTAAACTGGGGGGGGGGGCATGAACATTTAGTCTATAACAGGCATGTACAGAGACAAGATGATGTGAAGACACAGGTAAATAAAGGAGAGAGGCCCCGGAAGAGACCAACCCTGTTGACACCTTGAACTTGAACTTCTAGCCTCCAGAACTGTGAGAAAATTAATTTCTGTTGTTTAAGCTATTTTGCTTGTTGTACTTCATTATGGAAACCCTAGTAACTGTAAATGAATACAGGGACCAAATTGCCCAAGGAAAAAGGGCTAATGAGCTTTAGAATGGGGGCTATAATTCAAGTCTTCTGCCTCTCAGTTCAGTACATTTTTCTCTATACTATGATATTCTAATATATATAAAAACTTCAATCCTTAAAAAACTTTAGTTATGGAAAATTATAGTACTATATAACAGGGAAGTTTGAAGATTGTCCTTGTTCTTCATTCATCTTGAACTTTGAATAGTCTCAAAAAGTGCTGGATATCAGGGTAGGGATAAACATTAAGCATAACACATTTATGCCATGAATTCCAGACTAAGGATTGTACTACTTCAATATATGGGGTCTATGTGACATGAAAAAACTTGGACACTTGTATTATATCTATTATAATATCCTCTTTGGCAACACCTCTCACCCCAATCTTTCAGCTCACTTTCTCATGTGCTGTATATAGTGTCTGCAATTCCATGACTTTGTCTCTATAGAGTTGGAATCCAGCTTTCTTACTATCATGACAGATAGCTTTCTGCCAGAAGTTACATATGAAAAGTTAAAATTGGTGCTCAAAAACTTTAAGAAAAATGCAGTTTTAGAATTCTGTGATAGAAATTTTTGTCTACTTTGAAATTTTTCTCTTTTTAGTCTTAATTTGTAATTTGCCTATCAACCTAAAGTAAGGTAATTACCATTTTCAGCTTTATAAATTGATTAGGATCTTCAGGATCAAGAATAATAAGCTAATGAAAAATTTTTGTTGTTAAAGTGAACCCAAAGACACGCAGTACACGTTTTATACAATTGCCAGATAAAATACAGGGTGTCCATTGCACTACCTGGGATGTACTTACATTAAAAAAAATTTTTCATTGTTTTACTGAAATTGGAATTTAACTGGGTGTCCTGTATTTTTATTTGCTATATCTGATAATTCTAATTTTATGTAATTTAATGAATTCTCCATATAATGCAGAACCCTGAACTTTCTCTTCCCAACATATGCAGAAAAGTTCATATTAAATATACTTGATGTTTAGTTTCTCAAAACAAAGAGACCTTTTTGTTGGAGAAGCAGTGTTCTTAATAGGAAATATTTTTTCAATTGACAACATTTTGTAAAAGCTACCAAACTAACCTGTTTATAGTAGAAAACCAAGTTTATTGCTTATTGCCTGAGGAGATCACTCTATTGACAGTCTTTCGGTAGTGTCTCAGGAAGTGGGGATCAGACCAGGATATTTGTAAGGGTTGGGGAGTCCAGTTAAAGGTGGGTCTTTCAGTGTGGTAGGAGGGCTGATTGGGACTGGGGAGAGTTTATGAAATGCTAGTTTAGGGTTTGTGGACTCAGCAAGGCAAGAGTTTTGAAGTTAGCCTAAAAGAGTAGGCAGACTTTGATGAGACTGATGAAGAATCTATTACTCTGATGAGGACAAGTTTAGTGGTTGATTATATGGGTAAGTGGATTTTCAGGAAGTTCTTGTAACAAATAATATATAACAAATAAAATCAGCAATAAAAATTACAAAACAAATAATTAATTTAAAGTCATTTGCATCTTCTAGAGCAAGAATTTTGTGGACTAGGTAAGTTATATAAACAGAGTATCCATAGTAAAACCATCTTTCTCTCTCTTCCTTTTTTTATTTTTTGCTTGGTCTATGTCACTTTCCTAGAATTTTGTTTTTAATTTCTTAGGGTAACATTGTTTAATAAAATTATATAAAATTTCAATATATAATTTTATAATACATCACTTGTATATTGCAATATGTGTTCACCTTAACTTAGGCAGTAAGCTGCATAGGTGTAGATCAAGATCCTGCAATCTTTTTAAGAGGGCAACAAAGTTGTTTCTTTTCCAACTATATGTCTGTGTGAAGCCAGATTTCCTTCATATGTTTCAATCAAAACAACATATTGCAATAGATTCAATCAGATGGAAACCTGTTCTGTATTAAGCCAGAATTAGTGATTCGTGAAATGTTAATGCTGATTTCCCATTACACTTTGGTTTTTTCAAGAGCTGTAAAGGGTCTGAGATTTTATTTTAATTTCAAGGTAACATGTTAGCTTACCACAGTTTAACAGTTTAACGGAGGCTAACAGAATACATGAGACACCTGTATCAGAGTCAAAAGATTTTATTATTCACAAGAAAACCAATAGCCAGTGTCAGTATGCTCATATCAGTTTTCTCCAGTAAGCCCAATTCCCCAGGGGTAGTACAGCCTGACCTAGATGGGTGCCAGTACCATAGTGGGTTACATGACAGGAGTGGAAGACTGGGGAACATGCCATATAGAGCTGGCAGTAAGCAAGCTTCCATTTTGATTTGGAAGGAGGCCACACTGTATCCCTCACAGCTGTTCATTGCCCATGCAACCTTGAGAAAACCTGGGTAAAGAACTGTCAGAGCCTTGCATTCTTGATGTACACAGCAAGATTGTCTTGGAGCATGAGACACTTATGGAGGCATGTCACTCAACAGTTATTTTTCATAAAAATATCAATATTTATGTTAACATACGCTAAATGTATTATTGCTATTCTGTTTTATTAAGTTTTTGGAGAGAGGGAGGAAGGTAGAGTGAGATAAACATTGATTTGTTGTTAGACTTATTTACGCAGTCATTGGTTGGTTCCTGTGTGTGCTCTTATCTTACCGGGGATCAAATCCATAACTTGGTGTCCTTAATACTTTATGAATATAAAGATGTCCTGAGAGCAAAAGTTTGAAAACTGTTGTAGTTTCACTTCTCAACATTATAGCTCTCCCAATTCTTCCTTTTCACCTTAATCCTAGAAGTGATTTATTTATTCTACCCCAAATTGCCAAAGTTTTATGCAATGCATGCTCTGGAATAAACTATTTTTTAAATGTTTCCTCAAAACTTCACCAATGCTGGTCTGCACTACATTGTTTGTCCAAGAGAAAACTGGAAGAACTAGATAGCTTCTGACTCAGCTGACTCCAGAAGAGTTGAGACATTCTACTCAAGGCCCTGCTGGCCAAATTTTCCAGAGGGGCTTTTTGCTTTTTATTCTTTACTACTTGATATCCGGATGGAGAGTCTATTCTGAATCTTGGATGACTTGACATAAGCCATTAGCTAATTTTACAGTTCTCTTTTATTAGAAATCCTCTGGATGGTTTTGTTTGTTTGTTTTTCTTTTGGGACTTCTTTGTTCTTCATGTTAATTCAATAAATTTTCCTTTCTTTGAAGTTTGTCCAACAGGAATCCTTGGGCTTTCCTTGTATACATTAACTTTATAGATATTTACTCTTTGTATATGTTAATGTGATACATATCACAGGATGTCTTGGCTATGTTTTTCATTTTTATTTTTTTAACAGCACACAACATCTGGGTTCTCTTTGCCTTTTTTATTTATTTGCATTTTCTGAGGACAAGATATGAACTCAAAGGTCTTATTACAAAATAGCCACTTAATAATGTCTTAGAACTAGAATATAGTCACATTGAAATCTCTTATAATTCCAAGCAGTAGATGATACCAGTACAGGAAGTTTACTTTCTAATTTTTATAGCTTTACAACATTTCTTAAATAATGAGCATGTATTAATTTTTTTAAATAAAAAATTACATTTAATTATAAAAAGTAAAGAAAAATATTTTTTTAAATAAATAATTAGTTGGCAACACAGACAGAATGCTCTCCTTCAAATTCAATGGGGATGCAGAACTTTAGACTGCAAGCTCCTTAAGGTCAGAAAGTACATCTTGTTTATCTTTCTATCCTGAACATCCTAAGAAAGTGTCTGAGCACACTATAGTGCTCAGTAAGAGTTTGCCCTATTAAAGAGATGAATAAAATATTATTAAGTGCTAATTTTATATAAGTCATAAGCTATCCCTATGGAGTCATCTTCTTACTAAATTGTTTGAACTGCCTTATTTGAATGTTCAAATCCTTAAACAATATTTCTCAATAGTCTCCCACCATAACTAAATACATCTTACCTGTTTGAATCACATAAAATTCCTGTTTTTGTAGAATTGCCATATAATGGCTATTTTATGTGGTTTATTCTAAATAAATCTAGGTCAATATATATTTTTTGTTAAATAAAATTTGGTAGGGGTACCATAAGGCAAAGAAAATAGGTGGATGGTTCTCAAATGAAACATTGCCCTGCTTCTTTATTGCCAAAAGTCTGTAATGTATGTATGTATGTGTGTGTGTGGGGGGTGAGGTACTCTGATATGTTAGAGACATAGAAGAGAAGGTTTTTATGGGTGGATTAGTAAGTCCTAATCAGACATATTTTGTGTCTGTGACACTCATGTTAGTTGCGGTCTGAAGACAGTGGAGTGTGAATCTGGATAAGAGTTATGAAACACATACAGAATGCTACAGAGTTGTGCAATTCTCTCTGAAAACTGAAGAAAATAGATGCATATATTTCATTTGGGGATTTTAAAATATATTACTTAGCCCTACTTATAATAGAAGGTGCAATTCAAGAAAAGAAAACACTAACTCAGCTAGTGATAATCATTCTGGCCAATGAGCACTTTATTGGTGCTGGCTGAATTCTTTGTTTAAATTATTCCATTGAAAGCTTTCTTTGTGCAAATACAGCAATATACTTTATGGCTGACAGCCTTTTGACTCCCTCAAATGGTTCATTCTCAAATAAGCAAACATAGGAGTATTTAATGGGTAAAGCTAACACTGGATTCAATAATGCAAGTTTATGAGTGGCTTGAGGAAACAGATGTGTCTATAATACTGTACTCTAAACTTCACTAGGGTATTCATTGTGCATCATAACCCAATACACACATACATACACACACACAACTAAAATAAAAGTTTCATAAAGTGATATTTATATTTAATGTTCAATATTCACACTAATGTTTTTGATTTTTATTCTATTTTATTTTATCAAAAATTTCTATGACCCACTAAACTGATTTCCTTATGCACCAATAGATCCCTACCTGCAACTAGGAACAAGAAATAATTCATATGCAAATATATAAAATCTTTATTTTATTAAAAGCTGATCCAAAATGTAAACAGGTAAATAGTCTACAGAGATGAAACTTATGGGAGAACATGGTTCATCGAACAGAAAGCCTCAGCAATGTTTTGTGAACAAATGAAGAAAACTTAGAACAAGTGCCTAAAGGTGGAATTTTATTGCTGATTAATCTAGGCTGTTTAGGAAGCAGATGCCTTATATAAATTCAGTTTACCTTGTGTCTGATTTGCACATGTAATGTTATTTTGATTGTTTTTAAAATGTAGCACCTATTTTTCTGAGACTTTGTTGTTGCTAACAGTAGTTTTAATATTAATAATATTTGCCTCAGGAATGTAATTCTCATGGTTGTTGAAGGATTACTCCAGATAATGTAAAGCAATCTTTTGTCAACTGTATTTATACATATCTGTATGTATCTTTATTTATTTTTCATCTGTATATGTCTATCCACCTAGCATTTTAAACAATGGTCAGTCTAAGAGTAAAGCAGGGGAAGTGGATAGGAAATGCTGGAGGGAGACAGTTGCAATTTTAAATGATAGTCAGGGAAGGTCTCAATGAAAAGGTGACAATTGTGTTAGATCTGAAGATTTAGAGAACAAGACATGTGGATGGGTATCCTGAAGAAGAGTTTTTCAAGCGAAGCAACTGTGATTGCAAGGAACCTGATACTGGAGGTTCTCTAGTGTGTTGGAGAAGCATCAAGGAGGCCCCTGTGGTGAGGCAGAATAAGTGAAGGAATAGTAGTAAGAGGTAACAATAGATTAGTAACCCTAGGACAATTGTATACATCTCTGGGAGCCACAGCAATGATTTTGTCTTTTACTTAGAGCAAAATGTAAAGCTGCTGGAAGGTTGGAAGCAGAGGAATGACAACATTTGCCTTAAATTGTATAGGATCTGTCTGGCTACACTGTGATATTGTACTGAGTGTGGGGCGGGGGGCAGTGTGGGAGCAGGGAGGCCATGGCCATTGCAGTATCTATGCAAAGATGATGTTGGCTTAGCTAGTGGTAGCAGCTGAGTGAAGGAGTAGGACTATGGATCTATTTTGAGAGTGCACCTGGCAGTATTTGCTTACAGATTGGACCTAGTGTTGGTGTGAGAAAGAGAGGAGTCTTGGATAACTGAGGATTTTGGTCTGAGTTACTACGATAGAAGAGCTCTAATATATCAGTTAAAAAAATGACAAGCACCTCAATGAAAAAATGGGCAACAATGCAATTGGACTAAAAAAAAGTGACCTTTTATTCACTATTTTTTTTAGTAAACCTTACATATTGAAGGGCACAACTCTTAAGTATACAGCTGGATGAATTTTCACAAATTGAACAAAACACACTCATATAACCAGCACTGAAATCAAGATTCAGAACATTACCTGCAAGAAACATCCCCTCTGTGAAGTAATTATTTTAAAAATTAACTCTGTTAAAACTTTTATACATAGTAAATTATGTAGGGCACCAGGCCACAAAATAGGCAATATCTTATGAAATAGGAGAGGAAAAATAAAAAAAATTCACCTGCAACTGACAGAAATTAATCATCCTCTTGATCTCATGAAGTTCATGCTGAAACGTTCCTTTCTAATAATACAATGTGAGACAGCCAGAAGGTAAAAATAGATACATTTTCTACACGGATCTCAAAATCAGAAAGAAACTTCAAAAAAAGTGAATTTAAATATAGTAAGGTCCAATGATCTGTACTTTTATCATCATTATTATTATTTTTAATCCTCAACCAAGGATATGCTTGTTGATTTTAGAGAGAGAGGAAGGCAGAAGGAGGGGAGAGAAAAGGAGAAAGAGATAGAGAAACATCGATCATTTGCTTCCTGTATGCAACCTGACTGGAGATTGAACCCACAGTCTTTTGGTGTTTGGGATGATGCTCCAACCAAGTGAACCATCCAGCCAGAGCAATGCGTACTTTCAAAAAAAGTTTTTTTAATTTATTTTTGTATATTTTATTGATTATGTTGTTACAATACTTCCAATTTTCCCCCTTTGCTCCCCTCTGCCCAGGAACCCCCTTCCCCCAGCAATCCCACCCCCTTTTGTTCACGTCCATGGGTCGTGCATACAGGTTATTTGGCTTCACCTTTTCCTATATTCTTTTTTTTTAATTAATTAATTAAAAAAATAAAAAAATAACAATTTCCTCCTCTCAGATATATAAGACCCTTTATAATCTTATAAAGGACAATAATTGAAGGTCTCGTGCTCCTCTAGCTGCTTCAAGCTGGACATGGTCATTGTCCTACCTACCCTTGGGTCCAGAAATCCCTAATAAGAGTGGAGGTGTGGAGGGGAGGGTGGCCTTCCGACATGGGGAGGGATCTTGCAGACTCCAGGTCAGTTGGCTGTCCCCTAACCATGGCATGCTTGGTTTAACAGGCTGGCATCAGGTTAAAAGACATCATTCAATACATAACCACTAGATGAGAAATGGCAGGGATTAATTTTTCAATGTTCCACATTAGGGAAACAAAGTGCTTCTTTGGAGGAAGGTGTGCTAGGCACATCTCACGTGTCCAAAACCCTTTTGCCCACTATACTTAGTTTGGGCTGAGGGAAATACTTTAGGTTTCCCCTCTCTCAGCTTTCTGGGCTCTTTCCGTCCAAGCCATTAGGATAGAAAAGAGAAAGCAGTTTAAAAGTGAAGCCCATAGACCACCCCATGCTTTACCAACCCAGCCACTTAGTTCAGCCAAACCATTGATTCTCAGGAGGCAGCGATGTGGACAGGATTAAGTGAGGCCTATACTTACAAACAATAACTCAGGTAATGAGATCACAGGCTTATGCCCTATGAAAACAGAACACACATGTTGATCTATGCAACATAACCCACAAACTAGTCTCTATCTCCGTAAGACTGTCTTATTGGAAAGACATCCAGTTGCAAGCATTTGACATTCTTCTTGCCTGTAATTAAGCATCTTTGATGATGTAACAGACCTAGTTTAACTTTCAAATAAAAACAAACTTTAAATGAAAAGAAACTTTAACAACAGTTAGCTGCACTACTTTATAGTCTACCACTGAGCATTGTGGTTTTCTTTGAATCACGATTTTTCTCCTTAAGATTACACTCTCCTTGTCATTAAAGGGACCGATTTAAGTCCAGTTTTAATTTATCCTGTTCATTTGCATAAATACAATAAGAGCAGCAAATGATGACATTTGATCTTTAAGTCTGCTTTGCTGGAACTTACACAAGGAGCCTTTAGGGTGACTTTCAGTCTGTCCTTCAGGGCACAGAAGCTGAGCCACATACCTGCCATTCAGCCTTGCCTGTAAACACCTGTCTTTTCCAAGTCCTTCTGGTTTTCCATTGTGCTTTAAGGTCCCTTCTAGCCATCTTTTAGGAAAACAGCCTTCGTTCCTTCCCTGAAAAGAATGTCATGGACTGCACATTTAACCAAGGTACCAGGCCTTTTATCTCATGGGCTTTTATTACCTTCCAAAGTCAATCTCAGTTCCTCACAGCTTTTTGGTAACAACCGGAGCCCAAGCATGTCTCCTTTAGGCATGACATTCCAGTGAAAGTCTTGATCAAAAAAAAAGAAAAAAAAAAAAAGGAACCTCTATTAACAACTGGTCTTATTAGTTTTATGCAAATAAACTTCTGTCATTACTTACTTCTTTAGAATGTCAAACTCTGGAGGATCAGGTAGGGAGAAAAATATACACTGTGAAAGAAAATCCTTGTCCTTCTAATATTCACTGACCTGGCATTTCCATTCTTCATATTTTCATTTTTCCCCCACTAAAAATGTTTTTGTTTGTTTTCCCATTACAGTTGTTTCACTTTTTTCCCCCTCTTGCTTCCCTGCTCCCTGTTCCCTCCTTCTCCAACATTTAGTCCCCACTCAGTTTTCCATGTCCATGGGTCATTTATACATGTTCTTTGACTAGACCCTTCCCCTTCTTACCCTCTTCTCTCCCTCCCACCTTCCCGCTTGTTACTGTTAGTCTACTCCTTGTTTACATATGTCTGGTTCAATTTTGCTCATTTGTTTGTGTTGTTCATTAGTTTCCTGTAATAAGTGACAGCATAAGTTATTTTTCTTTCATTGCCTGGCTTATTTCACTAAGCATTATTCTCTCTAGTTCCATCCATGTTGTTGCAAATGGCAGAAGTTCCTTCTTTCTTTCTGCTACATAGTACTCCATTGTGTAAATGTACCACAGTTTTTTGATCCACTCATCTACAGATGGGCACTTGGATTTTTTCCAGCACTTGGCTATTGTAAATAGTGCTGCTATGAACATAGGGGTGCATAGGTTCTTTTGAATTGGTGTTTTAGGATTTTTCGGATATAATCCTAGCAATGAAATTTCTGGTTCAAAAGGCAGTTCCATTTTTAGTTTTTTGAGGTAATTCTGACCTGTTTTCCATAGTGGCTACACCAGTCTGCATTCCCACCATCAGTGCACCAGAATTCCCATTTCTCCATATCCTCTCCAGCACAAGCTGTTTTTTGATTTGTTGATGATGGCCATTCTGACTGGTGCGAGGGTGGTATCTCATTGTAGTTTTTATTTGCATCTCTCTGATGGCTAGTGATGTTGAGCATACTTTCATATGTCTATGGACCCTCTGTATGTCCTCTTTGGAGAAATGTTTGTTCAGGTCCTTTGCCGATTTTTTAATTGGGCTGTCTGTACTCTTGGTGTTGAGTCCTATGAGTTCTTTATATGTTTTGGAGATCAATCCCTTGTCTGAGATGTCATTGGAGAATATATTTTCCCATAGGGTTGGTTTCCTTTTCACCTTGCTGATGTTTTCTTTAGCTGAGCAGAAACTTTTTAGTTTGATGTAGTCCCATTTGTTTATTTTTTCCTTTATTTCCCTTGCCTTAGGAGATGTATCAGTGAAAATGTTGCTACGTGGGATATCTGAAAATTTCCTGCCTATTTTTTCCTCTAGGACTTTTATGGTATCACGGCTTACATTTAAGTCTTTGATCCATTTTGAGTTTATTCTGGTGTATGGTGTAAGATGGTGGTCTAGTTTCATTTTTTTGCATGTCCCTGTCCAGTGCTCCCAACACCATTTGTTGAAGAGACTCCTTTAACTCCATTTGATGTTCCTTCCCCCTTTGTCAAATATTAGTTGACCATATAGACCTGGTTTTGGAATTAGGGTTATACTGGCTTCATAGAACGAGTTTGGGTCTTCTCTCTTCTTGGATCTTTAGGAATAGTCTGAAAAGGATAGGAGTTAGTTCTTTCCTAAATGTTTTGTAGAATTCAGCTGTGAAGCCATCCGGTCCAGGGCTTTTGTGTGCTCGGAGTTTTTTGATTACTGCTTCAATTTCACTAGCTGTTATTTGTCTATTTAGACTTTCTGCTTCTTCTTGATTAGTTTTGGAAGACTATAGGTTTCCAGGAATTTGTCCACTTCCTCTAGGTTGTCAAATTTCTTTCCATACAGTTGTTCGTAATAATTTCTTAAAATCCTTTGTATTCCTGTGGTATCAGTTGTGATTTCTCCTCTCTCATTTCTGACTTTATTTATTTGGGTCCTCTCTCTTTTTTTTCTTGATGAGCCTGGTTGAAGGCTTGTCAATTTTGTTTATATTTTCAAAGAACCAGCTCCTACTTATGTTGATCTTTTGAGTTGTTAGTTTAGTCTCTATGTCATTTAATTGTGCTCTGATCTTGATGATTTTCTTCCTTCTACTTGATCTGGGCTTTGCTTGTTGTTCTTCCTCTAGTTCTTGTAGCTGTAGGGTTAAATTTTGTATTAGAGATTCTTCTAGCTTTTCAGGTAGGCCTGTATTGCTATGAACTTTCCTCTTAGGACTGCTTTCGCTGTATCCCATAGGTTTTGGATTGTGTGTTCATTATCATTAGTTTCCAGAAACTTTTTGATTTCTTCCTTGATGTCATTGTTAACCCATTCATTATTTAATAGCATGTTTTTCATTCTCCATGAGTTTGAATGTTTTTAAGTTTTTCTTCGAGGTTGATTTCCAATTTTAAGCCATTGTGATCGGAGAAGATGCTTGATATAATTTCCATTTTCTTGAATTTGTTGAGGCTTGTTTTGTGTCCTACCATGTGGTCTATCTTTGAAAATGTTTCATGTGCACTTGAGAAGAATGTATATTTTGCTTCTTTGGGGTGAAAAGTTCTATATATATATCGACTACGTCCATTTGATCTAGAGTGTTGTTCAGTGCCTCAATATCTTTGGTGTTTCTTTGCTTCGAAGATCTGTCCATTGTTGACAATAAGGTGTTAAAATATTCTACTATGAGTGTGTTGCTGTCTATATCTTTTTTGGAGTCTTTCAAATTTTTCCTTACATATTCGGGTGCTTCTAAGTTGGGTGTATATATATTTATGAGGGTTATATCTTCTTGATGGACTTTTCCCTTAAGTATTATGAAATTCCCTTCTTTTTTTCTTTTTATGGACTTTGCTCTGAAACCTGTTTTGTCTGATATAAGTATTGCTACCCCAGCTTTTTTTTCATATCCATTTGCTTGAAATACTTTTTTCCATCCCTTCACTTTTAGTCTGTGTAGATCTTTTGTTCTAAGGTAGGTCTCTTGTAGACAGCACATATGTGGGTCATACTTTCTAATCTATTCAGCTAACCTATGTCTTTTGATTGGAGCATTTAATCCATTTACATTTAAGGTTATTACCGATAGGTACTTATTCATTGTCATTTTTCCCCTTTGTACTCGTGTTCCTCTCTGTCTCTCTCTGTTTCTTTATCTTCTTAAAGCAGACCCTTTAGCATCTCTTGCATTGCTGGTTTGGTGGAGATGTATTCTTTTAGCCTTCTTTTGTCTTGGAAACGCCTTATTTCACCCTCCATTTTGAATGAGAGCTTTGCTGGGTAAAGTATTTTTGGTTGTAGTCCTTTGTTTTTCATTGCTTGGAATATTTTTTGCCATTCCCTTCTGGCTTGTAGTGTTTCTGCTGAGAAATCTGATGATAGCCTTATTGGTGCTCCCCTGGATGTTATTAGTTGTTTCTTTCTTGCTCCTTTTAGGATTCTCTCTTTGTCTTTGAATGTTGGCATTTTAATTATGATGTGTCTTGAAGTGGGCCTGTTGGGATTCATCTTCATTGGGACCCTCTGTGCTTCCTGGACTTGCATGACTCTTTCATTCCTCATGTTAGGGAAGTTTTCTGTCATTAGTTTTTCAAAGAAGTTTTCTGTCCCTTGCTCTTCTCCTTCTCCTTCTCCTTCTGGAATTCCTGTGATACGGATATTATTACGTTTCATTTTGTTCTGCAGCTGTCTTAGAACCTCTTCAGTCTTGTTCAGTCTTTTTTCATTTTGTTGCACTGTCTGGGAGTTTTTGTCTATGTTGTCCTCCTGCTCGTTGATATGATCTTCTGCTTCTTCTAGCCTGCTTTTAATTCCTTCTACTGTGTTCTTCAATTCAGAGGTCGTATTCTTCATTTCCTCCTTGCTCTTATTGATAGCTTCCATGTCCTTATTCATGCTGATGTAATTCTCAGTAAGTTCCTTGTAGTTTTTCTGGAGTTCCTTGTAGTTTCCCTGGAGTTCTTTGTAGTTTCTGCTGAGCTCATTGAGCTTCTCTATAATCCATGTTTTGAATTCCATATCGGATAGTTTGCTCCCCTCTATTTCATTTAGCACTCTTTTTGGGGAAATTACCTTTTCTTTTTTGGGGGGTTGTTTCTCTGTCTCCCCATTTTTGTGACTCCTATTGTTTGTTGGTGCTTCTTAGAATGATCTGCACTTCCTGGATCTGCCCCTGGTGGCGTCAGATCCTGTATCAGTCTGGGCCTAGGCAGCCTGTTGTAGACTTCCAGGGATCTACTGCTGTTATCTGTCTTCTTTAGTTGTTAATCTACTCAATCTATGAGTAGCCATCACGCTTAAGGGCCGTGGGTGTTGCAGCTTAATTCCTGTAGGCAGGACTTTTGTTTCCCCTCAGGCTGACGTCACTTGGAGAAGAATTGTCTGCCTGCTGTACTGGGGATGAGTTAGCACTAGGACCCGGTCGGCTGCTCCACCAGTTCTCCCTTCAAAACCACTGCACCAAACTCTCCCCAAGTGTCTTCAGTCCTCTCTGCCTTCCTTCTGATTGAGCCCAGGGTAAGTGGGGGCCAAAATATTTTCATATGTGATTCACTTAAGAGCTCTTTTTCTCCAGCTGTTTCTCTCTGGTTAGCAAGAAACCCTGTGGCTTTTCACTTTTCTCAGCTGGATACTATTTTACTTTCCACTCTGTTGCTGTAGAGTGGGAAGCCCAGCTGGGGGTTTAGACTCTTCCCTTCTCTTGGGGAAGCCCTGGCTGCTGAGCTGTTTCTCAGTCCCTTCAGCTGCCTACTGGTCACATTGTGATGTTGTGGCCTTTTCTGTCTCTCCGTGGTTATAAGACTTCTTTCCAGCTGGTGTTTGTTTGGTTATTTCAGATGATTTCTCCAAAATTAAGTTGTAAATCCAGAGTGGTCCTGGGAGGAGGTTAGTGTAGCTTCCACTTATTTCTCTGCCATCTTGGATCTTTATGTTATTTGTTTAATCTGTCTGGTTGTATTTTAGCTACTTTTTGGTGGGTCTTTTCCTTTGGTTAGTTGATTGAGTCACTCTGCCCACCTTGTCTTGAGATCTTTTGTGGAGGTGCTGCTAAAACGTAATCACACAACCCAGGCAAGCAACCCACACCCTCCAATATCTCCCCCAACTACAATCTCACTATAGGTTGTAAATGAGCCCATATTAATATACTTGTGGAGATATTGGGACTCTTATTTCATAGGAGAAACAGATAGGAGTTGTTTTAAATGAAGGAAAGGTAATTTTTGAGAGGGAAGGTGATAGAGTAATAATATTAGCAATTGGGATCAAGCTATGCAAGACAGCAATTAACATTTACACTATATGTTTGAAAAGGAGGAGAGGGTTACAGTATGTAGTGAGAAAGTGGAAGTGTATAGTATTAGGATTATATAATAGGTATATGCTATATATTTAGTGTGGAAGGGAGGATAGACACTACAGACATCCAGGCAGACAGACAGCCAAAAATTGAAGCAGAGGGCTGAAGGGGTTAGAAGGTAGGAAACAGATTGAGAAAGAATTTTTCAAGAATAAAAATATAGAGTAGAAAATAGCAAGACAGGAAGAGAGAGAGGAAAGAGAGAGAGAAAGTAGAGAAGAGGAGGGTAGAAAGGAGAACAAAAGAAGAAGGGAAGGGAGAAGAGGGGGGAATGGATTAAAATTTTTAAAAAATTAGAAGATTAAAACATGATATAAAATAGCAAGATAGAGAGAAAGAGAATATAGAGAGAGGAATAATAGATGGGAAAGAGAAGAAAAACTAAATGAATGGAGAAGGAGAGGGGACAAATAAAGAAAAATATTAATAAAATTGAAAGTACTTAGAAAGAAAGGAGGGAAGAAAGAAGAGGATGAGGGAGGGAAAGAACACAGGGGAGGAAAGGAAATCGAGAGGAAGAGGAGATATTAGGGAGGGAAAAATTGAAATTGAAGAGTTGACAAAAGATAGGATGAAGGAGAGAAATACAAGAGGGAGAGAAAGGAGAGAAGGGATGTGGAGGAAAGAGAAAAAGGGTAAGAAGGGGAGGGTAAAGAGGGAGGGGAATAGATTAGAATTAAAATTTAAAAATTAAAAGAATTGAAAATAAAGTGGAATAGGGAGAAAGAAAGAATATATATATATATATAGGGAGAGAAGGACAATAAGGGAAAGGGAAGAAAGAAAAATGAATGGAGAGGGAAGGAGGACAAAATAAAGAAAGAAATTTAATAAAATTGAAAGTGCTTAGTGCGGAAGAAGGAAAGAGAGAGAAAGAAAATGGAGGGAGGACAAGAATAAGGGGGAGGGAAGGACATAAGAAGGGAATAGGAAGGAAAGGGAAAGAACTTGAAATTAAAAAATTAACAAAGAATAGGATGAAGGGGAGACATGCTAAAGGGAGAGAAGGGAGGGAAGAGTAGGGGAGAAAAGAAGAGAGAATTAGAAAGAACGGGAGGGGCAGTAATAGAGAGAATAGGAAATAAAAGAATGAGATGATTTTAACTCAATTCAACTTTTGGGCACAGTCTGTTTTTTTGTTGTTGTTTGTTTGTTTTTTGTTTTTTGTTTTTCCTTCCTTCTTTCCTGGGTCTGCCCCTATTCAAAATTCCATGGGTTTCAAATCTTTTCTGGTTGGTTGGCTGGCTGTGGGAAGGTCCTGCTTGATTCTGGGTTTGCTAGTCTTTTATTCATGGCCCTACCGCCGCTCTGCTGTGAGCTTCATTTAGTTGTCCCCTCCTGTGGAACCCTCAGCCCTCCTCAGGCTTGTCCAGCTACACCTTCCCACCGTTGGACCAGCCTGCGCCTGTCAGCAATCCCTACCCTGCCTCCAGTCGTGTCACTATTCCTAGGCTACAGCTTCTGCTCTCTTCCCCGTCTATATGCCTGCACGCCCTACCTCTCTCCCTGTCTCAAGACCGTCCCTTTGTTCTGCAGAACTCTGGCGTAGATGGTCAAAGTGCTGGGCCCAGTGGCACTCGCCTGTCCAGGACTTCTCCCCTAGTCTTGGAGCTCTGCAGTGGCTTTCCCGCGTGGGCTCTTCTCCTTGCCCCAAAACTGTCTCTATTTTGAGCTACAAATTCCGCTGGCTTCCCTGTCTATAGGCCTGCACGCTCTATCTCCCTCCCTGCCCCAGCACCTTCCCTTTGTTCTGCAGGACTCTAGTGTGGTCCATCAATGTGGTGCTCTCCTACCCAGGAGCTCTCCACCAGTCTGGAGCTCCGCAGCGGCCTTTCAGTGTGGGCCTTCCTCTCCGCCCCACAACTGTCTCCACTCCTGAGCCACTGACTCCGCTGGCCTCCCTGCCTACTTGCCTGCATGTGCTATCTCTCTCTCTACTCCAGAACCATCCCCTTGCTCCGCTAGACTCTAGCACGACCAGTCAAAGTGCCGGGTCCAGTGGCACTCTCCTGCCCAGGACCTCTCCCTGGTCTGAAGCTCTGCAGCAGCTTTCCCACTTGGGCTTTTCTCTTTGCCCCAATACTGTCTCTACTCCCGAGCTACAGCTTCCACTCACTTCCCTGTCTATAAGCTTGTGCACTCTATCTCCCTCCCCGCCCCAGCACTGTCCCTTTGTTCTGCAGGACTCTAGTGTGGTTGGTCAACGTGGTGCTCTCCTACCCAGGAGCTCTCCACCAGTCTGGAGTTCAGCAGCGGCCTTTCCCCCTCGGGCCCTTCTCCCCAGCCTAAAAATCTGTCTCCACTCCCAAGCCACAGCCTCTGCTTGCTTCCCTGCTTACACACCCTGCGTGCCCTATCTCTCTCCTAGCCCCAAACCCACCCTTTGTTCTGTGGGATTCTAGCGGGATTGCTCAAAGCACCGGGGGCATGCACTGCTCTCCTGCTCAGGAGCTCTCCCCCCATCTGGAGTTCTGAAGCGGCTTTTCCATGTGGCCTGTCTCCTTGCACCCAAACTGTCCTTTTGTTCTGTAGGGCCCTAGCGCGAGTGCTGCGCGCACCCAGAATGCTGAGCTTTTGGTCGGAGGTTGTAGCCGAGGTTTCCCTCTAGACTCAGGTCACACAGTTTCTCCCAGTCCTGGTTGTTCACTGTTCTCTCACTCCTCTGGCTTTTTCAGCCGAATCCTCTCCCTAACTCCCTACGAGACTTCACTTATCGGGGCGCCCTAACAGGGGGAGTCTCCAAGCAGCTCTGAGCTATTGAGCCCTCGGGCGTGGTACTGCAGACACACCGGGTCACCGAATGACTCAGCCTGCCGTGTGTGGTAAACCTCTCCACCCCCCTCCATGCTGCTCCCACGCTCCCCTCCCTGTTCATGCTATCAGAGATCCACACTCACTCAATCACTCCTCTCTGCATTTGCTCCTGAAGTCTCTCCTTAACAGGAGCGAGCAGAGAACACTGCCCCTACACCGCCGCCATTTTTTTATGTCTTTCTAATTGCAACCACACCAGTTCCAGACAATTTCTTTCTTTCTTCTACTTTTTTCACATATTTCCTACCTCAAATCCCTTACTCCTCTTTTCTGCCTTATGGACATATTACTCATTCTTTAAAGGTCATAGTGGATTTCTGAGTATACATCTAACTGCCTATTCTATAAGCATATCCTCATAGAAATGACCAAAAGAATACAAAAATAGAATAGAAAAAAAAAAAAAACTTACCCTCAGCATTGGAAAACAGAGATGAATACTTTAAACATGCTAGAAAATCTAAGGCTGTCTGCTAGGTTTAGTACAGGTGGGTCAAGATATAGAAAAGATGCCAAAACAACTTGCCACTTGTCTCCTTTAAAGGTAGCTGATATCTCAGGAAGTAATAGAGATACTTATAAGGAACTTCAAGAAGTTCCTTATAAGACAGACAAGGAACATACCTCCAAGGGTTTCTTTTGTTATGAGGGCTAAACAATATTCAAAAATAGCTGTGATTGGATCTCACACAGTCCTTAAGCTACTATTTTAATTACAAAGACAGAAGAGAGCACAAACATGAGGGATAAAGACAAGGCTAAATTGTGTATAGAACTATATGAAGCAGAGATATATATTCAGAAAGCTGGTCTATTCTTCTTCTTGATGTGAAAATAATATAATATATAACAAAGCAGTATGTTTTTATGCAATAATAACTACTAAACACTATTTCAAAAGCAAACTCAAATATATATGTTTTATTAACTTCTCTCAGTCCCAGTGTCTTTAGTTGTAAAGAATAATGATAATGATGATGATGATGATGATAAAGATAATAGAGTTGATGAGATTTTTAAGGTAACATATGCATATTAAATGATTAACACAATAATTCTTAGCTTTAGGATTATTATTGTTGTAATTTTCCAATATCACTTTTACATAATAAACTTGGGAATTCAAATCACTTGGAAAGTAATTCTACAACAATATTGATTAAGAATTTGAGAGAAAATTGAGTTTGACCATTACATACTAATTACTCCTTATAAGTACTGATGAACAGTTACATAATCTTGGATTGAAAAAAAAAAGCCTTATCAGAAGACACCAAAGACATAAGAAAATGTTACTTGATTTGCTATACAGAAATAGAAACAAAAATATAATTAACAAAAGACATATTAAACAAAATTAAATGGCAAGCAACAATGTGGAAAAAATATTCCCAATATAAACTGGGAATTTAAATATACTTAAAATGTACAGAGCATGTATTATTTAATAATAAAAATACAAATAGCACCGACAAAATGGAAAAGAAAATTAAGTAGTGCCTAAATGCATACAATAACTTTTCATTGAGTAACCACTATATGTCCTCTACTGTACGAGAAACTAGGATATAGTAATAAAATGCGATATATAGTTTTTATCTTCAGGGCCCTTATCTTTTGGAAAATTCATAAAAGCAGAAATACAAATGATCAGTAGATATACAAGTTTTTTTTCTCAGTAAAATCCAAAGATGTGAAAATTAAATCAAGTTATAATATTTCGCCAATCAAACATCCAAGTTTTAAAAGAATACATAACGTTGGTGACAAAAGAGAGAAATAGATTCCTGTTGGTGAAAATGGTGACTAAAGGCACTTTTTTAAGGGAAATCTGGCAATACTTATCTAAATACTTTTAAATTGTTTTATCTAATCACTTAATTCCTAGAAGTTTATCTATAGAACTAATCAATAGTATGTAGAAAGTATGTCATGATAAAAATTATTTTAAAACTAAAAAATTAAAAAAATACAGTTCTGTAAGTAAAGTTTAAAAATATGTACTCCATCTGTAAAATGAACTAGTATATAACTAAAAATGATTTTTGATGGGTAGTTTATGAAGATAAAAATATGTCTGAGTTCCTATCAAATGAAAAAAAGTTCATAGAACATTATACTAAGTGTGACCCTTTTTGTGTGAAAAATTTTATATATGCATAGAGAAAATATAAACCTCGGCTGAGGTTTTACAAAGAAAATTCAAGCCACAGATAGTTTAGACACTGTACTAATAATATCCATGATTATCAGACATGATTTTTATTTCAAATTAACAACATAGCTAATTAGTATTTGGAAGTCTGAATACGCAAAGCAAGTTATCTTGGCTTCAGTGGGGTCAACACGGGAGGAGACAGATACCGTGTCACTCCTGAGTTGGACTGCACAGCCATTCTCGGCGGTGCAGATAGACTCTTGTGAAGCTACACCATCGTCTCTTGAGACGGACGGCTGCCGACGATGAGTGGGGTCAGGTGATATTAGCACCATCTACTGGTATATAAACAATGCTACAACTTTGATAATATACAAGTTGCCTGGGATAGTGCATAACATGTATTCAAAAAAGATAATATTTTTCTTTTCCTTTTTCCACAAGGTAAAAAACAAAAACAAATCAACTCTCAACATCTTGAAGTTTCCAAATTTAATAAATTCCTATATCTGACAAAGGTACTTTATGTAAAACACGGCTGTAGGCTTAGTGTATCTTTTTTTTTTTTAAGGATATTTTATTGATTATGTTGTTACAGTAGTCCCAATTTTTTTCCCTTTACTCCCCTCCGCCCAGTACCCCCATTCCCTCCAGTGATCCCACCCCTTTTAGTACATGTCTATGGGTCATGAATATATATTCTTTGGCTTCACTCTTTCCTATATTATTCTTAACTTCACCTGTCTATTTTGTACCTAACAATTGTTCTTAATCCCTGCACCATTTCCCCATTTCTCCCCCTTCCGTCTCCCAGTTGTTAACCCTCCAAATGCTCCCCATACCTATGATTCTGTTTCTATTCTGATTTGCTTAGTTGGGCTTTGTTTTTATTTTTTAGATTCTGTTGATTGTTGTGAGTTGTCATTAGTGTTCATAGTTTTGATCTTCTTTTTCTTAAGTAAGTCCCTTTGACATTTCATATAATAATGGCTTGGTGGTGATGAAATCCTTTAGCTTTATCTTGCTTGGGAAGCACTTCATCTGCCCTTCTATTCTAAATGTCCAGCTGCCCGACAGCCTGCATCAGAAGCCCAGGGAGGAAGGCAGCTTTTGGGGGCAGCACCTGTCACTGGCAAAGCTGGGAGGCCCATGGTGCCTCCACCTCAAGTGCCTCTGCCCACATCATCCATCTCACCTGCCAAAATGGCCAATGGCACAGTAGATACTAAAGTGGCCCTGAGAAAAACCAAAAAGGTGGCTCAGAAAATCTCAGCAGACAAAATCAGCAAAGAGGCCCTACTGGAATGTGTGGACCTACTGTCCAGTGCGATCTCAGAACCTGTGCCCAATAGCCAGCTGGTGGACATTGGCCACCAGCTGCTGGACTACTGCTCTGGCTACGTTGACTGTATCCCGCAGACCCACAAGTTCGCCTTCTGTGAGGCACTGAGCAAACTAGAAGTCAGCCTGCAGGATCTGCAGGTGTCCTCAGCCACAGCTGCCGCCATGCCTGGGGCAAGCCCTGTCCTTAATAACTTAACTGTCCTGTGTCCAGGAGATCAGTGACATGGTACAGAGGTAGCCACTGTCACCTCGTGGGCAGATGCGTACACTTATGGGGGCGAGGGGAGGGCCTTGCATTTCTGTGTTCTTGTTCCCACAAAATGAAAGACTGATACTTGAAAGAAAAAAAAAAAAAAGAGGGATCTTGGTTGTAAGTCCTTGCTTTTCTTCACCTTGAATACTTCTTGTCAGCCCCTTCTTGCCTACAAAGCTTCTTTTGAGAAATCAGCTGATAGGCATCCCTTTATAGGTAACTTTCTGCTTTTCTCTTGCTGCTTTTAGAATTCTCTCTTTATCTACAACCTTTGGCATTTTAATTACGATGTGTCTTGGTGTGGTCCTTTTGAGGTATAGCTTGTTTGAGACTGTCTCTGATTCCTGGACTTGTATGTCTATTACCTTTGCAAAATTTGGGGAGTTTTCCTTCATTATTTTCTCACATAAGTTTTCAATTTCTTGCTCTTCCTCTTCTTCTGGCTCCCCTATGATTCAGATATTGGCATGTTTAGAGTTGTTGCAGAGGTTCCCAAGCCTCTCCTCATTTTTTTCAATTCTTGTTTACTCATTCTGTACCGGTTGACTGTTTTTTTCTTTCTTATGTCCCAAATCACTGATTTGAAACCTGGTTTCCTTCCCTTCACCATTGGTTTTATATAGATTTTCCTTGTTTCATTTAGCATAGACTTCACTTATTCTCTTATGCGTTTGCCATACTTAAGCATATCTGTCAAGCCTGTGAGCATTTTTATTACCAGGGTTTTGAACTCTGCATCTGTTAGGTTGGCTATCTCCTAATCTGTTAGGTTGGCTATCTCCTCTTCACTTATTTCTCTGACTGAAAGCTTGATCCATTCCCTCTTTTGGGCCATACTCTCTGTCCCCTCATCTTGACAGGCTCCTGTGTTTTTTGCCTCTATATCTTAAATAGAGCTGTCGCACCTGTTACATTGTAAGGGGCAGAGCCTTAGGTATTTGTCAGTAAAGGGCGGCCAGTTTCACCAAGTTGTGGAGCTGTATATGGGTGAGGGGTCTGAGATGAAACAATGCCTCTTGCTCAGCACTCGCCCCTTTTCCAGGCACTTCTCCCACTTCCATATGGGACTGGTGTCTCTCTAGGTGTTGGCCTGGCTGTTGTTCCCAGAGTGAGTGGTTCTGCGGACGTTCTAGGACTGTGGGGTCCCTTTAAACAAGTGGGCTCTGCTGAGAGACCGGCAGTTTCTGCCTCTGTATCCCCACCCCAATCACTAGTCTTCACAGTCAGAAGCAGTGAGGCTTGAAGTTCCCAGGGGCGCTGAAACTGTGAGCTGTGCAGTCTGGTCTGGCACTGGGAGCACTCCCCGATGTCCCTCCCTAGTTTTAAAAATGTGTGAATGCACTTTTCACCACCCTGATGCTGCTGCCACCACAACACATCCTCTCCACCCCGGATCCACCTCTTCTACCTGTCTGGATGAGTATTTCTTCTTTATATCTTTATTTGTTGGACTTCCAAGAAGCTCAATTTTCTGGAACGTCTAGTTGTCTCTAGTTTTGAGGTAGTTGTATTCCTTCTTAGTTCTGGAGGGAGATGCAGTGTGTCTGTCTAGGCCTCCATCTTGGCCAGAAGTCTTAGTGTATTTTTTAGAGTAGAAAAGGTTGCAGTTTATGTAAAACTGTGACAAAATACAAGATTATAATTCAATTAAACAAATACATATTGAGTCCTTAATATGAGTTAAAATAATGCAAAGTGGGAATACAAATATGTTATTTTTTAAATTTTATTTATTTATTTATTATTTTTTAAATGCGCTTTATTGTTTATGCTATTACAGTTGTCCCAATTTCTTTTCCCTTTGTTCCTCTCCACCCAGTGACCCCCCTCCATGCAGTTGTCCCCCCTTAGTCCATATAGTTCTTCTCAACATCTTCCTGTCTACTCCATTTTCTCCTATGCTTCTTAATTCCTGTGCCATCTCCCTCCCTTTCCCCCCTTCTTCCTCCCCACCGACCTCCCGCCAAAATGTTCCCTATACCTATAATTCTTTTCCCATTCTCGTTGCCTACTTAGTCTGCCTTTGTTTCAATTCCCTAGCTTCTGTTGTTGGTTGTTGTGATAGTTTTTATTTTAATGTTCATAGTTTTGGTCCTCCTTCTTCTAAACAAGTCCCTTTAACATTTCATATAACAGTGATTTGGATCTGATGAACTCCTTCAGTTTTACTTTGTCCTGGAAGCACTTTCTCTTCCCTTTAATTCTGAATGACAGCTTCGCTGGATAGAGTAATCGTGGTTGTAGGTTTTTGATTTTCATTACTTTGAATATTTCTTGCCAGTCCCATCTTGCCTGCAGAGTTTCTTTTGAGAAATAAGCTGACAGTCTTATTGGGACTCCTTTGTACATAATTCTCTTCTTCTCTCTTACTGCTTTTAAGAGTCTCTCTTTATCCTTAATTTTTGACATTTGATTGTAATGTGTCTTATTGTGGTTCTCCTTGGGTCCAGTTTTTTTGGAACTCTCTGTGCTTCCTGGACCTGTAAGTCTATTTTCTTCCCCAAGTTAGGAAAGTCCTGCTTCATTATTTTTTCACATAATTTTTCAATTTCTAGTTCTTCTTCACCTTCTGGCAGCCCTATGATTCAGATGTTGGCCCACTTATAGCTGCCTGATAAGTTTCTGAGCCTCTTCTTATTTTCCTCCCTTTTTGTTTTCTCTTTCTGCTCTGGTTGACTGTTTGTTCCTTTCCTATGTTCTGATTTGTTGATTTGATCCCTGGTTTTATCTCCCTCACCATTTGTTTCATATGTGTTTTTGTTCATTTCAGCAGGACTATCCTTCATTCCTTCCTCGTCTTGTTTAAAATCTACTGTCAGGTCTGTAAGCATTCTTATAACCAAGCTCTGAACTGAGCCTCAGAAAGATTTCCTATCTGCTGCTTCATTAGATTAGATATTTGCTGTCTGGTCATCTTTGTCACTGGGATCTCTATCATGATCTGTGCCATCCTGACCATTTTATATTTATCTTTGCTCCCTGGGCAAGGCTGTCACACCTCCTATGCTATAAGGGGAAGAGCCCTTTGCACTCGTCACAACTGGGCAACCCATCTCACCACTCTGTGGCGTTTTCTGTAGGGGTGGGCGTCCAAGATGGATTCCTGCCATTCACTCTCCGCTGAGAGACTGGGAGCCTCCTCCTATGTCCCCATCCCCTCTGGGCCTCACAGTCCAAGGCAATGGAGGTCTGCCTTCCCTGGCTTTGGAATCACAAGCTGATGGTTCTGGTCTGCAACTGGGGGTGCTCCCCTGGTGCTTCTCACCTCCCCCTAAATACAGGTGTCTGTGCTTACTGCTGTCCTGCCTCCATCACTACTGCTGCCAGAAGACAGCAACAGCTTGAACTCTCCTCTCTGGCTTTGCCCCTCCTACTATCCAGACAAGCACCACTTCTTCATAACGTCATACGTTGGAATTCCATTTATTTTCTGGAACTTCTGGTTATTTCTGGTTTTGTGGTAGTTGTAATTATTCTTAGTTGTGGAGGGAGATGGAGCATGTCAGTCTAGGCTGTCATTTTGGCTGGAAGCCTCCTGTGTTTGTTTGCTTCCCTGTCCCAGGGAGAGCTATTGCTCCTGTTATGTTGTAAGGTGTGGAGCCTTAGGGATTCGTCATAATGGGTGACCTGTTTCACCACGTTGTGGCGCTGTTTGCAGGGGAGGGGTCTGAGAAGGAACAATGCCGCTTGCCCAGCACTCACCCCTTTTCCAGACACTTCTCCCGCCTCCGCACTGGGCTGGCACCCCTCTAGCTGCTGCCCTGGCCTTCGTTCCCAGAGTGGGTGGGTCTTCAGATGTTCTAGGATCATGGGGGCCATTTAAACAAGTGCACTCTGCTGAGAGACTGACAGTTTCTGCCTCCGTCCCAACCCCTACTGGTCTGCACAGTCAAAAGCAATGAGGTCTGATTTTCCCTGGTGCTGGGACAGTGAGCTGCGTGGTCTGGTGAGGAGCTGGGAACGCTCCCAGGTGTCCCTCTTGACCATTTAAAACATATAACTGTGCTTCCCGCCAGCCTGCTGCTGTTGCCGCTGCTGTCACCACCACACCATGTCCGCTCTGCCCCGGCTTCGGCCCTCCTACCTGTCTGGATGAGTATTTCTTTATATCTTTGTTTGCTGGACTTCCATGTAGTTTGATTTTCTGGAACTTCTGGTTGTTTCTAGTTTTGAGGTATTTGTATTCCTTCTTAGTAGTAGAGGGAGACGCAGCATGTCTGTCTATGCTTCCATCTTGGCCGGAGGTCTTATAAGTTGTTATTTTTGACAACACATTTCAATTATTGAAATAAAAAGTCTTTATTGTGCTTGTATATAAAATATAAAAATATATTTAATTGTGAATTTTATGAATATAGGAGTTAAATATCCTTCAAATAACTAAGGTGGTTGTAGCTCATCTTCAGTGTTTTTTGTGAACTATTATTTTCTGAAAATAAACCTAATGAAGTATCACACATTTTATATACATGTGTGTATATTACATATTATGAATATGTACATATGTAAATATCCATATATTTATATAGGCTTCAAATTGTTACAGTTTAGGGTATAAATACTTATCCACTCATATATTTTTCACCAGATATGATCCACCTCTCTTAATTTTATTTTTCATAAAATGTTCCCTATCTACCAAAATTTTACTATTTTCTTCCTTCTCTGCCTCCTCCAGAAAATATTTAGAAGCCAAAAACATATTACATAATGTTACTCTTTTTTAGTCAGTTTCATGAAGTTATAGACAATGAAATTATATCTAATCCCCAGCCCAAATAACTCCTGGGAGAGGTTATGTATGTATCCTGTGCAAAGGTTAGTTCATTATTTCAACACTTTAAGGAACTATAGTCACTGTTAGAAAATAATAGTGTCTGATAAATATTAACTTCTAAAATTCCAACTTTTATTTGAATGCAAAATAGTCATTGATTTGCAAACTTTTAATACTTTATGCCTCCAAACTGGGCTGGAACACTGCAATGTTAGCCCTCCTTCAGAAATGTTTACCCAAATTCACAAATCTTTTATATTGCGTTTGTACAGAATTTCTGACTCAAGTAATTTGTTCAGATAGGCTTCCGCAGTAACTTTATGTGTTGTTCCAACATAAATATTTTTAATAGCAAGAAGATTTCTTTCTTGAGAGAAGATTTCTATACAGTAAAAAGTTTATTTCAATAATTCTGTCTTTTTGAACTCAACAAGCTGTGAAACTGAAATAGGAAAATAAATAATTAAATACTTACATAGCTTTTAGCTACATGTTGTTGATTCTCTTTCTGATAAATTTTCTCCCACACACAGCTCTCTCCAGGGAAGTCTGACAACAGCATAGCAATTAACACACAGTTTAGAAGAAAAGATGATTGAACTGACTTGAGATCTCTATTAGAGTTGTGTGAATTCCAGTGCGCTATTGCATTAAGATGTTGGGAATACATCACAGGTTTTATTGTAGAATCAAACAGGTAGATTCAAATTCTTGCTTTGATATTCACTATCCATGTGCCCTGGGACAATTCATTTCATTTCCAGTAGTCTTACATGCAAATTAGGGTAAGTAATATCTACATGCTAGTATTGTAAAAATTAAATTATATTCTACACATAAAGCAGAAATTCATACTTCAAAAATTTCAAGAACATGCACACACAACCCCACTCACACCATTATGTATCTGCAGTCACACATGTATATTTGAGGTGAAGCCAGGTGTATTGCTAGGTATAGCGTAAGTATACCTGGAAAACATGGTTTGGGTAATTTAAGCCTCCCTGTTTCCCAGTCATCTGATAGGCCTTCTGACAGAATGCTGTGGGTGGATGATGTCAACATCAGAAGACTGCTAAGAAAAATAAAGACTAACCTAGGGTACTCTCATGATTGGTTTCTCACCAGCACATGGTGACCTCCACAAGACACACATTCATGCATCCAACACTGATTAAGTACCAACTTTGTGCCAGATTCTTTAATGGTTACTAACCGGAAAACGGCAGTAAACAAAGATGATACTGTTCTTGCCATTATGAAACACAAAGGTCATTCAGTCTAGTGGCTGAAGGAAGATGTATCTGTAAGCACTTATGAAGATGATTAGAATATTTATAGAAAGGAAGAGTGTAAACAGCCCAATAAACAGAACAAAAAATTAAGGAGCCATCAGTGGAAAATACCTAAACTTTCTGATGGCAATGGTGCTTCAGCAATAAGATGATGCACAGATATATAGCCACATCTGTCACTTAGAGTAAATAGGTAAAACAAACGAAAAAATTAGAACTGTTGACAGATTTTCTGAATATAAAATATTTCACATAATGAGCCTCTTATCTGAGCGGTTGTTAAAATCCTCATTTCACCATTTGTTTAGAATTTACCTTTTCTGGAGAGCTATTTTCATGAATTTTTTTGAGAGGATTCTAAGTATATTCATATATTATTGAATTTTATTAGCTATATGTCCACATCTCGATATTCAATCTTGTACGTTTAGTTATTCTCTATATTTTTTTGTTATCTCTTTTTGATAAAATGCGGCGCCTTTAAGTTAAACCAGGTGAGCACAATTGACAATTATAACCAGAAATTTGGACCAGACAAAAAGCAGAATAATGCCTGAATAAGGCTGATGCTTCTCTATGCTTACAAATTTCAGTCAAATTTTGAGCACATTTTAGGGAAGGCATTGTGGAAGATACAAAAAAACAAGAAATAACAAGTTCTGCCATCAAGTACCAAGCAACGTAGGGTGGGAAGTTACAACATCTTTAGTAACAAAAATAGTAACAGAATATGTTAAGTACCATATGGGACGAAGAGATAAAATCAGCTAGTAAAGTGAGTTTCCATTTTGGCTATGTAACAAGATATCCCAAGACTTAGCATTGTTAAATATCCATTTATTACACTGGGAAACACAATTTTTATTGAGTTAGATCTGACACTTGCTTTTGACTACCTTTTGGCATCTGAATCCAAAAACGACTGCAATTTTTCTCTATAATGTCAACTTTTTAAGGTACAGGATTGAGGTGGAAGTGCCTCACACACCCTAGGCTCAGTTGGAAGTTGCTCTGTCCAGCAGAGGCTTCATGACCATGGTGGAACAAACTTTACCCAGGACATTTCATTATGTCTGGGGGAAGGAAGGTGGCTGCCTCTCTAGTGGAGAACAGCGGTTAGACCTTCTTCCCTCATGCCTTTTATTGAGGAGGATACACATGAGAGATACAGGTCAAGATTCATGAATCATCAATAGCTTGGAGGCATTAGGATTACGGTTGACAGTAACAGATTACATGTACTAGTACAGAGGTTACAGTGACCAGTCTGTGTCAGGGTCTACCAAACATCTTGATGTCACATTGGCATTAGGTGCAAGGTTTTATACATTCCTTGCTAGAGATTGTTTATGTTACATTAATGATAAAGCAGAGCAAGTTCTAAAGTATCGTCGTCGTCGGCAGCCGTCCGTCTCGAGAGACGATGGTGTAGCTTCTTAAGAGTCTATCTGCACCGCCGAGAATGGCTGTGCAGTCCGACTCGGGAATGACACGGTATCTGTCTCCTCCCGTGTTGAATCGACATCTTGCGATGACGCTGGAGTGTCCTCTCCAGTGAAGCTGAAGCTACAGAGCCTGGGCAGGGTGATATGGAGGGTCTGCTGTTGCCCATGCAGCAGACCCCCCCTCTCTTCGCAGCTGAAGGGTCCAAGGGAAAGACGGAGTCAATACAGCTTGGCTTCAGGTGCGCCGCAGGAGTTGCCGGAGTTGACTACAACGTCAAACCGCCTTAGGGACTCCGGCTCCGGATTTTCTGTCGGGGTTTACTCCCTTAGCCTTTCCCCTGAAGAGGTATGCCGCAAGGCAGCGGAGGTTTTTTGGAGTCAGAGTTTTCCTTCTCTGATGTACCCTGACTGGAAGATCGAACCAGCGACACTTAGCTCGCAGGCCGACGCTCAATCCACTGAGCCAAACCAGCCAGGGTTAAAGTATAATAAGCATAATAAGTATAATAAGCATTCTTTAATCCGATTCCCATGGAAACCCTCTGAGTGGTCTTCGGTTATGTTCCACACACAGCCTTATGTTGAGACTTAAAGACAAGCACAGCCAGAATGCCAGCGACAGTCATGCTCAGGCCAGGGCTACAACTCCATAAACCACAAGGAGCAGTTCCCTACACAGGATACCCTCTCTTTGTTCCAAAAATCATACAAAATGTACATACAAATGAAAATAAGAAAAAAATTACCTGAATATACTGTTTATTTAGAGTTATTTTATTCATATAAAGGCTATAGATTGTTACTGTAAGTCAAATTGTGTACAAATAGTAAAGTTCTGCTACCAAACATACATATTAAGGTAAAAATTTATGTTTATAGCTTTTCCTGTAGTGTTCAATCTGTGGACAATCTCTCCTGATGCTCCCTCCAACAACAGTCAGCCATCATATGTACATCCCATCTACCCTGATACCATGCCTCCATGACCTTCAAATCTTGGTGGAATTGTTCACCTTGCTCATCACTGACTGCACCAAGGTTTTTTGGGAAGTCAGCAAGATGGCTATGCAGAAAATTCACCTTGATGTTCACGTTGCAACAAAGCATTGTGAAGCTCTCCAAGAGTTTCTGGACAGTTGCGGTGTAATTCCGTGCTTGTGAATTTCTAATAAAGTCCTTGACAAAGTTTTTGAATGATAATCAAGCATTTTTTTGGAGTTCTGACATTGTCCTGATGAAATGTTATCTTAAATGAGTTGCTGAATCTGTGGACCATCAAACACACCAGCCTTTATCTTTTCAAATGACAGGCTAGGAAATGCCAAAATGAGATACTTGAAACAGTCTCCTTCGGTTGGCAAAGCTTTAACAAATTGCTTCATGAGACCCAGTATTATGTGCAAAGGTAGGAATATAATGTTCTTTCTGTCAACAAGTGACTCATGTAGAATGTTTGGATCACCACGTTTGAGGTCAGATCTTGGAGGCCAACTCGATTCCATCCAATGCTTCTCACGAGCTCTGCTGTCCCACATACACAGAAAACAGGGATACTTGGTGTATCCGCGTTGCTGACTAAGAAGGAAGCAGACGGTTTGAAGGTCAACACAGATAATCCAACTGTGCTTGTGATATTGCAACAGATCAGTTACGCTCCTTATGTCTTCATATTCTTCACAAAAACAAACTGAGGCCAACTGGGACTGCACCAAATAAATTGCCATTGTGGAGGAGAACACACTTCAAGCTCCACTTTGAGCTATCAATGAACAGTTGCCATTCAGTTGCATTCTAGAGTGAAATTCCCAATTCCTCCATGAAACCATGTATTTTATGGCAATACACAAAGCCACCGTCACTTCAAAAGTACTGCAGAAATGCACTTTATCTTGATCGAAAGTGGGATGCCTTCGCTCCTTTTTCAAGTAAGGTTTTCTCATGCAGTCTTGATGTTAGGAGTTCTGAAGCCTTTTTGGATAGCCCCAAATCTTGTGCCAAATCATTCAACTCATGCTGATCAAATCTCTTACGAACTGAATCATCTTCAATTTCAAAATCTTCATCGTTGCTGTCACTTAGCTCTTCACTATACTCTTGTTGTTCAAAAGAGGGTAGTTCAATGAAAACTGGCACTGGGATTTCAGCTGAATGAGGCACTGGGTGCACAGCTGATGGTAGACTAGGCGACTCTATTTTACATTTGTTTTCTTTTTTTTTTTTTATATCCTGACGTTTTCACTGTACAAAAGTAATAGTCACTTGAACAATTCCTGGTATCTCGCCAAACCATGGGTATACCTAATGGCAATTTATCACATATTCCCTTCGTCCACACCGGCAAACTCATGACACACTGCTTGCACACATTGTAAGGGGCCAAAGACTTATTGTTATCACCAAGTTTTACTTTAAAATATGCAAAATAGGCTTACCTGATGAATGCATTGATGTTTGTCCTTTTACTTGGAATGGTGAAACTGCCACAGATATAGCAAAACAAATCAGGGTTGTTTAGGCACTTATGATGAGAAATAGCACAGGCAGAGATAATCTGAAGGAAAGGAAATAAGTACGTATGTAAATAAAAAATAAATTCTTCTAACTCCTTGTATACAGACAAGAACTCAGACTACACTTTGGAATATGATTAAGTATATAGAGCGGCACACAACCTTTCACCACACTGTCTCATGTGTAACTGAATAGCCTAGACAAGTATGAACCTGTCGCTGGTCTCCAAGGTCATCCCTCACCCCTCCCCACTTGAGGGAGGTTTTCTCTCAGCCAATAGGAGAGCACTAGTGCTTTCTTTGATCCAGGCTCAATCCAACCTGGAGTGGTTGCATTAAGATAAGCTGTCAAGAAAAAACTTGATGTGATAGAAGAAAACTAACTGCAGCTTTGAAATCAGCATGCCAATTTAAGTCTAAAACAGCTGAAAAATCAAACTCGACAGGAATTATATTAAAAATTGTTTCCCAGTGTTATAGTTCAGGAATTAGGACTGGACACAATAAGGACAATTTACCTCTGCTTCATGATATCTGGGGCCTCAGCTGGATGAACTGAAGCATGGAGACTGGAATCATCTCAAAGTTCATTTGTATGTTTGGCAGTACATGCTGCCTAGACTCTAAAAGTTGGTGGGTTGAATCAGCTGGGACTCCTTCGCCTGGCCTCTCCATCTTCACCTCTGTGTTGAGAGAGAGCAGCAGGTAGGTGGTGTAGGGCCTTTTCTAATCCAGCCTTACTTAAAAGTCACCCCTACCACATCTGTTTATTAAAGTCAATTTTATAAGGTTAATCCATATTTAAAGGGAAGAAAACTTGGTTGCATATCTTATGGGAGTAGTGTGAAGGAATTTGTAGGCATATTTTAAAACTACCACATTGGGAGATCAGGGAAGGCTTCCTGGATGTACTACCATTTGAGCTAGGTTTTGAAAGATGAATGGAATTTGAATAAGCAGAACTAAGAAAAATGGAAGTAACCACCAGAATCTGTATTATCAGCAGGTAACAGGACATGAACAAAAGAGACTGGTTAGGCCAGGACATTGGGAGTACAGTATTCCCTCACTTATTGCAGGTATTACATTCTGGACACCGCCATCATAGGTGAAAATCCATGAAGTAGGAACCTTACATTTATTTTAGTATTTATATATATTTTAAGGCTTTATAAACCCTTCTCACACACTTATAAATTGTTCCCACTCCCTTATTAACCTTTTCCACACTTTTATAAACACTATTTATGTTCTTAAACATATTCTACACTATTAAATATATGTAACTTTAACAACATATGTATACAGTACTGCAAAATCCCATGATATAGTGAAAAATCCGTGATAAAAAATTAAATATAATTTTTAAAAATTCCCACAATACAGTGAGGTGGCAATAAGTGAACCGTGATATAGAGAGGGACTACTGTATAGGAAATGAGGCTGAAACACACAAAGGGGATCAAGGTGAGGCAGGACTTAAATGCCAAGCTAAGGAGCATGGATTTGATTTAGCTAGGAATGGAAAGCTATTACAGTGTGGTTTTCAACCTTAGCTGCCACTGCAATCATCAGGGAGCCTTAAAAATACCAATGCCTGGGTCCCACCCCCAAAGGTTTTACTTTAGTTGTTCTGGAATGTAGCCTAAGCTTCAGAACTTTTGAAAGCTTCCCAGGTGATTCTAATGTCAGCTAAAGTGTACTAAGAGTGAGGATAGAAGTGATATTATCAGGGATCAGTTTTCACTCTCTGTAAAACCAGTAAATAGTTCACAACAGATCTGTTTTCTCTTTTGTTTGTGTTTTATAAAGCCAGACCCCTGAAGACCTTTATAAGTCTATTTAAATGGGGTGTCATGGGTGGAGGGGTCAATAATCCTAAAATCATTAAAGTGTGGGCTTCTCCTTTTTCCCATTTGATATTATAGTTTTGGTAAAATTAGGAAAATGCCTGTTGCTCTGTTGACTTCTCCAGACACCAGGACTTCTGAGCAGCTGCCACTCGATTACCAGGGATCCTGACAAATCTGCTTTAGTTTGAAAATGAAGTTCTTCAGTAATCTTCATACCACCCTTCTATCTGGTCAGGGCAGGTAAATGGCAAAGTGTTCCCAGGTTTTAGAATTTATAATCTCCTCAGGCACTTTTAAAAGACTATCATGATCTCTTCCTTTCCCCACCTACCTTTTCATTTAGCCCTGCATTCTAAGAATAAGAGGTAACTGTTAATACTGATGTGCCTATGGCAGAGATACCTACTGTCATAAATTGAGTATATTTCTAACAGACTTTTAACTGGAAATTTGATAAATAGAAACTTCAGACATTGAATTCTAGAACCATCATCGTCATATTGGGTCATCCCAATATTTCATATCAAGGGTATAAAGGAATTATTTAAAACCCTATATATGAATATCAATTTATGCTTAATATACTTTCAACTACATGCTTATTACATAATAATAACATTTATTATTCAATAATTTCACAAGGGAGGTCTTATTTCACAGATCAGGAAAATGAGAGATTGTGACTTGTACAAGGTCATAGAACTAGCAGGTGGCAGAATGAAATTTAAGTACAGCTATTCTGATTCCAAGTTTAATGTGCTTCACACTACACATATTTTATGTTTTGTGAGAATTGTAGCAAAACTTCTTTTTATTATATCAATCTCAAAAATTTAGGACACTTAAATAATGCTGGTTCATTTAATACAGTTTTAGATTATATTAAAACCTTTATAAAATTTTATAAATATTTTCAACACATATGCCTTGTAAAGAAATGATATATGTTCAGAAGAACACAGCAGGAGGAATCACAATACTAGACATCAAACAATACTACAAACCACGGTGATCAAAACAGTCTGGTACTGGCATAAGAACAGACATATAGATCAATGGAACAGAATAGAGAGTCCAGAAATAAATCCAGGAATATACAGTCAACTAATATTTGATAAAGGAGGAAAGAACATAAAATGGAGTGAGAAGAGCCTCTTCGACAAATGGTGCTGCGAGAACTGGACAGGGACGTGCAAAAAAATGGAACTAGACCACCAACTTACACCACACACCAGAATAAACTCAAGATGGATCAAAGACTTAAATGTAAGCCATGACACCATAAAAGTCCTAGAGGAAAACATAGGCAGAAAATTTTCAGATATCCCACGTAACAATATTTTCATGGATACATCTCCTAAGGCAAGAGAAATAAAGGAAAAAATAAACAAATGGGACTATATCAAACTAAAAAGTTTCTGCTCAGCAAATGAAAACATCAGCAAGATGAAAAGGAAACCAACCATATGGGAAAACATATTTGCCAATGATATCTCAGACAAAGGACTGATCTCCAAAATATATAAAGAGCTTATACGACTCAACATCAGGAAAACAGACAAAACAATTAAAAAATGGGCAAAGGACCTAAACAAACACTTCTCCGAAGAGGACATACAGAAGGTCCATAGACACATGAAAAAATGCTCAACATCACTAGCCATGAGAGAGATGCAAATAAAAACCACAATGAGATACCATTTTACACCAGTCAGAATGGCCATCATCAACAAATTAACAAACAAGTGCTGGCGAGGATGTGGAGAAATGGGAACCCTACTGAACTGGTGGTGGGAATGCAGACTGGTGCAGCCACTATGGAAAACTGTATGGAATTACTTCAAAAAACTAAAAATGGAACTGCCTTTTGAACAAACGATTCCACTACTAGGATTATACCCGAAAATTTTTAAAACCCGAATTCAAAATAACTTATGCACCCCTATGTTCATAGCAGCACTGTTTAAAATAGCTAAGTGCTGGAAACAGCCTCAGTGCCCATCTGTAGATGAGTGGATCAAAAAACTACAACTATAACTTTGCTTATACCATCTCATTATTCTAATTTTTTATATTGGGTCTTCTTTACTTTACAAAACATTTTTTGAGAACCTATTCACGTCAAGAACTTTGGGATACAATGGTCAGTAAGATTGGATGGCTTTTCCAAATTGACTGTCTCTTTCTGGAGGTATAATAGCAAGAAGTACATAAAGAAGTGAGTCTGTACATTTTGTGTACAAGGAGTTAATAAGATCTTATTTTCTTGACCTTTTTCGTTGCCAAGTGATATGGTTTCCAAAAATAGCCTTCAATACATGTTAGAAAAATTTTTTATAAGAAATTAATATCAAATCTACCTTCTTATAAATTATAATTTATAAATCTGACAAGTTTAATTTTATTTGTTCCTTAATGAATGTTCTTACATTGTCTCATATTAAAATTATTTTGTCTCTTTATCCACTGACATAGCCTTGTTTTATCTTGTTGAATTTATCTCCATCTGCACAGAATTCAGTTATTTACAACATGGCTGTTATTTTTAGGCTTCCAATAACACTCTGCTATCACTTTCTCTTCATTACCATTTGTAAAATATTTAGTAAGACAGATTTTGGCACCCATATTATTTCTGTGTCAGTTTTGCTTATGGCATTGAGATTTTCTGTGAAGGAAAAAATGTTCTTTGCAGAGATATACATTCATTTAAAAAATGTAATAAGGATTATAGTTAAACTAGAGAGTAGAATCAAGGTTGCAGGAGTCACCTACAAACTAAAAATAACCATTACAATGACTTACTGATTATCAAGATCAATATACATGAGTATCATATTTTTCATTTATTTATATGATCTACCATTGCATTTTGCATGCTGGAACATTCCTATGTTCTACTGGTCAGAGCTCATAGCAAAAATTTTAGAATCAGTAGTCCTTGAGATCCTTTTCTGGTACTCAAAGGTATAACTGATTTCACAAGTTGAATAAGAAATATGGGAGGTGCCATCATACTTTTCACTCTACTTTAATCACAAATCCTTAAGTCACATTAAGGGACCACAGACTCACAGATTCCCACTTCTTTAAGATCCCAGTCTTGGTGCTGGCCCCAATATCATGGCTTGTCCACTCTTTCAGGTTCCAACACTCTCTGAATTTTTATCAGAGCAGGCTTTTCAGTCATTTGGCCCATATTACACTCACCCTACCCATTAACTACCTCCTAGTTTCCATGGCAAATCCTCATCCACCAGGTTCTTCCCACCATTATGGTATAGAGATAGTCAAGAGACCAGATTCTGACTCCCAATCCTGAGTACTATCTATTCCTGATTTTGCCAATAATTACTATGAGATCTTATGATTGTAAAAAATAGGCTCTATAGTTCCTCTTAGCTCAACATGCTCTGCTTTTCTGGTTAAGTATAGGTTAGAATGAAGGGAAGTCATATTGACAAAAGAAATGTATATTCTACCAACTTGCATCTCAGAATTTTTACTTTCTCAGCCCTTTTCAAGAGCAATTTTAATGTAGTCTTAATGGCTGAATTACGTCTCTCTTCCAACTTTACCCAGCAGTCGTAGGATTGGGTGTACTGATAAATAACAAATACTTACAAAAGAGAAAGTTGAAGTGTAGAATGCAAGGGTATAGCTCTGTTATATTGGGTAATTACATTGATGTAAGAGATAATGCCTTGCAAAAGGAAACATGGAACCTTTTGGGGAATCTAAATTCATATTAATTTCAAATATATATATTTCATGAAATTGAGAAATCACCCTTGATGAAGGGTTATGACATCCTGATTCAGCTAAACTACCCAGCTCATTCCTTAATTGTGTGCCATAAACATTTCAAACTCTTTGACTACTGAAGTGCATTCTTCTTTCTTTTTTCTAAACATGTTTAAAGTTATGCATCATATTTGAGATGTTGCCTGACTTCTAGCATTTGTGTGTGTGTGTATGTGTGTGTGTGTGTGTGTGTAAGGGAAAATGTTTTCCAGCTGGCCAAGCCCAGAATAACCTCCGAATTGCTAGAGCACAATTATCTGTTCCACTTAGTTTGCACTGACCTTATGTTGCCATTTGTTTTTATTTGTCAATTGATAAATATATTCTGGTTTGCCAACTAGATGTTAAGTTTTTGTGAAAGACCACATTAAGGTTCTCTATTGGTTCTCAGCATCTGGCTCAATGCCTAGCACACAATCATCACCCAATAAAAGCTTATTAGTGGTAATAGCACAAAATTCCATGAGAATCACTTAAGTATTATTGACTGCATTTACTTGAGAAATGTATCATCTGGCTCTCATTTGGCAAAAACACCATATCTTTATTCATAAGGAAATGAGCCTTATAGCCCTGAATGCCAGCTAATGATGACCTGAAGCTGAGTCAACGGAACATTTCTTGTAAACATGAAGAGTGTTTAGTGACTGTCAGATTGGTTGTCTTCGTCGTCGTCGTCGGCAGCCGTCCGTCTCGAGAGACGATGGTGTAGCTTCTTAAGTGTCTATCTGCACCGCCGAGAATGGCTGTGCAGTCCGACTCGGGAGTGACACGGCATCTGTCTCCTCCTGTGTTGAATTGACATCTTGCGATGACGCTGGAGTGTCCTCTCCAGTGGAGCTGAAGCTACAGAGCCTGGGCAGGGTGATATGGAGGGTCTGCTGTTGCCCATGCAGCAGACCCCCCCTCTCTTCGCAGCTGAAGTGTCCAAGGGAAAGACGGAGTCGATACAGCTTGGCTTCAGGTGCGCCGCAGGAGTTGCCGGTGTTGACTACAACGTCAAACCGCCTTAGGGACTCCGGCTCCAGATTTTCTGTCGGGGTTTACTCCCTTAGCCTTTCCCCTGAAGAGGTATGCCGCAAGGCAGCGGAGGTTTTTTGGAGTCAGAGTTTTCCTTCTCTGATGTGCCCTGACTGGAAGATCGAACCAGCGACACTTAGCTCGCAGGCCGACGCTCAATCCACTGAGCTAAACCAGCCAGGGCTAGATTGGTTGTCTTAATCCTTTGAATATTCTGTAACAAAATACCACAGACTGGGTAGTTCATAAGTAACAGAAATTTATCTCTCACAGTTCTGGAGGCTGAAAGTCCAAGATCACAGAGTATGAGCACGGTCTGCTGAGGGCCCTCTTCCAAGTTGCATACTGCCAACCTTTTACCATTCCTCACATGGCAAAAGAGTCTAGGGATCTCTGTGGGGTCTCTTGTGTAAGGCACCAATCCCATTACCTGCCAGAGACCCCACTTCCTAATACTAACAACATTGGAAGTTAGAACTTCAACATATGAATGGGGAGAAGAGACACAAATAGGCCATGGTAATAGTCAATACTAATAAGCTTGTAGATAGCACTGAACTTTTATGTGCTTTTTAATCCTGGAGGCATTAAATGTCATCAGATCCCTAACAGTGTATCAGTTACTACACATATTAGTAAAAGGAGAATATAAACTAATAATAGCTTACACTTATAGAATATTTTACATATATTTGCTTACTTAATATGTACAATTCTTCAAAATAGATAATATTTTTATTTTGTAGAAATAATATTCTTCATTTTATAGATGTGAAAACAAGACACAGAAATGTTTACTTGTTCAAGATAGCATAGCTAATTAAATAGTGAGCCGAGTTTTGAACGTGGAAAGCCTGATTCCATTATCTAAAATTCACACGCTATAAAGTAAGTTGGTTTCTTGTATTCTGTGACTGGTTAGATATAAATCAGTAAACTTATTTTAATTAAAAAAATGTTAACATTTGTTGGCTTTTCCAAATGGGAATGAAGACCACATGAGAGCTGAAAAATCCCCTGTGAGGAAATGCTTTGCACTAACTCAAGGTTAGCCTGTGATACTCAGTTCCTTTTCCATCTTTAAGTTATTTTCTGTTAGTGTAGAAGCAGAAACAGAGCCCTGGCTGAGGAGAAGAGAGCCTTTCATCTTCACAGGCAGGGGGGCCACTGGGGAAGGCAGGCTGATGAGAGCTGCAGAGGAGATGAGCCGTTTTAAAACACATGCAAGTAAAAGTTTAAGAGAGAATATTTATGGGGATGGCAAAGTCAAGTGTGTATGCTCATGCACTCATGCAGGAAATGTGGGTTAAAACTGATCAGTGATTAAAATTCCTTAGACCTTTAAAATGCAAATGATTTGAAAAATGTCATATTTTTAAAAAGGGAACATTCTTATATATGGGATCTACAACATGGTACTTTCTTCTAGAGGATATTTAAAGTTGCATGAAATTCACTAGAGCTCTAGTACAAATTATTAGATAAAAATATTTCCTGCTGGGGCTTAGGAGAGAATTTCATTAATTTCTCATCTCTACCTTTTTATCTGTAAGAAACTGGTGGAACAATTAAACTTTCTTTTTTTTTACCCTTTGGGCAGATAATGGTACATATGCTTTAGCATATTTTGGGAAGAAAAATGTCACGGTCTCCTGATTTTCAAAGCTGTAAATTCCAACTCACTGCCCTGGTTTCTTGGAGATTGAAGTCGCATATTTTCAATGACACCCAGTTTTTCTTTGTCTTTCTGAAGTTGCTACTGCTGTGATCATGCTGCCAGCCAGGTTCCTCAGTGTGAATAGTGACTGCTCTGGCTCACTAACTGGGGCCCTCTAATAACAAGGCTAAGTTTAAAAATTTCAACTTTTTTTGGCACACAGATGATGAATCAAGATTTAATTCTCTTCAGGTTACCTAATTAAAAACTGTCCAATTTTTTTGTCAGGATACACTCCGCAGAGGTTTAAATAACTAGTTCTCAAAGAGCCCTATTTTTCTATTGTCAAAATTATTCCTTAAATCTGGTAAAAATATCCCATGATACATTAAAGGAATGCATAGCTTCCTCCTATTTTGAATATATGGTGAGTTCTTTTTGCATTTGGTTGTTTTAAATATACATCAGAAACAGTGTGAGAAGGGAGGAGTGGAATTTTGGGCACCAAAATCTTTAGGCTCAAGTGACTGAAGATGTGTGTCCCACAACCACAGAAATTGAGAGAAGAAACAATTTTAAATTTCTAGGCTCATTCTTTCTTCCTTTTTCTTCTCCTTTATTTTAACTCTGCATATTTTACCTAAATGAATTAATTTCATTGCAATGAATTCAGTTGGAGTTGCATTCTTCTTCCAAGAAATAAACGTACAAATTTTTTCCTTTGATTTTGCTTTAATTAGATTCCACCATAATTTGTGGTCAAAGATAGGAAGTCTAATAGCCCAGTGATGAAATTTACATGGGAGATCAAGAAATACACCATCATTTTGGAAATATTTATGTAATGAAAGTATTCTTTTATTTGTTTTTATAAGGTTATTTTATTGAAATGCCTCCTGACATAAAGATGCCAAAATAAACTTTGTATAACACATAAACATGATTGTTAAAAATAGGCATGTAATGTCCCTTGCTTTTATTTTTTTTAATAGTTCATTTTTTAATTGTTTCTTTTTCTATTACCATTTATCTCTATACCTCTCCCACCTCTAACTCCTACCACCACCACCCCACCACCCCATGATTTGGGTTTTTAAGCAAAGGACTGGTTATCAGGGAGACCAGAAAATTCCATCCTAAAGCCCAGCAGAAATATATGATGGGCAAGTCCCCGAGTTAAAGATAGTACAGGGGCTTATACTCTACCACTGTGTTAATAGGAAACACCCATTAGCTTAAAGAAAAAAAGCTTTGGTCTTCCACAGGACATGGAACCTGATTAACAAGGTCAGGGCCTGGGTAACCAATCCTGATAGTGCAGGACTTTCTCATGTAAGGTACATGGTTCCCTGAGAAGAGTCTATGAACACCCTAAACTTCCAAGCAAGAATTGGAGTGTATGCACATTTTCCTGGGGAAATGGTCCTTCCCTTCTCACAGATCCAAGAGTCTAAAACCCTGAGCTACAGCAAGGAAGCCACCAGATACATTTAGAGCCAGTCAAGCTAGAGAGCTTGCAAAGCTGTCACTGAAAAGTTATAACATTGACTCACAACAGACACAACTGAGCACTGTTTCTGTGCTCTTCTAAATATATTTCAAGTTCTTTCCAAAACAAGGCCTTATGAACCCTCAGGTTCAAGTATGCTTCTGGGCTTGGTATTCATTTATCAACAGTAAACCCCTAGATAGGAGATGGGGCAAAGCAGGACCCCTCCTGCATGGCATGAGTCCTTTGCTGATTTCAAAGTTGGCAGCAATGGCCAATGTGTAAAATACACTGAACTTTTTCTCTGGAACTGGGCTGTGATAAGAAGTGCCTGCCAGGAGCATCACCATCTTTTCCCTGACTCCTCCTCTCTAGTTTCTGAAGATATAGCAGAAAATAATCTCCTTCAAAGACACTGGATAATTCCAAAAAACAAAAATACATGCTTCCAAAGCACTGTGCTCTCAGATATTCAGGGTTAGTTCAGCTATCGCATGAACTGATTGATGAATTCACCATGATATCCAGGTAAGCTCATCTCCTTGAGGAAGCCTACTCTATTCTTGGTAGCATGACAGGCTGATGAGAGCTGGAAAGGGCATAAGAACCCTGAGATCACCTGGAAGTTCTTCCCTGGGAAGGCAATTCCATGAATGAGGTCTTCCAAGCAAATGATACCAAACTTCCCCGCATGTTCCTCAATCACTGTGTTGTCTGTCAAAGGGATGATTTTATTCTTGACCTTGGCTTGTCCACGTTTCAAGATGAGTTCCCGGACAGACTTCAGATTTGAAAATCCCCAGGTCACGTAAGGTTCCTCTATATGCAGTGTTTGTATGATTCAGGGGGTCATTTTGACAAAGACATCACTGAAAATCTTCTTCAGGTGAAGCCTTGCAATGGTCCTCTGTGCCACTAAACTCACTCCATTAATCCTTTGGATGTGTACAACAAAGGCCAAGGAGTGTTCATCTGGTACTTCCAAACCATGAGGTTTCACTTCCAAGCATCTGAGGTGTAGTTTGACATGCTGCTGCCATCAGGCATCATGTAGAAACCATTCCAGTCACTTAAATTTGATATCTTTTCCTTTCCTCTGCTCCTTCTTTTCCAAAAGTGCCTGCTTTGCCTGGGTGGCTTTGAGGGCCTGATAAGCCTTCCTCTTTTTCAGGAGATTTTCTGGAACCAAAGGGATCTTTTTTCTCTGCTCTCCCTCTGCCATCTTTGCAATGCTCAAGTTCTTAAATTACAGTTTTGATTCACTTACAAAATGATATTCTCTGTGCAATTGCAGTGAAGCAAAATAGCATTTGTGTCTCTAGTTCACTGTCATGACTTTTAAAAAATTTACCTTAGAAAAATAATTAATTAATTTAATGAATATTTACCTAACATTTTCTATGTGCCAGACAGTAAAAAGTATATTTTTATTTTATTTTAGAAAAATTATTTGTTTATTCAATGAATATATTGAATATCTTCTGTGTAACAGACAATGTTTAGGTGCTGAGAATGCATTAGCGATGGAGATAACAACAACATAATGAAGCAAAATATACATTACTTTAGGTAGTGACAAGTGGTAAGGAGGAAAATAAAACAGGAAAAAAGGAATATGAAATATCCTGAGGAACTGTAGTTTTAGAGAGTATGGGCAGAGAAAGTCTAGTTGAGCAGTTGACATATGCATACAAACTGGAAAGAAGAGAGGGGCTGATACTAAGGGGGAGAATATTCTAGTCAGAAGACCAGACCAGAGGCCCTCTGAAGTTGAGGCAAGCTGGGCAGATATGAGACACAGCAAGGACATTAATGTGGTTAGAGCAGAGTGAGCAAAGAGGAGGGGAGAAAGGATGAGGCAGAGGAGTACTAGGGGCCAGATCATGGAGGGTTTTAAACATCATTATGAGGACTTTGTCTTTTTCTCAGAGCAAAGTAAGAACTTGAAATAAATAAAGGTTTGAGGCAGAAGGTTTGATTTGACAAGTTTTAACAAGATTGCTCTGGAAGCTTTTCTGAGAATTAGTTAAAGTTGGCAAAAAGAGAGCAGGGAACCAGATTACAGATTGTTGCAATAATCTAGATGAGAGATATATGCTTTGAACAAGCATAGTATTAAGGAGGTGTGGTGAGATGTGGTGAGATTTTGGATATATTTTGGAGTTGTAGATGACAGGGTATATGGATGAAAAGAAGTGATGTATAAGAAGTCAAGAATGGCCACAGCAACTATAAGGATAGGGTTGCAATGTACTGAGATGGTGAGAAATGTGAGAGGAACAAGATTTTTGGAAAATGTCAATTTTGGACATGTTAAATTTGAGAGATTCCCATAAAACCTCTGAGTCACATCACCCTAATCAAGTTAATTTTTTTTTTAAAGACGTCTGAGTGAAATATAAAGTTTAGAGTTCAGGTGAGAGGTCCAGTTTGGAAGTCTTCAACATATATATGTTGTAAAAAGCCATAAGACTGGACAAGATTGCTAAGGGAATGATTATAGATGCGAAAGAGAAGATCTAAGAACTGAGTCCTAGTGTATATTAATACTGACTTCAGGGAGATAAAGAGACACCAGTGAAAGAGACTGAAAAGCAGTCACTAGAAAGGTAAGAGGATATATAGGCAAGTGTGGTAGCTTAACCAGGGTCCTCTGTGAAGAAGCCAATATAGGATTAAACATGCAAGTATTTTGTTAGGAGAAATGCCTGTGAATGGTGGAGGTAGCTACACAAAACTGAGAAAGCTCACAGACTGCAGTGAAAGTGTGACCACAGCAAAGAAGAGGTTTGAATATATGAAGTTTGAAGAGTTCAGCAACTCCATTGAGAAGCCCTCAAGGTAAAATTAACCATCTGTAGAGTGCCTGTTTCCCAGCAATGAGCCTGTCTTGATATCCCTGCCCTATGCAGCCATTGGGAAGCTTGGTTTTAAATGCTAAGTCAACATGACAATGGATTTCAGATACATCAGTTGGAGGCATTAGTCAATTAAACTCCTTCTAGTTGGAGGCCACATTTTCATTTCTGTCAAATGTGGTAACCCAATTATTCATTGCTGTATAATAAACCAACATAAAGCTTTGTGCCTTAAAAGAACAATTTATTGTTCTATGTCAGGGCTGTATGAATTGACGGGCTCAGCTAGATGGTTCTTGCTTTGTCTCACATTTGGCTGCAGTCAGATCTTGGCTGGATTTGGAGTCACTGAAGGCTTGACAGGGCTGAAAGGCCAAAATGGCTTCTTTACCCATATGTCCAGCACCTTAGTACTCTTTCATGTGGCCTCACAGGCTTCCTACATGGCAGCTCAGAGCTCCAGAAGGCAGAAAACAAGATTTTCCAGCCTTCTTAAATGCTAGATATGTAACTTAAAGTGTTATTTCTATTAGTCAAACTGTATTCTATTAGTCAAAGCAATGAGAGGCCTTGAATCAACATGGAGGAATAAACATTTCTCAGTAGGAAAGTGTCTAGCACTTACAAGGAAAAGAATTGGAGCTATCTTTAGAAATAAGTTACCTCACCAAGTGAAGAAAATATTTGAAGAAAGGCAAGAGTAATCAACTATATCAAATGCTATCGAGAAGTCATTGAAAATGAGGATGGATTGTACTTAACAATATAACTTCTTTAAGAAAACATTTTCCATAATTGTGTAGGTAAAAGCATGACCGAAGTGATTTGGAGAGGTATGGAAGGAGAATAATTAGAGCTAGATAGTATAGCCAGCTTTTGTTCAAGGAGAAGAATGAGACATTAGCAGTAGCAGGAATATGGATCAAAGAAAGGGATATTTTAAATGAGAAATATGTGTATGCTCATGGCAATGACTAATAGGGAAGATAAATGGCGATAAAGGAGAAAAAGAAAAAATTGCTAAATATCTTTTAAGCAGACAAAAGAGAATGGAACTAAGGTACAAGTAGAGGGTTTGGCCTTGATGTAAGGACAGCTTATAAGTACAGATACAGGTAGTTGGGTAGATATAGTTGGGCAACTGAGGACTTTCTCTTCTGATTACATCTATTTTCTCAGTGAAATAGGAAGCAAAGTGTTCCACTGTAAATAGGAATGCGATAAGGAAACTACTTGAAGTTTTGTGGAAAAAGGAGGGACATGAAAGTCATACAGAAGAATAGGAAAATGAATTAGGGGATATAAAAATTGTTATGCAACCTTAGGAACCCACTGAGGTTCATGAATTCAAAGAACAACCAGTCAGCATAATCTGTATTTTACTCATGCATGTTCATCAGTATAGTGCAGGAATGGACTAGTAGGAGAAATGGTTGTTGTTTAGCCAAGGGAGTAAGATAAAGCCAGACAGACAAGTGAATTACAGGTGCATGCAAGGCATTGATGACAATAATTGATCACGGAGTTTAAGATGTTGACTTTGATCATTAAAGTACTGTCTATCTCAAAATGCTATATTTTTGTGCTTGTGGCTTCTAAAATTTTGCCAGTGTGTATTTTATTATTTATTTTATTCAGTAAGTTAAAACTTCCCAATGTTTGAATGCGTTTGCCCAGAGGCAGTGACTTTCCTAGCTTTAGAAGTATCCATGAAGAGACTGAGCAGATGCTTTGTGTGAGATATCTTAAAAAGTTTATACTTCAGAAAAATGTTGAAATGGACCATTTTTAAGGGTTTCCCAGGGTTCAGCTTTGATATTTCATGATTTAATTGTGCACTTGCTGTGTGTAGTTTGCTATAGGAGGCCCTTTGAAACTTACAAAGATACATTTTATATACCCTGTGACCCTAGAATGCTTATAATTCAGAATCTTTTCAAAGTAAGTTTAGAATGTAGGTGTACTGAAACTTAGTTATTTAATAGTTGATGAAAGTTGATACTTAATCATCTATTAGTTCTGCTCATATGCAATTGCCCTGGCCCCATGTTTGCCCTGACCCTATCATATCATCAGTAAACTTCAAAGTCGGGCACTTTTGCCTCCCAGAAATCTAGTTCAAAATTGAAAATTACTGGCTGGTTTTACTTTAGTAGAATACCTAAAAGTGGTAGATTCAAAGAATTTGCTCATAAAGAATTATGGGCAAATGTGGGTAAACATTTGATGACTCCAAGAAGGAAGAATATCCTCCTTTTCCTGTCATGTAAACATAATCATAGTTTTCTTTGTGTGGAAGAAAATGTTAGTAGTATATGGGCCATTTCTATATTCAGCTTCTGCATTAAACTGGGACACAGATGAAGCAATCATTTCAGACTGTACCAGTTGCTGCAGAGAGGCATTTCATTTATAGTTGGCATATTAATTAGCTTGGCAGAAATGATGGGTTTCATTGTGCCATGCTGTGGGTTTTTTTATGTATAGAATCCTGGTGTTACACAGATATTTTATGCCTTCAGGCAGAAAACATCATAAACATTGAAGTTTATTACTCTTGACATTTGTGTCATTCAGAAGACACTAACTCAGGATTAAACAGTGTATGCTGGCAGATCTGGGAACCTGTGGGGAGAGAGGGTTTTCCCACTAAATCTAGCTTCTAGAATGGCAATACTATAGTAATGCCCAATTAGTTTGAAATTAATCTTCTTCTATAGGAAAGAAGGATTATTAATGACAAAACTTATTTTCAGGTTGCTGCAGTGCTCCATTTGTATGAAAAGTGTATGTTAGAGAGAGGGGATTCATAGTATAAATAAATTCTTTACAGTATGTAAATGAAATTCTTTAAATATTAAGCTTTAAATATTCAAATTGCATTTTAAAATCATCCAATTTACCAAAAATAGTTTTTATATTTATTGTATAACATAAGTTGCTGGAGAACATTGATTTCACACTTACTTTTTATAACTAAAATTATAAAGGGGAGAGGAGATGTTGTGGGCCAAATTTGCAATGCTCAAATTGCAAAAAAAAAAATATCATGTGTTAGGTCAGGCAAACAGGTAGGCGGGTGGGCCTGAGAGTGGAGAGGTTGGTAGGAATGCTGGCAGCTGTTCCATCCATGTACTGGGGAGGATTTGTCGACAGGGTCTGGAGCATGGCAAGACAAATTGGCAGTGAGAGAAGCATCAGAAAATATGGTTGGAGGACTTCAAAGTTAAGACAGAGGATATTTGCACTGTGCTTTCTCTGTGTGGGCTAATCACCTGCTACATGTGGGCAGTCTTGACAACGTCAGGAGCTCAAGTGAATTCTACTCATGATTAGATATGCTAAAATTACCCCAGGATAACCCTATGAATATGAAGGACAGGATTACTAATGGAACTCTCTCCGTGTCTCTGGGAGTTGATAGAAATCACTACATTCTCTACTGGGAACTTCAGTCATGCAACAGATGTCACTTAACACTGAAGCAGATACATGGCTCAAGAGGTCCAGTGATCTCCCTAGATGTTGGAAGCCAATTTCTCTTGAGATTCCTGCTTATATATTCCTCAGTTAAACATGTTTTTGAGTTATGAGAAAAGGATTGCTTGAACTGGAAACTGAAAAAAGCAGCAGATATCAGGAGGAGTATTGGGCTTTTCAGTTAAAGGTCATGGAGGAGGTATGGGGTGGTTTCTTTCCCTTGTGAGACCAAGAATCTTTTTTTAAACATTCTGATGATGCAGAAATAGCTCACTGCTTAATACAGGCATAATAGAAATGGAACCCATGAGGCCAGATGAGATTCCAAATGATTCATACATTAAAAATGGTTTGCATGTTGATAATCCTCAGTGATTTGGATAGATATTGTGCTTCTTTTAAGAGATGTGCCCATGCTGCTAACAAACCAAAATTCCTTGGCTCTTTATCATAACTTGGATTCATAATTTTTAGCTGAGGGGGGCAGAAAGTAAAGGGTTGGAGGTTTTTAGTCCCAATAGTGGTACTGCTTTTAGACTACACTTATTCAACATTTTAATGAATTTTTTTAGTACTGGCTATGGCAACTTTTATAGGGCTCCAAAGATCTGTAAGAAGTCTGGTGAATGGAGTAACACTCCTCATCTAGCCTTTTTATACCTCTAAATCTTATCTTCTCACTCTCTTTTGGGTACTCAAACTCTCCATTAATAATTTAAATTTTAAAGCTCATTAAAGCTCCATTTTTTTTCCCCTACTTACACTCTCTCCTCCCTCAGTAATCTCCGACAGGTTCAGATGCCATCCATGTACCAATGACTCCCTACAAAGGTCCATGGTTCTCAAAATGTGATCCCTGAACCTGCAGGAACAGCATCACCTGGGTACTTATTTGAAATTCATATTTCTGTCCCATCTCCCCTCAGACTTGTAAAATCAGGAACTCAGAAAGTGAGGTCTACAGAAAAAAAAAAAATGGTGGCAGAGTAGGATATATTGTGCACCTCTTCCCATAACTAAATTGGAAATAAAAAGCTAAAGAGAGAACTAGACACCTGATACAAACTGAAGACTGCCTGGAAAAAAAAAAAAAAGGCTTTTAACCAGGGACAGGGGTGGGGTTGGGGGATGGGAAAACACAACTGGTAGGAAGGGTGAGGTCATTAAGAAGGTCACCCATTCACAAGGACAGCGGGCCAAGGCAGCAGCACAGCTGTGGGAGCTTCCCCTTGAAAGGATAGAAGCAGGGCACACCAACTGGGCTCCCAAATACAGAGCAGTGCTGGAATCAGCAGACCACATAGGGCCCAGCAGTGAAAGGCCACAGGGTTTGTCTCTGCTGGGGAGAAACAAGACCCCCTGGTGACAAAACCACTATCTTTTTTCTTTCTTAATTCTTAAAGGGGCCAAAGCACAGGTCTTGTGTTTGCAACCACTCACCTTGGGCCCCAGCAAAGGGAAGGCAGCAAGCACTACAGTCTCAAGAGGAAAGTCTAGTGTGGAAAACACTGGGGAGCAACATGGGGGAGTTGCTGTGGGGCTTTCTGTGCTGGGATATATCTTGCTTGAAAATAACAAGCCCCTCCCAGGGAAAAAGCAATTACCTTACCCTGTAGGATATCACTTGCCCCATCCTCCTTCTTGCAATACTGCTCCTTCCAACCTGCATCTTTTTTTTTTCCTTTAATGTTTGTTCAGTTTTGTGTTTCGTGTGGCTTTTTTACTTTATTCTTTCTCTTCTCCCATCCTGCATCTTAACACCTACTGAGGAGACAGCAGCATACACAGACTCAGGGGGTGTCAGAGACTGGTTTTAAGGTGTAGTCATAACATATACTCTCCCAGGAAACAGACTGGTGCTTCCTCCTCATGGGAGAGCCATAGAAACATGCTCCTGGTTTCTGGCAGACTCAAAACCTGGACTCTGGAGTCCCCACCCAAAAGCTTACTAGGGGCTCACCCTTCTGAGTGGAGGGAAATAATCCAAAACAGACTCAGACCAGTGCCTCAGGGGGTGGAACACTAACTACCTTCCCTGAAGTCTGAAAGGCACCTGCCATGGGAGATCCAGGAGTCCCACCACTTCCCCCCACCCCTGATCCCACCATAAGCCCTCTCAGAAATAGTGGGGTCTATGACTAGTCTAAGGTTGACAATAGTTTGGCAGGCAGACACAGACAGAGGTGGATCCAGCAGTGACTTGGGTTGTTTGCTTACATACTCCTGGACCCAGTGCTGTTATAGCCCAGCTGTGCAGAGCAGCTTGGCCCATCAAGGGCAGAGTCAAGCTTGGATGAATCAGCCACAAACTATGGATCACTGGTAGCTTTGAACAGGCTGCTGAAGGGCAAGACATGGACAGTACCTGACACTGATGTACACCAGACTCAGACTACAATAGAGCCGTATCCATAGGGAGAACCCAGCAGACAAGCACTAAACTCTGCTGAGATGAATTCCACTGTGTTCTTTTTCATTATTTTTGTTATTTTTCATAACCTTTTCATTAATTTTTTTCTTTTTTCTTAACTTTATTGGTCTATTTTTGTCATAGCTCTTATTTACTCTTATTATTGATTAGTCAACCATTCCCTTCTTTCTTTTCCTTATTTTTGTGATTCTTTCTCTTTCTGTGTCCATTTTTCCTGTTTTTCTCTTTCCACTCATTATTTTTATTCATTCTCCTCCCTTTTTCCCTCTTGCAATCACGTTTCTCTTTGGTGTTCTCTTATACTTTTTCTTATTTCACCCTTTCCCTAATATTCCTTTTCCCTTTCCACTTTAAGCATTCTCTGATCTTTTGTTATTGAATTTGTGGTTGTGGTTGGGGGGATGGGGGTTTACTTATTTTGGTTTCTTTTTTGTGTTGTTTTGCTTTGTTCAGCAAGCCCCTGTACAACAGCATACAAGATGTGGTGGGGGGCCAAGCCTCTCAGTAGTCAACTGGAGGGGAGACCACACCAATGAACAAGCTAACAACCAGAACCAAAATACAACAGGACAACCCACATAACCCACACAAAGAGCATTCTTGAAGCATCCAGATAGGACATCAAGGAGTCTGCACCACTGGGTACAATAGGACTTCTACCAAATAAGTCTACCCCACAAGACAGGGAGTCAAAGCAGATCTATATGAAACATAGAAACAAACAAAAAGAGACAGCTAAAATGAGGGGAACAAAGAACCTCCAAATGAAAATAAAGGAGGAATTCCTAGAAAAAGAGTTAAGTGAAATTGAAGTGAGCAAATGATCAGACATTGAGTTCAAAGTAATGGTTATAATGATGCTCAAGGAACTCAGGGAGTACTATAAGAAATTTAGTGAAAACTACATCAACATGAAAAAGGACATAGGAACTATGAATAAGAATCAGATGGAAATGAAGAATACAATATCTGAAATGAAGAATACACTAGAAGAAATTAAAAACAGGCTAGATGTAGCAGAAGATCAAATCTGTGATTTGGAAGGCAAGGTAGAAAAAGACACCCAGTTAGAGCAACAAAATGAAAACATACTTAAAAGGAATGAGGAGCATGTAAGGTAGCTTGGAACAACATGGAAGATAAAAATATTTGAATTACAGGGATAACCGGAGAAGAAAAGGAGCAAGGGATAGAAAATATATTTGAAGAAATAATGACAGAAAAATTTCCCAATTGGTGAAGGGAAAAATCATACAAGTTCAGGAATCCCGATCAAGATGAATCTAAAGAGGCCTACACCAAGACACATCACAATTAAAATGGCAAAGTTTAAATACAAAAAGGGATTCCTAAAGGCAGAAAGAGAGAAACAATTAGTTACCTAGAAAGGAGCTATGATAAGGCTGTCAGCTGACTTCTCAACAGATATAATACAGGCCAGAAGGGATTGGCATAAATTATTCCAAGCAATAAAAAACAAAGACCTGGAACCAAGACTAATCTATCCACCAAGGCTCTCACTTAAGAGGAAAAATAAAGAGCTTTCCAGACAAAAAAAAAAAAAAAAAAAGGCTGAAGGAGTACATTTCCACCAAACTAGCATTGTAGCAGGTGCTAAAGACACTGCTTGGAGAAGAAGAAAAAATAGAGAAAAAGACAGGTACAAAGGGAAAAATAGCAGTGAGTAAGTACCTATCAATAATAACCTTAAAGGCAAATAGATTGAATGCCCCAATCAAAAAACATAGAGTAGTAAAGGGAGAAGATGGCAGCGGAGTAGGTAGCAGTGTTATCTGCTTGCTCCTATTGCAGAAAGGCTTAAAGTACAAACATGGAAACGAGTGAGTGAATGTGAATTTCGGACAATGGGAGCAGGGAAGGGAGTGCAAGAGAGGAGTGGAAAATGGCAAAAGGCTCACCCGTGCTCTCAAGGGGAGTCACTGGGCCAACCAGCTCAGTTGCTGCCCACCCCTCAGCCCAGTTCTGCTTACTGCATGGCACCCCAGGGGGCAGCTGCAGACCAGGCTCACTGGCCCAGATCTGCCTGGAAACTGCTGCTTGCCATAGGTGCTGGGACCAGTGGAATCCCAGAGGGAGAGAATAGGAAGGTTTCCTTGAAACAGCCAGAGGTGCAGGAGGATGGCGAGTGGCCCAGACTGTGGGAAGCTGTGTGAACTGAGTCTGGGTGGGGAACCCCTGGACTGGCAGGTCTGAGCTGGGGGCCTCATGCCCCGGGTGCACACATCGCAGCGCCACTGAACAGAAAGGAGCGGAGCTGGGCCAGGAGAGCTGCGACAGAAATGCGGGCTTGGTGGGGGCCCCAGGTGGGCCGGCAGTGTGCACAGATGAACAGTGAGACACTATCAGCCAGGGATGGACACAGCCCGGTGCTGTGGCTTGGAGCATAGAGACTTCTTGGGAGGAGGAGCAAAGACAGGACCCAAGGCTGGGCAGGGACTAGGAACATGTGCACTGGCTTGCCAACACAGCAGCATTGCTAAAGAAGTCTGAGGACTGCTGGAGGGTGCTGCAGGACAAGTGGGGAGAAAACCAACTCTGTGGCTCACAACAGATAGTTACAACAGGCCCCCGAGGGAGAGAAAAGCAGCCACAGAAACTAGCCAGAGCTCCTCACAGCCAGTCAACCAGGAAAAAAATTGAAACACATGGAATTTTGACCAGGTGTGGATCCAGAAAAATAAAACTGCACACAAAAGCTGAACTGAGTAAAAACTTTCTTTTAAATTTAAATTTAAATTTTTTAAATTTTTTTCCTTTTTCTCTTTAAACTATCACTTTAATCTGTTTCATACCATCTCTCCCTCCCATCCTTCATCTTTAATTTTTGTTTGTTTGTTTGTCTGTTTTGTTTAGCCTCCTTTTCACACTAAATATATAGCATATAACGACTATATAAATATAATACTATACAACCACTTTCTTACTGTATCCTGCATTCTTCCCTCTCTCTTTCTTTTATTATTAACATACAATGTAAATATTACTTACTGTCTTGCACAGTCTTAACACTACTTGCTACTATTATAACTCTATCATCCTCCCTCTCAAAAATTATCTTTTTCTACATTTAAAACAACTCTTATCTGTTTCTCCTATAGTATAATAGCCCTATATTAATACTGGCCCAATTGATGCCAATAGTGGGATAGAGGATGGCGGATATCTTAGAGAGTGTGGGTTCCTTCCCTGGGTTGTGTGTTTATGTTTTTAACAGCATCTCCACAAAAGAACTCAAGACAAGGTGGGCAGAGTGACTCTCAATCCACTAGCCAGAGGGAAGGTCTCACCAATGAGCATCTGAAATATAACCAGACAGCATAAACAAATGACATAAAGGGTACCCCAAGAACATCAGGCTCAGGAGATCAAAGAGACTGTACCACTGAAACCCCTAAATCTCCTATAAAAAAATCTCATACCACAAAGGAGGAAAATCAAAGCAGACAATCCAAAAAAACAAGAAGAATCCAACATGGAAAGACACAGAAACAACCTCTCAATGAAAGGGAAAGAGGAATCCCCAGAAAGAGAGGTAGATGGAATACACATAACCCAAATGTCAGACATGGAATTCAAAAGTATGGTGGTGAAGAAGCTCAATGTACTCGACAACATAAAAAATAACTATGACAACCTCCAAGGAAGTTACCAATAGCTCCAAGAAAATTAGAGGAAACTTACAGAGAACTAAACCAGCATAAAAAAGGACATAGAAACTATTAATAAGAACCAGGAAGAAATGAAGAATACAATCTCTGAACTGAAAAACACAGTAGAATCAAACAAAAGCAGGCTAAACAAAGCAGAGCATCACATTAGTGAGTTAGAGGACAATGTAGAATAAAATTCCCAGATAATACAACAAAAGGAAAAAAGATTGAAAAGTTTGAAGAAAGTCTATGGGAATTACAGGATAACATGATACAAAATGATATCCAGATTATTGAAATAAAAAAGGGAGAAGAAGAAGAACAAGGAATAGAGAAGATAATACAAGTAATGACAGAAAATTTTCCTACCCTGAAGAGAGAAAAAGTCATGCAAGTCCAAGAAGCACAGAGAGCCCCGATGAAGAGGAACCCCAAAAGTACCACTCCAAGGCACATCATAATTAAAATGTCAACATTCAAAGACAAAGAGAGATTTCTAAAAGCAGCAAGAGAAAAAGAGCAAATAACATAAAAGGGAGCTCTGATAAGGCTATCAACTGATTTCTAAACAGAAACAATAAAAGCCAGAAGGAAATAGTCGAAAATATTTCAAGCAATGAAAAACAAAGGCCTACAACCAAGAATACTCTACCCAGCAGGCTCTCATTAAAAATGGAAGGTGAAATAAGGAGTTTCTCAGGCAAAGGAAACTAAAAGAATACATCTCCACAAAACCAGCATTGCAAGAGTTGCTAAAGGGAATGTTATAAGAGAAAGAAGAAAAAATAAGAGAAGGAGAGGAACACAGGTACAAAGGGAAATGAATAAATATATGTCAATAACAACTTTAAATGTAAATGGATTAAATGCTCCAATTAAAAGACATAGCGTAGTGGAATGGATAAGAAAGCAGGACCAACATATTTTCTGTCTCTAAGAAACACACCTCAAAACAAAAGACTTACACAGATTGAAAGTGAAGAGATAGAGAAAAATATTCCAAGCAAATGGACATGAAAAAAAAGTTGGGGTAACAATACTCATATCAGACAAAACAGGTTTCTAAGCAAGGGCCATAAAAAGAGACAAAGAAGGACATTTCGTAATACTTAAGGGAACAATCCATCAGGAAGATATAACACTGATAAACATATGTGCACCCAACATAGGAACACCCAAATAAATAAAGAAAATACTAGAAGACCACAAGAAGGATATTAACAGCAACACACTCATAGTAGGAGACTTTAACACTTTATTATCAACACTAGACAGATCTTCGAAGCAAAAAAACACCAAGGATATACAGGTACTGAACAACACACTAAACCACATGGACTTAACTGATATATATAAAACATTTCACCCCTAAAAGCAAAATATATATTCTTTTCAAATGCACATGGGACATTTTCAAAGATAGACCACATGCTATGACACAAAACAAGCATCAACAAATTCAAGAAAATTGAAATCATATCAAGCATCTTTTCAGACCACAATGCCTTGAAACTAAAAATCAACCTCAGAGAAAAAAATCAAAGACATTCAAACTCATGGAGAATGAATAACATGCTATTAAATAACAAATGGGTTAACAATGACATTAAAGAAGAAATCAAGAATTTTCTGGAAACTAATGACAATGAACACATAACAGCCCAAAACCTATGGGATACAGCAAAAGCTGTCCTAAGAGGGAAGTTCATAGCAATATAGGTATATCTGAAAAGAACTGAAGAATCTCTAATAAAAAATCTAACCCTAAAGCTAAAAGAACTAAAAAAACAACAACAAACAAAGACTAGGGCAAGAAGAAGGAAGGAAATCATAAAGATCAGAGCAGAATTAAATGACATAGAGACCAAACAAACAATTTAAAAGATCAACAAAACTAGGAGCTGGTTCTTTGAAAAAATAAACAAAATCTACAAGCCTCTAGGTAGGCTCATCAAGAGAAAAAGAGAAAAGACCCAAATAAACAAAATCAGAAATGAAGGAGGAGAAATCACGACTGATACCACAGAAATACAAAGGATTGTAAGAAATTACTACAAGCATCTGTATGGTAAGCAATTTGACAACCTAGAAGAAATGGACAAATTTCTAGAAACATATAACCTTCCAAAACTGAATCAAGAAGAAGTAGAAAGTCTCAACAGACCAATAACAAAGAAGGAAATTGAAACGGTAATCAAAAATCTCCTGGCACACAAAAGCCCTGGACCGGATGGCTTCACAGGCAAATTTTACAAAATATTTAAGGAAGAACTAACTCCTACCCTCTTCAAACTATTCCAAAATATCCAAAAACACGAAAAACCCAGGGATGCAAGGATGGTTTAATATTTGCAAATCAATAAATGTAGTACATCACCTAAACAAAATGAAAGACAAAAATCACATGATCATATGACTAGATACAGAAAAACCATTTGATAGAGTACAACACCCAGTTATGAAGAAAACACTCAGCAAAGTGGGAATAGAGGGAGCATACCTTAACATAATTAATGCTGTATATGAGAAACCTGAAACCAACATCATATTTAATGGACAAAAACTGAAAGAATTCCCCCTGAAATCAGGAACAAGAAAAGACTGTTCACTATCTCCACTCCTATTTAACATAGTTTTGGAAGTCCTAGCCACAGCAATCAGACAAGAAAAAGAAATAAAAGGCATTCAAATTGAGAAAGAAGAAGTAAAACTATCATTATATACAGATGACATGATAGTATACATACAAAACCCTATAAACTCCACTAAAACCTACTTATATAATAAGCGAATTTGGCAAAATAGCAGGGTACAAAATAAATATACAGAAATCTAAGGCATTTCTGTGCACCAACCATAAATTATCAGAGACAGAGACAAAAAAGAAAATACCATTTACTATAGCAACAAGAAAAATAAAGTACCTAGGAATAAACTTAACCAAAGAGATAAAAGACCTGTACTCTGAAAATTATGTAACATTGAAGAAAGAAATTAAGGAAGATACAAATAAACGGAAGCAAATACCATGTTCATGGATGGAAAGAATCAATATCATCCAAATGGCCATACTACCCAAATCAATTTACAGATTTAATGTAATCCCTATTAAAAAACCAATGAGATATTTCACAGACCTAGAACAAACACTCCAAAAATTCATATGGACCCAAAAAAGACCTCGAATAGCAAAAGCGATCTTGAGACAGAAGAACACAGCAGGAGGAATCAAAATACCAGACATCAAAAAATACTACAAAGCCATGGTGATCAAAACAGTCTGGTACTGGCATAAAAACAGACATATAGATCAATGGAACAGAATAGAGAGTCAAGAAATAAATCCAGGAACATACGGTCAACTAATATTTGATAAAGGAATAAGGAACATAAAATGGAGTGAGAAGAGCCTCTTCAACAAATGGTGCTGGAAGAACTGGACAGGGACGTGCAAAAAAATTAAACTAGACCACCAACTTATGCCACACACGAGAATAAACTCAAGATGGATCAAAGACTTAAATGTAAGCTGTGACACCATAAAAGTCCTAGAGGAAAACATAGGCAGGACAATTTCAGATATCCCACATAGCAATATTTTCATGGATACATCTCCTAAGGCAAGAGATAAAGAAAAAACAAATGGAACTACATCAAACTAAAGAGTTTCTGCTCAGCAAAAGAAAACATCAGCAAGATGAAAGGGAAACCAACCATATGGGAAAACATATTTGCCAATGACATCCCAGACAACGGACTGACCTCCAAAATATAGAAAGAGCTTATATGACTCAACATCAGAAAAACAGACAACTCAATTAAAAAATGGGCAAAGAACCTAACAAACAGAAGAGGACATACAGAAGGTCCATAGGCACATGAAAAAATGCTCAACATTACTAGCCATCAGAGAGCTGCAAATAAAAACCACAATGAGATACCACTTTACCCCTGGCAGAATGACCATCATCAACAAATCAACAAACAAGAAGTGCTGGTGAGGATGTGGAGAAATAGGAACCCTACTGCACTGTTGGTGGAGATGCAGACTAGTGCAGCCACTATGGAAAACAGTATGAAATTACCTCAACAAACTAAAAATGGAACTGCCTTTTGAACCAGGGATCCCATTGCTAGGATTATACCCTAAAAATCCTTAAACCCTAATTCAAAAGAATTTATCCACCCCTTGTTTATAGCAGCACTATTTACAATAGCTAATTGCTGGAAACAGCCTAAGGGCCTACCTGTAGATGAGTGGATCAAAAAACTGTGGTACATTTACCCAATGGAATACTATGCAGCAGAAAGAATAAAGGAACTCCTGCCATTTGCGACAACATGGATGGAACTAGAGAGAATTACGCTTAGTGAAATAAGCCAGGCAAAGAAAGAAAAATATCATATGATATCTCCAAATACAGGAAACTAAGGAACAACACAAACAAATGAACTAAGTAGAACAAGGAACAAAATAACAGTTATTAGGGGGTGGAGAGAGGGGTGATGGAGAGAAGGGGGATAAGTAAGGAAGGGTTTAATCAAAGAACATGTATAAATGAATCATGGACATGGACAACGGGGAGGGATATAATTGTGGGAGAAGGGGTGGGCTGGTTGGGGGTAGCAATCGGGAAAAAAATTGGACAACTGTAACTGAAAAACCAAAAAATAAAATTAAAAAAAAAAAAGACAGAGTAGCTCAATGTATAAGAAAACATGATCCATATATATGTTGTCTACAAGAGACTCACCTCTGAACAAATGATTTACACAGGTTGAAAATGAAGGGATGGAAAAAATATTCCATGCAAATAGAGATGAAAAAAAAAAAAAAAAGCTGGGATAGCAATACTTCTAAAAAAATAGACTTCAAAACAAAGGCCATAATAACAGACAAAAAGGAACACTACAGAATACTTAAATGTGTGGTCCAACATATCTGCACTCAATATAGAAGCACCTAAATATATAAAGAAAATCTTGGAAGACTTTAGAAAGAGACCTACAACAATGCAGTCAAAGTAGGAAATTTAACACCATACTGTCAACAATGGACATATATCCCAGACAAGAAAATCAAAAAATTTATAGCAGCACTAAAAGAAATAATCGATCAAATGGACTTCATTGATATCTAGAGGACATTTCACCCAACGAAGCAATAAATACATTCTTCTCAAAAGCACATGGATCATTCTCAATAATAGGCCACATAATAGGATACAAAATAAGCCTTAACAAATTCAAGAAAATTGAGATATTATCAATCATTTACTTGGATCACAGTGGCCTGAAACTAGAAATCAACCCCAAGGGAAAACCTCAAAAACATTTAAATACATTGAAGGTAAATAACATGTTATTAAATAATGAGTGGGTTAACAATGAGATCAAGGAAGAAATAAGAAAGTACCTCGAAACAAATGAAAACAAACACAAAACCTATGGGACACAGTAAAAGCAGGCTTAAGAAGGAAGTTCATAACATTATAGTCCTACATAAAGAAGATAGAAGTATCTCAAATAAACAACCTAACCCTGCACCCGAAAGTACTAGAAAAACAACAACAACAAAAGCCCAGAACAAGTAGAAGGAAGGAAATAATCGAAATCATAGTAAAAATAAGTGACATAGACCTAAAAAAAAAAATTCAAAAGATCAATAAATCCAGGAACTGGTCTTCTGCAAAAAAAAAAAAAAAAAACAAACACAAAATTGACAAACCTTTACAGACTCATCAAGAAAAAAAAAAAAAAAAAGAAGAGGGGAGTGGATGATGGCGGCAGAGTAAGGGCAGTGTTCTCAGCTCCCTCCTGTTAAGGAGAGACTCCAGGAACAAATGCGGAGAGGAGTGACTGAGTGAGTGTGGATCTCCGATAGCGTGAACAGGGAGGAGAGCGTGGGAGCAGCGTGGAGGGGAGTGGAGGGGTTTACCACACACTGCAGGCTGAGTCATTCCGGGACCTGGTGCGTCTGCAGTACCAAGCCGGAGAGCTCACTAGCCGAGAGCTATTTGGAGGCTACCCCTGCTAGGGGCACACCAATAAGTGAATTCTTGTAGGGAGTTAGGGAGAGGATTTGACTGAAAAAGCCAGAGGAGTGAGAGAACAGTGAACAACCAGGACTGGGAGAAACTGTGTGATCTGAGTCTAGAGGGAAAAACTTCCTCAGCTGCAACCTCTGACCGAAAGCTTGGCATTCTGGGCATGCGCAGCACTTGCAATAGGGCCCTGCAGAACAAAGGGACAGTTTTGGGGCAAGGAGACAGGCCGCACAGAAAAGCTGCTGCGGAACTCCTGACCAGAGGAGAGCTCCTGAGCAAAAGAGCAGTGCATGCCCCTGGCGCTTCGAGCGATCGCACTAGAATCCCACAGAACAAAAGGCGGGTTTTGAACTAGGAGAGAAATAGGGCGTGCAGGGCGTGTAAGTAGGGAAGAGAGTGGAGGCGGTGGTTCTGGAGTGGAGACGGTATTAGGGCGGGGAGAAGGGCCCACAGGGAAAGGCTGCTGCGGAGCTCGACTGGCGGAGAGCTCCTGGATAGGAGAGCACTGCGCTGACCGACCACACTAGAATCCTGCAGAACAAAGGGGCGGGAAGAGAGATAGAGTGCGCAGGCCTATAGACAGGGAAGGAGGGTGCAGGGTGCAGGGAAGCAAGAGGGGGAAAAAGTGAGACAACTGTAATGGAAAAACAAACAAAAAAATTTTTTTTAGTAGGGGAAAAAGGAACATATGAAGAATGGAAACGCCAGTTCAGTGAACATTAGGACAAAGATTTTCCTTCACATTGTATATTTTTCTCCCTATCTGATCCCTCCAGAGTTTGGCATTCTAAACAAGTAAGTATTGACATAAGTTTCTTTGCATAAAACTAATAAGACCAGTTGTTAATAGAGGTTCCTTTTTTTTTTTTTTTTTTTTGACCAAGTCTTTGACTGAAATGTCAAGCCTAAAGGAGACATGCTTGGGCTCAGGTTGTAACCAAAAAGCTCTGAGGAACTGGGAATGACTTTCAAAGGTAATAAAAGCCCACAAGATAAAAGGCCTGGTACCATGGTTGGTTGTGCGGTCCACAGCAATCTTTCCAGGGAAGGTACAAAGGTTGTTTTCCTGAAAGATGGCTAGAGGGGACCTTAAGGCACAATGAAAAACCAGAAAGACTTGGAAAGGACAGGTGTGTACAGGCAAGGCTGAATGCCAGGTATGTGGCCCAGCTTCTGTGCCCTGAAGAGCAGACTGAGGGTCACCCTAAATGTTCCTTGGGTAAATTCCAGCAAAGCAGAACTAAAGATCATAATTGATCATTTGCTGCTCTTATTGTGTTTATGCAAATGGGCAAGATAAACTAAAAATGGACTTAATGTAGCCCCTTTAATGACAAGAAGGGTAATCTTAGGGAGAAAAATCATTATTCAAGGAAAATCACAGTGATCAGTGGTAGACTATAAAGTAGTGCAGCTAACCGTCTTAAAAGTTTCTTTTAATTTAAAATATGTTTTCGCTTGAAAGTTAAACTATGTCTGTGATATCATCAAAGATATTTAAGTTGCAGGCAAGTAGAATGTCAAGTGCCTTGCAACTGGATGTCTTCCCAATAAGACAGTCTTACAGATTTAGAGACTTGTTTGTGGGTTATGTTATATAAATTAACATGTGTTTTCTGTTTTCAAAGGGCATAAGCCTATGATCTCATTACCTGAGTGGTTGTCTGTACGTATAAGCCTCACTTAATCCTCTCTGCAGCGTTGCCTCCTGAGACTCAACGGTTTGGCTGAACTAAATGGCTGGGTTGGTGAAGAATGGGGTGGTCTGTGGGCTTCACTTTAAAACTGGTTTTCCTTTTCTATCTTAATGGCTTCGACAGAAAGGATCCAGAAGTCTGAGAGGGGGGAAATCTAAACTGTTTCCCTCAGCCCAAACTAAGTATAATGGGCAAAAGGGTTTTGGACAGGTGAGATGTGCCTAGCACACCTTCCTCCAAAGAAGTTCTTTTTTTTATTTTTTCCCCTAATGTGGAACATTGAAAACTTAATCCCTGCCTTTTGTCATCTAATAGTTATGGATTCAATGATGTCTTTTAACCCTTTTTGCCAAATCTGTTGCCCCAGAACACAACAAGGATGCCAGCCTGTTAAACCAAGCATGCCGTTTTCCGGAGACAGCCAACTGACCTGGAGTCTGCACAATCCTTCCCCATGTGGGAAGGCCACCCTCCCCTCCACACCCTCACTCTTATTAGGGATTTCTGGACCCAAGGGTAGGTAGGACAATGACCATGTCCAGCTTGAAGCAGCTAGAGGAGCTTGAGACCTTTGCCCATTGTCCTTTATAAGATTACAAAGGGTTTTAATATCTGAGAAGCAGGGATAGTTCTTTTTTATTGTTAAAACAATTAATTAATCACATATTTACTAAAAAAAGAGAGAGAGAGAAGAAGAAGAAGAATATATGAAAGGGTGAAGTGGGAAAGCTTGTATGTACGAACCATGGGTATGGACTTGGGGGGGGATTGCTGGGGGAGGGAGATGCTGGGTCGAGGGGAGTAAAGGGGAGAAATTGGAACTATTGTAACAATATAATCAATAAAATACATTTAAAAAAAGAAAAAAGAAAAAAGAAAAAAAATAAGGATATAAATAAATAAAATCAGAAATGAAAGGGAGAAGTAACCACTGATACCAAAGTAATACAAAAGATTGTAAGAAATTTTTATGAACATCAATGCCAAGAAATTGGACAGCTTAGGTGAGATGGATAAATTTCTAAAAACATATAATGTTCCAAAATTGAATAAGGAAGATGCAGAAAGCCTGATTAGACAGATAGCAATTAGCAAAATTGAAGCAATAACCAAAAATCCCCAAGAATACATCTTTACCACATCAACACTGCAAGTGATGCTAATGGCACTGGTTTAAAAAGAAGAAAAGGAGAAACATAAGAAGTATGAGAGGGCAAGGAGAAGGAGGAGGAAGGAAGAGAGAGAGAGAGGAACACAGGTACCAAAGGAAAAAATGTCAATGAACAAGTATCTATCAATAATAACCTTAAACGTAAATGGATTAAATGCACCAATCAAAAGACATAGGGTAGCTGAATGGATAATAAAACATGGCCCACATATATGCTATCTACAAGAGACCTACCTTAGAACAAAATCTCTGCACAGACTGAAAGTGAAGGGATGGAAAAAATGTTTCAAACAAATGGACATAAAAAAAAACTGGGGTAGCAAAACTTTTATTAGCCAAAACAGATTTCACAATAAAGCCCATAACAAGAGACAAAGAAGTACATTTCACAATACTTAAGGGAACAATCCATCAAGAAGATATAACCCTGGTAAACATATATGCACCCAACATAGGAGGACCTAAATACATAAAGAAAATATTGGAGAATTTTAACAAGGAGATTGATAGCCATACAGTCATCATAAGAGAATTCAAAACCCCACTATCAACAATTGACATATTCCAAACAAAGAATCAACAAGGACAGTCTGGCATTGAACAAGACACTTAATCAAAAGAACTTAATTGATATTTACAGAACATTTTACCCCAAAGAAGCAAAATATACATTCTTTTCAATACACATAGATCATTTTCAAAGATAGCTCACATAGTAGGACACAAAACAAGCCATAACAAATTCAAGACAATTGAAATATAAAGCATCTTCTTAGATCACAATGGCTTCAAACTAGACCAACCTCAAGCAAAAAAACTCAAAAACATTTACAGACATGAACACTGAATAACATGCTATTAAATAATGAATGAGTTAACAATAAAATCAAGGAAGGTATCAAAAAGTATCTGAAAATAACCATACAACAACCCAAAACCTAAGAGACACAGTGAAGGCTACCCAGAGAGGGAAGTTCATAGCAATACAGGCCTACCTAAAGAAGATAGAAAAATCTTAAGTAAACAACCTAACCCTACACCTGAAAAAACTAGAGGAACAACAACAACAACAAAAAGCCCAGACTGCGTAGAAGAAAAGAAATTATATCAGAGCAGAACTAAATGACATAGAGACTAAAAACACAATCGAAAGAATTAATGAAACCAGAATATGGTTCCTTGAAAAGATTGACAAATCTTTAACCAGACTCATCAAGAAAAAAAAAAAAAGAGTACCCAAATAAATAAAATCAGAAACAAAAGAAGTAACAACCAATGCCACAGAAATACAAGGGTAGTAAGAAATTACTATAAACATACACATGCCAATAAATTGGACAACCTATGCAAATCATATAAATTTGTAGAAACATACCATCTCCCAAAACTGAATCAAGAAGAAGCAGAGACTTCTGGCCAAGATGGAAGTCTAGACAGAAATGCTGTATCTACCTCCACAACTAAGAAGAAATACAACTACCTCAAAACTAGAGACACCAGAATTCCAAAAAGTCGAGCTGCATGGAAGTCCAAAAAACAAAGATAAAAAGAAGAAATACTCATCCAGAACAGGTAGGAGGGGTGGAGCTGGGGTGGAGCAGACGTGGCGTGGTGGTGGCAGCAGCAGGCTTCCAGAAAGCGCAGTCACACGTTTTAAAAAGTCAAGAGAGACACCTGGGGAGCACTACCAGAACCAGACCAGACCACGAAGCTCACCATCACAGTGCCTGGGAATATAAAGCCTCATTGCTTTTGACTGTGCAATCCATGGGGGCTGAGACAGAGGAAGAAACTGCCCATCTCTCAGCAGAGTCCGTTTGTTTAAAGGGCTCCAACAGACCTAAAAACACCCACTCTGGAAATAACACCCAGGGCAACAACAAGAGAGCTTCCAGTCCCATACAAAGTGGAAGAAGTGTCTGGTAAAGGGGTGAATGCTGAGCAAGGAACATTGTTCCCTCTCAGACCCCTCCACCACATACAGAACCACAACGTGGTGAAACAGGTTGCCCTGTATTGACTAATACCCAAGGCTCCGCCCCTTACAATGTAACAGTAGTAACACCTCTACCTAAGACATAGAGGCAAACAAACACAGGAACCTGTCAAGATGAAGAGACAGAGAAATATGGCCCAGAGGGAGAACAGATCAAGGTTCCAGTGGGAGAAGTAAGTGATGAGGAGAGATCCAATCTAACAAATGCAGAGTTCAAAACACTGGTGAAAAAATGCTCACAGGCTTGACCCATAAGCTTAAGTACAGCAAATGCATAAGGGATGAAGTGAAGCTATGCTAAATGAAATGAAAGAATATCCACACAAAACCAGTGGTAAAGGGAAGGAAACCAGGATTCAAATCAATGATTTGGAACATAAGGAGGAAAACAACAGTCAACCAGTACAGAATAAGGAAACAAGAATTGAAAAAATTAGGAGAGGCTTAGGAACCTCTGGGACAACTTTAAACATGCCAACATCTGAACCATAAGGGTGCCAGTAGGAGAAGAGGAAGAGCAAGAAATTGAAAACTTATGTGAGAAAATAATGAAGGAAAACTCCCCGTATTTGGCAAAGAATATAGCTGTACAAGCCCAGGAAGCACAGAGTTCCAAACAAATTAGACCCAAAGAGGACCACACCAAGACGCATCATATTTAAAATGCCAAAGGTTAAAGATAAAGAGAGAATCTAAAAAGTAGCAAGAGAAAAACATAGAGCTACCTACAAAGGGATGCCTTTGAGACTATGAGCTGATTTCTCAAAAGAACCTTTGCAGGCAAAAGGGACTGGCAAAAAGTATTCAAGGTGATGAAAAGCAAGGACTTACGACCAATATTACTCTATCCAGCAAAGCTATCATTTAGAATGGAAGGGCAGATAAAGTGCTTCCCAGACAAGGTAAAGATAAAGGAGCTCATCATCACCAAGCCATTATTGTATGAAATGTCAAAGGGACTTACTTAAGAAAAAGAAGATCAAAATTATGAACATTAAAATGACAAAAAACTTGCAACTGCCAACAACTGAATCTAAAAAACACAAACAAAATCCAACTAAGCAAACCAGAATAGGAACAGAATCATAGATATGGGGATCATTTGGAGGCTTATCAGCTGGGAGGGGGAAGGGAGAGAAATGGGGAAATGGTGCAGGGATTAAGGAGCATAACTGATAAATACAAAATAGACGGGGATGTTAAGAATGACATAGGAAAGGGTGAAGCCAAAGAACGTATATGCATGACCCATGGCCATGAACTAAGGTGGGTGGGATTACTGGAGAGAAGAGAGGTACAGGCAGAGGGGAGAAAAGGGGAAAAAATTAAAACTACTGTAATAACATAATCAATATAATATACTTAAAAAGAAAAAGAAAAGAAGAAGGAAGCCTTAACAGACTGATAACAACTAGTGAAATTGAAGCAGTAATAAAAAAAACTCTAAGCACACAAAATCCTTGAATCTGATGGCTTTATGGGCTAATTTTACCAAATATTTGAAGAAGAACTAACACCTATTCTTTTCAAACTGTTCGAAAAAAATTCAAGAAGTAGGAAGACTCCCAAACTAGGCTTACAAGACCAGTATTATTCTAAATCCAAAACCAGGTAAATAAATAGCAAAGAAAGAAAATTACAGGCCAATATCTCTGATGACCATAGATGCTAAAAGCCTCAACAAACTTCTGGCAATCTGGATCCAGCAAAACATTAAACAGATCATAAGCCATGGTCAAGTGGGATTCAAGGGATGCAAGGATGATATAACATTTGCAAATCAATCAATGTAATAAGTCACATAAAGAAATGAAAGACAAAAATTACATAAGCGTATCAATTGATGCTGCAAAAGCATTTAGCAAAATCCGGCACCCATTTATGATTAAAAGAAAAAAAAGAAACCTCAACGAAGTGGGAACAGAGAGCATACCTCAACATAATACAGGCCATATACAGGACACCTACTGCTAACATCATACTCAATGGGTGAAACTAAAAGCATTTCCCTTGAGATCAGGAACTAGACGGGGGTGCCACTCTGACTGAATATAGTACTGGAAGTTTTAGTCACAAAAATTAGACAAAAAAAAAAAGGCATCCAAATTAGAAAGAGGAGGTAAAACTCATTTTATGCAGACGACATGATATGGTACACAAAAAACCCAATAGGCTCCACCAGAAAACTATTCAGTCTGATAAGTAAATTTGGCAAAGCAGTGGGATTCAAAGATAATATTCAGAAATCAGTGGCATTCTTGCACACCAACAATGAAGTATTAGAAAGAGAAACTAAGGAGAAAAAATCCCATTTACAATAGCAACAAGAAAAATAAAGTACCTAGGAATAAATTTAACCAAAGATGTAAAAGACCTGTACTCAGAAAACTATAGAACACTGAAGAATGAAATTGAGGAAGATACAAATAAATGGAAGCATATACAGTATTCCCTCACTAATCGTGGGTATTACATTCTAGATGCCCCCACGATAGGAGAAAATCAGCAAAGTAGGAACCTTACATTTATTTTAGTATTTATATATATTTTAAGGCTTTATAAACCCTTCCCACACACCTATAAACCATTCCCAGTCCCTTATTAACCTTTTCCACACTTTAAAAACACTGCTTGTATTCTTAAACATATTCTACACCCTTAAGCCTATGTAACTTTAACAACATACATATACAGTATTGCAAAATCCCATGATACAGCGAAAAATCTACAATAAATAATAAAGTATATTTTAAAAGTATATTTGATTATGTTGTTACAGTATTTCCAATTTTTTTCCCCTTTGCTCCCCTCTGGTGAGTACCCACCTTCCCTCCAACAATCCCACCCCCTTAGTTCATGTCCATGGGTCATTCATATAAGTTCTTTGGCTTGATCCTTTCCTATATTATTATTAACTTCCCCTGTCTATTTTGTACCAACTAATTATGCTTCTTAATCCCTGCACCATATCCCCATTTCTTCCCCTACCCCCTCCCAGCTGATAACCCTCCAAATGATCCCCATACCTATGATTCTGTTCCTATTCTGGTTTGCTTAGTCAGATTTTGTTCTTATTTTTTAGATTCATTGGTTGATAATTTTGGGTTTGTTGTCATTTTAGTGTTCATAATTTTTTTCTTAAGTAAGTCCCGTTGAAATTTCATATAATACTAGCTTGGTGACGATGAGCTCCTTTACCTTTACCTTGTCTGGGAAGCTCTTCATCTGCCCATCCATTCTAAATGATAGCCTTGTTGGATAGAGTTATCCTGGTTGCAGGTTGCCTTTCATCACATTGAATACTGCTTGCCAGTCCCTTCCTGCTTGCAAAGTGTCCTCTGAGAAATCAGCTGATAGTCCTATAGGCACCCCCCTGTAGGCAACTCTCCACCTGTCTCTTGCTGCCCCCAGGAACCTCTCTTTATCTTTCACCTTTGACATCTCAATGATGACGTGTCCTGGTGTGGACCCCTCTGGGTCCAGCTCGCCTGGACCCTCTGTGCTTTCTGGACCTGTATGTGCATCTCCTTCACAACATCTGAGAAGTTTTTCTCATTTTTTTCAATTCTTGCTTCTTCATTTTGCACCAGTTGCCAGTTTTTTTCTTTCTTATGTTCCAAATCATTGATTTGAACCCCAATTTTTTTCTCTTTACCATTGGTTTTGGGTGGATTTTCTTTTACTTCACTGAGCATAGCCTTCACTTCTTCTCTTATGTGTTTGCTGTACTTAAGCATAACTGTCAAGTCTGTGAGCATCTTTATCACCAGTGTTATAAACTCTGCATCTGTTTGGTTGTCTATCTCCTCATCTGTGAGGGTGGCTATCTCCTCGTCACTTAGTTCTTCCACTGGAACCTTGATCCGTCCGCTTTGGGCCATACTTCTCTGTCTCCTCGTTCTTACAGGCTCCTGTGCTTATTTGCCTCCAGGTACCAGGTAGAGCTGTTGCTCCTGTTACATTGTAAGGGGAGGAGACTTAGGGATTCATCTGTTAAAGGCGACTTGTTTCACCACGTTGTGGGGCTGTACATGGGGTAGGGGTTCGAGAGGAAACAATGCCACCTGTCCAGCATTTGCCCCTTTTACAGGTACCTCTCCAACTTCCACATGGGAATGGCACCTCTCTAGCTGTTGCCCTGGCTGTTGTTCCCAGAGTGGATGGGTCTGTGGACATTCTAGGACCCTAGGGGCCCTTTAAACAAGCAGGCTCTGCTGAGAGACAGGCAGTTTCTGCCTCCACCTCAACCCCCACTAGTCTTCACAGTCAGAAGCAATGAGGGCTTGATTTTCCCTGGTGCTGGGACCGTAAGCTGCGAGGGTAGGTGAGGAGCTGGGAATGCTCCCCAGGTCTGTCTCCCTACTTTTTAAAATGTGTGACTGCGGATTTCCAGCCAAGATGGAGGTGTAGAAAGACATGCTGCATCTTCCTTCACAACTAAGAAGGAATACAAGTACCTCAAAACTAGAAATAACCAGAAGTTCCAGAAAATCAAAGTGCATGGAAGTCCAGCAACCAGAGATATAAAGAAGAAATAGTCATCCAGACAGGTAGGAGGGCCTGAGCTGGGGCAGAGAGGACACGGTGTGGTGGTGGAAGCAGCAACAACAGCAGCGACCATCGGAAAGGGCAGTTATATGTTTTAAAAAGTCAGGAGGGACACTTGGTGAGCATTCCCAGCTCTCACCAGGCCCCGCAACTCACTGTCCCAGCACCGGGGAAAATCAAGCCTCATTGCTTTTTATTGTGGGAGTTGGGACAGAGGAAACTGCCAGTCTCTCAGCAGATTCCGCTTGTTTAAAGGGCCCCCATGGTCCTAGAACATCTGCAGACCCACACACTCTGGGAAAGACAGCCAGGGCAGCAGCTAGCGGAGTGCCAGTCCCATGTGGAAGTTGGAGAGGTACTTGGAAGTGGGAGGAGTGCCTGGAAAGGGGGAGAGTGCTGGACAAGCAGCATTGTTCTTTCTCAGACCCCTCCCCCGCATACACCACCACAACGTGGTGAAACAGGTCACCTGTTATGTTGAATACCTAAGGCTCTGCCCACTACAATGTTGTAGGAGCAACAGCTGTCCCTGGAACACAGAAGCAAACAAACACAGGAGACTACCAGCTAAGATGGAGGCCTAGATTGACATGCTCCGTCTCCCTCCAAAACTAAGAAGGAATACATCTACTGCAAAACCAGAAATAACCAGAAGTTACGGAAAATAAACGGAAGCCCAACATACGAAGTTATAAAGAAGTGGTGCTTGTCTGGACAAGTAGGAGGGGCGAAGTTTCGAAGGAGAGTTCAAGCTGTGCTGTCTGCTGGCAGCAGCAGCGATGGAGGTGGGACAGTGGTAAGCACAGACACCCATATTTAGGAAGAGGAGAGAAGTACCTGGGCAGCATCCCTGGCTGCAGACCAGAACCATCAGCTTGCGATTCCAAAGCCAGGGAAGGCAGACCTCCATTGCCTTGGACTGTGAGGCCTGAAGAGGGTGGGGATGGAGAAGAAGGCTCCCAGTCTCTCATCAGAGAGTGAATGACAGGAATCCAATTTGGACACTAACCCTCACAGAAAACACCACAGTGTGGTGAGATGGGTCACCCGGTTGTAATGAGTGCACGGAGCTCTGTCCCCTATAGCATAGGAGGTGTGACAGCCCTGCCCAGGAAGCAAAGATAAACACAAAACGGTCAGGATGGCACAGATCATGATTGATATCCCAGTGATGCAGCTGATCAGACAGCAAATAGCTAATCTAATGAAGCAGCAGATAGGAAATCTTTCTGAGGCTCAGTTCAGAGCTTTGGTTATAAGAATGCTTACAGACTTAAGAGCAGATCTTAAACAAGATGGGGAAGGAATGAAGGCTAGTCCTGCTGAAATGAACAAAAACACATACGAAACTAGTGATGAGGGCAAGAAAACCAGGAATTAAATCAACCAATCAGGACATAGGGAAAGAATAGTCAACCAGTGCAGAAAGAGGAAACAAAAAGGGAAGAAAATGAGAAGAGGCTCAGACACTTATCGGACAGCTATAGGCAGGCCAATATCTGAATCAAAGGGCTGCTAGAAGGTGAAGAAGAACAGAAACTGAAAAATTATGTGAAACAATAATGAAGCAGAATTCCCCCTTGGGGAAGAAAATAGAATTGCAGGTCTGGGAAGCACAGAGACTTTCAAATAAACTGGACCCAGGGAGAACCACACCAAGACACATTATAATCAAAATGTCAAAAATTAAGGATAAAGAGAGAATCTTAAAAGCAGCAAGAGAGAAGAGAATTATGTACAAAGGGGTCCCATTAAGACTATCAGCTGATTTCTCAAAAGAAACTCTGGAGGCAGTAAGGGATTGGCAAGAAATATTGAAAGTAATGAAAAGCAAAAACCTACAGCCATGATTACTCTATCCAGTGAAGCTGTCATTCAGAATAGAAGGGCAGAGAAAGTGCTTCCAGGACAAAGTAAAACTGAAGGAGTTCATCAGGTCCAAACCACTGTTGGATGAAATGTTAAAGAGACTTGTTTAGGAGAAGGAGGATCAAAACTATGAACATTAAAATAAAAACTGCATCACAAAAACCAACAACAGAAGCTAGGGAATTGAAACAAAAGCAGACTAAGTAGGCAACGAGGGTGGGAAAAGAATTATAGGTATGGGGAACATTTTTGGGGGGAGGTCATTTAGGAGGGGTAAGGGGGAAAAGGGAGGGAGATGGTATAGAAATTAAGAAGCATAGTAGGAGGGAGTGGAGTATATAGGAAGGTTTTGGGAAGAACTATATGCACAACCAATGGGCATGGACTAAGCGGGGGGACAACTGGAAGGAGTGGAGTCACTGGGTGGAGGGGAACAAAAGGAAAATAAATTGGGACAACTGTAATAGCATAAACAATAAAGCATATTTAAAAAAATTAAAAAGTAAAATTTTTAAAAAAGCATAATTTGGTAGGAACAAAATAGACAGTGGGATGTTAAGAAGGGAGAAGCCAAAGAACTTATACCGATGACCTGTGAACATTAACTAAGGGTAAGATTCCTGGACGGAATGGGAGTACTAGGTGGAGGGGGGCGAAGGGGAAAATTGAGACAGTGTAACAGATATACTTAAAAAAAGAACAAAACCTAAAAGTAACAATGATAACATTATTATAATGAAAAAAAAAGTGTGACTGCGCTTTCTGCTGGCCTGCCACTGCTGCTGCCACCACTGCCACTGTTGCCGCCACCACGCTGCATCCTCTTCACCCTGGCTCCACCCCTCCTACCTGTCTGGATGAGTATTTCTTCTTTATATCTTTGTTTGCTGGACTTCCATGTAGTTTGATTTTCTGGAACTTCTGGTTGTTTCTAGTTTTGAGGTAGTTTTATTTCTTCTTAGTTGTGGAGGGAGATGCAGCATGTCTTGTCTATGTCTCCATCTTGGCTGGAAGTCAAAATATAATATTTTTTTAAAAATCCTGCGAAACAGTGAGGCTGCGATAAGTAAACCGCGATATTAAGAGGGACTACTCTGTCTCAAAACTAGAGACATCCAGAAGTTCCAGAAAACTGAGCCTCATGGAAGTCCAACAAACAAAGATAAAAAGAAGAAATACTCATCCAGACATGTAGAAGGAGCGGAGCAAGGGTGGAGAGGATGCAGTGTGGTGGTGGCAGCAGTGGTAGTGGTGGCAGCAGCTGCGGCATGTCAGCAGAAAGCACAGTCACATGTTTTCAAAAGTAGGGAGAGACACCTGGGGAGTGCTCCCAGTACCAGACCAGACCTTGCAGCTATGGTTACAGCACTGGGGAAATAAAGCCTCATTGTTTCTGACTGTGAAAACCGGTGGGGGTTGGGGCAGAGGAAGAAACTTCCAGTCCCTCAGCAGAGTCTGCTTGTTTAAAGGACTCCCACAGTCCTAAAACATCCACAGTCCCACCCACTCTGGGAACGACAGCCAGAGCAAAAACGAGAGAGGCACTAGTCCCAAATGGGAAGTGGGAGAAGTGCCTGGAAAAGGGGTAAGTGCTGAGTAAGTGTCATTGTTCCCTCTCAGACCCCTCCCCCATATACAGCACCATAGCGTGGTGAAAGGAAGGGGTCACTCTGAACTGATGAACACCGAAGGCTCTGCCCCTTACAACATAACAGTTGTAACAGTTCTACCTAAAATGCAGAGTCAAACAAACAAGGGAGACTGTCAAGATGAGGAGACAGATAAGTATGGCCCAAAGGAGGGAACAGATCAAGGTCCCATTGGAAGAACTAAGCGATGAGGAGATAGCTAACCTAATAGATAAGGAGATAGACAACCTAACAAACATAGAGTTCAAAACACTGGTGTTAAAGGTGCTCACGGGCTTGACAGATATGCTTAAATACAGCAAACACATAAGGAAAAAAGTGAAAGATGTGTTAAATGAAATGAAGAAAAGCCCACACAAAACCAATGGTGAAGGGAAGGAAACCAGGGTTTAAGTCAATGATTTGGAACATAATGAAGAAGAAAAAAAGTCAACCAGTACAGAATGAGGAAATAAGAACTGAAAAAAAAAATGAAGAGAGGCTTAGGTACCTCTGGGACAACTTCGGACATGCCAACATCTGAATCATAGGGGTACCAGAAGGAGAAGAGGAAGAGCAAGAAATTGAAAGCATATGTGCAAAAATAATAAGGAAAACTTCCCTAATTTGGTGAAGGAAATAGACATACAAGTCCAGAGGCACAGAGTCCCAAAGAAGCTAGACCCAAAGAGGACCACACCAAGACATATAATAATTAAAATGTAAAAGTTTAAAGAATCTTAAAAGCAGCAATAGAAAAGCAGAGGTACCTACAAAGGAGTGCCTATAAGACTATCAGCTGATTTCTCAAGAGAAACTTTTCAGGCAAGAAGGGACTGGAAAGAAGTATTCGAAGTGATGAAAAGCAAGGACCAGTAACCAAGATTATTCTATCCAGCGAAGCTATCATTTAGAATGAAAGGGCAGATAAAGTGCTTCCCAGACAAGGTAAAGCTAAAGGAGTTCGTCATCACCAAATCATTATTATGTGAAATGTTAAAGGGAATTATTTAAGAAAAAGAAGATAAAGACTATGTACATCAAACTGACAACAAACTCAGAGAGAAGAAAAAAGATGGCAGCGGAGTAGTTAGCATTGTTGTCTGCTTGCTCCCATCATAGACGGACTTGGAGTACAAACACAGAGTGGCATGAATGAGTGCAGATTTCAGAGAGGGCGAACAGGAAAGGGAGTGTGGGAGCAGCGTGAAAGAGGGCAGAAATCTCAGCCCGTGCTTTCCAGCAGAGTCTCTGGGCGTCCCAGCCTGGTGCATCTGCTGTACCTCACCCGAAAGGGGCAGCTGTTGACCAGCTCATTAGCCGAGACCTGCTTGGAAATTTTCCCCTGCCATAGGCACCCTACAAGCAAAGTTCTGGAGTGAGTCAGCGAGAACATATGGTTGAAACACCTGGAAGTGTGGAAAGACAGAGAATACCCCAGACTTTGAGTAACTCTGTGAACTGAGTCTTGGTGGGGACTCCCTGCACCCAGGGTGCTTGCATCAAGGCTCCACCAAACAAAAACACAGAACTGAGCTGCAGAGAAGGGCCCATGTGGGAAAACGGCGGGAAAACCCCAGACTAGGTGGGGACCCTGGGCAGGCAATACTGCTCCCTCATGCCCCCACACAAAAAGGCTCCATCAAACAAAAATGCAGAACTGAGCTGTGGAGAGGGGCTCATACTGGAAAGCTGCAGCAGAGCCCCAGACTTGGTAGGGACCCCAGTCAGGTGAGCAACAAGGCTCTGCCAGGCAGGGATGCAAGCCTGCACTGCAGCTCAGAGGCAACACAGAGACATTTTTGGAGGAGCAGAGATAGGACCAGAGGCTGGGCAGGAACTATGGGCATGCGCACTGGCTTGCCAGCAGAGTAGCATCACTAAACAAGCCTGAGGAGTGCTGGAGGGTGCCGCAGGACAAATTGGGGGTGGGGGGGAGACTTAACTCAGTGCAGCTCACAGCAGAGAGCTGTGGCAGGCCCATGAGTGAGAGAATAGCAGCCTAAGAATCCAGCTAGATCTTCTCACAGCCAGCCAGCCAGAAAAGAAGATTTGAAACTCATGAAATTTTGACCAGGGGTGGACCCAGAAAAAGAAGACAGCACCCAAATGTCGTACCAGGAAAGAGCTCTTTCTTTAATCTGTTTCCTACCTTCTCTCCCTCCTATTCTTCTTCTTTAATTTTTTTGTTTGTCTGTGTTGTTTTGTGTACCCTCCCTCTTGCACTAAATATATAACATATAACTGCTATATAAACCCACTACACTTCTACTTGCTCACTTCATTCTGCATTCTTCCTTCCCTTTTTCAACATACAATGTAAATATTACTTACTGTCTTAAATAGCCTTGACTCTACTTGCTACTATTATTATTCTACCATCTTCCCTTTTGAATATCATCTTTCTTTCAGTTAAAACAACTCTTATCTGTTTCTCCTATAGTATAGTAGTCTTAACCTCTTTAAATTTAGATTAATACTGGCTCGTTTGCTGCTGATAGTGTGATTGTGGGTGGGGGATATTTTTGAGGGTGTGGGTTTCTTGCCTGGGATGTGTGTTTATGTTTTAAAAGCATCTCCACAAAAGAACTCAAGACAAAGTGGGCAGAGTGACTCTTGGTCAAGTAGCCAGAGAAAAGATTCCACCAAAGAGTAACTGAAATACAACCAAACAGCTTAAACAAATGGTGTAAAGGGCATCCCAAGAGCATCAATCTCAGGAGATCAAAGAGACTGCATAACTGAATCCCCCAGGACTCCTATACGAAATCTCATACCACGAAGGTGGGAAATCAAAGCATACAAATCTAAGAAACAAAAACAAACAAGAAGAAGCATTTAACATGGGGAAACACAGAAACAACCTCCCAAATGAAAGAAAAAGAGAAATCCCCAGAAAGAGTGCTAGATGAAACAGAGGCAAGGAAACTAACAGACATGGAATTCAAAAGAACAGTTATTAGGAAGCTCAATGAATTTGACAAACTCAGAGAAATCTACAATGAACTCCAGGAGAACTACAAAGAACTCCAGGGATGCTACAAGGAATTGATGGAGAACTACACCAGCATAAAAAAAGATACAGAAATTATCAATACGAACTAGAAAAAAATAAAAATACAATTTCTGAACTGAAGAACACAGTAGAAGCAATCAAAATCAGGCTAAACAAAGCAGAGGATTGGATCAGTGAGATAGAGGACAACATAGAAAAAAATTCCCAGACAATACAACAGAATGAAAAAAGATATAAAGAGAATGAAGAGTGTTTAAGAAAACTGCAGGACAACATGAAATTAAACAATATCCATATCAGAGGGATACAAGAAGGAGAAGAAGAGGAGCATGGGATAGAAAACCCAATTGAAAGAGTAATGACAGAAAATTTTTCTAAGTTGATGAGAGAAAAAGTCATGCAAGTCCGGGAAGCACAGAGGGTCCCAATGAAGATGAACCCAAAAAGGCCCACTCCAAGGCACTTCATAATCAAAATGGCAATGTTCAAAGGTGAGAGAATCCTAAAAGCAGAATGAGAAAAACAGCAAATAACATACAAGGGAGCTTTGATATAACACTATCAATTGATTTCTCAACAGAAACATTACAAGTCAGAAGGAAATGGCAAAAAAATATTCCAAACAATGAAAAACAAAGGCCTGAAACCAAGATGAAGGAAGACTATAAGAATACATCTCCACCAAACCAGCATTGAAAGATACTAAAAGGAATGCTTTAAGAAAAAGAAGAAGAGAGAGAGGGAGAGGAACACAGGTACAAAAGGAAATTAATAAGTACCTGTCAATAATAACCTTAAATGTAAATGAATTAAATGCTCAAATTAAAAGACATAGGGTGGCCGAATAGATATGAAAACATAACCCACATATATGCTGTCTACAAGAGACACACCTCAAAACAAAAGATTTACACAGACTGAAGGTAAAGGGATATAAAAAATTATTCCAAACAAATGGACCGGAAAAAAAAGCCAGGGTAGCAGTCCTCATATCAGACAAAACAGATTTCAAAGCAAGGGCAATAAAAAGAGACAAAGAAGGACATTTCATAATACTTAAAGGAATAATCCATCAAGAAGATATGACATTGATAAACATATATGCACCCAACATAGGAGCACCCAAATACATAAAGCAAATACTAGAAGACCACAAAAAGGATATCAAAAACAACACACTCATAGTAGGGGACTTCAACACTCCATTATCAACAATAGATCATCAAAGCAAAGAAATACCAAGGACATACAGGCATTCGACAACACACTAAACCACATGGACCTAACTGATATATATAGAACTTTCCACACCAAAGAAGCAAAATATATATTCTTTTCAAATGCACATGGGACATTTTCAAAGATAGACCAAATGATAGGACACAAAACAAGCCTCAATAAATTCAAGAAAATTGAAATCATATCAAGCATCTTTTCAGATAGGGAAGTGCTCTCACTCACTGGCCTAGGTGCGTGGGGCAGTGAGTCCAGGCGTCCCTCAGACACTCCCCAATGGACATAAGATCAGTACCCCAACGGGCACAGGAAGGGCCCACTGAACACACAGAGGACCGTGTGCAGATACGCCTAGCCAGCTCCCGTGGGTGTCGGGCCCCAGGCCAGAAAGCAGACCACTAGTTCAGGCTCTGTTCATGCCCGCCCAGATGGGTGAGGGAAGGCAGGCAGCTGCGGCGCCGGAACAGCTGCGGCAGCGACTGACAGACACTCACTTCCACTGTGCACAAGTGTCCTCGGCCCCGCCCAAAGAGTCGAGAGACCAACTCCTGGAGCTCGGCTCAGCGGGACTAAGGGCAGGGGCACATGAGCGCAAAAACACCACAGCCCGGGGACAATAGGCACCAATCGCAGGGCAAGTTCTCGGGCTGCTCTGGTTCCTGCAAGGACGCGCGCAGGGACACCTCGGCGAGAAAGCGGAACCACCTCGGCCCTGCAACAATAGGCGCCAATCTCAGGGCAAGCTCTGGGCCGCCCCACCACTGCAGGGGCTCACGCGCAAGGACACCTCAACTGGCTCAGGCCGGCAGCAAGGGAGCGTGCCTTGCTGGCAACCCCGGGCGCACGCCATTGCAGCAACCGCGGGAGCACACCATTGCTGCAATAAACAAGAACCTCTGAACTGCCACACTAGACCAGCTGTAGACACAGAAAAAGAAGGCGACACACCAAGGCTAAAACGGACATCTCCACAAAAGAATTCGAGATAAAGTGGATAGAGTGACTCTCAATCAACAAGCCAGAAGGAATATCCTAACAAAAAAATCTGAAATATAACCAGACAGCATAAACAAATGATATAAAAGGTACCCCAAGAACATCAGGCTCAGGAGATCAAAGAGACCGTACCACTAAAACCCCCAGATCTACCATAAATAATCTCATACCACAAAGGTGGGAAGGCAAAGCAGACAAATCCAAATAACAAAAACAAACAAGAATCCAACATGGTAAGACGCAGAAACAACTTCTCAATGAAAAGAAAAGAGGAATCCCCAGAAAGAGAGGTAGATGGAATAGACATAGCCCAAATGTCAGACATGGAATTCAAAACTATGGTGGTGAAGAAGCTCAATATGCTCGAAAACCTCAAAAACAACTATGACAACTTCCAAGGAAGTTACCAACAGCTCCAAGAAAATTACAGGGAACTAGCAGAGAACTACACCAGCATAAAAAAAGACATAGAAACTATCAACAAGAACCAGGAAGAAATGAAGAATGCAATCTCTGAACTGAAAAACACAGTAGAATCAGTCAAAAGCAGACTAAACGAAGCAGAGGATCAGATTAGTGAGTTAGAGGATAATGTAGGTAATAATTCTCAAGTGATACAGCAAAATGAAAAACGACTGAAAAAATATGAACAAGATGGAAGGGAATTACAGGATAGCATTAAAAAAAGTAATATCAGGATCATAGGAATAAGAGAGGGAGAAGAAAATGAGCATGGAATTGAAAAACTGATAGGAGAAATAGTGACAGAAAATTTTCCGAACCTGATGAGAGAAAAAATTATGCAAGTCCAAGAAGCACTGAGAGTTCCAATAAAGAGGAACCCCCAAAAACCCACTCCAAGGCAAATCATAGTTAAAATGACAACATTCCAAGACAAAGAGAGAATCCTAAAAGCAGCAAGAGAAAAACAGCAAATAACTTACAAGGGAGCTCCAATAAGGCTATGGACCGATTTCTCAACAGAAACATTACAAGCCAGAAGGGAATGGTCAAAAATATTTCAAGCAATGAAAAACAAAGGCCTACAACCAAGAATACTCTACCCAGCAAGGCTCTCATTCAAAATGGAAGGTGAAATAAGGAGTTTCTCAGACAAAGGAAGACTAAAAGAATACATCTCCACAAAACCAGCATTGCAAGAGATGCTAAAGGGAATATTCTAAGAAAAAGGAAGAGAAAAAACAAAGAAAGAGTAGAGGGACAGAGATACAAAAGGGAAATGAATAAATACATGTCAATAATAACGTTAAATGTAAATGGATTAAACGCTCCCATTAAAAGACATAAGGTAACGGAATGGATAAGAAAACAGGACCCACATATTTGCTGTCTACAAGAACCACACCTCAAAACAAAAGATTTACAGACTGAAAGTAAAGGGATATAAAAAAATATTCCAAGCAAATGGACCTGAAAATAAAGCTGGGGTAGCAGTCCTCATATCAGACAAAATGGATTTCAAAGCAAGGGCAATAAAAAGAGTCAAAGAAGGACATTTCATAATACTTAAAGGAACGATTCATCAAGAAGATATAACACTGATAAACATATATGCACCCAACATAGGAGCACCCAAATACATAAAGGAAATACTAGAAGACCACAAGAAGGATATTAACAACAACACATTCATAGTAGGGGACTTCAACACTCCATTATCAACAATAGACAGATCATTGAAGCAAAGAAACACCAAGGATATACAGGCATTGAACAACACACTAAACCACATGGACTTAACTGATATATATTGAACTTTTCACCCCAAAAGAAGCAAAATATACATTTTTTTCAAAGGCACATGGGACATTTTCAAAGATAGACCACATAATAGGACACAAAACAAGCCTCAACAAATTCAAGAAAATTGAAATTATATCAAGCATCTTTTCAGACCAAAATGCCTTGAAACTAAAAATCAACCTAAGGGAAAAAACTCAAAGACACCAAAACTCATAGAGAATGAATAACATGCTCTTAAATAACGAATGCGTTAACAATGACATCAAAAAGGAAATCAAGAAATTTCTAGAAACTAATGACAATGAACACACAACAGCCCAAAATCTATGGGACACAGCAACAGCAGTCCTAAAGGGAAGTTCATAGCAATACAGGCATATCTGAAAAGACTAGAAGAATATCAAGTAAAAAACCTAACCATAAAGCTACAAGAACTAGAACAGCAACAACAAACAAAGCCTAGGGCAAAAAGAAGAAAGGAAATCATCAAGATCAAAGCAGAATTAAACGACATAGAAACTAAACAAACAATCCAAAAAATCAACAAAAGTAGGAGCTGGTTCTTTGAAAAAATAAACAAAATTGACGAGCCCCTAGCCAGATTCATTAAGAAAAAAAGAGAGAAGACCCAAATAAATAAAATCAGAAATGAAAGAGGAGAAATCACGACTGATACCTCAGGAATACAAACAATTATAAGAAATAACTACAAACAACTGTATGGCAAGAAATTTGACAACTTAGTAGAAATGGACAGATTTCTAGAAACATATAACCTTCCAAAACTGAATCAAGAAGAAGTAGAAAGTCTCAACAGACCAATAACAAAGAAGGAAATTGAAACAGTAATCAAAAATCTCCCTCCACAAAAAAAGCCCTGGACCGGATGGCTTCACAGGCGAATTTTACAAAACATTTAGGGAAGAACTAACCCCTACCCTCCTCAAACTATTCCAAAAAATCCAAGAAGAGGGAAAAATCCCAAACTCTTTCTATGAAGCCAGTATTACCCTAATCCCAAAACCAGGTCAAGACACAACAAAGAAAGAAAACTACAGGCCAATATCACTGATGAACATAGATGCTAAAATCCTCAATAAAATTTTGGCAAACAGGATTCAACAATACATCAAAAAGATCATACACCATGATCAAGTGGGCTTCATTCCAGGGATGCAAGGATGGTTTAATATTGGCAAATCAATAAATATAATACATCACCTAAACAAAATGAAAGACAAAAATCACATGATCATATCTATAGATGCAGAAAAAGCATTTGACAAAGTACAACAGCCATTTATGTTGAAAACACTCAGCAAAATGGGAATAGAGGGAGCATACCTTAACATCATTAAGGCTATATATGAGAAGCCTGAAGCCAACATCATACTTAATGGACAAAAACTGAAAGCATTCCCCCTAAAATCAGGAACTAGACAAGGCTGTCCACTCTCCCCACTTCTATTCAGCATAGTGTTGGAAGTCCTAGCCACAGCAATCAGACAAGCCAAAGAAATAAAAGGCATCCAGACCTGGCTGCTGTGGCTCAGTGGATTGAGCGTCGGCCTGCGAGCCAAGTGTCGCTGGTTCAATTCCCAGTCAGGGCACATTACTAGGTTGCACGTCAGGTCTCCAGTTGGGGGCACGAGTGAGAGGCAACCACATAGTGATGTTTCTCTCCCTCTCTTTCTCCTTTCCCCTCTCTCTAAAAATAAAATAAAATAAACAAACAAATAAATAAATTATTTTTAAAAAAAAATAAAAGGCATCCAAATTGGGAAAGAGGAAGTAAAACTTTCATTATATGCAGATGACATGATAGTATACCTCGAAAATCCTATAAACTCCACTAAAAGACTACTCGATATAATAAGTGAATTTGGCAAAATAGCAGAGTACAAAATAAATATACAGAAATCTAAGGCATTTCTGTACACCAACAATAAAATAGCACAGAGACAAAAAAGAAAATACCATTTACTATAGAAACAAGAAAAATAAAGTGCCTAAGAATAAACTTAACCAAAGAGATAAAAGACCTGTACTCGAAAAACTACGTAACATTGAAGAAAGGAATTAAGGAAGATACAAATAAATGGAGGCAAATACCATGTTCTAGGATGGGAAGAATCAACATCATCAAAATGGCCATACTACCCAAAGAAATTTACAGATTCAATGCAATCCTTATTAAAATACCAATGACATATTTCACAGACCTAGAACAAATACTCCACAAATTCATATGGAACCAAAAAAGACCCCGAATAGCAAAAGCAATCTTGAGACAGAAGAACACAGCAGGAGGAATCACAACACCAGATATCAAACAATACTACAAAGCCACTGTGATCGAAACAGTCTGGTACTGGCATAAGAAGAGACATGTAGATCAGTGGAACAGAGTAGAGAGTCCAGAAATAAACCCAGGCCTCTATGGTCAACTAATATTTGATAAAGGAGGTAGGAACATAAAATGGAGTGAGAAGAGCCTCTTTAACAAATGGTGCTGGGAGAACTGGACAGGGACGTGCAAAAAAATGAAACTAGACCACCAACTTACACCACACACGAGAATAAACTCAAGATGGATCAAAGACTTAAATGTAAGCTGTGACACCATAAAAGTCCTAGAGGAAATCATAGGCAAGAAAATATCAGATATCTCACGTAACAATTTCTTCACAGATACATCTCCTAAAGCAAGAGAAATAAAGGAAAAAGTAAATAAACAGGATTACATCAAACTAAAGAGTTTTTGCTCAGCAAAAGAAAACATCAGCAAGATGAAAAGGAAACCAACCATATGGGAGAACATATTTGCCAATGATATCACAGACAGGAGACTGATTTCCAAAATATATAAAGAGCTGGTACTACTCAACATCAAGATAACAAACAACCCAATTAAAAAATGGGCAAAGGACCTGAACAAACACTTCTCCGAAGAGGACATACAGAAGGTCTATAGACACATGAAAAAATGCTCAACATCATTAGCCATCAGGGAGATGCAAATAAAAACCACAATGAGATACCATTTTACACCAGTCAGAATGGACATCATCAACAAATCAACAAAAAACAAGTGCTGGCGAGGATGTGGAGAAACGGGAACCCTACTGCACTGTTGGTGGGAATGTAGACTGGTGCAGCCACTATGGAAAACAGTATGGAATTACCTCAAAAGATTAAAAATGGAACTGCCTTTTGAACCAGCGATTCCACTACTAGGATTATATCTGAAGAATCTTAAAACACCAATTCAAAAGAACTTATGCACCCCTATGTTCATTGCAGCACTGTTTACAATAGCTAAGTGCTGGAAACAACCTACATGCCCATCTGTAGATGAGTGGATCAAAAAACTGTGGTACATTTACACAATGGAATACTATGTAGCAGAAAGAAAGAAGGAACTCCTGCCATTTGCAACAACATGAGTGGAACTAGAAAGAATTTTGCTTAGTGAAATAAGCTAGGCAAAGAAAGCAAAATACCATATGATATCACGTAATACAGGAAACTAAAGAACAACACAAACAAAAGAACTAAATAGAACAAAGAGCTGAATTGCAGTCAATAGGGAGGAGGGGGGATGGAGAGAAGGGGGATAAGTAAGGGAAGGGTTTAGTCAAAGAACATATATAAATGACTCATGGACATGGACAACGGGGAGGGATATGATTGTGGGAGAAGAGGTGGGTTGGGTTGGGGAGAGAAATGCGGAGAAAAGGGGACAACTGTAATTGAAAAACCAAAAAATAAAAATAAAAAAAGAAAAGATGTAGAAAGCCTGAAGAGACAGATAACAAAGAGTGAAATTAAAACATTAATAAAAAAACTCCCGGCACACAATAGCCCTGGATGGATGGCTTCATAGCTAAATTTTATAAAACATTTAGGGAAGAACTAATGCTTATTCTTCTCAAATGATTTCAAAAAATCTAAGAAGAAAGAAGACTTCCAAACTCTTTATGTGAAGCCAGTATTACCCTAATTCCAAAACCAGGACAAGATACAAAAAAGAAAGACAACGACAGACCTATGTTGCTGATAAGCAGAGATGCTAAAATCCATAACAAAATATTGGCAAACTGGACCCAGCAACACAAAAAAGATCATGCATCAACTTCCGGCCAAGATGGAGGTGTAGACAGACACACTGACTCTCCCTCCACAACTAAGAAGGAATACAACTACCTCAAAACTAGAAACAACCAGAAGTTCCAGGAAATCAAAGTACATGGAAGTCAACCAAACAAAGATATAAAGAAGAAATACTCATTCAAATAGGTAGGAGGGGTGGAGGTGGGGTGGAGAGGATGCAGTGTGGTGACGGCAGCAGCAACATGTTGGCAGAAAGCACAGTCACATGTTACAAAAAGTCACGAGGGACACTTGGGGAGTGTTCCCAGCCCCTCACCAGACCTCAAATCCCAAGGTCCCAGCACTGGGGAAAATCAAGCCTCATTGCTTCTGACTGTGCAGACCAGTGGGGGTTGAAATAGGCAGAAACTACCAGTCTCTCAGCAGATTCTGTGTGTTTAAAGGGGCCCCGTGATCCTAGAATATCCGCTGACCCACCCACTCTGCAAATGACAGCCAGGGCTATAGCTAGAGGGTGCCAGTCCAGTGCAGAAGTGGGTGAAGTGCCTGGAAAAGGGGTGAGGGCTGGGAAGGTGGCATTGTTCCCTCTCAGACTTCTCCCCCGCATACAGCACCACAATGTGGTGAAATGGGTCACCCTGTACTGAAGAATCCCTAATGCTCCACCCCTTACAATGTAACAGGAGCTACAGCTCTACCTGGGACAGAGAGACAAACAAACACAGTAGCCTGTCAGAATGAGGAGATAGAGAAGTATGGCCCAAAAGGGGAAATGGATCAAGGTTCCAGTGGGAAAATTTAGCGATGATGAGATAACCAACCTAACAGAGGCAGAATTCAAACCACTGGTGATAAAAATGCTTACAGGCCTGAGAGATATGCTTGAGTACAGCAAACCCATGAAAGAAGAAGTGAGGCTATGCTAAGTGAAACGAAAAAAAATTCACACCAAACCAATGGTGAAGGGAAGGAAATTGGGGTTCAAATCAATGATTTGGAATATAAGAAAGAAACTAAAAACAGTCAACCAGTGCAGAATGAGAAAGCAAGAATTGAAAAAAATGAGAAAAACTTTCCAAATGTTGTGAAGGAGATGCACATACAGGTCCGGGAAGCACAGAGTGTCCCAGGTGAGCTGGAGCCAGAGGGGACCACACCAGAATGCATCATGTCTGAGATGCCAAAGGTGAAAGATAAAGACAGAGTCTTGGGTGCAGCTAGAGAGAGGCGGAGAGTTGCCTACAGGGGGTGCCTATAGGACTATCAGCTCATTTCTCAGAGGACACTTTGCGGGCAGGAAGGTACTGGCAAGGAGTATTCAATGTGATGAAAGGCAACCTACAACCAGAATAAATCTATCCAGCAAGGCTATCATTTGGAATGGAAGGGCAGATGAAGTGCTTTCCAGACAAGTTGAAGAAAAAGGATCTTATCATCACCAAGCCATTATTATATGAAATTTCAAAGGGACTTACTTAAGTAAAAGATCAAAACTATGAAAACTAAAATGACAACAAACTCACAGTTATTAACAACTGAATCTAAAAAACAAGAACAAAATCCAACTAATCAAACCAGAATAGGAACAGAATCATAGGTATGTGGATCATCTGGACAGTTATTGGCTGGGAGGGGAAGCGGGAGAAATGGGAAAATGGTGAAGGGACACAGAGGCATAATTGGTTGGTACAAAATAGATAGGGGAATGTTAAGAATAATGTAGGAGAAACAAGATGGCGGAGGAGTAAGTGGAAGCTACACTAACTTCCTCCTAGAACTAGTCTGGATTTACAATGTAATTTTGGAGAAATCATCTGGAATAACGAACCGAACACCAGCTGGAGAGAAGTCTTATAACCACGGAGAGACAGAAAAGGCCGCTACATCACAACGTGACCGGTAGGGAGTGCGGAGACGTGGAAGGGCTGGCTGGGCTCCCACGGGTGGCAGCTGAAGGGACTGAGAAACAGCTCAGCAGCCGGGGATTCCCCCTGAGAAGGGCAGGGTCTAAACCCCCAGCTGGGCTTCCCAGCCTACAGCGACAGAGTGGAAAGTAAAATAGTATCAGCTGTGAAAAGCGAAAAGCCACAGGCTTTCTTGCTAGCCGGAGAGAAACAGCAGGAGAAAAAGAGCTCTTAAGTGGATCACATACGAAAATATTTTGGCCACCACTTACCCTGGGCTCAAGCAGAGGGAAGGCAGAGAGGACTGGAGACACTTGGGGAGAATTTGGCACGGTGGCTTTGGGGGGAGAACTGGAGAAGCAGCTGACTGGGTCCCAGTGCTGACTCATCCCCAGTACTGCGGGTAGACCATTCCCCTCCAAGTGGCGTCAGCCTGAGGGGAAGCAAAAGCCCTGCCTACAGGAATTAAGCTGCCACACCCACAGTCCTTAAGCCTGACAGCTAATCACAGATTGAATAGATTAACAATCAAAGAAGACAGACAACAGCAGTAGATCCCTGGAAGTTTCCAACAGGCTGCCTAGGGCCAGACTGGTACATGATCTGACGCCACCAGAGGCAGATCCAGGAAGTGCAGATCATTCCAAGAAGCACCAACAAACAATAGGAGTCAAAAAAATGGGGAGACAGAGAAACAACCTCCCATCAAAAGGAAAGGTAGAATCCCCAGAAAGAGTGCTAAATGAAATAGAGGGGAGCGAACTATCAGATATGGAATTCAAAACATGGATTATGGAGAAGCTGAATGAGCTCAGCGGAAACTTCAAAGAACTCCAGAAAAACTACAAGGAACTCACAGAAAATTACGTGAGCATGAAAAAGGACATAGAAGCTATCAATAAGAGCCAGGAGGAAATGAAAAATACGATCTCTGAATTGAAGAACACAGTAGAAGGAATTAAAAGCAGGCTAGAGGAAGCAGAAGATCGGATCAGCGAGCTGGAGGACAACCTACACAAAAACTCCCAGACAATGCAACAAAATGAAAAAAGACTGAACAAGACTGAAGAGGTTCTAAGACAGCTGCAGGACAACATGAAACGTAATAATATCCGTATCATAGGAATTCCAGAAGGAGAAGAAGAAGAGCAAGGGATAGAAAACCTCTTTGAAAAACTAATGACAGAAAACTTTCCTAACATGACGAGAGAAAGAGTCACGCAAGTCCAGGAAGCACAGAGGGTCCCAATGAAGATGAACCCCAACAGGCCCACTTCAAGACACATCATAATTAAAATGCCAACATTCAAAGACAAAGAGAGAATCCTAAAAGCAGCAAGAGAGAAACAACTAATAACATACAAGGGAGCTCCAATAAGGCTATCATCAGATTTCTCAGCAGAAACACTACAAGCCAGAAGGGAATGGCAAAAAATATTCCAAGCAATGAAAAACAAAGGCCTACAACCAAGAATACTCTACCCAGCAAGGCTTTCATTCAAAATGGAAGGTGAAATAAGGAGTTTCCAAGACAAAAGAAGGCTAAAAGAATACATCTCCACCAAACCAGCATTGCAAGAGATGCTAAAGGGTCTGCTTTAAGAAGATGAAGAAACAGAGAGACAGAGAGGAACACGAGTACAAAGGGGGAAAATGACAATGAATAAGTACTGAAAGAAAGAAGGAACTTCTACCATTTGCAACAACATGATTGGAACTAGAGAGAATTATGCTTAGCGAAATAAGCCAGGCAACAAAAGAAAATTACCTTATGCTGTCACCTGTTACAGGAAACTAAAGAACATCACAAACAAATGAGCAAAATTGAACCAGAGGTATGTAAACAAGGAATAAACTAACAGTAACAAAGGGGGAGATGGGAGGGAGAGAAGGGGTAAGAAGGGGAAGGGTCTAGTCAAAGAACATGTATGAATGACCCATGGACATGGACAACTGGGTGGGGACTGACTGTGGGGGGGGGCAGGGTGCAGGGAAGCAAGAGGGGGAAAAAAAGTGAGACAACTGTAGTGGAAAAACAAACAAACAGGAAATTTTTTAGTGGGGGGGGGGATAAAAATATAAAGAATAGAAATGCAAGTTCAGTGAATATTAGAAGGACAAGGATTTTCCTTCCGATAAGACAGTCCTACAGATTTAGAGACTTGTATGTGGGTTATGTTACATAAATTAACATGTGTTTTCTGTTTTCAAAGGGCATAAGCCTACAATCTCATTACCTGAGTGATTATCTGTATGCATAGGCCTCACTTAATCCTGTCTGCATTGCTGCCTCCTGAGACTCAATGGTTTGGCTGAACTAAGTGGCTGGGTTGGTGAAGAACGGGGTGGTCTGTGGGCTTCACTTTAAAACTGGTTTCTCTTTTCTATCCTAATGGCTTGGACAGAAAAAGCCCAGAGGCCTGAGATGGGGGAAACCTAAAATATTTCCCTCAGTCCAAAATAAGTATAATGGGCAAAAGGGTTTTGGACAGGTGAGATGTACCTGGCACACCTTCCTCCAAAGAAGCCCTTCTTTTCCCTAATGTGGGACATTGAAAAATTAATACCTGTCTTTTGTCATCTAGTGGTTACGGATTAAATGATGTCCTTTAACCCTGTTGCCCCCAGAATACAACAAGGATGCCAGCCTGTCAAACCAAGCATGCCATTGTCCAGAGACAGCCAACCAACCTGGAGTCTGCACGATCCTTCCCCTTGTGGGAAGGCCACCCTCCCCTCCACATCCCCACTCTTATTAGGGATTTCTTGACCCACGGGTAGGTAGGACGACGACCATGTCCAGCTTGAAGCAGCTAGAGGAGCTCGAGACCTTCATCCATTGTCCTTTATAAGATTGTAAAGGGTCTTAAGTCTGAGAGGGAGGAATTGTTATTTTTTATTGTTAAAATATTTAACTAATTAATTAATTAATTTTAAAAAAAGAAGAAGAAGAATATATGAAAGGGTGAGGCGGGAGAGCTTGTATGTACGACCCATGGGCATGGACTTGGAGAGGGGATTGTTGGGGAAGGGGGGTGCTGGGCGGAGGGGAGCAAAGGGGAAAAAAAAATTGGAACTATTGTAACAATATAATCAATAAAATATACTTAAAAAAAAAAAAAGAATAATGTAGGAAAGGGTGAACCAAAGAACTTTTATGAACCACCCATGGACACGAACTAAGGGGGGTGGGATTGCTGGAGGGAAGGTGGGTATTGGGCAGAGGGGAGCAAAGGGGGAAAAATTTGGGACTACTGTAACAACATAATCAATAAAATATACTAAAAAAAAAAAAAAAAAAAGATCATACAGCACAATCAAGTGGGATTTCTCCCAGGGATGCAAGGATAGTTTAATATTCACAAATCAATATATGTAACAGACATATAAAAAAAGGCAAAAATCACATGATGATATCAATAGATGCAGAAAAAGTATTTGATAAAGTGCAACACCTATTTATGGTGAAAACACTCAGCAAAATGGGAATAGAGAGAAGCATACCTTATAATAATAAAGGCTATATATGAGAAACATGAAGCCAACATCATACTAAATAGACAAATCTAAAAGCATTCCCCCTGAGATTAGGAACAAGACAAGGATGTCCACTCTCTCCCTTCCTATTCGACATGGTGTTGGAAGTTATAGACACAGCAATCAGAGAAGAAAAAGAAATAAAAGAATTTATATTGGGAAAGAGGAAGTAAAACTGTCATTATTTGCAGATGACATGATAGTGTACATAGAAAACCCTATACACTTCACTAAAAAACTACTCGACATAATAAGTGAATTTAGCAAAAACACAAGGTACAAAGTCAATATTCAGAAATAGAAGGCATTTCTGTACACCAACAATAAAATATCAGAGATAGAAACTAGAAAAAGAATCTCATTTACTATAGCAACAACAAAAAAATAAAGTACTTAGAAATAAACTAAACCAGAGAGATAAAAGACTTGTACTTGGAAAACTACATAACGCAGAAGAAAGAAATTAAGGAAGATACAAAAAAATGGAAGCATGTACCATGTTCATGGATGGGAAGGATCAACCTTATTAAAATGCTTATATTACCCACAGCAATTTTTAGATTCAATGCAATCCCCATTAAAATACCAGTGACATAGTTCACAGGCCTAGAAACAATACTTCAAAAATTTATATAGAACCAAAAATGACCCTGAATAGCCACAGCAATCTTGAGACAAAAGAACACAATAGGAGGAATCACAATACCAGACATCAAACTATACTACAAAGTCACTGTAATCAAAACAGCCTGGTACTGGCATAAGAACAGACATATAGATCAATGAAACAGAATAGAGAGCCCAGAAATAAACCCAGGTCTAAATGATCAACTAAAATTCAACAAAGGCAGAAGGAGCATAAAATGGAGTGAAAAGAACCTCTTCAACAAATGGTGCTCGGTGAATTGGACAGGGACGTGCAAAAAATGAAACTAGACCACCAACTTACACCACACACCAGAATAAACTCAAGATGGATCAAAGACTTAAATGTAAGGTGTGACACCACAAAAGTCCTAGAGGAAAACATAGGTAGGAAAATTTCAGATATCCCACGTAGCAATATTTTCACCAATACATCTCCTAAGGCAAGGGAATAAAGGAAAAAATAAAGAAATCAGACTACATCAAACTAAAGAGTTTCTGCTCAACAAAAGAAAACATCAGCAAGATGAAAAGGAAACCAACCATATGGGAAAACATATTTACCAATGATACCTCAGACAAGGGATTGATCTCCAAAATATATAAAGAACTTACACGTCTCAACGTCAGGAAGACAGACAACCCAATTAAAAAATGGGCAAAGGATCTGAACAAACACTTCTCCAAGGAGGATATACACAGGGTCCATAGGCACATGAAAAAATGTTCAATATCACTAGCCAACAGAGAGGTGCAAATTAAAGCCACAATGAGATACCACTTTACACCAGTCAGAATGGCCATCATGAGCAAATCAACAAACAACAAGTGCTTGCAAGGATGTGGAGAAATGGGAACCATAGTGCACTGTTGATGGGAATGCAGACTGGTGCAGCCACTATGGAAAGCAGTATGGAATTTCCTCAAAAAACTAAAAATGGAACTGTCTTTTGAACCAGTGATTCCACTGCTAGGATTATACCTGGAGAATCCTGAAACAGCAATTCAGAAAAACTTATGCAACCCTATGGTCATAGCATCACTGTTTGCAATAACCAAGTGCTGGAAACATCCTAAGTGCCCATCTGTAGATGAGTGGATTAAAAAGCTGTGGTACATTTACACAACGGAACACTATGAAGCAGAAAGAAAGAAGGAACTCCTGCTATTTGCGACAACATGGATGGAACTAGAGAGAATTATGCTTACGAAATTAGCCAGGCAATGAAAGAAAAATACCATATGTTATCACCTGATAAAGGAGACTAATGAACAACTCAAACAAATAAACAAATCTGAACAGCAAACGGAATAACAGTTATCATGGCGGAGGGGGGAGGGAGCGAAGGGAGGGAAACAGGGAAATGGTTTATTAAAGGAACTAGTATAAATAACCAATGGACATGGACAATAGGGTGGGGAGTGTCTTTGGGAAAAGTGGTGGGCTGGGGGGGGCGGCAAAGGGGGAAGAAATGGGACAACCGTAATAGGAAAACAATAAAATAAAATTAAAAAATAAAATGACAACAAACAACTATCAACAGCAGAATCTAAAAATAAAAACAAAACCCAGCTAAGCAAACCAAAATAGGAACAGAATCATAGGTATGGGGATCATTTGGAGGGTTATCATCTGGGGGAGTGGATGGGTGAGTAATGGGGAAATGGTGCAGGGATTAAGAAGCACAACTGGTTCATACAAAATAGACAGGGGGAAGTTAAGAATAACATAGGAAAGGGTGAAGCCAAAGAACTTATATGCATGACCCATGGACATGAACTAAGGTGGGGTGGGATTGCTGGAGGGAAGTGAGGTACTGGGCAGAAGGGAGCAAAGAAAAAAAAATTGGGACAACTGTAATTACATAACCAATAATATATACTTTTTAAAATAGATAGCAGGATGACAGTTAAGGGTGGGGAGTTTAGGAGTGGAGGGATTGAGCAAAAAGGAAAAAGGACTCATAAACATGAACAATATTGCGGTGAATGCTAATCAAAATACAGTAAAATTATTAAATTAAAAAAAGAATATGGTTAAGTGCTTTATATAAAGATGTAAATTTTTAGATGAAGAAAACCCTATTCTTGAAGGAAAGCTTTTTGTTTTTAGTGATAGAGAGACTTTTTTCTTCAGTGAGGATTGCCTGTTTTTATTGCCTGTGACAGAGAGACATATATTGTAGGTCTTGCTGTAAAATAAATCAGTAAATTCTTTAACTTCCAATAATTCTTGCATTGTTCTTTTTACCCCCAACCCTGGCCAAGTACAGGAGCAGGTGAGAGATGGAAGGGAGTTGACTAAAATATGGACTAAAATATTTAACAACATTGCCTTCGTGAAAATTATGGTCATAACATAGAGAAGAATCAACAAAAACATCCTATTGGATATTTACTAGATTGGACTGTTACAGAAACAGGGGAGTCCAAAAACAAACCCCAGAGTTTTCAGCTGGGAGATAGGGAGCAGGAAGCAGCTTTCAGGATGCCCTTGCATTCCTGGAGCTAGTGGCTGGATACATTGTTGCAAAGATCCGCTTTACTTCCAAGACTCAGGAAGATGGGAGGGATCTTGGACTGTGGGCTGGTAGGGAAGAAGCAGACAGAGCCTATGTAGGGTTCTGTGAATGGTCAGGACTGTTTGCAACACCCACTGCGGGAGAGGACGCAGTGGGAGAGAGGAGGCAGGGAGGAAGAGAGAAGGAGCTGCGGAGATTTTGGGCTGGCTCTGGCTCTAGGAGGCTTTCTCTCTCAGGCTCTATCTGGCCCTCACGCCCTCACTCTCTGGCTCTTGTGGGCTCCCTCCATCTGGCTTGGAGCAGGGGTCTCCAGGCGGCTTTGGGAAGAGGCTCTTGCCAGGCTGCTTGGAGAAGGAGAGGAGATCCATGCGGTTTGCAGGAAGAAGGCAGTTTACAAGGAGGCTGAGAATCCAAGCGGTCCTGCATTGAGAGCTGGAGGGCACCACAGCACAGAAAGGACCTCCCCAATCAGAACTGAGTGATTGGCAGCTACTGATAAAGCTGAACTGTGCCTAGGAAGTAGGGAAACGGTGTTTCTGACTTTCCTAAGACTGGCCAGGTCTGGGAGGGGGAGGCAGAACCATGTGTAAATAAACAATTCTTTTCCTTTTCACCAAACTCTGGTATTCAGAGTTATGATTCTGGCGGCGGGCAATCGGACCCCTAACTAAACAGCCTGTGGGTTCTGTTTCAATTGGAGCAGCCCAGGGGTTCTGTTACAGGACCACATGAGATATTCCTGGAAATTCATACACAAAGTAGTGTATAGTATACAAAACCTAGACATAAACTCCATGCAAGAAATTTGTACTAGCATACAAGTCTTCAAGTCTTCAGTGAACATAACCTTGCCAATGAAATGTAGTGTACCTAGCGCCTCTACCTGTCATCACTATTGGTGGAGTCCAGGCCAATAAAATAAACTTGTCAAGATAAGGCCCCCATCTCTTCTTGGAAGCTAAGATTGGAAGGATGTACTATGTGTCCCATGAGGCACTGAAAAAGACTGATATATTTTCAGACTAACCTAACATTTTAAAGCACTGCCTTTGGCCCTGGCCAGGTGGTTCAGTAGGTTAGAGTATTGTCCCATATATCAAAAGCTTGTGGTTCAATTCCCTGTCAGAGAACATACCTAGGTTGAGGGTTCAATCCTTGGTCAGGGTGCATACAGGAGGCAACTGATCAATATTTCTCTTTCTCTCTTCTCCTCTCCCTTTCTATCTGTCTATAAAAAATTTAATAAAAACATATCTTTGGGTGAGGATTAAGAAAAAACTAAAACACTGGCTTTGCATAAGACTGAATTAGGAGTAGAAAATTTATTCTTAAAGAACTACACAGAGATGCATGCCAAATAAATGCTGAATGTGGCATGGACTGAGAGAAATCCATGTTTATCCTGGTGTTAGAAGTTTTAATGCCTTGATTGTACTTACCTATATATTGTTATAGGTCCTCTAATACAAGGTACAACTGTAAACAGCCTTGAATCACAAATGAGATCATAGTAATGGTCACTAGTTGGCCATATTGAGTTTTTCCCAGAGCAAGTATTGTTCCATGTTTTGTATTTCCAAAACAGACTATTGTTTAATGGGCTATCCTGCCCACTGTGCAATTGGAAGCCTCCCTTCAGCTGCCCACTAGAGTGGGCTCCCCAAACCTTACAATATGGGCCTCCAGGAAAGCAAGCCATGAAGTTATGATGAAATCTTACTTTAAAAAAAAAGAACCACCATAAAATAATTGGGTTTAATCCAGTTTAATAGTCATCTTAATCAAAAGACTCATGAATAGACAACTAAAACTAAATTACAATCCTCCCAGAGTTATCTTGTTCTTTCCAATCTTTCTACAGTTCATGAGTGAACAATAGAGTAATCTGGTTTTCACCTGATTAAGATTAATGTTTCCTTCGGAAAATAATACAGCTGCTGCATTTGTATCTTAGTCTAAAATTCATCAAGGTGTGCCTCTCATCAGCATTCCAGTCAGATGGCCCATCTGAGACCAGATCTACTCCATTAACCAGATATGCTGTTTTAGAATAAGTAAGACTCCTCTAAAAAATATTGTATGACCTCCAGCAGGTAGAAAGTTAGTCCTGGAGTTGAAGCCAATATGGCTGTTTCAGTGGCAAGTTTGCATAAAGACAACTCCACCTTTGTTTTTCAGTTAATGTAGCCAAGGTAAGTTTTGAGTGGGAAAAAATTATTCTTCTAAATTTAATTCCTGTAAATGGACCTAAAGAAATGATACTTACCACTTAACTGAAAATAGCACCCTGATAAATTATCACTACCACTACATGTTCAGTATCAGAAAAATTCTGCACATAGAGACTACACCTATCCAAACTTTTCTCTTTGTATAACTTGTATCTTTTCTTTTATTTATGCCTGTCAAACGTCCATTTCTAAATATTTAATCCCATTTATTTCTGATTTAGTGTTTTTCTTTTCTTCAAGAGTTGACTTCCCCCTTTCCTCAATTGTTTAAGCCTCAGGCCTCTTAAACCTGAACATGGCCCTGGCTGAGCCATGGAGTGAACTGTGAGTGCTCTTCCTTTCATTGACAACTTTTGTTTTTCTAGAATTCATAATTAGCTTTAAAAAAATCCAAAATTTATTTTTCAGAGCAATTTTAGGTTCACAGCAACATTGATAGGAAAGTAGAGAGTTCCCATATACCCCCTGCCTCCCTCCACACATATACTCTCCTCCATTATCAACATCCTGCACCAGAGTGGTCCATTTGTTACAACAGATGAACCCACACTGACACATTATAATCATCCAAAGTTCATAATTTGCTCTTGTAAAATAATTCACAGGGATGTAAAGTAAAGCATAGGGAATATAGTCAATTTTATATCATGAAACAGTTATAGATAGGTATTAGACTTATTGTGGTGATCACTTTGTAAAGTATATAAATGTTAAATCACTATGTTGTGCACCTGCAATTAATATATGTTTTGTCAACTATGATTTAAAAATAAATAAAATTTTAAATCACAATGTTCAGATTCCACCACAGACTAATTAAAATGAGAGTTCCTGGGAGTGGAACCCAGACATCAGTACTTTTGAAAGTTTTCTAGGTGATTCCAGTGAGCAGCCAGGGTAAGAACTATGCGTTGTTTCTCCCACCAATCCAGGTGGGTATAAGTCAGTGTTAATTGATTCAGGTAATTGCTTCCTCTTCTCATTGGCCTGTCAGCATTACCACTAAGATTGGTTCCAAGCTTAGGAAAGCGAGGGAGACAATCCCTTGAGAGTACTTGTGAGTAGAATTGAAGTTGTTGGAAAGTTTTAATAGTGCACTGCCATCATCAGCCTACTCTCACTGATCCATTCAGCTGCCAGGAATGATGAAACTCCCTGGAGAAAAGGAGCAATGGGGTTGTCAACACTAGGGATAGGAGATAGAAGGGTAGGATTTAGTTTCAAAAGACTTAAAAGCACCCTGGTCAGTGTGGCTCAGTTAATTGTAAAATTGGCCCATGAACCAAAAAATGTCATGGGCATGATTCCCCGGATTCCCAGCTGGAGCATATACCTAGGTTGTGCTTTGGTCCCTGGTCTGGTCACCTTCCAGGAGGCAACTGAGTGATGTTTCTTTCTTACATTGATGTTTCTCTCCCTCTCTCTCTTTCTCCCTCCCCTCTCTCTAGGATCAATAAACATGCCCTCAAGTGAAAAAAAAAAAGACCTATATGCTATATTTTCTCACTTTAACCAAAAGCAGGTACTTTGATTTAGAGTTTTATGCTATCATCTATTTAAAATATTCTTAAATGATTATTTTATATAATCTAATTATTCTGCTAATATTCCATTACTTCAAAATATTATAAACCTTTTGCTGTTGTATTTCTTTTTCTGATTATTGAAGCTACAACCTCCCCATCCTCTAAATCAGAAACTTTGGAGACATCCCAGAGTTCTCTCATTCCTATGTTGCCCCATCACCACTGCACACACATCTTATCAATCACTAAGTCCAGCTGAACCTAAATTCCTAAATAATACTCACCTCATGTCTTTATTTCTGTCCTCACACTCATTAAATTGACCAAGGCCAATGGTTCTCAACTCTGGCTGTATTAAGGACTCATTTGGGTGCTTTAAAAATTCCAATGTTCAGGCCCATACAAGATTAATTAAAACAAAATATCTGAGTGTCGAATCCAAACATTATATATTTTTTAAAGCTTTTCATGAGATTACAATGCACAGTCAACTATGAGAAGCACTGTCCTGGGCTATCCTTTTTTCCTTTCACTTGGACTCTTGTACTAACTTCCTAACTGGTCTTCTAGTCCAGTATCACTATCAGTTCATTCTCTACATTGCTGCCAGAGAGATTCTTCCAAAATTATGCAAATCTCATCACATTACATGGCATTTTTAAATTCTCAAGTGGCTTCTTATTGCTTATAAGGAAATAATCTCAAAATACCTGTGTGTAGGACATACATAGCAGAGAAATGTATGCTTGGAGACACATCTGATCTGAGATAAAATTCTACCTCCACCTAAGCTACATGATCTAGGCAAACCACACACTCTATATGAGCTGCAGTTTCTTCAACTGTAAACTTCCTCATGGAATAATTTATGTAAAGTATTTAGCATAGTGTCAGGCACATAGTGTTGAGTAAATAAGAAATGGTTGTAGTAATAGTGTTGTGATGTACAAATCCCTGGCTGCTACCTAGACAAAGGTTGCTTTATGCCTTCATATCTCCAGTAACAAGTATAGTGCTTGGCACTTGGTAGGTACACCATAATGTTTGCTACTTGACTGCATAGATGAAAAATATCAACAAATTAAAAAAATTGCAGAATAAATTCAAGGACTGACAAGATTGTATATTGCTAACCTTTGAGGTTGATGCAGTGCTGTGCAGAGAAACAACCATATTTTTCCACAGAAAGATTATGGTGTCCTTTGAGAGAGAATACTGGGCTATAAAGACTATAATTTACATCTATCGTGGTACAAATTATGTTTGTATTTTGGAATACAAGATTCTTGAATCAAAATTATTTCATCTTAACTGCACTACTTTCTAGCTATAGAATGGTAAATAATTTTTTTAACTTCTCTGAAATAAAATTTTTTCTTCTATAAGATGGGACAATAATATGTACTCTTATAAATGACCTAATAGATATAAAGTGTTTGGTATAATAAGTCCCCACCAAATGGAAGTTGTCATTATTGTCATTATTAAAGAAAGAATATTTCAGCTGCTTTCGTCTCTCTTGTTTGTTTGTTTATTTGTTTTACATGCTAAAACTGGTTTGATTTTCTTGAGTATGAGATTTAATAAAATATTCAAATCAGTTAATATGAATATGAAGAATGCACATATGGGTAGTTAACATGGGCTGTTACTATGCTAAGTGTTAAAAATTACTTAATTTAGAAGTCTTACTTGAAATGACCTGAGTTATATAGATTTATAGAACTATAGCTTCGAGTGTCACTTGTGGGTAATTAGGACTCTTCTCTCCCATTGATGCTTGGTTCTATTTTCTGCCTCTTTGGAGCACCTTGTCCCATATCAGTGGTTACTATGGTAATCATGTATTTTTGTCAGGTGAAGGAAGCAGTCCTCTATTACTACTACTAATATTCCTGAATTATCTTGAAAGGAAGAAGAAATGGTAGTTTATCAGTCTCTATAGCAGCAGACACCATTTAAAATTTCATGTAATTTGATATATATTTTACTCAACTCATTTTAAACTTCATAGACATTAGTAACTTTAGTTGGTTCTGAGAGATATTAGCAATTTCTGTTTACTCCCCTCTGAAAGTAATTAAGTTCCTGAAATTTAAATCACATAACTCAAAATAAAGTGTGCAATTAGCACCTATATTCTTCACCTATTAATTACTTAAGTAATAATTTTCAAACCTGAGTAATGATCAGAATCAGTTGGAGAACTTTAAACATAAGTAGAGACCACTCAACCCCAGATACTTGTATATTTTATCAGAATCTCTAGGAATATGGCTTCAGGATCTACTGTATTTTAAAACCTTTTCAGATGATGCTGATAATCACATAGATTTATGAAACTTTGCCCTATAGACTCAGTATATATTTTTCACATAATAGATACATTATATAGACTTATTGAACTCAACTGCTATGCAATGGAATAAGACATATTACTGAGGACAAAGCTATTCCATTGTTTTTGAAACTCAAGTCCCTTTCAGGTATCATATGATTAATTTGGGGGCAATTAGAATGTATCTGTATAGTTTATAGATTTAAAAGTTTCTCTTTGGATTTAGCAAACCTGTACTGAATGTGTAGTTTGTGCAAAGCACCATGCTGAAAATGTGGAATGTGTATGGGAAATAACATAAGGATTAGTACAATCAAATTTTGGAAAATATTAATTTTAAACCTAGCCACTATAAGACTCCAGATTGGAACATTGGGTCAATGATCTGGGTAAGGTCACTTTTAAATCACATTCCAGCCATGTGACTCATAGAATATTTTCCTAGAGGTAAAAGAGCAAGCAGAAAACAGGAGATGCTTTTTAATAAAATGGGTAACATCTACTTATTTTCTGTGTGCTGCCTTAACACTTTTAACACCTTTGATTCCACTTGCTATATTTCTTTGTTATTTATTAGTATGATCTCACCAATCGTTAAGTTTTCCTATCTACAAAATAAAAATGCTGAACCATAGCTTTGTTTTCAGTTTAGTTCTATTGTCCTGTGAATTATAATATTGATTAAAATCAAATTGGGTCAATAAAGTCTCAAAATAAATTTTCCTAAATAATTTTAAGTGGAAAAATAAGATAGAATATTAGATTGGGAGAGAAGCCAGAAAGCTTTCTGAGTTCATTTTTCAGATGAGTCTCTTAGGCCTAGAGAGAATACAGAACATTATCGAAGTCGTGCAACTCATTTATTGACAGAACTAGGACTGGAAGAAAAATATAATTTCAGTTCTCATTTTATGTGTGTACACATATGTACACATGCCCAATCACACTTTGTATGGCTGTTAAATGAGGCTAAGATATGCAAAAAGTAATTCACACTATCTATAAAATAACTTTATAGAAAAGTTAATTTTAGTCTATAGAGCATTTGCATTAGAAATCATAAATCCAAATGCTGCAATGGTGCTGTAGGTAACAGTAATGAGTACTTTGGGCTAGATACAATAGACTAGAAAATGATAGAGTCTGTGGTATACCAAAAAGGTGTATTCTGAAGCTTCTTGCAGAGTTTTCCATATGGGATGGTAGCCACAGGATTGACAAATTTTCAGCAGAAGCCAGATATGTGAATTTTTGTGTGAAACCTCCTGACTTTTAAATACTTCTAATTAAAAAAAAAACCTGTTGAACAGTATATGGGCTGAAAAAAAACACATTTGTAGTTAACTCCAGTCTCTTGGTTGGCATCCAGGCTTCTTGTCCACACTAGAATAAACAGACTTTCGGCCAAGGTGGAGGCTTAGACTGACATGCTCGGTCTCCCTCTACAACTAGAAAAGAATATAACTACCTCAAAACAAAAGATAACTAGAAATTCCAGAAAATAAAACTACACGGAAGCTCAATGTATGAAGTTATAAACCAGCGGCGCTTGTCAGATAGGAAGAGCAAAAGTGGGTGGTGCTGTTTGTGGTAGCACCAGGGACAGCGGCAGGGAGAGCAATACTGGCTGCAGTTGAGCCCCAGCAGCTCGAGACCTCAACGCTGGGAAAAGGAGCCACCGCATTGCCTCGGACGGTGAGGCCCAGAGGGCAGCAGGATGGATCCCGGTCTCCCAGCAGAGAATAACAGTAGGAATACATCTGGACGCCCGCCCCCACACAAAGTGCCACAGCACCACAAAAAAGGTTGTGGATCGCCGCTGGATAGTGGCAACAAAGCACCACAGTGCAGCGAAAAAGGTTGTGGATCACTGCCGGTCGCTGGGTTGTGATGAGTACAGAGGCTCAGCCCTCTATAGTCGGCCCAAGAAGCAAAACAAAACGCAAATCTGTCAAAATGAGGCACACAACTATAGAAATCCCGGTGACGCAGCTCACCAGGCAACAGATGAAGAATCTGACAGATGAACGAATAAACCTGTCAGAGGCTCAGTTCAGAGCTATTGTTATAAGGTGGCTTACAGAATTAACAAAAGATTTGGAAAAAGACGAGAAAGGATTGAAAACCACTCATACTGAAAAGAACAAAAACACATTATGAGGCAACTGGTAAGAAAATAAAATCCAGAGATCAAATCAACAAACTGGAACATAGGGAAGGAACAAACAGTCAACCAGTGTGGAAAGAGGAAACAGAAAGCAAGGAAAGGGAGAAGAGGATCAGAAACCTCTGGGACAGCTATAAGAGATTGAACATACAAATTATAGAATTGCCAGAGGGTGAAGATGAAGAACTAGAAACTGAAAAATTAAGTGAAAATATAATAAAGCAGAACTTCCCAAACTTGGGGAAGGAAATAGACTTACAGGTCCAGGAAGCACAGAGAGTTCAAGAAAAACTGGACCCAGGGAGAACCACTCCAAGACACATTATAATCAAATTGTCAAAAGTTAAAGATAAAGAGAGAATCTTAAAAGCAGCAAGAGAGAAGAAAAGAATCATGTACAAAGGGGTCTCAATTAGACTATCAGCTGACTTCTCAAGGGAGACCCTGCAGGCAAGAAGGGACTGGCAAGAAATATTCAAAGTAATGAAAATCAAAAGCCTACATCCACAAATACTCTATCCAGCGAAACTGTCATTCAGAATAGAAGTGCAGAGAAAGTGCTTCCAGGAAAACATAAAACTGAAAGAGTTCACTAGATCCAAACCACTATTATATGAGATGTTAAAGGGACTGGTTTAGAAGAAGGAGGATGGTTTAGAAGAAGCAGGATCAAAACTTTGAACATTAAAATGAAAACTGCATCACAAGAACCAACAACAGAAGCTAGGGAATTGAAACAAAGGCAAACTAAATAGGCAATGAGAATGGAAAAAGAACTTAGATATGGGGAACATATTGGGGGGAGGTCAGCAGGGAGGGGGAAGAGAGAGGGAGATGGTACAGGAATTAAGAAGCATAGTAGGAGGGATTGGAGTAGACAGGAAGAGGTTGAGAAGAACTATATGCACAATCAAAGGACATGGACTAAAAGGAAGGGACAACTGGAGGGAGGGGGGCCACTGGATGGAGGTGAGCAGAGTGAAGGGAAATTGGGACAACTGTAACAGTATAATCAATAAAACATATTTAAAACCTTTTTTAAAAGAAATAAAACAGAAAAAATATATACATATTCATTGTCTCTTTCAAGTTTGGAAATGAATTGATGTATCTCACTAAACATGCAGGGTTCTCACCTGCTTTGACCACAACATATTTTTGACAACTTGGTACAGGTTTGGCAAATTAAAATTGCTTAAGTGAAAAGAAAAGAACTTTCCCTACATTATTGCAGGAATAACTTTTCCTAAGTCTTTTGCTACCCTTAGTTCAGTCAGCAGCCTGCCACAACAAAAGCCAAATTCATGAGACAGGTAATAGTGGAAAAGGATAGAGGTTTACTCAGGAGCCTCTGAGGCCCCATGTCCGGGCACCAGATGAGGCTGAGCTGCCTCCAATGCCCTGACTCGGTTGGAAACTATTCTGTCCAGCAGAGGTTTCATGACCATGGCAGAACAAATCTATCCAGGACACTGTATTTTGTCTGGGGGTAAGGGAGGTGGTTGTTCCCTCTAGTGGAGGATGCACAAGACCTCCATCACTCATGCTTTTTATTGAGAAGGGTACACATAGGAGATATAAGGTCAAAATTTATAAATCATCAATAGCCTTTAGGCTCCTAGATTACAGTTGACAATAACAGATTACAAGTACCAGTACAGAAGGCACAGTGACCAGTCTGTTTCAGGGTCTATTAAACATCTTGAGGCCACATTGGCATTAGGTATAAGGTTTCATAAATTCCTTGCTAGAGATTGTTTATACTTAACTAAGAGATAAGAAAAGCAGAGTAAGTTCTAAAGCATAATAAACATTCTTTAAATCCAATTTCCATGGAAACCCTCTGAATGGTTTTCAGTTATGTCTCTTGCACAGCCTTCCAGAGAGCTGTTGAGACTTAAAGACAAGCCAGGGGGGTTGGAGGTGGGGGGCAAGTCAGGCTCACGGCCGGGTTTACAATTCTCTAAACCACAAGGAGCAGTTCCCCACATGCTGCAAACTGAGAGAATGGTGGACTTCATCTCAAAGACCATCCCCTCTTCCTGCTCAACCCCAAGGTTCTTACAGGGATAGGGAGTAGAGGCCTTTTCCCCTTTATCCAATTATCTTACAGCTTTTGAGTGGACCCAGGCCCCGTTCATTCATCTTCCTAGCTTTTAGTATGCTCAGGTCCTGTGTATTGTTCTTTCTAGATTTTGGCACACCTGGTGTAAGAAACATTTCCTGTTCATCTTGGCCAATGGGGGAAAACTCCTCAGTGCTCCATGACTACCTACAATAGTGAAGGGTGGGGGCTGCAATACCTGCCATCAGGAAGCCTGGAGATGCTGCAAGCCTCAGCCCACCTTCCAATGCTGGACACTGAGCCTGCACATCCAAGGGAGCCAGTTTGGGTCTTCAGGGAACCCATGGATCCTGAGGGTTCTCTGTGCAGCCCTACTGCAACCCACCCTTCTGTAAAGGCCAGCCAGGCCTACACTCTGACTGATGGCTGCCTATGGTAATAATTTCCCCCCTTCAAAATTAAGGATTCTTGTAATCTTAAAAGGGTAAAAGGATAGAGATCTCATCTTTTGTAGTTTCTTCCTGCTGTCAATGAACTTAGTCTTACCTATCCCCTATCCTCAGGTCAGAGATTCTTGCTGTCTACTAAAGGAAGAAGAGGATAAAGAATGGAGGGAAACCTTTATGCAAGGGAGAGGAATTGTTGTCTTCAAAAGGTGACATATGCAGTGTCTAGAGGATGGCACTGCTGAATTAGCAAAGCTGGCAAACTGCTTAATTTTTCAAGAGGCAGTGCTGCAGTTGGACTCCCAAAGTGAGACCTATTGTGTAGACAAGGAATTAAGTATTTAGTGAGGGACATGCCTAGTAGTGCAGGGAGAATTGTAATGAAATCAGAAACTAATAAGACTAAAGGATCCCCATGATCTAATCCCGAGTAGGGCTTTTGGTGGCACACCCAACAGCAGGATAAGTTTGCTGAGGAGGCCACTGTCTGAGAGATGGAGACAAAGGCATTATCAGTCTGAGCATGGGCATAGTGTGTACCAAGTGTCAAAAATAATAATAAAATAAAAAGTAACATTGTTACTTAGCTCTGGAAAACGATGTCCTTTTCTGGAAAAGAAATTTTAAATCTCTTTCAGGAGTGCTGGTTCAGCTTTTCTTTTCAGTATCAACAGCAGCACCAGTAAGATCTGAGTCCTCCTTGGGTCCACTTTATCCATGTGTGGTGAATACAAGGCTTGATTCCTGTGAGCTTTAGGAAAGAGTGTGTTGTCAATAGGACATTAAAAGAAACAGTCCATTGCTTGGTTAACTGATGTTAAGGACCTTGAGCCCTCCAGGTCTGTAGTAATACTCAGTCTCCCAGGTAGAATGAGTGTAAGGGCTCATCAGATGGGAATATAGACTTGCAATAAGCAAACTTGTGCAAAGTTGTCAGTGTTTGCTCTAAATGTTGTGCATATTGTTTGATTTTTGATTCCATTCTAAAGGGGGTGTTCCTAAAACAGAAACTTGGAAGTGTCTCCCATAAACTGTTTCAAAAGGGCTTAATTTAAACCCACTATGGAGCACTGCCCTAATCTGAAGCAACACTATGGGGAACACCTGGTCCTATTTCAAATGTGTTTCCTGGCATATTTTCACCAGGGTCTTCTTTATTATGTTGTTTGTTTTCCCAGTTTTCCACTTAGATTGGGGTCTCCAAGATGCATGTACTTTCTATTGAGTCAGTAGTGCCTGTCCTCTCTTCTGGGAGATTTCTGAAGTGAACTATAGTCCATTGTTGCCTTAAATGTTGGAGTTTGGGTAGCCCAAATGTCTTGATCAGCCTATTCATAGATCTTGATTGGAAAGAGTTCACCTCTGAATCTTTCTGGGCAAGTCAGGAGAACCTGGAGCTGAATAGCATCATGTTCAGGTGGGACTACTAACACAATTGCTGCTTCTCAGGGGAAAAAGTTACCTGTGCATGCAATTTACAAAGTAAATCTTGGCTCAACAATGGAATGGGGCAGCCTGCATGTAGAGAAAATTATGCATAAGTTTTTGATCCTAAACATGGCATTCTAGATAGAAGTTATATTGTGTGTTTGTTTGTTTTATAGTATATTTTATCGATTACGCTGTTAAAGTTGTCCCAATTTCTTTTCTCTTTGCTCCCCTCCAGCAATCCCACCCACCTTAGTTCATGTCCATGGGTTATGCATATAAGTTATTTGGCTTCACCCTTTTCTATATTATTCTTAACTCCCTCCTGTCTACTTTGTACCTACCAATTATGGTTTTTAATGCCTGCACCATTTCCCCATTTCTCCCCCTTCCCCATCCCAGCTGATTACCTTCCAAATGATCCTGATACCTATGATTCTGTTCCTATTCTGGTTGTTTGCTTAGTTTTTTTTTTTTTTAGATTCTGTTGTTGGTAGTTGTTTGTTGTCATTTTAATATTCATAGTTTTCTTAAATAAGTCCTTTAACTTAACATTTCATATAATAAGGGCTTGGTGATGATGAACTCTTTTAGCGTTACCTTGTCTGAGAAGTACTTCATCTGTCCTTCCATTCTAAATGATAGCTTTGCTAGATAGAGTAATCTTGGTTGTAGGTCTTTGCTTTTCATCACTTTGAATATTGTTTGCCAGTCACTTCTTGCCTGTGAAGTGTCTTTTGAGAAATCAGCTGATAGTCTTATAGGCACCCCTTTGTAGGCAACTCTCCACTTTTCTCTTGCTGCTTGTAGGATTCTCTCTTTACCTTTCACCTTTGGCATTTTAATCATGATGTGTCTTGGTGTGGTCCCCTCTGGGTCCAGCTTGCCTGGGACTCTCCATACTTTCTGAACTTGTATGTCTATTTCCTTCGCAAAATTTAAGAAGTTTTCCTCCATTATTTTTTCACATAAGTTTTCAATTTCCTGCTCTTTCTCTTCCCTTCTGGCACCCCCATGATTTGGATGTTGGCACGTTTAAAGTTGTCCCAGAGGTTTCCAAACCTCTCCTCATTTTTTTCAATTCTTCTTTCCTCATTCTGTACTGGTTGACTTTTTATCTTCCTTATGTTCCAAATCAGTAATTTGAACTCCAGTTTTCTTCCCTTCACCATTGGTTTTGTGTGGATTTTTCTTCACTTCACTTAGCATAGCCTTCACTTCTTCTCTTATACTTTTGCCATACTCAAGCTTATATGTCAAGTCTGTAAGCATCTTTATCACCAATGTTTGGAATTCTGCATCTGTTAGGTTGGCTATCTCATCTGTTATATTGGCTATCTCCTCGTTGCTTAGTTCTCCCACAGGAGTCTTGATCCTTTCCCTCTTTTGGGTCATAGTTCTCTGTCTCCTCATCTTGACAGGCTCCAGTGTTTGTTTGCCTCTGTGTCTTATGTAGAGCTGTCGCTTCTGTTATGTTGTAAGGGGCAGAGCCTTAGGTATTCATCAGTACAGGGCAACCTGTTTCACCACGTCATGGCGCGGTATGTGGGGGAGGGGTCTGAGAGTGAAGAATGCCACTTGCCCAGCACTCGCCCCTTTTCCACACACATCTCCCACTTCCATTTGGAACTGGCGCCTCTCTAGCTGTTGCCCTGGCTGTCGTTCCCAGAGTAGATGGGTCTGCAGACATTCTAGAACTGTGGTGGCCCTTTAAACAAGTGGACTGAGAGACCAGCAGTTTCTGCCTCTGCACACACCGCCACCACTAGTGTTCACAGTCAGAAGCAACGAGGCTTGATTTTCTTCAGTACTTGGAACGTGAGCTGTGCAGTCTGGTGAGGAACTGGGAATGCTCCCCAGGTGTCCCTCCTGACATTTTAAAACATGTAACTGTGCTTTCCTCTGACCTGCCACTGCTGCCACCACCACACCATGTCCTCTCCACCCCGGCTCCACCCCTCCTACGTGTCTGGATGAGTATTTCTTTTTTATATCTTTGTTGGACTTCCATGCAGTTAGATTTTCTTGTAGTTCTGGGTTTTTTTTTTAGTTTTGAGGTAGTTGTATTCATTCTTAGTTGTGGAGGGAGACGTTTTAAAGGAATGCCTGTTTTGGTACTTGTTCAGCTACTCCAGTAACTGTCATTGCAGCTAAACTTTTTTAGGTTAGCTTTGTTTTTAACACTGAGTATGCAGGTCTTGTTTCAACAAGGAAGTCAATTAGCTTGTTTCCCACTGTCAATTCTACCTAGAGCTCCTGTGGGGAAATAGTAACAGTTTGGGAGGTATCTAGAGGAGCCTCTGGGCCTTCTTATTTGTCTTCATTCATTTCTAATATTTCTTGGTAAGGGGTCTATCCTTTTTTTTTTTTTTTTTTTTTTTTGAGTTCCAGGCAGTACTTTCTCCAATGTCCATCCTCTTTATAATAGGTGCATTGATTGGCACCTAGTAAATCTTTTCTTCTTCTTTTGTGTTCTGTCTCTCATTATGGTTTCCCTGCACTGTTTCTAAGAAAGCAGTAGCCTGCTTTAATTATTTCATTTTTTCCCCAGGCATGGTCAACTTTACAGGCTATGTCTATCAGCAGGAAGGGATTTATTCCTAATGCTCAGCCTAAATGTTGGAGCTTTCTTCTGATATCTTTAACACTTTGTTCAATAAAAATCATATTTACCATCTGAACATTTTACGGTAACTATGGGTCAGCATCAGTGTGCTTTCAATAGGCCTGATAGATCCTTTCTAAAAGTCAGAAGGATTTTTGTTTGGTTTCCGTTGAATGGTGCATACCATTGGCAGGCTCTTTTTTTAATTCATCTTTCTAGCTTTTGGTATGCTTGGATCCCTTCCATTCAGCTTTCTAGCTTTTAGGCATCTATTTCTCAAGCTCTTACAATATGCAACTTTTGTAATGTTCTAGGAAGGCTAGGTCCTTGCCATTCGGGTCCCAATAAGGCTCTGTCAGGGGAATTTCCCTGGGTGGATTAGGGGTCCTGTTAGGATTCTTTTGATGAAGGCAACAAGCCTCTTCACTAGCCTTATTTATGACTAGCCAACTTTCATCTGTCATTAACAGGTTGTTAAGGAGAGCCTATACATCTGCCCAGTTAGGATAGTGAGTGTCAGAAATGAAAGTGATAAGACCTGCCAAATTCTGAGGATCCTCCCTATATGAGGGGTTGGAATTTTTCCAGTTTAGTAAATCTGGAATGGAAAATGGAATATGGGTCCAGTGGTGGCTAGCAGGCTGGCCTTCTTGGTTTATTCTGCCCATAGAGTATTGCCTCAAAGGGAATTATCCTGCTCTGGATAGGGTTGCTCCCTGACCAAATTGGCTGCCCTGCTGGGTCTTCAAGGGGGAAACCATTCCTTCATTATAAAAAAGTGGGGCTGTCACCCTTCTGTGCCCTATTTTATGGATATCTGGAAATGGGACGATATTGGGGAAAATCTTCCTGCTGCTAATGCTGGGTCTCCTGGGATCAGGATATTAAAAATACTCATCTCATTTTTCTTTTCTCTTGGTGTCTTACTATCAGGTAAGGATTTTGAAGCCAAGTCCATTCTCTGCATTATTAAGTTGTTCTCTTTCCTTACCAAATTCTTATCGTGTAGACATTAATGCTTAGACACAGGGAATTTTGTTCAATTTTATCAAATATTGGAAAAACAATTTCAACTGTATAATGGTGTAGTAATTTAGGGGACAATTTAGGACCCATGTTTTCCCCATAATCTAAAGTATATATAGACCAAACGGTTTTACAATAGAAAGCCAATCCCTTCTTAGTCATTGGATTATAGCTGCACATAGACCAATCTGTTAAAGTTCATCCCAGTGGGCTTGCTTCATGAGTCAAAACAGAACAACTCTTGGTGGAACAAAAGTACAAACCCAAAACCATAGCTATAGAAAGATCCCAAAGACCCCAGATAACGTGGGAACATCAAAGCCTATGTTGGATCACCAATTCCATTATCCCAAATGGGTACTCACAAGCAAGCCTTGGCATCTTATCTGCTGCCAACCAATACCACAAGTGGTTCTGACGGAATCAAATGACATGGAGCCCCAGTGGCACAAAGTCCAAGTGGCTCAAAGGCCAAGAAACGAGGATAGCCTACAAACTGGTACCTCAAATGGGCCTGACCAGACCCAAGTGGCACAATGCCAAAATGGCACAAAGCCCAAGTGGCAGGGATAGAGAACCCCCAGTATGCATGCCATTTTTACTTACCCAGTCTTAGAGTCCATCTGCTACCCAGAAATCCATTTCTTTTCACCAGCCAAGCATTTCAGGCTACTAACACTAAGATCCATGCTACCCCATGTTGGTTGCCAAAAACTGTAACTGAACATGAAGGTTTGGATGCCTGTCATATGAAAGCCAAATGTTTGAGACAGGTGCTGGTGTAAAAGGAAATAGAATATTCGGGTGCCATGACCTGGGAGAATAATTGACTCCTGTCTCAAAGACCATCTCCTCTTCCTACTCAATCCATATTACTTATAAGGATAGGGAGGGGTGGGCTGTTATTTCTATCAAATTATTTTGCTAGCTTTCAGTGCACTTGGGCCCTGTCCATTAATCTTCCTAGCTTTTGATGCACTTGATCTAAGAACTTCCCCCTGCACCATCTTGGTCAATTGAGGAGACTTCTCAGCACTCCCTGACTGAGTGAGGAGGGGAGTAGCTGCAGGACTGGCCACCAGGAAGCCTGGAGATGACACAGCCCTCAGCCTGCCTTCCAACACTGGACATGGTGCCTGCACATCCATGGGAGCCATGACACACTCATTCCTCTGTGCAACATCTGCATTGTCCAAGCCTCCAAAGTGGCCAGCTAGGCCCACACTCTGACTGACAGTTCCTTACAGTAGCAGTCTTGTTTTTTATCATATTTAATTCTGAGGCTGGTGTAAGTATAACATATATATTTCATAAAACCATTAAAGGTTATCTAAAAATCTCCCAATGAACTGCATTTCCATGTAACTGGTACAATCACTGCACTGTGTATAGCATAATATATGTGCCATAAGCTAGGCCAGAAGATTCAAAGATTCATTTCTAGGGCCTTATTTCTGGTCTTATCTCCACTTGCCCACACATTCTATTTCTAAGCTGGCTCTATGAAGATTGCCCCCCATGTAATAATCTAGACAATTATGTCTATGCAAGAGAGAGCTGCACTTTGAAGAGGAAAAAAATTTTAACATCTAAGATCAAGGAGTTTAAAATCATATTTGTGAGTACACTTTCCACTGAAGACCGTGTTTTTCCAGCTGGGTCTGAAACTGAAACAGCAAAGAGGACTAGACAGGCTCAGACCAGCACAGAGCAGGGCAGAGTGGAACACACTATCACAGAGTGGGGTTAACTAGCTGAGGAGGGGCCTGGCCTCAGGGGCTCCTGACCTGTGGTCAGCCTCACACCCATTCTGTACCACTTTTGAGCTGTTCTACAGCAGTGCTATTTTTATAACCATGCTGTACTATTGTTGAGCTGTTTGTACTAAATACAATTTATTTCTTCAGCATATACCAAATTGGGGATTCCTGTTGATGTTGAATTAGTGGCAATAGCATCGGTTGACAGTAGCCATTGAGGAATCAAAGGTTATATGTTCCCCACCCTTTTATACTTTCTCTTCTAAAACCACACACACAAAAAACAAAAACAAAAAAAAACAAATAAAAATAAAATTACATTGTGCACTTATTATTTGTCTTCCTAATCCCTGATATCTTTCCTTTTTCTATCTTATCTTCTTCCTTCTTTATTCTTTTTCAAATTTATTCTCTAGTTCAAAGGAACTGTCTAACACATAAAATATCCTGATGAAAAAAACTTTTGTAATCCTCAAATCTACTTTGGAAATCCCTGAACAAATATTTCTGGCAGAAAAAGGGGGCATGTTTTCACAGCAGTAGTAAAGAGGTTGCCCAAACAAAGTGCTATGACAATGATGTGCTATAGATTGCAGAATCTTGGCTAAGAAATAATGATGACATTCTTCGCCTTCATCTCTGATGCAGTGAGGAACCAGGGGTGATCAGGGTTGTGACCAAGGCCTGAGTAATCTTCATTTCCAGCCTGGGCAACTGGAATCTCTCCTGGGGCTGATTTCACTGTGTGTTACTGTTATTTTAGGAACAAATGCAGCAGCAAGACACAGGCACCAATTCAGAGAACTCACTAGGCAGGCAGGCTAATGAACACATTTCAGCATGGTGGCTCTCCATGATTCCAAAGGGCTTTACTCACAGGGGCAGAAGATGAAATGGGAAGTCAAGCTACATCTGATTGTGTTGTTTCTGGCTTGCAATGTGAGTGATCTGACATAAACGATGGGCACTCACTTCCTTGTAAAGAGTGGGAGTGTAGTTAACTGTCTTTTAGGTCCAATTAATATCCATGGTCCTTAATATATCTGAAAATTTTTGCATGAATATGCTAGGATATAATTTGTTAAAATTACTTCATAAGGATTCATGCACTGTAGTCACTGGCAGCATTTTTTTGAGAATGATTTATTTTGATCTTTGTTAAGTTTTTTTGTATAGAAGCTCAACAATGCTGTTTTCCATAGCTCAGTTGTACAAGATGGCACATGTACAGAAAAATATCACTAAAATCTGTAAATTGGTAAAAACATTCCATGGGATGAAATATTAAAAATGAGATATTTTTCTCTTTTATATATATATAGTAAAGTTAACCTGGCTGTTTTGCTAAATACAGAGCTTAGGTTATATCAAATAGATAACACCAGCATGTAATAAACATGCTAGTTCCATGATGGTAAATTCTCCTAATGTCCTTAAAACAATATCCCCCACCACAATTGGCTTAATCACTTTCCCTGTAATCTTCTTATGTTATTAATTTATGTAGCATTTGCTTCTTTACAGTACAAAATTATGAAAGCCTATCTGATATTCAATTTTCACAAAATTTGAATTAGTTTTAATTAATGAAAAATTTTTGTCTTTTTTTGTACTACCTCACAATTACTTCTGCTATCTCTCCCCCTGCCTTCATTCAGACTAGACACTCTGCTCTCTTTCTTATCACTGAGGGACTATAACAATAGCTAATATTAAAAGAACACAATCAGTCAAGCATTGGGATAATATCTTTTCATAAATTATCTTACTTCATCCTCATAATGTCCTCATGAAATAGGTATTAATATCACCCCGTTTTTAGTGGATCAGGATCCTAAATTGTCCATGATCATCAAGGCAACAAAAAGTAGAGCCCGCAGTCCCAATTTTGACTCTTTCCTATTTCTTTGGGTCACCACAAGAGGGAAAAAGTTTTCCAAGGTGATATTTCTCTTTATGCTACTTTTCTGGGGACTGCACATCATCTATGACATTGATCAAAGTGCCAGGAGGGACCAGAGAAAATGAGACTGTATTCTGAGCTTAGGTCATTTGTTGGTGACTAAATCCTTATGACAGGTTTAAGACATAGAGCTTTGCACAGAAATGGAAACTGCAGAAACAATAGGAAACATTTGGTGTACTGTTAGCAAGTTATATTTTCTTTACATTCAACTAAATAAGGTGGCAATCTCTCTTTCAAGCAGAAACATAGTTGGGGAAGAAAAACCTTCCCAAATCTCACTTCTCCTTTTCTGCTCTCTTCTTTGTCATGATTCTCCTCTTAGTGCATGATTCTGGAAGGAAAGTCTGCTTTTCCATCCCCAGCCCCCGAGCCAGCTGCTCGTTTTCCTTGATTTTGTCATCAAGCTCTAATACCATGTTTGACAGCTTAAAATTTGCCATCATAGAAAAGAGAAGCATGTTTAATTCCTGCACAATTTAGTTTAAACTAAATTAGCCAGGAGGTACAGTCATTTACACTTGGCAAAGCTCTTATGTACATGCATTAGCTCATTGATCTGTCCCAAAAATAAATTATGACAGAATGATTGACAGAAGCAAAAATTGAACCTTTGTTTAAAGTACAGATGCCCTTGGTAAATCAGTAAACAAAAATAATTGCAAAAGAAAATTACAATATTTTTGTGAACTGTGAACAGATTGTGGATGTTGGTTGTTGGTAACCTCTATCATTTCAAAGTTCTTATTTGACATTGCCATCAGTATAGAAGCTGGAAGCTGATCTAAACTCACCCTCCGCCAATAAAAACATTTCATTTATTGCAGTTGCGGGAATAATTGGCCATCTGTTCATTTCACTCTTTATGCCATTATAAATAATAATGGATCCTAGAACAAGTTCTTCTTTTACCTCTAGTTTCAGTTAAATCTTGTGGATTGATAGGATCTAGCTATTGTTGTAGCAGCTGTAGCACAGGACTGGGTTTAGAAAATACCACAGTACATTCTTCCTTAATCTCTGTACCTGATACTATTTTTTTCCCTCTCATTGTTGATTTTTTTTTGCATTAGATATGACAACATGTATTGTTTGATCCTCATAAAATGATTCCTATTTCAAATAACCACACCCCTCCAGACATACATGCTTGGCCATTCTTTGTTTACTCAAGGCAACCTCAATAGCAGTTGAAAATTATTGTGTTCTTAATTTTGTGCATTGCCTCATTTCATCTCTAAAACAATTTCACAAAGTTGTGCATCTTCTTATTCCCACCCAACAGAGGAAGGCCAAAAGCTTAGAGATAGAGTGGATTGGTGTGTCAGTGCTAGGATTTTGATCCATATTCACTTACTCCAAAACCTGAACTCTTTTATTTTTATCTTTTATTTTTTGGTTTTTCAATTACAGTTGTCCCATATTTCCCCCATTGCTCCCCAAAACCCAGCCCACCCCCTCTCCCACAATCATATCCCTCCTCCTTGTCCATGTCCATGAGTCATTTATACACATTCCTTAACTAAAACCTTCCCTTACTTATCCTCCTTCTCTCCCTCCCCTCCCTCCACATTGACTGCTATTCTGCTCTTTGTCCTATTGAGTTTGTTTGTTTGTGTTGTTGTTTAGTTTCCTGTATTAGGTGATATCATATGGTATTTTTCTCTCTTTGCCTGGCTTATTTCACTAAGCATAATTCTCTCTAGTTCCATCCATGTTGTCGCAAATGGCAGGAGTTCCTTCTTTCTTTCTGCTACATAGTATTCCATTGTGTAAATGAACCACTGTTTTTTGATCCACTCATCTACAGATGGGCACTGAGGCTGTTTCCAGCACTTAGCTATTGTAAATAGGGCTGCTATGAACATAGGGGTGCATAAGTTCTTTTGAATTAGGGTTTTAGAATTTTTGGGGTATAATCCTCGCAGTGGAATCGCTGGTTCAAAAGACAGTTCCATTTTTAGTTTTTTGAGGTAATTCCATACTGTTTTCCATAGTGGTTGCACCAGTCTGCATTCCCACCAACAGTGCAGTAGGGTTCCCGTTTCTCCACATCCTCACCAGCACTTGTTGTTTGTTAATTTGTTGATGATGTCCATTCTGACTGGTGTAAAATGGTATCTCATTGTGGTTTTTATTTGCATCTCACTGATGGCTAATGATGTTGAGCACTTTTTCATGTGTCTATGGACCCTCTGTATGTCCTCTTCGGAGAAGTGTTTGTTCAGGTCCTTTGCCCATTTTTTAATTGGGTTGTTCGTTTTCTTCATGTTGAGTTGTATAAATTCTATATTTTGGAGATCAGTCCCCTGTCTGTGATATCATTGGCAAATATATTTTCCCATATGGTTGGTTTCCTTTTCATTTTGCTGATGTTTTCTTTTGCTCAGCAGAAACTCTACTTTGATGTAGTCCCATTTGTTTATTTTTCCTTTATTTCTCCTGCCTTAGGAGATGTATCCATGAATATATTGTTACATGGAATATCTAAAATTTTCCTGCCTATGTTTTCCTCTAGAACTTTTATGGTGTCACAGCTTACATTTAAGTGTTTGATCCATTTTGAGTTTATTTTGGTGTGTGATGTAAGTTGGTGGTCTAGTTCCATTTTTTTGCACGTCCCTGTCCAGTTCTCCCAGCACCATTTGTTAAAGAGGCTCTTCTCACTCCATTTTATGTTCCTCCCCCCTTTATCAAATATTAGTTGACCATAGAGGCCTGGGTTTTTTCTGGGCACTTTTATTTTGTTCCACTGGTCTATATGTCTGTTCTTATGCCAGTACCAGACTGTTTTGATCACAGTGGCTTTGTAGTATTCTTTAATGTCTGGTATTGTGATTCCTCCTGCTGTGTTCTTCTGTTTCAAGATTGCTTTTGCTATTCGGGGTCTTCCTTGGTTCCATATGAGTTTTTGGAGTATTTGTTCTAGGTCAGTGAAATATGTCATTGGTATTTTAATAGGGATTTCATTGAATCTGTAAATTTCTTTGGGTAGTATGGCCATTTTGATGATGTTGATTCTTCCCATCCAAGAACATGGTATTTGCTTCCATTTATTTGTATCTTCCTTAATTTCTTTCTTCAATGTTGCATAATTTTTAGTGTACAGGTTTTCTTTATCTCTTTGGTTAAGTTTATTTCTAGGTACTTTATTTTTCTTGTTGCTATAGTAAATGGTATTTTCTTTTTTGTCTCTGTCTCTGATATTTTATTGTTGGTGTACAGAAATGCCTTAGATTTCTGTATATTTATTTTGTATCCTGCTATTTTGCCAAATTTACTTATTATATCAAGTAGTCTTTTAGTGGAGTTTATAGGATTTTCTAGGTATACTATCCTGTCATCTGCATATAATGATAGTTTTATTTCTTCTTTCCCAATTTGGATGCCTTTTATTTCTTTTTCTTGTCTGATTGCTGTGGCTAGGACTCCCAACACTATGTTGAATAGGAGTGGAGAGAGTGGGCAGCCTTGTCTAGTTCCTGATTTCAGGGGGAATGCTTTCAGTTTTTTTCCATTGAGTATGATGTTGGCTTCAGGCTTCTCATATATAGCCTTAATTATGTTAAGGTATACTCCCTCTATTCCCATTTTGCTGAGTGTTTTCATCATAAATGGGTGTTGTACTTTATCAAATGCTTTTTCTGCATCTATTGATATGATCATGTGATTTTTGTCTTTTGGTTAGGTGATGTATTATATTTATTGATTTGCGAATATTAAACCATCCTTGCATCACTGGGATGAAGCCAACTTGATTGTGATGTATCTTTTTGATGTATTGCTGTATTCTGTTTGCCAAAATTTTATTGAGGATTTTAGCATCTATGTTCATCAGTGATATTGGCCTGTAGTTTTCTTTCTTAGCTGCGTCTTGACCTGGTTTTGGGATTAGGGTAATATGGCTTCATAGAAAGAGTTTGGGATTTTTCTCTCTTCTTAGATTTTTTGGAATAGTTTGAGGAGGGTAGGAGTTAGTTTTTCCCTAAATGTTTTGTAAAACTCACCTGTGAAGCCATCCGGTCCAGGGCTTTTGTGTGCCGGGAGATTTTTGATTACCGTTTCAATTTCCTTCTTTATTATTGGTCCATTGAGACTTTCTACTTCTTCTTGATTTAGTTTTGGAAGGTTATATGTTTCTAGAAATTTGTTCATTTCTTCTAGGTTGTCAAATTTCTTGCCATACAGTTGTTTGTAGTAATTTCTTACTATCGTTTGTATTTCTGTGGTATTAGTCGTGATTTCTCCTTTCATTTCTGATTTTATTTGAGTCTTCTCTCTTTTTTTCTTGATGAGCCTGGCTAGAGGCTTGTCAATTTTGTTTATTTTTTCAAAGAACCAGCTCCTAATTTCATTGATTTTTTGGATTGTTTGTTTAGTCTCTATGTCATTCAATTCTGCTCTGATCTTGATGATTTCCTTCCTTCTTCTTGCCCTAGTCTTTGTTTGTTGTTTTTGTTCTAGTTCTTGTAGCTTTATGGTTAGGTTTTATATTTGAGATTCTTCTAGTCTTTTCAGATATGCCTGTATTGCTATGAACTTCCCTTTTAGAACTGCTTTTGCTGTATCTCATAGGTTTTGGGCTGTTGTGTGTTCATTATCATTAGTTTCTAGAAATTTCTTGATTTCTTTTTTGATGTCATTGTTATCCCATTCATTATTTAATAGCATGTTATTCATTCTCCAAGAGTTTGGGTGTCTTTGATTTTTTTCTCTGAGGTTGATTTCTAGTTTCAAGACATTGTGGTCTGAAAAGATGCTTGATATGATTTCAATTTTTTTGAATTTGTTGAGGCTTGTTTTGTGTCCTATCATGTGGCCTATCTTTGAAAATGTTCCTAGTGCATTTGAAAATAATGTATATTTTGCTTCTTTGGGGTGAAAAGTTCAATATACATTAGTTAAGTCCATGTGGTTTAGTGTGCTGTTCAGTGCCTGTATATCCTTGGTGTTTCTTTGCTTCCATGATCTGTCTATTGTTGATAATGATGTGTTGAAGTCCCCTACTATGAGTGTGTTGTTGTTAATATCCTTCTTGTGGTCTTCTAGTATTTGCTTTATGTATTTGGGTGCTCCTATGTTGGATGCATATATGTTTATCAGTGTTATATCTTCTTGATGGATTGTTCCTTTAAGTATTATGAAATGTCCTTCTTTGTCCTTTTTTATTGCCCTTGCTTTGAAATCCATTTTGTCTGATATGAGGACTACTACCCCAGCTTTATTTTCAGGTCCATTTGCTTGGAATATTTTTTTATATCCCTTTACTTTCAGTCTGTGTAAGTCTTTTGTTTTGAGGTGTGTTTTTTGTAGACGGCAAATATGTGGGTCCTGTTTTTCTTATCCATTCTTTTACCCTATGTCTTTTAATTGGAGCATTTAATCCATTTACATTTAAAGTTATTATCGACATGTATTTATTCATTTTCCTTTGTACCTCTGTTCCTCTCCTCTTTTTTTTTTTTTTCTTCTTCTCTCTTCTTTTTTTCTTTTTTCTCTAGCAATGCTGGTTTGGTGGAGATGTATTCTTTTGTCTTCCTTTGTCTGAGAAACTTCTTATGTTACCTTCCATTTTGAATGAGAGCCTTGCTCGGTAGAGTATTCTTGGTTGTAGGCCTTTGTTTTTCATGGCTTGAAATATTTTTGACCATTCCCTTTTGGCTTGTAGTGTTTCTGTTGAGAAATCGGTCGATAGCCTTATCAGAGCTCCCCTGTATGTTATTTGCTGTTTTTCTCTTGCTGCTTTTAGGATTCTCTCTTTGTCTTGGAATGTTCCCATTTTAATTATGATGTGCTTTAGAGTGGGTTTTTTGGGATTCCTCTTCATTGGAACTCTCTGTGCTTCCTGGACTTGCATAACTTTTTCTCTCATCAGGTTGGGAAAATTTTCTGTCACTATTTCTCCTATCAATTTATCTATTTTTTGTTCTTCTGAACCCTCTTTGATTCCAATGACTCTGATATTGTTTTTCTTTATGCTATTCTGTAATTTTCTTACCTCTTCTTCATACTTTTTCAATCTTTTTTCATTTTGTTGTATTGCCTGGGAATTTTTTTTTACATTATCTTCTGACTCACTAATCCGATCCTCTGGTTTGTTTAGTCTGCTTTTGACTGATTCTACTGTGTTTTTCAGTTCAGATTGAATTCTTCATTTCTTCCTGGTTCTTGTATTAACATAGTTTCTATGTCTTTTTTTTTATGCTGCTGTAGTTCACTGCAAGTTCCCTGTAATTTTCTTGGAGCTATTGGTAACTTCCTTGGAGGTTGTCATAGTTGTTTTTAAGGTTGTCGAGGATGTTGAGCTTCTTCACCACCATTGTCTTGAATTCCGTGTCTGACATTTGGGCTATGTCTATTCCATCTACCTCTCTTTCTGGGGATTCCTCTTTTCTTTCATTGAGAGGTTGTTTCTGCGTCTTACCATGTTGGCTTCTTCTTGTTTGTTCTTGTTTTTTGGATTTGTCTGCTTTGACTTCCCACCTTTGTGGTATGAGATTCTTTATGGGAGATCTGGGGGTTTCAGTGGTGTGGTCTCTTTGGTCTCCTGACCATGATGTTCTTGGGGTATCCTTTATGTCGTTTGTTTGTGCTGTCTGGTTATATTTCAGATGTTCTTTGTTAAGATCTTCCTTCTCGCTAGTTGACTGAGAGTCACTCTATTCACTTTGTCTTGAGTTCTTTTGTGGAGATGCTGTTAAAAACATAAACACACAGCCCAGGCAGGAGACCCACACCCTCAAATATATTTCCTACTCTTTATCCCGCTATTGTCAGCCAACGAGCCATTATTAATATAAATGTAGAGAGATTAGAGCTTTTATACTATAGGAAGAATGGATAAGAGTTGTTTTTAAAGAGGAAAAATATGATTTTTGAGAGGGGATGATAGATTAATAATAGTTGAGACTGTGCAAGATAGTAGGTAATATTTACATTGTATGTTAATAACTATAGAAAAAAGGAGGGAAGAATGCAGAATATAGTAGGAAATTGGGATTGTATAATATTGGACTTATGTAGTAGTTATATTCCATTTATTTAGAGTGAAAGGGAGGCTAAACTAGACCCACAAACAAATAAACAACAATTTTAGAGGAAAGATGAGAAAGAGAGATTGTATGAAACAAATTAGAGATATAGTTTTCTTTTTTCTTCCCCTTTTCTTTCATTCCCTTCCTCTTTAAGGAAGAAAAAGAAAAAGGGGGGGGAAAAAACGAATGTTTTTACTCAGTTCAGCTTTTGTGTGTCTTCTTTTTCTGCATCCACAGCTGGTCTAATGAGGTGGGTCAGAGGTTCCTATTCCTTGGAGCAGCAGTGTGCGCCCACAGTGGCCGGCATGGTGTGTTCCTTTGGCACCCGTTGGAGCTAGCTGAGGTGCCCTTGCAAGCGCTCCCCAAGAGCCCACCTCAGGCCTACCGAGCCTTGCTCCGGGAGTTGGTCTCTCGCCTCCCAGGGCTGGGCCCCCAACACTCGTGCACAGTGGAAGTGAGCGATTGGCAACTACTGAAGCCAGACCGAGGTGCTCTTGCACTCGCGTACCCGTGCACGTGCAAGGTGGCCTGAGAACTAGCCTCAGTCCTGCCGAGCTGTGCTCCTGGAGTTGGTCTCTTGCCTCTCAAGGCACGGGCCTGGACACTTGTGCACAGTGGAAGTGAGCATTTGTGAGTTGCTGCCGCCTGCTGTTCCTGTGCCGCAGCCGCTTGTCGTTGTTCCTGCACCCACCTGGGCAGGTACGAGCAGAGCCTGAGCAAGTGGTCTGCGCTCCAGCCTGGCTCCCACTGGAGGTGGTCAGGGGTGTCTGCACACAGTCTTCTTTCTGCGTGTCCAGTGGGCCCTCCCTGCGCCCGTTCCATTGTTGATCTTATGTCTGTTGGGGTGTGTCCGAGGGGCACCTGGATGTGCACCCCACCCACCTGGGCCAGTGAATGAGGGCACTTCCCTATGTGCACCCGCAAGACCCAAGGGGAGGGTTGGGGAGCAGGAGAGTGCACTTCTGCGCCTGTGCTCCTCAAGAATGTCCTATCACCCCCAAACTTGCCCCCTCTCTCCACAGTTCACAAGAGAAAAATACAAAGGAAAAATTACATTCTCATTTCCACAGCAGCATGCTGTCTCCTGTCTTCCAGCGCCAATGCCACCTGGTTGAGTTCCGTCTCTGCCAGAGGGCAGAGATCTGCTCTCCTCCTGACTCTCCTCTGGGGAAGCCTGTGGTTGCCAAAAAGCCTTTGTGTCCTTCCAGCCACAGCTCAGTCAGCCACCGCAGTCAGGAATCCCATTTTGTCCCTTTTTCTTCCGCTATCCTCACTAAATATGTTGTTCCCAAATGTTTTTTTTCTAATCCAGCAGTGCCACCGCTCAACTCCTGCCAGTGTCCAGCTGCTCACTGAGATGTTCTGTCTGCAATTAGTCCAAACTACAGACAGGTCTCGGGAGCCTGAAAGCGCAGCCTCCCCTCACTCCACCGCCATCTTCTGGAACCAAAACCTGAACTCTTAATTGTATACTCTTCACAGCTGATAAATGAGTTCAATGTTCACCATCACTTAATTGGTTAAAAGTGTGAAAGAGCTAGAGAATTAAGGGATGTATGAATCAGTCTTTGTTACAGTAAAGCTACATAACAAACCAATAGCTAGAAACAATAATTACTTATTGTTGCTTATACACCAATGAGTTTCCTTAAGCTTAGCTGATTGAAACTTGGCTTGAATGGGAGTAGTCCCAAACTGCAGCTTGGGCCCAGGTCTGCTCCACAAGTCTTTCATCATCTCTCCCTTGACCAATGGGCTACCTGGAACATGTTCTTTTCACGGAACTAACAGAAATGAAGATGAGGCAAGTGGAAGCACACAGTGCCACGCCCCTTATGGTCTAAGCTTGTAGCTGAAATATTGTCATTTACAACCATGTTTCTTGTGCAAAGTATTCACATAGTAAGGCCCACCATTAATGATATAGTGGGAATAACCGCAACAACACATGGACATAGGAAGGCAGGGAGGAAGGAGGAATGAAAGTAATTTATACTTACCACCATGAAAAGAGAAGCAGTTAGCAAGATCAGTTCTCTGCATTTTGGGAATATTTGTATAGAAGGAAGAGGATTAAAACTTGAATTTAGTGGACCAGAGAAATAAAATCTAATGTTATATTTCTAATTCTTAGAGATGAGAAAGGTCCAAAATGTTTGAGGCTCTCACCTGCAACTCTATTGTCTGGGTAGTAATTTTAGGGTTAAGCAAATCACCAAGGAACACTGTGTTATAGCATCTATGTTTCTGAGTAGAAATGTCAGATAAGAAATAATATACTAATTATGAGAATGAAAATTTGAGTTGGGAATATATGGAAAACTCAGAATTTACAGAACCTATAGTATGAAGAATACTTTAAAATGACTTTTAGGCCAACCAAACTAGCATAGAATTCCAAGTAAAAATAAATCCTCAAGTCTAAATGTCCACCCCATGCTCGAATTTTCTCTGTAACATGCAACTTCTTTTTGAATATTTCTTTGACCATACTTTCCAAATTTATTTGGAAAAGCTATGTCTCCCTTGTCCTTGCCATTTTAATGCATCCCATGTCTCCATACTACTCCTGGGTGAGGTAACAAGTAAGAGCCACCCAAAGATCATAAACCCAGAAAAAATCCTCCCTTTCTGGTGATGAATCATTTCTGTGCTACAATGTTTTCACAGGGCCTTGTGCTTAGAAAAGCCCCATGTTTGACTTCATATTCTGCTGGTGATGTCTTGAAATTCTTAATAATTTTTTAAAGAAGTGATTTTACATTTTTATTTTACACTAGGCTCCACAAATTGTGCAGTAAATCTTTTCCCTACTAGTCAACACAATCATTGTCTATCCCTGACTTAGTTCTCCACCTTCTGAAACCTGCTTCTTGCACTTCCATTGAGGCAACTACATTATTTCTTACCTAATTTTGTACCTGTTGACTTTCTGCTTTTCATGGTCTCTTGATTTCAATGTTAGCTGGTTTTAGTGAGGTGATTTCCTCTGTCTGCCCCAACTGAACCAGACCCTCACTCACCTTATTTTGTCCCCCAGGGAAGAGAAATTTTTACCATGGTTCTCAGCACATTCTCCCTTAAGCTAAACTTAGATCTAGCCCTACTAGCCCTATCTCTCCCGCTTGGAGCTATACAAAATAGGTCTTTTTGATTCTTCACCTTTTTGAAGCCAGCCCTTCAAAGAACAGTTGAGGAGTCACTTGGTAGAGAGACACAGTTCAGCTTTAGGGAAGAGCCTGGTGGCACTTGACCATTCTCTTCTTATTATAATATGTCAACTGTGCTGATTTGACACCCATATGCTTATAGTTTTATGTGGTAAACTCTATCTTTAAAAAGCCTTGTCATCCTATTTATAACAATTCAAAAACATAAAACCAGATAATTTTTATTGAATTACCATGTTCTCTTCATAAGTAAATAACTTATTTAAGCAGATCCATTAGGTCTATGTTAAAATGGAGAGCACAAACAGCAGACTTTAACAGATATTTTGAACATATTTAACTTGAAATTTTATACTTGATGCCAAATTTTAAAAATAATATTTAGTGCTTGCCTTTAATTTTTCTGGTTTGCTAAAGTAGCACTTGTTCTTATAGGAAACATAGAAAATAATTTTAACACCACAAAGAAAAAAAACATTTCTTGCAATTCTACCTACTAAAAATAACTGCAGTTAACAGTTAAATATTTTGGACTTCCGGCCAAGATGGAGGCTTAGACTGACACACTCTGTCTCCCTCCACAATTAAATAGAAATACAACTACCTCAAAACCAAAGATAACCAGAAATTCCAGAAAATAAAACTACATGGAAGTCCAATGTATGAAGTTATAAACCAGCAGTGCTCATCTGGATGGGTAGGAGGGGCAAAATTGGAATCAGGATGGAAAGGTGGGGCTGTGCTGTCTGCAGTAGCAGTGGGGATAGTGGCGGGACTGTAAGAAATGCCATGGGAGCAATCCTGGCTGCAGCCGAGACCCAGAAGCTTGCGATTCCAATGCTGGGGAAGGCAGACCCCCCCATTGCCTTGGACAGGGAGGCTGTAGGGAAGGAGAGTAATAGCAGGAATCCATCTTGGACCCCCGCCCCCACACAAAGCGCCACAGAGAAGGGAAAAAGTTCACGGGTCGCCAGTAGTGATGAGTGCATGGGGCGCCGCCCCCCTACAGCCTGCCCAGGAAATAAAGGTGAACAGAAAACTGACAGGATAAAACAGACTATGATTGAAATCCCAGTGACACAGCTCACCAGGCAGCAGATAAGGGACCTAACCGATGAGCAATAAGAAATCTTTCTGAGGCTCAGTTCAGAGCTATATAAGGTGGCTTACAGAATTAACAAAAGATTTGAAACAAGATGGGGAAAGAATGAAAGGTAGTCACACTGAAACGAATGAAAACACATACAAGCCAAGTTGTGAGGAAATGAAAACCAGATATCAAATCAACAAATCGGAACAGAGGGAAGGAACAAACAGTCAACCAGTACAGAAATAAACAAAAAGGGAGGAACACGAGGAGAGGCTCAGAAACCTCTGGGACAGCTATAAGCGAATGAATATTCAAATTATAGGATTGCCAGAGGGGAAGAAGAAGAACTAGAAATAGAAAAATTATGTGAAAAAATAATGAAGCAGAAGTTCCTGAACTTGGGGAAGGAAATAGACTTACAGGTCCAGGAAGCACAGAGAGTTCCAGAAAAACTGGACCCAGGGAGAACCACTCCAAGACACATTATAATCAAATTGTCAAAAATTAAAGATAAACAGAGAACCTTAAAAGCAGCAAGAGAGAAGAAAAGAATTACATACAAAGGGGTCCCAATTAGACTATCAGCTGATTTTTCAAAGGAGACCCTGTAGGCAAAAAATAAATATTCAAAGTAATGAAAATCAAAAACCTACAGCCACAAATACTCTATCCAGCGAAACTGTCATTCAGAATAGAAGGGCAGAGAAAGTTCTTCCAGGACAAAGTAAAACTGAAGGAGTTAATTAGATCCAAACCTTTTTTTTTTTTTTTTTTTTTGCTGTGTGGTTGCCTCTCACTCATGCCCCCAACTGGGGACCTGACATGCAACCTAGTAATGTGTGCCCTGACTGGGAATCGAACCAGTGACACTTGGCTTGCAGGCCGATGCTCAATCCACTGAGCCACAGCAGCCAGGGCTCAAACCATTATTATATGAGATGTTAAAGGGACTGGTTTAGAAGAAGGAGGATCAAGATTATGAACATTAAAATGAAAACTGCATCACAAGAACCAACAACAGAAGCTAGGGAATTGAAACAAAGGCAAACTAAGTAGGCCACGAGAGTGGAGAAAGAATTATAGGTATAGGGAACATATTGTGGGGAGATCAACAGGGAGGGGAAAGGGGGAATGGGAGGAAGATGGTACAGGAATTAAGAAGCATAGTAGGAGGGAATGGAGTAGACAGGAAGAGGTTGAAAAGAACTATATGTACAACCAATGGACATGAACTAAAAGAAGGGGACTACTGGAAGGAGGGGGGTCACTGGGTGGAGGGGAGCAGAGGGAAAAAAAATTGGGACAACTGTAACAGTATAATCAATAAAATGTATTTAAAAAAACAAAAACAAAAAAAGTTAAATATTTCTATCTTCTTTCTATAAACACACACATATAACCTTTAAAATACAAAATTATGCATATTTTATACTTTTTATAACTTACTATTTTTTCTTTTAAAATTTAATCAAGAGCATTTTTCTATTTGACGGGCTAAGTCAGAAGTAAACAGACACTGGGGAAAAAGATGGCAGCGGAGTAGGTAGTGGTGTTGTCTGCTTGCTCCCATCCCAGAAGGACTTGGAGTGCAAACACAGAGAGGAGTGAGTGAGTGCAGATTTCAGACAGCACAAACAGAGAAGGGAGTATGGGAGTGGTGTGAAAGAGGGCAGAAAGTTCGGCCTGTTTCTCCAGGCTGAGTCAGCAGGCTGAGTCGTTGGACCTCCCAGTCTGGCTCCTCCAACTCACCACACCCAAAGGGGCAGCTGCTGACTGGATCATTAGCTGGGAGCTGTTTGGAGGCTTCCCACTGCGAAGGGCACACCAACGAGCAAAGGCCCAGAGGGAGTCAGCGAGAAGGTTTGGCTGAAACAGCCGGAGGGTGGGAAGACAGTGAACAGCCTGGACTGTAAGAAACTGTATGAACTGAGTCTAGGTGGGGACTCCCTTCGCTGGCCACCCTGGGGTGACAGCTCTGCACTTAGGGTGCTTGCGCCAGGGCCCCACAAAGCAAAGGGGCAGAAACTGAGCCATGGAGAGGGGCTCATATAGGAAAGCTGTGGCGGAACTGCAGACTCAGTAGGGATTCCAGGTGGGCAGGTGGCATGCACAGGTGTGCAGGCAGGGATGTGAGCCAGTGCTGCATCTTGGGAACGGAGACAGGACTTGAGGCTGAGCAGGGATTATTGGCACAGTGCACACTGGCCCACCAGCAGAACACCATTGCTAGACAAGCCTGAGGAGGGATGAGGGTGCCGCAGGACCAGGGGTGAGGGGACTCAACTAAGTGCGGTTCACAGCAGAGTGGCAGCAGGACCATGAGTGAGAGACTAGCAACACCAGATTCAAGTTGGATCTCCTCACAGCCAGCCAGCCAGAAAAGATTTGAAACCCATGGAATTTTTACCAGGTGTGGATCCAGAAAAGAAGACTGTGACCAAAGGTTCAACTGAGTAAAACCACCCCCTATTTTTTTCTTCCCTTTTTTTCCCTCTCCCTTTTAAAAAAATTCTTTCTTTAAATTGTTTCCTATCTTCTCTCCTTCCTTCTTTAATTTTTGTTTGTATGTTTGTTTTTCTGTCTGTTTTATCCTCCCTCTCACACTAAACATAACCATATAACTGCTATATAAACTTAACACTATACACTTCCACTTTGTTACTTCATTCTGCATTCTTCCTCCCTTTTTCAACATACAATGTAAATATTACTTACTGTCTTAAATAGCCTTGACCCTACTTGCTATTATTATTATTTTATCACCTTCCCTCTCAAAAATCATCTTTCTTTCATTTAAAACAACTCTTATCTGTTTCTCCTATAGTATAATAGTCTTAACCTTTCTACATTTATATTAATACTGACTCATTTGCTGCTGATAGTGGGAATATGGGTGGGGGATATTTTTGAGAGTGTTGGTTTCTTGTCTGGGTTGTGTGTTTATGTTTTAACAGCATCTCCACAAAAGAACTCAAGACAAGGTGGGTAGAGTGATTCTCAATCAGCTAGCCAGAAGAAAGGATCCACCAAAGAGTAACTGAAATACAACCAGACAGCTTAAGCAAATAGCATAAAGGGCATCCCAAGAGCATCAGGCTCAGGAGATCAAAGAGACCACACCACTGAATCCCCCAGGTCTCCTATAAAGAATCTCATACCATGAAGGCGAGAATTCAAAGCAGACAAAACTAATAAACAAAAACAAACAAGAAGAATCCAACATGGGGAGACACAGAAACAACCTGCCAATGAAATAAAAAGAGGACTCCCCAGAAAGAGAGATAAGTGGAATAGACATAAGCCAACTATCAGACATGGAATTCATAAGAATGGTTATAAAGATGCTCAATGAAGTTGACAATCTCAAAGAAAACTATGACAAACTCCAGGGAAATTACAAGGAACTCCAAGGAAAAAACAAAGAATTGCAGGGAAGCTACAAGGAACTTATGGAAAACTACACCAGCATAAAAGGGACATAGAAACTATTAATAAGAACCAGAAATAGATGAAGAATACAACTTCTGAACTGAAGTACACAGTAGAATCAATCAAAAGCAGGATAAACGAAGCAGAGGATTGGATCAGTGAGTTACAGGACAATGTAAAAAAAATTTCCAGGCAATACAACAAAATGAAAAAAGACTTAAAAAGAATGAAGAGGGTTTAAGAGAATGGCAGGACAACATGAGACTAAATACCATTAGAATCATAGGGATACAAGAATGAGAAGAGGAGTAGCAAGGGATAGAAAACCTGATAGAAAAAGTAATGACAGAAAAATTTCCTAAGTTGATGAGAGAAAAAGTCATGCAAGTCTGGGAAGCACAGAGGGTCCCAATGAAGATAAACCCCAAAAGACCCATTCCAAGGCACATCATAATTAAAATGGCAACATTCAAAGATAAACAGAGAATCCTAAAAGCAGCAAGAGAAAAACAGCAAATAACATACAAGGGAGCTCCGAAAAGGCTATCAACTGATTTCTCAACAGAAACACTACAAGCCAGAAGGGAATGGCAAAAAATATTTAAAGCGATGAAAAACAAAGGCCTACCAACAAGACTACTTTACTCAGCAAGGCTCTCATTAAAAATGGAAGGTGAAATAAGTTTTTCAGACAAAGAAAGACCGAAAGAATACATCTCCACCAAACCAGCATTGCAAGAGATGCTAAAGGAAATGCTTTAAGAAAAAGAAGAAAAAGAGAGAGGGAGAGGAACACAGGTACAAAGGGAAATTAATAAGTACCTGTCAATAATAACCTTAAATGTAAATGGATTAAATGCTTCAGTTAAAAACATAGAGTAGTGGAATGGATATGAAAACATGACCCACATATAGACTGTCTACAAGAAACACACATCAAAACAAAAGATTTACACAGACTGAAAGTGAAGGGATAAAAAAGGTATTCCAAGAATACGGACGTGAAAAAAAGCTAGGGTAGCAATACTTACATCAGAAAAAATGGATTTCACAGCAAAGACCACAAAAAGAGACAAAGAAGGACATTTCATAATACTTAAAGAAACAATCTATCAGAAGATGTAACCCTTGTAAACATATATGCACACAACATAGGAACACCCAAATATATAAGGAAAATACTAGAAGACCACAGGAAGGATATCAACAGCAACACACTCATAGTTGGGGACTTTAACACACCATTATCAGCAATAGACAGATTTTCAAAGCAAAGAAACACCAAGGGTATTGAACATTGAACAACACAAAACCCAAACAGACTTAACTGATATATGTAGAACTTTCCACCCCAAAGAAGCAAAATATACATTCTTTTCAAATGCACATGGGACATTTTCAAAGATAGACCACATGATAGGACACAAAACAAGTCTCAACAAATTCAAGAAAATTGAAATTGTATCAAGCATCTTTTCATACCACAATGCCTTGAAACTAGAAATCAACCTCAAGGAAAAAATCAAAGACATCCAAACTCATGGAAAATGAATAACATGATATTAAAAAATGAGTGGGTTAACAATGACATAAAGGAAGCAATAAAGAAATTTCTGGAACTAATGATAATGAACACACAACAGCCGAAAACCTATGGGACACAGCAACAGCAGGCCTGACAGGAAAGTTCATAGCAATACAGGCCTACCTGAAAAAGGTAGGAGAATCTCAAATAGAAAATTTAACCCTATAGCTACAAGAACTACAACAACAACAACAAACAAGGCCAAGAGTGAGGAGAATGAAGGAAATCATCAAGATAGGAGAAGAATTAAATGACATAGACACTAAATAAACAATTCAAAAGATCACCAAAATAGGAGCTGGTTGTTTGAAAAAATAAACAAAATAGTCAAGCCTTTAGTCAGGTTCATCAAGAAAAAAAGAGAGAACCCAAATAAAATCAGAAACAAAAAGGATATCATGACCGATATCACAGAAATACAAAGGATTGTAAGAAATTACTACAAACACTGTATGGCAAGAAACTTGGGATGAAATGAACAAATTTCTAGAAACATATAACCTTCCAAAACTGAATCAAGAAATAGAAAGCCTGAACAGACCAATAACAAAGAGCAAAATTGAAATAGTAATAAAAAATCTCTCGGCACACAAAGGTCCTGGTCTGGATGGCTTCACAGATGAATTTTACAAACACTTAGGGAAGAACTAACTCCTACCCCTCTCAAACTATTCCAAAAATCCAAGAAGAGGGAAAAATCCCAAACTCTTTCTATGAAACCAGTATTACCCTAATTCCATAACCAGGTCAAGACACAACAAAGATAGAAAACTACAGATCGATATCACTGATAAACATAGATGCTAAAATCCTCAATAAAATATTGGCAAATAGGGGATCATACAGCATGGTCGGGTGGGATTCATCTCAGGGATGCAAGGATGGTTTAATATTCGCAAACCAATAAATATAGTACACCACCCAAACAAAATGAAATACAGAATCACATGATCATATCAATAGATATGATCATGCAGAAAAATTATTTAATAAAGTACGACACCCATTTATGATGAAAACACTCACCAAAATGGGAATAGAGAAAGCATACCTCAATATAATTAAGGCTATATATGAGAAACATGAAGCTAACATCATACTCAATGGGAAATATCTGAAAGCATTTTCCCTGAGATTAGAAACAAGACAAGGATGTCCACTCTTTCCACTCCTATTCAACATAGTGTTGGAAGTTCTAGCTACAGCAATCAGACAATAAAAAGAAATAAAAGGAATCCAAATTGGGAAAGGGGAAGTAAAACTGTTATTATTTGCAGATCACATGATAGTATACATAGAAAACCCTATAGACTTCACTAAAAATCTACTCGACATAATAAGTGAATTTGGCAAAATAGCAGGGTACAAAGTCGTCGTCGTCGTCATCGTCGGCAGCCGTCCGTCTCGAGAGACGATGGTGTAGCTTCTTAAGAGTCTATCTGCACCGCCGAGAATGGCTGTGCAGTCCGACTCGGGAGTGACACGGTATCTGTCTCCTCCCGTGTTGAATCGACATCTTGCGATGACGCTGGAGTGTCCTCTCCAGTGAAGCTGAAGCTACAGAGCCTGGGCAGGGTGATATGGAGGGTCTGCTGTTGCCCATGCAGCAGACCCCCCCTCTCTTCGCAGCTGAAGGGTCCAAGGGAAAGACGGAGTCAATACAGCTTGGCTTCAGGTGCGCCGCAGGAGTTGCCGGTGTTGACTACAACGTCAAACCGCCTTAGGGACTCCGGCTCCGGATTTTCTGTCGGGGTTTACTCCCTTAGCCTTTCCCCTGAAGAGGTATGCCGCAAGGCAGCGGAGGTTTTTTGGAGTCAGAGTTTTCCTTCTCTGAGGGTACAAAGTAAATATACAGAAATCTAAGGCATTTCTGTACACCAAGAATAAAATATCAGAGACAGAGACAAAAAAGAAAATACCATTTACTATAGCAACAAGAAAAATAAAGTACCTAGGAATAAACTTAACCAAAGAGATAAAAGACCTGTACTCAGAAAACTACGTAACACTTAAGAAAGGAATTAAGGAAGATACAAAAAAATGGAAGCATGTACCATGTTCATGGATGGGAAGAATCAACATCATCAAAATGTCTATACTATCCAAAGCAATTTATAGATTCAAGACAATCCCTATTAAAATACCAATGACATACTTCACAGACCTAGAACAAATACTTCAAAAATTTATATGGAACCAAAAAAGACCCCGAATAGTCAAAGCAATCTTGAGACAGAAGAACACAATAGGAGGAATCATAATACCAGACATCAAACTATACTACCAAGCCAATGTAATCAAAAGAGCCTGGTACTGGCATAAGAACAGACATATAGATCAATGTAACAGAATAGAGAGCCCAGAAATAAACCTAGGCCTATATGGTCAACTAATATTTGACAAAGGGGGAAGGAGCATAAAATGGAATGAGAAGAGCCTCTTCAACAAATGGTGCTGGAAGAATTAGAGAGGGACGTGCCAAAAAATAAAACTAAACCACCAACTTACACCACACACGAGAATAAACTCAAGATGGATCAAAGACTTAAATATAAGTTGTGACACCATAAAAGTCCTAGAGGAAAACATAGGCAGAAAAATTTCAAATATCCATCATAGCAATATTTTCACCAATACATCTCCTAAGGCAAGGGAAATAAAGGAAAGAATAAACAAATGGTACTACATCACACTAAGAGTTTCTGCTAAGCAAAAGAAAACATCAGCAAGATGAAAAGCAAACCAACCATATGGGAAAACATATTTGCCAATGATAACCTCAGACAAGGGATTGATCTACAAAATACATAAAGAATTTACACATCTCAACACCAAGAAAACAGACAGCCCAATTAAAAAATGGACAAAAGACCTGAATAAACAGTTCTCCAAGGAGGACATACAGAGGGTCCACAGGCATATGAAAGAATGCTTGACATCACTAGCCATCAGAGAGATGCAAATAAAAACCACAATGAGATACCACTTTACACCTGGCAGAATGGCCATCATCAACAAATCAACAAACAACAAGTGCTGGTGAGGATGTGAAAAACGGGAAACATAGTGCACTGTTGGTGGGAATGCAGACTGGTGCAGCCACCACAAAAAACAGTATGAAATTACCTCAAAAAACTAAAAGTGGAAGTGTTTTTTGAACCAGTGTTTCCACTGCTAGGATTATATCTGAAAAATCCTGAAACCCCAATTCAAAAGAACTTATGCACCCCTATGTTCATAACAGTACTGTTTACATTAGCTAAATGTTGGAAACAGCCTAAGTGCCCATCTGTAAATGAGTTGATTAAAAAACTGTGGTACATTTAAACAATGGAATGCTATGCAGCAGAAAGAAAAAAGGAACTCCTGCCATTTGTGACAACATGGGTGGAACTAGAGAGAATTATTCTTAGTGAATAAGCCAGGCAATGAAAGAAAAATACTATATGATATCACCTAATACAGGAGCCTAATGAACAACACAAATAAATGAACAAAATTGAACAAGGAACAGAATAACTTATCAGGGGGGAGGGGAGAGGGAAAGAAGGGGGATAAGTAGGAGAAGGGTCTAGTTAAAGAACATGTATAAATAACTTATGGACAACGGGGTGGGAAATGACTGTGGGAGAAGGGGCGGGCTGGGGCGGAGCAATGGGGGAAAAATGGGACAACTGTCATTGAAAAACAATTTAAAAAAAGAAATAAACACAGAAATAAAGTCCTTGCTAATTGGTAAAAAATAAAAAGTAAACAATGAAGTCTAAAGCTATGCAGTGTCACTATTGTGCAATTCCGTCAAAAGGAACGTATTTAGAGTGATATACTTCAAGTTATTAAAGCAGATTAATTTTCTCAATATCTCCTAATACTAAATTAAATGCCATAACCAGTTGGCATGATAGTGAAGTGTGATCAGAGCCAGGGCTTAGGATTTAAAGTTACATACCTTTTAAATAAATATAGGGCTGTTTTGGATCTTTTTGTACACCTTTTAGTAAAGAGAAGGGATTTTGCTTTTTAAAATAAAGTATTCAAATTTCAAGATGGCTGCAGAGTAGGTGGCAGCTACTTTCACCTCCTCCTGGACCCAAACCAGATTTATAGCTCAATCACAGAGCAATCAACCTGAGTAACCAATTGAAGGATTTATAGAAACTACATAGAGACTGGTAAGAAAGGCAGAAACTAGGAAAGCATTAACTTTTGCACCCAGGTGCTGTAGTTGAGAAGCTGGAAGTATGTCATGGCTACAAAACTCCCTCACCCCAGGAACCTGTGGTACCAACCTCACACAGGGATCCCCAACCTATAGCAACAGAGACAGGACAGTAGAACCTGCATAAAATTTAGTGGGGAAAATCTGGGAATTCAGTCTACCTGGGAGACCCAGATACCACTTTCCCAGGAACCTGCTCTCCTATTGTTACAACACCAGCACAGAAGTCTCTGACTGCTTAAGAGGCCATGCTGCTATACTTGAGTCCTTTCATGGGGTCTGCAGGCTACACCCATCAGTAACTTTCAGGGCCCTCTTTTTCTGTGGAAGATTCAGACAGTGACTAAATTGTGTGGCTTGGGAAAGAAGGCTGGTCTCTGTCACCTCAAGTGCACAGCTGGCAATCCTAACCCCACCTGTTACATCACTCAGCAAGACCATATGGTTGAGTTCAGTGGTGCATGCTCAGGGTTGAGATTTTCAGATCCTGTTTCTGGAGAAGCCTTTGTCTGGTAACCAGAGGGGTGGGTGATGAGGGTGTGGCTACATTGTGAAGGGGCCACTTCTATCTCCCCTGTGAGCTCAGCCTGTGTTATCCTTGGGAGAAGAAATGCCTTCTCCCCTCCTACAGCCTTCTAGGCATGACCCCCATTGGGAAACTTTTTGGATCAGCCCTGCCATGTCCTAGATACCCTTCCCCTATGGGCTCAGGTCTGTTGGGGTTAGGGAGAATGGATCAGAGCTTGGACAGTTAAAATACGTGTCCCTCAGAGGCTATTGTCTGGGACTGGGATGAAGTGCTTAGCCCCCTCCTATAAGCTGGGACAGCATCACCCCTAAAGGGAGACTCATTGATCTGTGCTCCTGAGCTCAGTGCTACTGAGCTTCCTTCTGCAGGGTGGATGCTGACTGCATCCAACCTGAACCTGCGGAAAGCCTCTCCAGAGGAAACTTGAGTTGGAGAATCTGGCAAAGACTGACTAGTTTGGCTCTGGAGCAGAGGCCACCTGTCCCTCACTGAATGCTTGACTGTGTAATACCCAAGTATGGGACCCACTAGTCCTGTCCTCCCAATCCTGGTTGTCCCATTCTACCAAGCTTACAACCTGTGCTGAGGTTCATGGCCAGACTGAGCCCATCCTACATTCTTTCTTCAGAAGGCTTTGGAGGAAGATCAGGCAACATCAGAGGGAGGCAGAGTAGCCAACAGGTGAAAGAAAACCTCAAGAAGCCTCGGCTCTTATACAGGCCTGCCCTCAACTCTAAGCTGAAGGAAGCTGACTTATAAACAAATTAGTATGCACACCCAGGTCCAGTAGACGCAGCCACAAATAGTGAACTGTGTGGTAGATTTAGACAAGTAGCTCAAGGTGGGTTACATACAATGTCTGACATTGAACTGTACTTGAACCTTGCCTAAGTGGACCCAGACCCAATATAACTAGTGTTGGGCTTCAGACCAGCCCAGAGCTCAACCCAACAAGGCATACAAGTGGCATACTCAAAGGGGGATTCTGGCAGGCACCAAGACACTGCTGGGATCAACTTCACTTCAGCAGGCAGACTGTGCACACTATCTCATACATGGTGATAGAGGTTTACACTCACAGTCAGCCAGCCTAAAGAGTTAACTCCACTCACAAAAGGGCCAACAGTATTTAAGACTCAACTACAATAGAAGGGTGCACGTAAACCACAAGAAACAATTTTGGAGATCAGAGCCCAGGTGATCTGGAAGATTGTGCCACTGAGTCCAACCAGACATCTTCTTCATAAAGCCATTGAGTCATAGTAGATCTACCTAATATACAGAGACAAAATGGGGAGACAAAGAAATGTGCCCAAATGAGAAAAGATCCCAAGAAATAGAATTAAATGGAGTGGAAGCAACCAAAATACTAAATTCAGAGTTTAAAACAAGGGCTATAAGAATACTCAAGAACCTTAGGGGAAAATAAATAATCTCTGTGAGAACTTAAACAAAGACATAGCTGTCAGGGCATGACGGTCGGGTCAGCGCAATTGCCGGAGTGTGGCTTCTACCGCGGCTTCTACCGAGGCTGTGAAGCACCGCGCACAAAGGCTCCTCTTTCCAGCCCAGTTCTTTTGCAGTATCTGCAGCCTACATTACCTGTTCATTGTCAAGACATGTCGACGACTGGACCACCCGCTGGACTTTTGACATATGGAAATGAGCTGTATGCAAATTAATCTAGGTCCCAGCTTCTCCCATGAAAAATGAAAATGGACTTGCTTGTTCCCAGAAGAAATGTTGATGGACCTAGCGCAATATATAGACTGGGGAAAAGCTGGGAAATGTAAATAACCTGTTTCATGTATTGATGTGTAAAAGTCACCCTAACTAAAATATATGTTTGGAAACATGTGGAGACTATGACTGCAAGTGCAAACCAGGAAATGTCAATGGGTTCTTGAGGGGGACCATGAGTTTTCTCTATTTCCTTCCTTCTCCCCTTCTTCTTTTCCTCTTCCCTTGCTCCTACGGATCCCTTGAGGTAGACCGTGAGCTTCTCTGTAGCTCCTTTTCTTCTTTTCCTTCAATAAATCTTAGGTGTGAAAACCTAGACTGTTCTCTGGGTGCTTTCTTAGAGCAAGGACAGCCTGATAATAGTAAGCATTAAAAAGGACATAAAAAACAAAAGAAAAAAATTACCAGTCAGAAGTAAAGAATATAATATCTGAAATAAAGAATATACTAGAAGGAATCAACAGCAGGTTAGATGAAGCAGGGGATTGAATCAGCAATTTACAGAACAAGATAACAGTAAGCACACAAGCAGAGCGCCAAAAAAAAGAAAGAAAAGAAAAAGAAAAAGAAAAAGCAACAACATTCTCATCATAGGGGTACCAGAAGAAGAAGAGAGTCAGCAAGTGATACAGAACCTATTTGAAAAAAACTTCCCTAACCTAACACTTCCCTAACCTGATGAAAGAAAAAGTCACACAAGTTCAGGAAGCAGAGTCCCAATCAAGATGAACCTAAAGAGACCCACCCCAAGACACATTATCACATTATAATTAAAATGGCAAATGGTAAAGACAAAGTGGGAATCTTAAAGATAGCAAGAGAGACAGTTACTTACCTACAAGAGAGTTCACAAAAGGCTGTCAGGTGATTTCTCAACAGAAACAATACAGGAGAGAAATGATTGGAAGGAAATATTCAAAGTAAAGAGAAGCAAGGACGAGCAACCAAGACTACTCTATCCAGAAAGTCTATCATTTAAAACTGAAGTTGGAATAAAGAGTTGCCCAGATGAAAAAAAAAAAAAAAAAAAAAAAAAAGGCTGAAGGAGGTTATAACCACCAAACCGTTATGGCAAGAAATGTTAAAGAGCCTGCTATGAAACAGAAAGAAATAGAGAGAGAGAGAGGAACATAGGTAAAAGAATAAAATGGCAATAAGTAAGTACCTATCAATAATAACCTTAAAAGTAAACAGATTAAATGTTCCAATCAAAAGAAATAGGTAGGCTAAATGGATGAAAAAACATAAACCATATATATATGCTGTCTACAGGAGACTCACCACAGAACAAAATATGCACACATACTTAAAGTAAAAAAATGGAAAAAATATTCTATGCATATTAAAATGGAAAAAAACAAAGACTTGTGTAGCAATACTTCTATCAGACAAAATAAACTTTGAGACAAAAGCCATAAAAAGAAACAAAGAACGTAACTATATATTACTAAAGGGTGAAATTAATTGATCCAACAAGAGGATATAACCCTTATAAAGATGTATGCAATAAATATAGGGGTACATAAATATATAAAAGAAATCTTGGTGGACGTTAAGGGAGAGATCAACAACAATGCAGTAATAAGAACAAAATAGTTGTTCCCAAAGCATTATATTGAAAAGATCATATACCATGATCAAGTGGGATTTATTCTGGGGAACAAATTTGCTATAATATTTGCAAATCAATAAATGTTATACATCACATAAACAAAATGAAAGACAAAAATAACATGACCATATCAATAGATGATGAAAAAGCATTTGATAAAATCTAGCACTCATTTATGATAAAAACTCACAGCAACGTGAGAACAACATAATAAAGGCCATATATGACAAACCTATAGCCAACATCATATTTAATGGCAAAAAATAATTTCCCTTAAGATCAGGAGCAACACAGGGGTGTCCACTTCCACCACTGTTATTCAACATAGTACTTGAAGTTCTAGCCACAGTAGTCACACGAGGAAGAAAGAAAAGACATCCAAATTGGAAGGGAGGAAAAAAACTGTCATTATTTGAAGATGATATGATATTGTACATAGAAAATCCTAAAGGCTTCATCAAAAAAACTTACTAGATCTAATAAAGTAATCTGGCAAAGTAGTAGGATACAAAATTAATATTCAAAAATCATGGCATTTTATACACCAATAATGAGCTCTCAGAATGAGAAATTAAGAAAACAATCCCATTTACTATTACGACAACCAAAAATAAGGTACATAGAAATAAATTTAATGAAGGAGGTAAGAGACATTGTACTTGGGAAATTATAGGACACTGAAGAAAGAAATTGAGGAAGGTACAAATACCATATTCATGGATTGGAATAATTAATATCATTAAAATATCCACAATACTCAAAGCAATCTATAGATTTAACACAATTCCTATTAAAATACCAATGGCATCTTTTACAGATGTCTAACAAATATTTCAAAAATTTATATGGAACCTAACCTCAGCAATCTTGAGAAAGAAAAACAAAGTTTAAGTTATTATAATACCTAATATCAAACTATACTACAAGGCCACTGTAATCATAACAGCATGAGAACAGTCATTTGATCAATGGAACAGAACAGGGAGCCAAAAAATAAACCCACACACTAATTGTTAAATAATATTTGACAAAGAAGGTGAGAGCATATAATGGAGTAAAGACAGTCTTTTCAATAAATGGTGTTGGAAAAACTGGACTGGTACATGCAAAAAAATAAAAATAAAACTAGACCACCAACTTACGCCATACATAAGAATAAATTCAAAATGAATTAAATATTTATAGAAATAAGATATGAAAAGATATTCCACATATTTAATCATCAAAGAAACATAAATTAAAATCACAATGAGATATCACCTCACACCTGTCAAAATGGCTATCATCAATAAATCAACAAACAATAGTGCTGTTGAGGATGTAGAGATAAATGAGCCCTCATGCACTATTGATGTAAATTCAGATTTGTACAGCCACAGTGGAAAACAGTATGGAGTCTCCTCAAACATTTTTATTTTTTATTTTTTTTAATTTTATTTTTTGGTTATTAAATTACAGTTGTCCCATTTTTCCCCCACTGCTCCCCCCTCCCAGCCCATCCCTTCTCCCACAATTATATTCCTCCCCGTTGTCCATGTCCATGAGTCATTCATATACGTTCCTTCACTAGACCCTTCCCTTACTTATCCCCTTTCTCTCCCTCCCCCCTCCCCCCTACTGACTACTATTCTAGTCTTTGCCTATTTAGTTCGTTTGTTTGTGTTGCTCTTTAGTTTCCTGTATTGGGTGATATCATATGATATTTTGCTTTCTTTGCCTGGCTTATTTCACTAAGCATAATTCTCTCTAGTTCCATCCATGTTGTCGCAAATGGCAGGAGTTCCTTCTTTCTTTCTGCTACATAGTATTCCATTGTGTAGATGTACCACAGTTTTTTGATCCACTCATCCACAGAAGGGCACCTAGGCTGTTTCCAGCACTTAGCTATTGTAAACAGGGCTGCTATGAACATAGGGGTGCATAAGTTCTCTTGAATTAGGGTTTCAGGATTTTTTGGGTATAATCCTAGCAGTGGAATCACTGGTTCAAGTGGCAGTTCCATTTTTAGTTTTTTGAGGTAATTTCATACTGTTTTCCATAGTGGCTGCACCAGTCTACATTCCCACCAACAGTGCAGTAGGGTTCCTGTTTCTCCACATCCTTGCCAGCATTTGTTGTTTGTTGATTTGTTGATGATGGCCATTCTGACAGGTGTAAGGTGGTATCTCATTGTGGTTTTTACTTGCATCTCTCTGATGGCCAATGATGTTGAGCATTTTTTCATGTGCCTATGGACCTTCTGTATGTCCTCTTCGGAGAAGTGTTTGGTACTGGCATAAGAACAGACATATAGATCAGTGGAACAGAATTGAAAGCCCAGAAATAAACCCAGGCCTCTATGGTCAGCTAATCTTTGATAAAGGAGGAAGGAACATAAAATGGAGTGAGAAGAGCCTCTTTAACAAATGGTGCTGGAAGAAGTGGACAGGGACGTGCAAAAAAATGAAACTAGACCACCAACTTACACCACACATGAGAATAAACTCAAGATGGATTAAAGACTTAAATGTAAGCCGTAATACCATAAAAGTCCTAGAGGAAAACATAGGCAGGAAAATTTCAGATATCACACGTAACAATATCTTCACGGATACATCTCCCAAGGCAAGAGAAATAAAGGAAAAAATAAACAAATGGGACTACATCAAACTAAAAAGTTTCTGCTCATCAAAAGAAAACATCAGCAAGATGAAAAGGAAACCAACCATATGGGAAAACATATTTGCCAATGATATCACAGACAGGGGACTGATCTCCAAAATATATAAAGAGCTTATACAACTCAACATCAAGAAAACAAACAACCCAATTAAAAAAAAGTGGGCAAAGGTCCTCAAACATTTTTAAATGGAGTTACCTTTTGACCCAGCCATCCCACTTCTGGGAAAGTATGCAAAAATGAGAGAGCAATGAGGGAAAAATTGGGACAACTGTAATAGAACAACAGTAAAAGAAAAAAAAATTAACAAAGAAATCAAAAACATTAATTAGAAATAATGTATGCATCCCTATGTTTATTGCACTGTTATTTTCAATAGCCAAGAGCTGGAAACAACCCAGATGTCCATCAATAGATGAGAGGATAAGAATGCTGTGGTACATTTACACAACGGAATACTATGCTGCTCTAAAAAAGAAGGAAATTTTACCTTCTGTGACAGCATGGAAGAACCTGGAGAGTATATGTTAAGTGAAATAAGCCAGTCAGAGGAAGATAAATACCATATGATCTCACTTATATGGGGAATCTAATGAACAAAATAGAAATAGGCATAGATACATGGAACAGAATGACAATTGTCAGAAGAGAGGAGAGTTGGGGGTACTGATGAAATAACATGAAGGGATTAGCCAAAAAACTACACACGCACACAGACAACAGTGTGGTAATAGTCAAAGGGAAAAGGAAGTGTGGGTTAGGTAGATGTGGGCAAAGAGAGTGAGAGAGTAGATAGAAAAAGACTTTGCTTGGGGCGATTGGTGCTCATTGCAGTGTGCAGATGGTGTTTTAATGAGTTGTATACTTGAATTTTGTTTGGTTTTGTGAATCAATGTCACCCCAATACATTCAGTTTAAAAATAAATAAATAAGTAAATAAATAAATTTTTAAAAGAATTGATTGTGATAATCAGAAGGCAAGAAGTAGATGTATCCTTCAACTAATTCAATTCTGTAGACATTCACTGAGCATCTGTGTTTTGCCTAGGTACTCAACCTAACATCAGTGTGCACTCTTCCTGGATAATGGGATCTTTTTCAGCATTTCATCCCCAGCATTTAGAATTATGGAAAAGAAAGTTGACTTGTTTTAAAGGTATTTTTCTATTTAGACAGAGAGAGAATGAACTAGCATGTGGAGAAAATGGAATCACTCAGGCTGCCTCACCCAGATGTCTGGTCATGAGCAGCTTAGAGATAATAATTAGACTCATGAGCACAGAGCACTCACAGTTCTATAACCATTGATGTCATATTTTGGCAAGTAGCCAGTTTTGTCTATGTATAGTGTATAGGAGGTGTGGGACCCCCACTGGTGGGAGTGAGCAAGTGAGAATTCTGACTGTCCCAGTACCTGGAATAAACAGTATGTCAGATATTCCCTCCATTCCGTGTCTTTTCTTTCAGTTGCCTGAATTGAAGCTGAACCTGTCCAGCCTTAGGCGTTTGCAGAACATAGCAGTTACTTAGAGATTTTGATGGAGGAATTAAAAAAACTGGAACAAAGAAGCTATATCTCTTACCTGTCAGCAGAGCCTGCATTATAGACATGCACCCAGCAGTGGGGTTGGACTTCAGAGTTTACTGTGACAATGGCTCAAATCTGGGGTGGGATGGCCATGTAAAGTTTTGGATATAAGTTATAAATGGGCTTAATGAAGAAATAAATTCTGAGTTTGCATCATTTGAACCATGCATCAAGCTAACCTCTTTATCAATCCACAAATATTTAACTGATCACTTAATTGCCCAACACTGTACCTGACCCTGTGAGAGATGGAAAAGAATTATGACTCATGGCTATCACTTTTAGCAATGTGACAGTTTTTAGCCTTTATTATCTTCTCTATCATGTAGTTGCACTTTCTCCCCACCAACAGAAATTAAAATGAGGATATTTCTGGCCCCTTAACCTGCAGTTGAAATGACTTTTCTCTGAAAATTTCTATCCTCTAACTCAGTTGTCCTTAAATTCACAGTCTAATACCTGCAAAATGCCCTGGAGACTTGAGAGCAAAGCTCAGTGACTTCCCTAGGAACCAAATGAACTAATAGGAAAGATGAAAAGTGGGAAATGGAGAAAGCATACCACATAAGACATACATTTATCTGCAGATACTTTATAATTCATCTCTCTCTGATACTTAATATTCCATTTTTGCTTTACAATATTGTTATTTATTAACATAATTTTATAAACATAAAATTAATGATATAAAGTTAATGAACATTAATATCCAAGAGATTGCTAAGCGTGTGGAGAAATGGGTTAGATTTAGCCATGCTTCCATTACAGAACATTAATAGCACATGGGCTATGTTACATGTAGTAGCTGTAAATAAAATATTGTTTCCAATCTGCAGTACTTTTCAGTTCCCAAAGGAAAATAAACATGCTGCAGGGAAAAAATAAGACCAATGTTATAGCAAGAGAAATTAGTGTGGTTATTAGTATATTAATTGAATACCAGATGGAAAAGCAAAACAAACAGTGGCCTGCCAGCCTCTACTAGAAACATCTTCTAAATATTGTAGAAGAAATTATAAAATAACACGTGGTAGTGAGGTATATGGGTAATGTATTTTCCGCTACCCTTACTGAGCTTGCTAGTGACCAAAATAGCCCACGTGATGCAAAGTTAAAAATTGTAGAAAACTCTGCCAGCAATTTAGTTGGATGAAGATCAGTGCAGTTCCAGTGGCCCAGAAGCCTTTGGGTAGGTTTGCTCTAGACTGGCATGGCTGGGGATTTTAGAGTGCTTCTTGTTAGCTGTCTACACTGACCCCACTCACAGTTAAAGTCTGTGAATGGCAAAGTATCTAATTGCCCACATTTAGCAACTATCATAAACATTGCTTAAATCAGGAAAGTGCTAGAAATTGTGTCCAAACATATAAAAGCATTTGTTCTCTTATTCATTTCCATATGGAATATTTTTTCCTAAATTCCTCTTGTATTTTCTAAAATGTAAGGAAACAATTCATGAAATTAGAAATACTCCTGAATGTGTTTTATTCTCACAAATTTCTTACTTGAAAATGACTTTGAATTATCAAAGCTGACTTATATTTTCGTTAAATTCAATTCTTCATCAAAGTCTACTACATACATACTGTGTGTCAAGTGTGACTGGACACAAAGATATGTAAAGACATGTTCTCTACCTTGTTAGAGCAGTCAGGTGAGAATGGAGCCACTCTCCTTCACCAAACACTGTGTTACAATAGGATAAGAACAATACAGGTATGGATGGTGTGCTATGAAAACATAGATGAGAGAACATTTAGCTCTGCCTGGAAAGGTAAGGGAAAGTCTCAGGGAGTGACCTTGAAGGCCAAATAAGAATGGTCTTGGAAAAGAAAGAAGCTCTTCCAAAAGAGAGAAACTAATTGATAACTTCTTGGCATAGTATACATTCATCCTCAGATCTTGTATTTCTCAGTTGTCTTCTGGAAATCCATCCCTCCTGAGGCTTCCAAGCTGGATTAAGTGCACTTCCAGCCTCTCTCTTAAACATTGCTTATAGGTCTCATCACTCTGTTTTAATTATTTGCTTGTCTATATCACTTTCAGATATCACTTTTCTAAGAATGTCTAGTTTACTCATTGTGAAATTCCTAGCCCAATGCCTGGCATGTAGCAACCAATGAGAGAATATTAAATAAAATAATGAATGTTTGGGATAATCTAGAACATAGGGGACATGACAGACTGGCCCTGTTTGCAGTGGGCCTTAAATATTTTTCTAAACAAGCTGACAGATGTTATCATTCTGGGCATCAGGGATTCAGTGAATGCTTTGAGTGGTGGAATGATGTGGTGCCTCTATTGGCTGCTGGGGTGTGTATTGAAAGTGACTGGCAGCTGGGAGACAGGTTTCTGATCTCCTTCTCTGAGTGGAATAGATGCAGTGGATAAAGATTGGAGTACACCCACCTGCAGCCTGGCTATGGGCTTGGGAGAGCCTACAAGGAATATATTCTGAATAGTTAACATCCTGTGGGATTGCTAAACTATTCACCAAGCTGGCATCTGCATCTAGGTTACTATTACAAAACATGGAGAAGAGGTATAGAAAGGCCAAGGTCAAAAAGTGAGGACAGGAAAGAATTCCTTGTGCTGAGCAGCATGCAGCCACCAGGAGTATTTATTGGGTGCAGCTTGCTGTTAAGGGTGATGAATGATTGATTGATGGGTAGACAGAAGAAGGAGTATTCCAAAAAGACTTTGCTTTGGGTAGCCAGGTGAGTGATGAGGCTTTAACAGGTTAGTAGTGAAGGAAGGAAGAGGTGCAGCAGCACTAGGCTGGAGTAGCAATCAGAATGTACAGCGGGGGGTAGGGGGGGGTAGCAGATAATAAATGGATTTTGTTGAGTTTCATCTGAGTAACTACGAGGGAAAAATCAAGGTTTTGCATTGTGTTTTAATCTGTGAGAATCGCTTTATTTTACTTGTAAAAGTAGCTTTTTATAAGCAGGAATGCCTTTAGTTAGTTGTCTGAGAGAGTCTGTTCAATCTTTTTATGTCAGTTCAGTTCACTAGAACCAGATTAGGGAGGTTTCAGTTGGTTAGTTGAGCATCTTAAGGTTGGTGAGTTATATCAGTCTTCTAGGGCAAATGGTTTAAACACTTAATTAAATTATGTTTTTTTTATAACAAATATTTCCTATGTAGCTTCCTATATTAAAAATTCATTGTCTTGAGATTATAAATCAGCAGAACTTGAAACCACCTACACAAAATATTCAATATAAGAAGAAATAAAATAGACTTAGATGAAAAACCATTTTATAATGACAAGTTATAGAATAAGTATAAAGTTAAGATACATTTTATGGTAATAGATATAAATATTTCTGCACCTTCTCTCTTGTCAATTAAAAAAAAAATGAATTGTTAAGCCAGTGTTTTCAAAATTACTTCAATGAACAATTTTGTAAACTTTTCTCTTAAAATTTTTAAGGTATATGAAAATTTATTACTACTGTGTTTCCACCATCAAAACTTATGATCTTGGTCTTTCCTTCTTGCCTTTGTACAAGGCTACTGTGACAACCTTAAAGCGAACTCCAGGAATGTCACCAACAGCATGACCTTTGCAACCAAATCCAGCAACTAGAACTTCATAATTCTCCTCAATAAGATTCAGACAACCATCATTGGGTACAAAGGCTGTAATTCTTTTGCCATTCTTGATCAGCTGGACCCTGACACACTTCCTAATGGTAGAATTTGGCTGTTTGGCTTCAACACCTACTTTTTCCAGCACAATTCCCTTCATATGGGATGTGCCTCCAAAAAGGTTGGCCTTCAGGGCTGTGCCCATATTGGCTTTCTTGCATTGCTTATCATGCTACTTTCTGGTCTCGTTGGTGGCTCCAGAGCTTCCTGGCAGTATGAAGACTTCGACACTTGACCATCCTGCCAGTGCCACAAACCTAAGCAAACGACTTTCTTAAATGTTTTGCTGAAATAATTGGGGCCTACGGATTTAAATGGGATGTTATACTGTTTTGTTCATTATCTTAGTCAAAATGTATGGAGTTTATTGTATTCTCTTCATACTGAGTAAAATATTATGTTATTCTATTTATTTTTTCTTAAAACATTTATTCCCAGCTTAAAATAGGAGTGCCCATTCTTATGCCTAAGTGAAGGAGAAGTCCCAGGAAGAATTTGGCATGTTTTTCCTGGAACATACATTTGACTTGAGGAACTTGTCAGCTGCAAAATTGGGAAGGCAAATTAATTTAACACATTTTTATATTAAAATAATTTTTCTATATTATGCTAGAATGAAAATTTACATAAATTTATATATATATATTTAAAGAGAATAACCCATAAGATCTCAAATAGCTATTTGCTGACTGCCAGCATTTTCAATTTCTCACTCCATCTCTAAGTGAGGTGTCATGCTTTCTAAAGATAGTCTTGCAGATAGGGCATTTATACCCATTACTCTGGGTTTTTTTCTAAACAGACTTCAGGAAAATGTCATAACAGAATTGAGAGCCCAGCCCTGGCTGCTGTGGCTCAGTGGATTGAGCATCGGCCTGTGAACCAAGTGTCGCTGGTTCAATTTCAAGTCAGGGCACATGCCTAGGTTGCACACCAGGTCCCCTGTTGGGGGCGCATGAGAAGCAAGCACACACTGATGTTTCTCTCCTTCTCTTTCTCCTTTCCCCTCTCTCTAAAAACAAATAAATAAAATAAAATAAAACAATGAATGTTCTTATGATAACAAGAGAATGATCAAATCAACAGAAATGCAGGAACTCATTTAAAAAAAAAAAAGAATTGAGAGCCCAGGTATAAATCCATGCATATACAACCAGCTGATATGTTTTTCTGTATGTTTTATTATGCTTCTACAGTTGTCCCAATTTCTTTTGCCTTTGCTCCCCTCTATCCATCAGTCTCCCCGCCCCCACCACCTTAGTCCATGTCCATGGGTCGTGCATATAAACTTTTCTCAACATCCTGCTGTCCATTCTGCACCCTTCTACTATACTTCTTAATTCCTGCAAGATTTTCCTCCCTTTCCCCCTTCTCCCTCCCAGCTGACCTCCCCTCACATGCTCTGCATAGCTACAATTCTGTTCCCACTCTGGTTGTCTGCTTAGTTCGCCTTTGTTTCCATTCCCTAGCTTCTGTTGTTGATAGTTGTGATATTATTTTCATTTTAATGTTCATAGTTTTGATGTTCTTTTTCTTAAATAAGTCCATTTAACATTTCATATGATAACGGCTTGGTGATGATGAACTCCTTCAGCTTTAACTTGTCTGGGAGGCACTTTCTCTGCCCTTCCATTCTGAATAATAGCTTTGCTAGATAGAGTAATCTTGGCTGTAGATCCTTGTCTTTCATCACTTTGAATGTTTCCTGCCAGTTCCTTCATGTCTGCAGTTTCTTTTGAGAAATCAGCTGGCAGTCTTATAGGTACCCCTTTGTAGGTAATTCTCCTCTTCTTTCTTGATGCTTTTAAGATTCTTTCTTTATCCTTAACCTTTGGCATTATGATTATGATGTGTCTTGGTTTGGTCCTCCCTGGGTCTAGTTTGTTTGGGACTCTCTGTGCTTCCTGGACCCGTATGTCCATCTTCTTCCCCAAATTAGGGAAGTTTTCCTTCATTATTTTTTCACATAATTTTTTAATTTCTTACTCTCGTTCTTCACTTGGTAACCCTATGATTCAGATGTTGGAATGTTTAAAGCTATCCCAGAGGTTTCTAAGCCTCTCCTAATTTTTTTCAATTCTCATTTTCTCCTTCTTTACTGATTGTTTATTTCTTCCTTATGTTCCAATATGTTGACTTGAACCCTGGTTTCCTTTCCTTCACCACTTGTTTTGTATGTATTTTCTTTCATTTCACCCAGGATAGACTTCATTCTTTCCCCATCATGTCTAACCTTTTCTATCAAGTCTGTGAGCATCTTTATCACCAGTGCCTTAAACTGTGCAACTGTTAGATTTGCTATCTCCTGATCTGTTAGGCTTGCTATCTACTCGTTGCTTAGTTCTGTCACTGGGACCTCAATCTCTCCCCCCTTCTGCGTTGTACTTCTAGGTCTCCTCATCTTGACAGCATTCTATATTTGCCTCTGTGATTTGGGTAGGGCTGTCGCACCTATTACATTATAGGGGTGGAGGCTTAGGTATTCGTTAGTGCTGGTGGACCTGTTTCACAATGTTTTGGTGTTGTATGTAAGGGAGGGGTCTCAGAGGGAACAATGCCAATTTCCACTGCTTTTCCAGGCACTTCTCCCCCTTCTCGTACTAAGCAAGCTGCCTCCTTTTAGGGACTAGTAGCTTCTTCCTCTGCATCAACCCCCACTGGCTTTCACGGTTAGAAGCAATGTGGCTCTATTTTCCCTAGTGATGGAATTGCAAGCTACGCAGTATGGCTTGGAGCTGGGATCTGTCTGGTTTGGGGCTGGGATTGCTTATTTGATTTAAGCTGTATGCCTGTGTTTTTCACCATGGCTTCAGTGGCTGTATTGCTAGCTGCGGCCACCAGCCACATGCCTGCCCGCCATGCTGCCTGCCAAGCATCACCCCCGCAGCCACCCTTCCACTCTTCTTTCCATCCCAGCTCCACCTCTTCTACATTTCTGACTGATTATTTCTTCTTTAGTTCTTTGCTGAATTTCCCTGTAGTTTCAATTATCTGTTTTTTTGTTTTTGTTTTTTAAGTTTTGAAGTGGTTGTAAATTCCTTCTTAGTTCTGAGGAGAAACAGCGCATGTATTCACACCTCCATCCTGGACAGAAGTCTTTGTTCTAGTATGTTTTTTAAAGATTTTACTTATTTATTTTTAGAGAAGGAGAAAGGAACATTGATGAGAGAGAGAAGCATTAATCGGCTGCCTCTCGCATGCACGCCAACAGTACCCAGCACCCAAACCAAGGACTTGGCCTATAGTCCAGGCATGTGTCCTGACTGGGAATCAAACTGGCAACCTTTCACATTGTAGAATGACATCCAGTTAACTGAGCCACGTAGTCAGGGCTTGTCGGCTTATATTTGACAAGAGAGCCAATAATGTTCAATGGAGATACGACAATCTCTTCAATAAATGGTTCTGGGTAAACTGGATATTCACATGGAAAAGAATAAGACTAGACTCCTGTCTTACACCACTCACAGAATTAGTTTGAAAAACATTAAACATTTAAATGAAGCCATTAAAGTCCTAGGAGAAAAGTAGGGAAAAGTCATGGGTTTGGCAATGATATTTTGGGTATGACACCTAAAGCACAAGAAACGAAATAGAAAATAAACTGGAACTACATCAAACTAAAAAGCTTCTGCAGAGAAAAAGAAACAAGCAAAAAAGTGAAAACATTTCCTATGGAATGGAAGAAAATATTAGCAAACCTCACATCTGACAGATATCAATATCCAAAACTCAATGGACAAAAAACAAAACAAAATCATAGTCAAATTCAAAATTGGTAAGAGAACTGAATAGACATTTTTAAAAACAGGATATTCAAGTGGCCAACGGGTACATGAAAAAGTATTCAATATTACTAATCATTAGGAAAATTCAAATCAAAACCACAATGACATATCACTTCACAACTGCTAGAATGGCTTTATCAAAGTGACAAAAAATAACGTGTTGGTGACGATGTGAAGAAAAGGGAACACTTGTGCACAGTAAGTGAGAATGAAAATTGGTGCAGCCATATGGAAAAGAGTCTGGAGGTTCCTCAAAAAATTAACAATAGAACTACCACCTAATCTAGTAATTCCACTTCTGGGTATTTACCTGAAGGAAACAAAACCATTATTCCAAAGAGATATCTGCACCCCTATGTTTATTGCAGCATTATTTACAATAGTCAAGACATGAAAACTACCTAAGTGTCCATCAGTGGATGAATGTGGAATATTATTAAGCCTTAAAAAGGAAGGAAATCATGCCAGTTGGGATAACATGGATGGATCCTGAAGGTATTATGCTAAGTGAAATAAGTCTGACAAAGAAAGACATACCATATGCTCTCATTTATATGTGGAATCTAAAACCCCAAACCCATAGAAACAGAAATCAGATTTGTGATTGTTAGAGGCAGGGGGTGGGAGTAGGGGAAATGAATAAAAGTGGCCAAGAGGTACAAACTTCTAGTTACAAGATAAATAACTTTCACTCAGTCTGCACCGTGGGGCGTTTTCCATACCTTGACTTTTGGATTCTGTGGACTGGGGGAGGAGAAAGAAAAGTAAGGAGTGGATCCAAGATTGCGGAGGAGTAAGTGAAAGCTACATTAACCTCCTCCCAGGACAAGTCTAGACTTACAACTTAATTGTGGAGAAATCATCTGGAATAACCAACTAAACACTAGCTGGAGAGAAGTCTTATAACCATGGAGAGAGAGTAAAGTCCACTTCATCACATGACCAGTAGGAAATGCAGATCTGTGAAAGGGCTGGCTGGGCTTCCACAGGTGGTAGCTGAAGGGACAGAGAAACAGCTCAGCAGCCAGGAGCCCCCCCTGAGAAGGGGAGGGTCTAAACCCCCAGCTGTGCTTTGTAGCCTACAGCATCAGAGCAGAAAGTAAAATAGTATCCAGCTATGAAAAGCAAAAAGCTGGCCTGAGAGAAATACCTGGAGAAAAAGAGCTCGGAAACGGATCACATACAAAAATATTTTGGCACCCACTTACTCTGGGCTCCAGCTCAGGGAGGGCAGAGAGGACTATAGATGCTTTGGGAGAATTTGGGGCAGTGGCTTTCAGGGGAGAACTGAAGGAGCAGCTGAATGGGTCCTGGTGTTGTCTCATTCCCCATACTGCAAGCAGACCATTCCCCACCAAGTGGCATCAGCCTGAGGGGAAGCAAAAGCCCCGCCTATAAGAATTAAGCAGCCCCACCCTTGGTACTTAAACTTGACAGCTGATCACAGATTGAATAGATTAACAACTAAAAAAGACAGACAAAGGCAGTAGATCTCTGGTAGTCTCCAACAGGCTGCTTAGGCCCAGACTGGTACATGATCTGACGTCACCAGGGGCAGATCCCGGAAGTGCAGATCAATCTAAGAACAAGCAACAAAATAGAAGAGTCACAAAAATGGGAATACAGAGAAACAACCCAGCATTGAAAGGAAAGGAAGAATCCCCAGAAAGAGTGCTAAATGAAGTAGAAGGAAGCAAATGACCAGACATGGAATTCAAAAGATGGATTATAGAAAAGCTCAATGAGATCTGCAGCTCAAAGAAAACTACAAAGAACTCCAGGGAAACTACAAGGAACTTACTGAGAATGACACCAGCATAAAAAATGACATAGAAGCTAACAATAAGAGCCAGGGGGAAATGAAGAATACTATCTCTGAATTGAGGAACACAGTAGAAGGAACTAAAAGCAGGCTAGAGGAAGCAGAAGATCAGATCAGCAAGCTGGAGGACAATGTAGAAAAAAAATTTCCAGACAGTGCAACAAAATGAAAAAAGACTGAAAAAGAATGAGGAGGTGTTAAGACAGCTTCAGGACAACATGAAACATAATAATATCTGTATCATAAGAATTCCTGAAGGAGAAGAAGAGCAGGGATAGAAAAAATATTTGAAAAACTAATGAAGGAAACTTTCTTAACTTGATGAGAGAAAGAGTCTCGCAAGTCCAGGAGGCACAGAGGGTCCCATGAAGATGAACCACAACAGACCCACTTTAAGACACATCATAATTAAAATGGCAGCATTCAAAGACAAACAGCGAATCATAAAATCGGCAAGAGAGGAACAGCTAATAACATACAAGGGAGCTCCAATAAGGCTATCATCAGATTTCTCAGCAGAAACACTACAAGCCAGAAGGGAATGGCAAAAAATATTATAAGCAATGAAAAACAAAGGCCTGCAACCAAGAATACTCTATGCAGCAAGGCTCTCATTCAAAATGGAAGGTGAAATAAGGAGTTTCCAAGACAAAAGAAGGCTAAAAGAATACATCTCCACCAAACCAGTATTGCAAGAGATGCTCAAGGGAATACTTTTTAGAAGAAAAGAAACAGACAGAGACAGAGAGGAACACAAGTACAAAGGGGAAAAATGACAATGAATAAATACCTATTGATAATAACCTTAAATGTAAATGGATTAAATGCAACAATCAATAGACATAGGGTACCTGAATGGATTAGAAAGCATGACCCACATATATGCTGTCTATAAGAGACTCACCTCAGAACAAAAGATCTACACAGACTAAAAGTGGAGGGATGGAAAAAAGTGTTTCAAGCAAATGGACATGATAAAAAACCTGGGGTAGCAATACTCATAACAGATAAAACAGATTTCACAGCAAAGGGCATAAAAAGAGACAAAGAAGGACATTTCATAATACTTAAAGGAACAATACATCAAGAAGATGTAACCCTTGTAAACATCAATGCACACAACACAGGAGCAATCAAATGTGTAAGGAAAAATTTGAAAGACTTCAGGAAATATATAGACAGCAATACACTCATAGTAGGGGACTTTAACACCTCATTGTCAACAATGGACAGATCATCAAAGCAAAGAAACACCAGAGATATTGAGTCATTGAATAACACTCTAGATCAAATGGACTTAGTTGATATATATAGAATTTTTCACCCCCAAAAGGCAAAATATACATTCTTTTCAACTGCACATGGAACAGTTTCAAAGATAGACCACATGGTAGGACACAAAACAAGCCTCAACAAATTCAAGAACATTGAAATTGTATCAAGCATCTTCTCAGATCACAATGGCTTAAAACTGGAAATCAACCTCAAGAAAAAAACCTCAAAAAACATTCAAACTCATGGAGAATGAATAACATGTTATTAAATAATGAGTGGGTTAACAATGACATCAAGTAATTAATCAATAAGTCCCTGGAAACAAATGATAATGAACACACAACCCAAAACCTATGGGATAAAGCGAAAGCAGTCCTGAGAGGAAAGTTCATAGCAATACAGGCCTACCTAAAAAGGATAGAGGATTATCAAATAAAAAATCTAACCCTACAAGAATTACAGGAACAACAACAAACAGCCCAGAGCAAGTAGAAGGAAGAAAATCATCAAGATCAGAGCAGAATTAAATAACAAGAGACTAAACTAACAATTCAAAAGATCAACAAAAGTAGGAGCTGGTTCTTTGAAAAGATAAACAAAATTGACAAGCCTTTAACCAGGCTCATCAAGAAAAGAAGAGAGGACCCAAATAAATAAAATCAGAAATGAAAAAGGAGAAACCACGACTGATACCACAGAAAAACAAAAAATTGTAAGAAATTATTATGAACAACTGTATGGCAAGAAATTTGACAACCTAGATGAAATGGAAAAACTTTTGGAAACATATAATCTTCCAAAACTGAATTAGGAAGAAGCAGAAAGCCTGAACAGACCAATAACAACTAGTGAAATTGAAGCAGTAATAAAAAAACTCCCGGCTCACAAAAGCCCTGGACCGCATGGCTTCACAGGTGAATTTTACAAAGCACTTAGGAAAGAACTAACTCCTATCCTTCTCAGACTATTCGAAAAATCCAAGAAGAGAAAAGACCCCCAAACTCTTTCTATGAAGCTAGTATAACCAAAATTCCAAAGCCAGGTCAAGACACAACAAAGAAAGAAAACTACATGCCAATATCACTGATGAACATAGATGCTAATATCCTCAACAAAATACTGGAAAAATGGATCCAGCAACACATTAGAAAGATCATACACCATGATCAAGTAGGATTCATCCCAGGGATGTAAGGATGGTTTGATATTCACAAATCAATGAATGTAATACAGCACATAAACAAAATGAAAGACAGAAACCACATGATCATATCAATAGATGCAGAAAAAGCACTTGATATATTACAACACCCATTTATGATGAAAGCTCTCAGAAAACTGGAATAGAAGGAGTAGGCAGCCGTCCGTCTCTCGAGACGATGGTGTAGCTTCTTAAGAGTCTATCTGCACCGCCGAGAATGGTTGTGCAGTCCGACTCGGGAGTTACACGGTATCTGTCTCCTCCCGTGTTGAATTGACATCTTGCGATGATGCTGGAGTGTCCTCTCCAGTGAAGCTGAAGCTACAGAGCCTCGAGAGACGATGGTGTAGCTTCTTAAGAGTCTATCTGCACCGCCGAGAATGGCTGTGCAGTCCGACTCGGGAGTGACATGGTATCTGTCTCCTCCCATGTTGAATCGACATCTTGCGATGATGCTGGAGTGTCCTCTCCAGTGAAGCTGAAGCTACAGAGCCTGGGCAGGGTGATATGGAGGGTCTGCTGTTGCCCATGCAGCAGACCCCCCCTCTCTTCGCAGCTGAAGGGTCCAAGGGAAAGACGGAGTCAATACAGCTTGGCTTCAGGTGCGCCGCAGGAGTTGCCGGTGTTGACTACAACGTCAAACCGCCTTAGGGACTCCGGCTCCGGATTTTGTGTCGGGGTTTACTTCCTTAGCCTTTCCCCTGAAGAGGTATGCCGCAAGGCAGCGGAGGTTTTTTGGAATCAGAGTTTTCCTTCTCTGATGTGCCCTGACACTTAGCTCGCAGGCCGATGCTCAATCCACTGAGCCAAATCAGCCAGGGCAAGGAATAGAAGGAGTATACCTCAGCATAATAAAGGCCATATACGAGAAACCTGAAGCCAACACCATACTCAATGGGCAAAAACTGAAAGCATTCTCCCTGAGGTCAGGAAGAAGACAGGGATGTCCACTCTCTCCACTCCTATTCAAGATAGAGTTGGAGGTTCAAGTCACAGCAATCAGACAAGAAAGAGAAATAAAAGACATCCAAATTGGAAAAGAAGATGTAAAACTGTCATTATTTGTAAATGACATGATAGTGTACATAGAAAACCCTATGGACTCCACTAAAAAACTACTTGACAGGGACTTCCGGCCAAGATGGAGGCTTAGACGGACATGCTAGGTCTCCATCTACAACTATAGAGGAATACAACTACTTCAAAACAAAGGATAACTAGAAATTCCAGAAAATAAAACTACACGGAAGTCCAACATATGAAGTTATAAACCAGCGGTGCCATTTGGGCAGGTAAGAGTTAAAGAGGGCAGTGCTGTTTTCGGTCGCACCCGGAGCGGCGGGCAGCGAGGAATCCCGGCTGTGCAAGACCCCGGCGAGGAGTCCCGGCTATGCAAGCCCCTGGCGGTGCGCGACCCCGGCGAGAAATCCCCGCGGCCAGGCCCCTGGCGGTGCACGACTCCGGCGCTGGGGAGAGCGGCCGCCGCATCGCCTTGAACAGTGAGGCCCAGGGGGGCGGGAGGACGGATCCCGGTCTCCTAGCTGAATAACTATGTGAATCCATCTTGGACCCCCGCCCCCAAAGAAAGCACCACAGGGCTGCGAAATAGGTCGCGGACAGGCAGGCGCCGGTCGCTAATTTGTGACGCGTACACAGGCACTGCCCCCGACAGCCAGCCCAAGAAAACAAAACGCATCTGTCAAAATGAGGCAGGCAACTATAGAAATACCGGTAACACAACTCACCAGGCAGCAGATAGAGATCCTGACAGATGAACAGATAAGAAACCTGTCAGAGGCTCAGTTCTGGGCCATTGTTATCAGGTGGCTTACAGAATTCACAAAAGAGCAGGAAAAAGATATGAAAGAAGCGAAAAACTTTCATAACGAAAGGAACAAAACCGCATACGAGACAGAAGGAAAGGAAATAAAATCCAGAGTTCATTTCAACAAACTGGAATATGGAGAAGGAACAAGCAGTCAACCAAAGCAGCGAGAGGAAATGGGAAGCAACAATGAAAGGATCAGAACCTCTGGGACAGCTATAAAAGGCCCAACATAAGAATCATTGGTTTGCCAGAGAATGAGGAAGATGAACTAGAACTTGAAAAATTGAGTGAAAATATAATAAAGGAGAACTTCCCAGACTTGGGGAAGGGAATAGACCTGCAGGTCCAGGAAGCAAGGAGAGTTCCCAAGAGACTGGACCCAGGGAGAACCACTCCAAGACACACTATAATCAAAATGTCAAAAATTAAAGATAAAGAGAGAATCTTAAAAGCAGCAAGAGAGAAGAAAAGAATTATGTACAAAGGGGTCCCAATTAGACTATCAGCTGACTTCTCAAGGGAAACCCTACAGGCAAGAAGAGACTGGCAAGAAATATTCAAAGTAATGAAAATCCAAAACCTACAACCACGAATACTCTATCCAGCGAAATTGTCATTCAGAATAGAAGGACAGAGAAAGTGTTTCCAGGACAAAATAAAACTGAAAGAGTTCATTAGATCCAAACCACTGTTATATGAGATGTTAAAGGGACTGGTTTAAAAAGAAAACAGAAGCTAGGGAGATGAAACAAAGGCAAACTAAATAGGCAACGAGAGTGGAAGAGGAACTGTGGGTACGGGAAGCATATTGGGGGGAGGTCAACAGGGAGGGGGAATGGGGAAAGGGAGGGAGATGATATAGGAATTGGGGATCAAGGTAGGAGGGAATGGAATAGACGAAGAGAGGTTGGGAGGAACTGTATGCACAACTAATGGACAGAATCTAAAAGGGGGGGACAACTGGAGGGAGGGGGGCCACCGGGTGGAGGGGAGCAGAGGGAAGGGAAATTGGCACAAATGTAATAATTTAATCAATAAAACACATTAAATCTGAGAAAAAAAAACTACTTGACATAATAAGTGAATTTTGCAAAATAGCAGGGTAAAGAGTCAATATTCAGAAATTGAAGGCATTTCTGTACATCAACAATAAAATCTCGGCGATAGACTCTAAAAAAAAAAAATCTGTTTACTATAGCAACAAGAAAAATAAAATACCTAACAATAAACTTAACCAAGGAGGTAAAAGACCTGTATTTGTGAAACTACATAACACTGAAGAAAGAAATTAAGGAAGATACAAATAAATGGAAGCATATACCATGTTCATGGGTGGAAAGAATCAACATCATTAAAATGTCCATACTACCCAAAGCAATTTATATATTTAATGCAATCCCTATTAAAATACCAATGACATATTTCACAGACCTAGAAAAAATACTTCAAAAATTTTTATGGAACCAAAAAAGAGCCCGAATAGCTGCAGCAATCTTGAGGAAGAAGAACACAATAGGAAGAATCACAATACCTGATAACAAACTATACTACAAGGTCACGGTAATCAAAACAGTATGGTACTGGCATAAGAACAGACATATAGATCAGTGGAACAGAATAGATAGCCCATAAATAAATCCAAGTCTATATGGTCAACTAATATTTGACAAAGGGGTAGGAATATAAAATGGAGTAAAAAGAGCCTCTTCAACAAATGATGTTAGGAGAACTGGACAGGGACATGCAAAAAAATGAAACTAGATCAGCAACTTACAACTTACACGAAAATAAACTCAAGATGCATCAAGATTTAAATGTAAGCTGTGGCACCATGGAAGTCATAAAGGAAAATATAGGCAGGAAAATTTCAGATATCCCGCGTAGCAACATTTTCACTGATATATCTCCTAAGGCAAGGGAAATAAAGAAAAGAATAAACAAATGGGACTACATCCAACTAAAGAGTTTCTGCTCAGCAAAAGAAAACATCAGCAAGATGAAAAGGGAACCAACCGTATGGGAAAACATATTTGTCAATGATACCTCAGACAAGGGATTGATCTCCAAAATATATAAAGAACTTACATATCTCAACACCAAGAAGACAGACAACCCAATTAAAAAATGGGCAAAGGACCTGAACAAACACTTCTTCAAAGAGGACATACAGAGGGTCCATAGCATATGAAAGGATAATCAGCAATGAGATACCACCTCACACCAGTCAGAATGCCCAATTTCAACAAAGCAAAAACTGCTGGTGAGGATGTGGAGAAATGGGAATCCTCCTGCACTGTTGGTGGGAATGCAGACTGGTACAGCCACTATGGAAAATAGTATGGAATTTCCTAAAGTAACTAAAAATATAACTTCATTTCAAACTAATAATTCCACTGGTAGGACTATACCTGAAAAATCCTGAAACACTAATTTAAAAAAAACCTGTGCGCCCCTATGTTTATAGCAGTGCTATTTACAATAGCCAAGTGCTGGAAACAGCCTAGATGCCCATCTGTAGATGAGTGGATAAAAAAACTGTGGTACATTTACACAATGGAGTATTACGTGGCAGAAAGAAAGAAGGAACTTCTACCAATTGCAACAACATAGATGGAACTAAAGAGAATTATGCTTAGCAAAATAAGCCAGGCAATAAAAGAAAAATACCTTATGCTATCACCTATTACAGCAGACTAATGAACAACACAAACAAATGAGCAAAATTAAACCAGAGGTATATAAACAAGGAGTAGACTAACAGTGACAAGGAGGGAGGGGGAGGGAGAGAAGTGGGTAAGAAGGGGAAGGGTCTAGTTAAAAAAACATGTATGAATGACCCATGGACATGGACAACTGGGTGGGGACTGACTGTGGGAAAAAGGGTGGACAGGGTGCAGGGAAGCAGTGGGGAAAGAAGTGGGACAACTGTAATAGAAAAACAAATAAACTGAAAAAACCCTCACACATAGGACAGTGAACAAAAGAAAATGTAAAGTATGAAAATGTAATTTTAGTGAATATTAGAAGAACAAGGATTTTCCTTCATGTTATTTATTTTTCTCCCTACCTGATCCCTCCAGAATTTGGCATTCTGAAGAAGTAAGTAATGACATAAGGTTCTTTGCATAAAACTAATAAGACCAGTTGTTAATAGAGGTTTTGTTGACCATGACTTTGACTGGAATGTCATACCTAAAGGAGACATGCTTGGGCTCTGGTTGTTACCAAAGAACTTTGAGGAATAGGAATTGACTTTTGAAGGTAATAAAAGCCCACCAGAAAAAAGGCCTGGTACCTTGATTGGTTGTGCGATCCATGGCAATCTCTCCAGGGAAGGAACGAAGGTTGCTTTCCTGAAAGATGGCTAGAAGGGATCTTAAAGCACAATTGAAAACCCAAAGGACTTGGAAAATACAGGTGTTTACAGGCAAGGCTGAATGGCAGGTATGTAGCTCAGCTCCTGTTCCCTGAAGGGCAGACTGAAAGTCACCATAAAGGCTCCTTGTGTAAGTTCCAGCAAAGCAGATGTAAAGATCATAAGTGATCATTTGCTGCTCTTGTTAAATTTATGCAAAGGAACAGGATAAAATAAAACTGGACTTAATGCTGTCCCTTTAATGACAAGAAGGGTAATCTTAAGAAGAAAAATTGCAATTCAGGGAAAACCAGAATACTCAGTGTCAGACTATAAAGTAGTGCAGCTAACTGTCTTTAGTTTATTTTCATTTAAAGTTTGTTTTCATTTGAAAGTTTAACTAGGTCTGTGACATCATCAAAAATGCTTAATTTTCAGGCAAGAAGAATGTCAAATGCCTTGCAACTGGATGTCTTTCCAATAAGACAGTCTTGCAGATATAGAAACTGGTTTGTGCATTATGTTGCATAAATTAACATGCCTTTTGTCATTGAGTGGTTATGGTATTGAATGAGGCCTTTTAACCCTGTTGCCAAATCTGTTGCCTCCAGAATACAACAAGGATACCAGCCTGTTAAATCAAGCATGTCGTTGTCCAGGGACAGCCAGCTGACCTGGACTCTGCAAGATTCTTCCCCTTGTGGGAAGGCCACCTTCCCCTCTACAGCCCCACTCTTATTTGGGGTTTCTGGACCCAAGAGTAGGTAGGATGATGACCATGTTCAGCTTGAAGCAGCTAGAGGAGCATGACTTTCGACCATTGTCCTTTATAAGATAATAAAGGGTCTTAAGTCTGAGAGGGGGCAATTGTTATAAAAAATTAATTAATTAATTATTTTTAAAAAGAAGAAGAATATAGGAAAGCGTGAAGCCAAAGAACTTGTATGCATGACTCATGGACATGAACTAAGGGGTGGTGGGATAGCTGGGGGAAGGTGGATACTGGGCAGAGGGGAGCAAAGGGGAAAAATATTTAGAACTATTGTAACAATGAAATCAATAAAATATACAAAAAATTACATTTTCTAGATAGATTATCCAGATTATCTTGGATTTTCTGTGTATATAATTATTTTGCCTACAAATAGCAATTGTTTCTTCCTTTTCAATGTTATCCTTTTTTTTCTGCTTTATTGCTTTGACAGAATCTCTGGCTCAGTGTTGAATGGTACTGGTGATGAGCATCTTTGTTTTAAAAGGTATTTTTAGTATCCGCGGTGGACTTTTTTTGAAAAATAATACTTTGAGTTTGTTTTAATTAGTATTCTATTTATTAAAGTTGTAATTTTTAAGTTTAGTTTTTCCTAAGCCTTTGAATTTAACTTAAAATGTTTTACTGATTAGTTTTTAGATCTAGCAGTTTTTGCATGGAAATAAGATCTTTGACTTTTTCTCTGATTAGTATTAGGGTTAACTAGTTAAATGTAGGAGATCAATTCTTTTTCTAAAACATGTAATCGCATTTATAAATTTAAATTACTTATGCATTTCAAACTACATTTTTCAATTTAGCCTATCATACTTTCTAAAGTACTGTAAACAACTATGAAGGCAGACCTTCAATTTTAGTAAGCAAAATCTTCCTAAGTAATTATGCAACTTTTCTAAATCTAATAAATTAGATTTATACATGTAATAAATCTTATTTTTAAAATTAAAAACCCAGCTCTCATTTACCACAATGGCTTGAGTGTTGTCCCTTTTTTTGGCACCTAGATATTTTCCTTTTTTGCATTTGAGCTTGGCTGTATATTTTTAAATGTTGTGTATCATTCACTATTTTTGTATTTACATTGGAGGGGAACTTTCCTATTTTATATTAATTCAACATTTTGATAAGAAATTTTGGTATTTTATTTTACCTTATTTTATTGTATGTCATTTAATGTTACTTAAGTCTTTCTAGAACAAGAGTGTTGCAAATAAATAACTGTTGAAGTAATTTTTTTAAAAGATAAATAACTTTCATGGATACAATGTGCAGCATGATGACTATGGCTAAAATATTGCATTTTGAAAATTGCTAAGAGAGTGAATCTTAAAAGTTCTCATCATACAAAAAAATGTCTGTACATGTCCATGAGTCCTTTTTCCTTTTTGCTTGATCCCTTCACCCCCCTAACCCCAATAGCTGTCAGCCTACTCTCTATGAGTCTATTTTGCTTGTTAATTCAATTTGCTTATTACATTCCATATATGAGTAAAATAATATGGTATTTCTGTTTCTGTGACTGGATTATTTCTCTTAGCATAATATTCTCCTAGTCCATCCATGCTGTCACAAAGTGTAAAATTTTCTATTTCTTTTTCTTTTTTTTTAATAGACAAGTAATATTCCATTGTATAAATGTCCCATAGTTGTTTTATCCACTGATCTACTGATGGACACTTGGGCTGCTTCCAAATCTTGATGATTGTAAATAATGCTGCAATAAAAAAAAGTTTAAGCATAGGAAGGAGCCAAAAAGTAGGAGAAGAAAAAGAAAAGAAAAAAACGCCTGCAATTATGTAAGATAATGGATGTTAACTAAACTTGTGATAATCATTTCATAATATACACATTTATCAAATTATGTTCTGCACCTTCAACTTATACAATGTTATATATCAATTATATCTCATTAAAACTGGGAGAAAAAAAAGATGTCAACAGCCCAAAGTATTGCATCTTTCTAGATTCATCACTACACCCTACCATAACCTCATCACAGGATCCAAGTACCTATAAAATTACAGTGGTTATCTAACTACTTAATTATTTGCATGTCTCTCCAACATGTGAGTGCTCTGAGAGCAGGTTTAACTTTTTTTCTAATGATTTCTATATCCTGACCCCATAGTGCCTGTCACAGAGTATTTAATAAATGTGTGTTGAAGGAATGTGTGAATGAATGATCCAGAACAGACATCAATTCATACACTTAGTACTCTGATAGTGATCCCAGGGTTACTCTCATGGTTAGTCTGGATGGAGCTGATCATTACCATTAGGTGATATACTAGACTGAGAGTTACAAGAGAACAAATCTTGTGTCTGGGCAAGAACAAAGAGAGTCTCATGGGAAATCAAATTTCCATGTGATAACTGAGGGAACAAGCTTTGTTCCATTATAAAAGTGTATGTACTGCAAACTCACTGGGATGCGAGAGATCCTGTCAGAGACCACCCACTCTTCTGGAAGCTAAGACAAATGGACAGAAAAATAATGCACTGAAAATAATGTGCCTCAAAGGCTCAGTCTATTGACCACAACTGAATTGGTCTCCTGCAGGTAACACGTGTCACTATTTGAGTAACCCATATACCCAGACAAATTGCATCACTAAGATCATAAAAATGTTAGATAATTTAATAAAACAACCAGACATGGTCTGAATGTTTCATTTTTAACTGGAAAAGAATAAATTTCCAATGAAAATAAACTGAGTTTTGTGCACATCAAAGCTGTACCTAAACTATTATTTCTAAGGTTGAAAGAGGAGAGGGTCTTTCAACAAATATTTTAATGGTAAACAGTTTTCCAAGCAAAATAAAGAACAAACTAGAACATGAGTAATAGAACAAATAAATACTGAAGTATTTGCTTTTCAGTAAAATGTTCATTTAAGAAATTTGAAGTTTGAACAACATTTACTTTGTCACTTACTCCTTTGCCATAGACATTGTAAATAAGTGATGGGGTAGCCGTATACCCCATGAGAGTGAAGGAGAACATTTTCCTGTTCATTCTGCACTTTTCTGGTAAAGAATATGAGCCATTAGTGTAGTAATAGAGCAATGACTTTCACACTCCTTTTGCAAACTGAAGTTGTAGGCAACATGAAGGTGGTCCACAACCATGGTTAGAACTTATTAGTTGTATGAACTTTGTGCAATATATTTAAATTCTCCTGACTCAATTTTCTCATTAATAAGCATAATTCATCTGTTTATTATCCCACTTATATTCCTATGGTTATTATAATGAAGTGAGATGATATATGTAAAATGTTCAGAGCAGTTCTTGGCACCAGGATATACTCAATTAAAGATGAGTTATTATTTGCTGTAATTACAGTAGACACCAGAAACATAAAGCTAAATATATTTTTAAAAATACCTTTCTTGGAAGTGACTTTGGCAAACAAATAAATAGGCAATATTTTGAAATGGTGGACGATATTTTGGAATTGAAAGTCAAGTCTAGAATAGTTGATCAAAGAGCTAAAATTTACAAACATTGTTGGACATGTGTTATGTCCTTTGCACTGTGCTAAATACTAAGGATGCAAGTGGCCTGAAAGCTCATTTCTGACCTGCAGAAATTTACATTTTATGTGGGCAACAAGACAGTAAAAGATGGACATAATTAAAGAGTAAAAAACTGAAACAACGAGTTAAGGCCACAATAAAAGAAATGTCACAATGTGTATATTAAAATAAATAAGTAAATTAGTACTTTGTACTTTATAGTCATAACTTTTAAAAAGTCTGTGGAATTCAAGTGTTGACTTGAATTATTTATGTTTCAATGTAATTACTTTTTAAAGATTTCATTTATTTTTTTTTTTAGATTTTATTTATTTATTTTTAGAGAGAGGGGAAGGTAGGGAGAAAGAGACGGACAGGAACATCAACGTGTGGTTGCCTCTTGCGCAACCTCAACTGGGGAGCTGTCTGCAACTCAGCCATGTGCCCTGACTGGGAATCAAACTATTGACACTTTAGTTTGCAGGCTGGCACTCAATCCACTGAGCCACACCAGCCAGGACCTTAATGTAACTTTAATATGGACAAACATAAACTGAATATACTCTGTATGCTTGCAGCTCTTATATAGCTATAAAACCAATATTAATTTATAAATTCAATATGAAAGGATAATCTAAGCAATGTACATATTCCAATAAACAATCATCAATGGGATAAGCAATACTGTTTTATTAAAACGAAATTAGCACCAATTCTTTTAGGTTTTCGTGCTTCTATGACTGTGTTCTGAGTGATGACATAATTCTCCGAGCACTTTTTCATTTTAAACTGATTTTTTTCTGCATGTAGAATACCTTGCTCTGATTGAGCTTTCACTTAATGCAAAAGCATCATTTGCATATTGTCTGCCTATATATTTACCTCATTAGCTTGTTATGATTAAAGCGGTATTACTTGAGGTCAAAATAGTCATAAATTTAAACATGCACTGAAAAAGATAAGGCAATTCTGTTACAAGTATTCGTCAGATGATCCAGAGCATACCTGTATTTTTTAGATTATCATTGACATGAAACACATGCATGCATATATAATCATATATAAGTTCTCATAGAGAACTAATAGTACCTGAGAATAGGTCTGAAATTGAGAAAGACTACAGTAAACAGTTAATTTCCAAATAAGTTTTACAAACAGGAAATATAAGTTGCACAGAAACTCAGAGAAAAAAGATTTTGTGTTCAGATGTGTAAGGTAGGACCTGTGGAAGAGATGAAATCTTGGAATCTAATTATTATTGCATGTAATATTTTAGTCATGGTTTTGAAGGCAGGTAACAGGAGATGGAAGATGAGGTCTTAACTAAATAGAGATCTTAATCCTTCATCTACAGATTTCTTAAATAGCATGTAGAATTTATATGAGAGAATAAAGAGAATGCAGAATAATGTGATATTGGGAGAAGAATTTGATTTATTGGAAGGCATATTAACAAAGTATATAAAGGATTTGTTTTCTTACTAGTGGTACTTTTAGGTAATGTCTCTGGCTGATTCATAAGCCACTCATTTTAGGAGAAACCCTATGTTCAAGGGATTATTACTGTTGTGATTAGAAAGATTTAGTGTTTATTAGACTTACAAGCCTTGAAATCGCTTTGTTATCAACCAAATGAGAGAATGTTTGATTCCACACTGCAAATCCCAGTGACCCTTCACTATACTGATGTCCCACTTCACTATCATAGGTTGAAAGTTTTAAAACCAATTAAAACACCCTCAATTCATATGTTGAACTGCCAATGTGACTATATCTAGAGATAGAATCTTTAGTTTCAGAAGGTATTTAAGGTTAAATGATGTCATAATGATGGGGCCTTAATCCTATAGAAAAATTACTCTCTCTCTCTCTCTCTCTCTCTCTCCCTCCTTCCCCCCCTCCCTGTCTCAGCCATATGAGAACGCAGAAAGAAGGTGGCCATGTACAAGCCAAGAAGTGAGCATTCACTACAACTTGAACATGCTGGCACTCTAATCTTGGACTTTTAGTCTCCAGAACTGTGAGAAATAAATGTGTGTTGGTTAAGCCACCTAGTTTATGATATTTTGTACGGCAGCCGAAGCTGACTAATTCAGTGCTAAACAAAATTACCATATTTTTTGCACTATAAGACATACTTGACCATAAGACTCACCTAGGTTTAAAGGAGGAAGACAAGAAAAAAAATATTCTTATATTCTTAACAAATGGTGTACTAAAACACTTAATAAAATATAACTGAATAATGTTTCAACCATGTAAAGTGAACAGCAGTCAACAGTGGTATTAAGAACCATCATCACTGTCATTAACAAATGAGGAGAGACTTTAAAATTCAAGTACTCTTTTAGTTTTCTGGGAACCCCAAGAATTCATCATCATTAGTGTCAGAATTTATGGGGGTCTTTAATAACAGGCATTGTGGGGGTTAAGAGGTATCACTAGTTGTAACAGTCACTGAGAGTATCACTATCCTAGTTACAGGTTCTGGTGGACTACCCCCAGGGCCTGTTATGGCTAATGAAGCCCCTTAATCCCCTCAGTGCCTTTGTTACTACAAGAATAGTGACCCCACCATAACTCCCATTATATCCTACAAACTTTAGCATTTAAGGCTGCTCACCCAATTACTTATGACCTCTTCACACAGAAATATGGTGTGCACTGAAAAGAATATGGAGGTAGATGAAACAGCTGTAGCAGCTAACGGAGAAAGTAGCCAGCTGAGAACAAGTTATTTCAGCTCCACCCATCTGCCTCTCATGATTGGCAGAGCTTAAGACACAATGGTGATTGGAGGTGGTTCTACTGACACAGACCCCAACAAGTGTCAAAGAAAATTGACAATTGGCACTGTGCCTCAAACCTGTTATTAGCATCAGCTGATTAAACAAGTCAGCAGTTGTAGGTGGAAGTCTCAGGTGGCTCTCTGTACTCTCCCAGTTAGGTCCTGGGTGACGGGCAGAGGTTGGAGGCAACTCACCAGATGCCCTGAGATCCAGCAGTAAAGTGGGACATTGAAGCGTCCCCAGGGGTTTCATGTGGGCGCACCGCTTCCTCTTCTAACAGCTGTGGCCACCGCTGACAGGTCAGGTAATACACATCATGATCTGTGACACAATATTTGCTCCATAAGACATACAGACATTTCCCCCCACTTTGGGGTGGAGAAAAGTGTGTCCTTATTTTCATTCCCTTTGTTTTTGTTCTTTAAAAAAAATTTTTTTTCCTTTTATTTTTCGGTTTTTCAATTACAGTTGTCCCATTTTCCCCCCATTGCTCCCACCCACCCAACCCACCCCTTCTCCCACAATCATATCCCCCTCCCCATTGTCCATGTCCATGAGTCATTTATACAAGTTACTTGACTAGACCTTCCCTTACTTATCCCCCTTCTCTCCTTCTCCCCTCCCCCCTATTGACTGCTATTCTGCTCTTTGTTCTGTTTAGTTCCTTTGTTTGTGTTGTTCTTTAGTTTCCTGTATTAGGTGATATCATATAGTATTTTGCTTTCTTTGCCTGGCTTATTTCACTAAGCATAATTCTCTCTAGTTTCATCCATGTTGTCGCAAATGGCAGGAGTTCATTCTTTCTTTCTGCTACATAGAACTCCATTGCGTAAATGTACCACAGTTTTTTGATCCACTCATCTACAGATGGGCACTGAGGCTGTTTCCAGCACTTAGCTATTGTAAACAGGGCTGCTACGAATATAGGGGTGCATAAGTTTTTTTGGAATTAGGGTTTTAGGATTTTGGGGGTATAATCCTAGCAGTGGGATCCCTGGTTCAAAAGGCAGTTCCATTTTTAGTTTGTTGAGGTAATTCCATACTGTTTTCCATAGTGGCTGCACTAGTCTGCATCCCCACCAACAGTGCAGTAGGGTTCCCATTTCTCCACATCCTCACCAGCACTTCTTGTTTGTTGATTTGTTGATGATGGCCATTCTGCCAGGTGTAAAGTGGTATCTCATTGTGGTTTTTATTTGCATCTCTCTGATGGCCAATGATGTTGAGCATTTTTTCATGTGTCTATGGACCTTCTGTATGTCCTCTTTGGAGAAGTGTTTGTTCAGGTCCTTTGCCCATTTTTTAATTGGGTTGTTTGTTTTCTTGATGTTGAGTCATATAAGCTCTTTATATATTTTGGAGATCAGTCGCCTATCTCTGATATCATTGGCAAATATGTTTTCCCATATGGTTGGTTTCCTTTTCATTTTGCTGATGTTTTCTTTTGCTGAGCAAAATCTCTTTAGTTTGATGTAGTCCCATTTATTTATTTTTTCCTTTATTTCTCTTGCCTTAAGAGATGTATTCGTGAAGATATTGTTACGGGGCATATCTGAAATTTTCCTGCCTATGTTTTCCTCTGGGACTTTTATGGTGTCACGGCTTACATTTAAGTCTTTGATCCATCTTGAGATTATTCTCATGAGTGGTGTAAGTTGGTGGTCTAATTTCATTTTTTTTTTTTGCATGTCCCTGTCCACTTCCCCAGCATCATTTGTTAAAGAGGCTCTTCTCACTCCATTTTATGTTCCTCCCCCCTTTATCAAATATTAGTTGACCATAGAGGCCTAGGTTTATTTCTGGGCACTCTATTTTGTTCCACTGGTCTATATGTCTATTCTTATGCCAATGCCAGACTGTTTTGATCACAGTGGCTTTGTAGTATTGTTTGATGTCTGGTATCGTGATACCTCCTGCTGTGTTCTTCTGTTTCAAGATTGCTTTTGTTACTCGGGGTCTTTTTTGGTTCCATATATATTTTTAGAGTATTCGTTCTAGGTCAGTGAAATATGTCATTGGTATTTTAATAGGGATTTCATTAAATCTGTAAATTGCTTTGAGTAGTATGGCCATTTTGATGATGTTGATTCTTCCCATCCAAGAACATGGTATTTGCTTCCATTTATTTGTATCTTCCTTAATTTCTTTCTTCAATGTTGCATAATTTTCAGTGTACAGGTCTTTTATATCTTTGGTTAAGTTTATTCCTAGGTACTTTATTTTTCTTGTTGCTACAGTAAATTGCATTTTTGTTGTTGTCTCTGTCTCTGATATTTTATTGTTGGTGTACAGAAATGCCTTAGATTTTTGTATATTTATTTTGTACCCTGCTATTTTGCCAAATTCACTTATTATATTGAGTAGTCTTTTAGTGGAGTTTATAGGGTTTTCTATGTATACTATCATGTCATCTGCATATAATGATAGCTTTATTTCTTCTTTCCCAATTTGGATGCCTTTTATTTCTTTTTCTTGTCTGATTACTGTGGCTAGGACTTCCAAAACCATGTTGAATAGGAGTGGAGAGAGTGGGCAGCCTTGTCTAGTTCCTGATTTCAGGGGGAATGCTTTCAGTTTTTGTCCATTGAGTATGATGTTGGCTTCAGGCTTCTCATATATAGCCTTAATTATGTTAAGGAATGCTCCCTCTATTTCCATTTTGCTTACTGGTTTCATCATAAATGGGTGTTGTGCTTTATCAAATGCTTTTTCTGCATCTATTGATATGATCATCTGATTTTTGTCTTTCATTTTGTTTAGGTGATTATTGATTTGCGAATATTCAACCATCCTTGAATCCCTTGGATGAATCTCACTTGATCATGGTGTATGATCTTTCTTATGTATTGCTGGATCCTGTTTGCCAATATTTTATTGAGGATTTTAACATCTATGTTCATCAGTGATATTGGCCTGTAGTTTTCTTTCTTTGTTGTGTCTTGAACTGGTTTTGTGATTAGGGTAATACTGGCTTCATAGAGTTTGGAATTTTTTCCTCTTCTTGGATTTTTTGGAATAGTTTGAGGAGAGTAAGAGTTAGTTCTTCGCTAAATGTTTTGTAAAATTCACCTACGAAGCCATCCAGTCCAGGGCTTTTGTGTGCCAGGAGATTTTTGATTACTGTTTCAATTTCCTTCTTTGTTATTGGTCTGTTGAGACTTTCTACTTCTTCTTGACTCAGTTTTGGAAGATTATATGTTTCTAGAAATTTGTCCATTTCTTCGAGGTTGTCAAATTTCTTGCCATACAGTTGTTTGTAGTAATTTCTTACAATCGATTGTATTTCTGTGGTATCAGTCGTGATTTCTCCTCCTTAATTTCTGATTTTGTTTATTTGGGTCTTCTCTCTTTTTTTCTTGATGAGCCTGGCTAGAGGCTTGCCGATTTTATTTATTTTTTTGAAGAACCAGCTCCTAGTTTCATTGACTTTTTGGATTGTTTGTTTAGTCTCTATGTCATTTAATTCTGCTCTGATCTTGATGATTTCCTTCCTTCTTTTTGCCCTAGGCTTTGTTTGTTGTTGTTCTAGTTCTTGTAACTTTAGGATTAAATTTTTTATTTCAGCTTCTTCTATCCTTTTCAGATATGCCTGTATTGCTATGAACTTCCCTCTTAGAACTGCTTTTGCTGTGTCCCATGGGTTTTGGGCTGTTGTGTGCTCATTATCATTAGTTTCTAGAAATTTCTTGATTTCTTCTTTGATGTCATTGTTAACGCATTCAATGTTTAATAGCATATTATTCATTCTCCATGAGTTTGGGTATCTTTGATTTTTTTCTCTGAGGTTGATTTCTAGTTTCAAGGCATTGTGGTCTGAAAAGATGCTTGATATGATTTCAACTTTCTTGAATTTGTTGAGGCTTGTTTTGTGTCCTATCATGTGGTCTATCTTTGAAAATGTTCCTAGTGCATTTGAAAATAATGTATATTTTGCTTCTTTGGGGTGAAAAGTTCGATATCTATCAGTTAAATCCATGTGGTTTAGTGTGTTGTTCAGTGCCTGTATATCCTTGGTGTTTCTTTGCTTCCATGATCTGTCTATTGTTGATAATCGTGTGTTGAAGTCTCCTACTATGAGTGTGTTGTTGTTAATATTCTTCTTGTGGTCTTCTAGTATTTGCTTTATGTATTTGGGTGCTCCTATGTTGGATGCATATATGTTTATCAGTGTTATATCTTCTTGATAGATTGTTCCTTTAAATATTATGAAATGTCCTTCTTTTTCTCTTTTTATTGCCCTTGCTTTGAAATCCATTTTGTCTGATATGAGGACTGCTACCCCAGCTTTTTTTTCAGGTCTGTTTGCTTGGAATATTTTTTATATCCCTTTACTTTCAGTTTATGTAAATTTTTTGTTTTGAGGTGTGTTTCTTGTAGACAGCAAATATGTGGGTGCAGTTTTTGTATCCATTCCGTTACCCTATGTCTTTTAATTGAAGCATTTAATCCATTTACATTTAAAGTTATTATTAACATGTATTTATTCATTTCCCTTCATACCTCTGTTTCTCTCCTCTTTTTTTCTCTTCCTTTTTCTTAGAACAATCCCTTTAACATCTCTTGCAATGCTGGTTTAGTGGAGATGTATTCTTTTAGTCTTCCTTTGTCTGAGAAACTCCTTATTTCACCTTCTATTTTGAATGAGAGCCTTGCTGGATAGAGTATTCTTGGTTGTAGGCCTTTGTTTTTCATTGCTTGAAATGTTTTTGACCATTCCCTTTTGGCTCGTAATGTTTCTGTCGAGAAATCAGTCGATAGCCTTATCGGAGCTCGTTTGTATGTTATTTGTTTTTTTCCCTTGCTGCTTTTAGGATTATCTCTTTGTCTTGGAATGTTGCCATTTTAACTATGATGTGCTTTGGAGTGGGTTTTCTTGGGTTCCTCTTTATTGGAACTCTCTGTGCTTCCTGGACTTGCATAACTTTTTCTCTCATCAGATTCGGAAAATTTTCTGTCACTATTTCTCCTATCAATTTTTCTATTCCCTGTTCTTCTGATGCCTCTTTAATTCCAATGACTCTGATATTGTTCTTCCTTATGCTATCCTGTAATTCCCTTAACTCTTCTTCATACTTTTTCAATCTTTTTTCATTTTGCTGTATCGTCTGAGAATTTTTTTCTACATTATCTTCTAACTCACTAATCCGATCCTCTGCTTCGTTTAGTCTGCTTTTAACTGATTGTACTGTGTTTTTCAGTTCAGAGATTGCATTCTTTATTTTTTCCTGGTTCTTGTTGATATTTTCTATGTCTTTTTTTATGCTGCTGTAGTTCTCTGCAAGTTCCCTGTAATTTTCTTGGAGCTGTTGGTAACTTCCTTGGAGGTTGTCATAGTTGTTTTTAAGGTTGTCAAGAATATTGAGCTTCTTGACCACCATTGTTTTGAATTCCATGTCTGACATTTGGGCTATGTCTATTCCATCTACCTCTCTTTCTCGGGATTCCTCTTTTATTTTCATTGAGAGGTTGTTTCTGTATCTTACCATGTTGGATTCTTCTTGTTTATGTTTGTTTTTTGGGTTTGTCTGCTTTGACTTCCCACCTTTGTGGTATGAGATTCTTTATGGGAGATCTGGGGATTTCAGTGGTGTAGTCTCTTCGATCTCCTGACCCTGATGTTTTTGGGGTACCCTTTATGTTGTTTGTGTATGCTGTCTGGTTATATTTCAGATGGTCTTTGTTAGGATCTTCCTTCTCACTAGTTGATTGAGAGTCACTCTATCCACTTTTTCTTGAGTTCTTTTGTGGAGATGCTGTTAAAAACATAAACACACAGCCCAGGCAGGAGACCTACACCCTCAAAAATATCCCCCACCCTCTATCTCGCTATCGTCAGCCAATGAGCCATTATTAATATAAATGTAGATAGATTAGAGCTTTTATACTATAGGAAGAATAGATAAGAGTTGTTTTTAGGGAGGAAAAATATTATTTTTTGAGAGAGGGGATAATAGATTAATAATAGTTGAGACTGTGCAAGACAGTAGGTAATATTTACATTGTATGTTAATAACTATAGAATAAAAAAGGGAAGAATGCAGAATATAGTAGGAAAGTGGGATTGTATAGTATTGGATTTATATAGTAGTTATATTCTATTTATTTAGAGTGAAAGGGAGGCTAAACTAGACCCACAAACAGATAAACAACAATTAAAGAGGAAGGATGAGAAGGAGAGATTGTATGAAACAAATTAGAGATATAGTTTTTTTTTTCTTCCCCTTTTCCTTTCTTTCCTTCCCCTTTAAGGAAGAAAAAGAAAAAGGGGAAAAGAAAAAAAAAGGAATGTTTATACTCAGTTTAGCCTTTGTGTGTCTTCTTTTTCTGCATCCACAGCTGGTCTAATGAGACAGGTCAGAGGTTCCTATTCCTTTGCAGCAGTGGTGTGCGCGAGGTGGTCGGCATGGCGCGTTCCTTTTGCGCCCGCTGGAGCTCACTGAGGTGCCCCTGCCAGCAAGGCGCCCAAGAGCCCACCTCAGGCCTGCCAAGCCGCTCTCCAGGAGTTGGTCTCTTGCCTCTCAGTCCTGGGCCCCAGACACTGTGCAAAGTGAAAGTGAACGATTGGCAGGTGCTTTTGCGCTCAAGTGCCTGTGCGCTCCTGTGTGCACCCAAGGTGGCTGGGGAGCTAGCCTCAGGCATGCTGCATTGCCTTCTGGGAGTTGGTCTCTCACCTGCGAGGGCGGGGCCCCGGACACTTGTGCTCAGTAGAAGTGAGTGTCAGTAAGTCGCTGTTGCCTGCTGTTTCCATGCCACAGCCACCCACTGTTCCTGCGACTGTCTGGGTGGGCATGAGCAGAGCCTGAGCAAGTGCTCTGTGCTCTGGCCTGGCACGCTGACCTGGCGCCCACTGGAGCTGGCCAGTGGCAACTGCGCACAGTCTTCTGCGTGTCCAGTGGGCCCTCTCTGCACCTGTTGGGGCACTAATCTTATGTCTGTTGGGGTGTGTCTGAGGGGCACCTAGACGCGTGGCCCTGTGCACCTGGGCCAGTGAATGAGGCCACTTCCCTATGTGCGCCCACGAGACCCAAGGGGACGGTTGGGGAGTGGGTGAGCACACTTATGTGCCTGAGCTCCTCAAGAATGCCCGATCACCCCCAAACTTTCCCCCCTCTCTGCAGTTCACAAGAGAAAAATACAAAGGAAAAATTACATTTTCACTTGCACAATAGCACACTGTCTCCCATCTTCCAGCGTCAATGCCACCTAACTGAGTCTTGTCTCTGCCAGTGGGCAGAGATCCGCTTTCCTCCTGACTCCTCTCTGGGGAAACCTGTGGTCGCCAAAAAGCCTTTGTGTCCTTTCAGCCACAGCTCAGTCAGCCACCCCAGTCAGGAATCCCATTTCGTCCCTTTTTCTTCCGCTATCCTCACTAAACAGGTTGTTCCCAGATGGTTTTTCTCTAATCCAGCGGTGCCAAGGCTCGAGTCCTGCCAGTGTCCAGCTGTTCACTGAGATGTTCTGTCTGCAATGAGTCCAAACTACAGACGGGTCTTGGGAGCCTGAAAGCGCAGCCTCCCCCCACTCCTCCGCCATCTTCCCGAGTTCTCTCATTCCCTTTGATCCATACAGTTTTGTCTAGTAGCAAGACCTCTCAGTTGAGAGCATAGATAACTGTATGATACTGTTATGATAATTTGTCTGGTTTAGTTTTATTTAAGATTGTTTTATAAAGGCAAGAAGCTACATTTCAATTCATGTCTAGTATATTACTTTCAGTATAATTTCTAGGCTGCATACAACTGTATTCACTGGTGAAACCTGAGTCTTTTTTCTAGCAAAATTTGCAAAATTTCCCTAAGTGTCTGGAGAGTTCTCTCACACAGGGAGAAGGGAAATTTCACAAGTTTCATTTTGCATTTGAAACATAATTCATATTTCTAAAAACTATAAAATATGGAGATTAAATATAGTCCATCAAGAATATGAAATATGAATGAACAGCAGCAGAAACCAACTTTATAAAAAAAAGGAAAACAGGCTGAACTAGGACTTTCAGCTCATTTGAACACTCCTTATTATATTCCCAGGCATCTGCCCAAACAATGGAAATAAAATAATGGTTATGGAAATGGGAAGAATGCAGGTGTGGGGCATGCTCTTCTCTGTGCTATCAGTGAGGAGCTGCCACAGGTTTCATTGACCTGTTCTGTTGTGGAGTTTCACAGAGCTACCTGAAGAGGGGACTGAGGATGGGAAATCCCATGTACTTTTGTGGAGCAGAGTCAGGGTTCCCGTGGAAGGCAAGCAGGCCTGAAACTGCACAGAAAGGAGGCTTTGCCCACTCACCGTTAACTCATTTCAGTTTACTTCATTGCACATCATGCAATGGACATGGCAATTTTTCAAGTTTGGATTTTGATTGTTTCTGAAACTTACAACAGGTCAAGAGTGTGCTATTTCCATCCTTTTAAAACAAAGCAAAGTGAGAGACCTTTGGTTCCCACACTGGGTAGGTGTTCCATATATATTATTGATTATGCTGTTACAGTTGTCCCAATTTCTTTCCCCCTGCTCCCCCCATCCCTCAAGTTGTCTCCCCCCCTTAGTCCATGCCCACTGGTTGTGCATATAGTTCTTCTCAATATCTTCCTGTCTACTCCAATCCCTCCTACTATGCTTCTTAATTCCTGTACCATCTCCCTCCCTTTTCCCCCTTCCCTCCCCGCTGACCTCCCCCCAATATGTTTCCCATACCTATAATTCTTTTTCCCCTCCTGTTGTCTAGTTGGTTTGCCTTTGTTTCAATTCCCTAGCTTTTGCTGTTGGTTGTTGTGATACAGTTTTCATTTTAATGTTCATAGTTTTGATCCTCCTTCTTCTAAACAAGTCCCTTTAACACCTCATATAACAGTGGTTTGGATCTAACAAACTCCTTCAGTTTTACTTCGTCCTGAAAACACTTTCTCTGCCCTTCTATCCTAAATTACAGTTTCACTGAATAGAGTAATTGTGGTTTTAGGTCTTTGATTTTCATTACTTTGAATATTTCTTGCCAGTCCCTTCTTGCCTGTAAATTCTCCTTTGAGAAATCTGCTGATAGTCAAATTGGGATCCCTTTGTACATAATTCTTCTCTTTTCTCTTGCTCCTTTTAAGATTCTCTCTTTATCTTTAACTTTTGACATTTTGATGATAATGTGTCTTGGTGTGGTCCTCCCTGGTTCCAGATTATCTGGAACTCTCTGTGCTTCCCGGACCTGTAAGTTCATTTCCTTCCCCAAGTTAGGGAAGTTCTGCTTCATTATTTTTTCACATAATTTTTTTAATTTATAGTTGTTCTTCACCCCCTGGCAAGCCTATAATTCGAATGTTCATTCGCTTATAGCTGTCCCAGAGTTTTCTGAGCCTCTCCTTATATTTCTCACTTTTTTTTTTCCTCTTTCTGCACTGGTTGACTGTTCCTTCCCTGTGTTCCGATTTGTTGATTTGATCCATAGCTTTCCCTTCCTCACCACTGTCTTGTATGTATTTTTGTTCATTTTAGCAGGACTAGCCTTCATTCCTTCCCTGTCTTGATTCAACCCTGCTGTTAAGTCTGTAAGCTGCCTTATGACTATAGCTCTGAACTGAGCCTCAGAAAGATTCACTATTTATTCATTGGTCAGAGCTTTTATTTGTTTTTTCGTTAGCTATGTGATTGGTATTTCAATCATTAATTCTGCCATTCTGACCGTTTTGTTTATCTTTCCTTCTTGGGCTGGGCGCTGTCACACCTCCTACGCTATATTGGGTGGAGCCCCATGTGCTCGTCACAACCTGGAGTTCTGTCTCACCACACTGTGGTGCTTTACATGGGGGCGAGTGTCCGAGATGGATTCCTGCTGTTATTCTCCACTGAGGAACAGGGAGCCAGCCACCTCCCAATGGGGTGTGCCTTCCCCAACATTGGAATCACTAGCCAATGGATCTGGTCTGGAGCCAGGGCTGGGGCTGGTTTCCCAGGTGCTTCTCTCCTCCCCCCAAATACAGGTGTCTGCTTACCAGGTCCCACTGTTCACTGCTGCAGCTTCTGCCTCCAGCACAGTATGATCTTTCTCAGCTGCAGGTTCACACTTCCTACCCATCTGGACGAGCACCACTTGTATATGGCTTCATTCGTTGGACTTCCACATAGCTTTATTTTCTGGAACTTATTATGTTTGGTTTTGCAGTGGTTGTAATTCTTCTTAGTTGCAGAGGGAGACAGAGCGTGTCAGTCTATGCCTCCATCTTGGCCAGAAGTCCTGGGTAGGTGTTCCTGATGGTGAGTTTTATGTTAAGGTCAGTCAGGATTGGCAAAAGGTGGATGCTTTTATAAGTGCGGAACAGTCTATCAGAGAAACATTCATTGTATTATGAAATTGTAATCTAGTTCTTATATAGTACTTAAGCATAATCTAAGGGGCTTGATTCTGATACAGTTTGTCCTCTATATTCATTAGTGTCCAGGTTTTTTTTTTTTCCCCATCTGATTTTCAGGAGGCTCCACTCAGAAACACATTTGAGGCTGCCTGAGGTCTAGTTTTCCCTGAGATTACCTATTATAACCCTCTCAGGGTCATGCTGCTGTGTCTGTGAAACACTGGACTCTTTACAGACTTTCATCCCCTCCCTGCTATGCCTAAGCACACAGGAATTATTACTGTGCTCTTGAGTCATGTCAGGGGGAGGCTCCAAGGGGCTATGCATGCTTTTGTGCCAACGTACCTCATTAGGGGATTCCTACTTGGAGGTCCTGCTGCTTCTCTGATTCTAAATTAAAAGATGGGCATGAGACCTCTCTAAATCCAGACCCCTGAAATCAATCTAATCTGTCTTCTGTCTCTGCCCCATCTCTGGACCTACAACTCATAATCCCACTCCTAACTTTTAGCCCAAGTACTCACCATAATCATTCATCAATTGCTTCCTCTCTGACCATTCTCCTTCCCTCAGCTCTGGAAAACAACCAATTTTAATACTCATGAATTGTCTATTCCCAAGTCTTTTCAGGGTCTAAGGCTTTTTCTTTGTATTTTATAAAAGCATCCTTCCATAAAACACAGATACCTCACAATTTAGCTGATGAATTATTGTCTCACTTTATTATCCTGCCTTATGTTCATCCTTTCAAATGGATAAGGTTAGTGCCACCTGCCAAAGTAACTCAAATTACTTTTCCAAGCTTCCTCTAAAATGCCACTTAATTTTCTGGGGAAAGGGCAGAACAAGGCTGGTCCTCAGTACATTTGTGACATTGATCACATTCGTCTTCAGTACTCAGAATCCATCTACCATACCTTCTTTCTTCCTCTCCACTAAAATTCCCAAGGGCTCATTAGGACCCAGGTCCCTCTCCTCTTCTCCCCAGTGGCTTAATGGACAAGGTCATGCTGATTTTAACCAGAGACCTCAGGTAAGAACATGCTCCACACTGACACTAATTTTCCAGGCTGTTGAAGCTTGCCTGTTTAAGTGAAAACTTTTAAAAGCTGTAATAACTTTGAATAAAAATTTCTTACCAATCTTTGTATTGTTCCCTATCTTTCAAAACATGAATTTAAATTCGTGTCTCTTTTATAATATAATGATTCAGTAATCATTAATCCAATAAGCATACATTGAGCTTCTATTATGTGAGATTCAGAGATACAAACAGGAATACAATAGTGTCCTTGACATTTAAAGAGCTTAAAGTCAAATTAGCATGAGGATACTGAAGACAAATTACTATAGTCCAGGCCAGAAGAGGCTGTACTAGGGCTCTAACTAGGACATGGATGGAGCATTGATGGGACACAGAAGAGTAGGAGCAACACTGCCAAAATGGGTGGTAGGGAGCCAGGATAGGCCTCTCAGAGGGCTGATAACTTGTCATCAGTGATTTTGTCCTCCTGAGAGAGTCCAGGCTGATCTGCATTTTGAATTCTCCCATCTGGCTATTGTGTACTTCCAGTTCCCTTACTTCAGCCAGATAGTCAGCTGTCAAGTATTGTTCCAGGCAGAGTCTTCCCCTTGTAATTGGCATTTCTAATCATCTGTGAGTTGGGAACCTTGCAACCAAACTCCCTACAACCAGGATTCCTTTGTCATAAATAAGCTCTTAGCAGGGCTCCCAGGGCTATGTTAGAGTAATGGGCAAGAGGGTTGTTTGACTGCTTTTTGAGATTATACTATTTGGGGACTTCCGTCCAAGATGGAGACCTAGACTGATATGCTCCATCTCCCTCCACAACTAAGAATGACTACAACTACTGTCAAATCAGAAATAACCAGAAGTTCCAGAAAATAAAGCTACATGGAAGTCCAACATATGAAGTTATAAACAAGTGGTGCCCATCCAGACGGGTAGGAGGGGCGAAGCTGGGGTGGAGAGGTCAAGCTGTGCTGATGGTGGCAGCTGAAGCAATGGGCGGCAGGACTGCAGTAAGCACAGATGCCTGTATTTAAGGGGAGGTGAGAATTGCCTGGGAGCACCCCTAGCTGCAGACCAAACCTGTCAGCTCGCAATTCCAACGCCGGGCAAGGCAGTCCCCCATTGCCTCAGACTGTGAGGCCCAGAGGGCATGGGGACAGAGGAGGAGGCTCCTGGTCTCTCAGTGGAGAAAGAACAGAAGGAATCCATCTTGGACCCCTTCCCCCACACAAAGCACCACAGTGTGGTGAGAAAGGTCGCCCAGTAGTGACAAGTGCATGGGGCTCTGCCCCCTATAGCATAGGAGGTGTGACAGCCCCATCCAAGAGGCAAAAAACTGCCAGCATGTCAGGGATAATGATAGAGATTCAATCATGTAGCTGACAAGAAAGCAACTACATGAATTAACAGACAAACAGATAGATAACCTTTCTAAGGCTCAGTTCAGAGCTATAGTTATAAGACAGCTTACAGAAATAACGGTGGGACTTAAGACAGGGAAGGAATGAAGGCTAGTCCTGCTAAAATGAATGAAAATACAAACGAAACAAGTGGTGAGGGAAGGAAAACCAGGGATCCAATCAACAAATCAGAACATAGGGAAGAAACAAACAGTCAACCTGTGCAGAAAGAGGAAACAAAAAGTGAGGAAAATGAGGAGAGGCTCAGAAACCTCTGAGACAACTATAAGAGAGTGAACATCCAAATTATAGGGTTGCCAGAAGGTGAAGAAGAACTAGAAATTGAAAAATTATGTGAAAAAAAATAATGAAGCAGAGCTTCCCTAACTTGGGGAAGGAAATAGACTTACAGGTCCAGGAAGCACAGAGAATTCCAAATATGCTGGACCCAGGGAGAACCACACTAAGACACATTATAATCAAAATGTCAAAAACTTAAGATAAAGGGAGAATCTTAAAAGCAGAAAAAGAGAAGAAGAGAATTATGTACAAAGGAGTCCCAATTAGACTATCAGCTTATTTCTCAAAGGAGACTTTACAGGCAAGAAGGGACTGGCAAGAGATATTTAAAGTAATGGAAAATAAAAACCTACAGCCACAATTACTCTATCCAACGAAGCTGTCATTCAGAATAGAAGGGCAGAGAAAGTGCTTCCAGGACAAAGTAAAACTGAAGGAGTTCATTAAATCCAAGCCACTGTTATACGAGATGTTAAAAGGACTTGTTTAGAAGAAGGAGGTTCAAAACTATGAACATTAAAATGAAAACTGTATCACAACAACCAACAGCAAAAGCTAGGGAACCGAAACAAAGGCAAATTAAGTAGGCAATGAGAGTGGAAAAAGAATTATAGGTATGGGGAGCATATAGGGTGAAGGTCAGCGGGGAGGGGTAAGGGGGAAAGGGAGGGAGATGACACAGAAATTAAGGAGCATAGTAGGAGGAATTGGAGTAGACAGGAAGATGTTGAGAAGAGCTATATGCACAACCAATGGGCATGGTTAAGCAGGGGGAGAACTGGAGGGAGGGGAGTCACTGGGTGGAGGGGAGCAGAGGGAAAAAAAATTAGAACAGCTGTAACATCATAATCAATAAAACAAAAAAATTAATTAGAAGCAAAAAACAGAGATTATACTATTTTGATTGCTCTGTTTCTTTTCTGATTCTTTGTTGGTTCTGAGTTTGGTAGATAAGCAACTTCTAAATAAAATGAGGGCTCATTATGTGTTCTTATCAGGAGGATGTTAAGAGAAGCATTTTTAATTTAAAGGAATCATTAATATCTTTTTTTAATAAGCACCTGTCATATGCTTTTCTTTACTTTTATTATTTCTTAAATTTTCAAAATAGCCCTGCAATATATGTGAAATGATCTTCATTTTATGGAAAAAGAAATACTCAGAGACTACACAATTTACTGCCTTTCATGTTAGACAGATTTTCTGATCTCCCTGTTCTTCATATCCTTCACCTGTAAAATGAGGACAGTACAACCATGTGCCTTTTAGAGTTGTGAGAATTAAAAAGGTGAATAAATATGTGCTTATAACTAACCTGTCTGGTACACAGTAAGATTCAGTGGGAGCTGCTATTATTGCTGTTAACAAAATCATTTAGTTACTAAGAAGCAGAACCAAACATAATATCTTTCCCACAGCAGATGCACTAACACCAGAAACAAGAATTACTTTGTAACAGGTGACCTTTCTCAGCATGGCTCATATTATGCATGGAGGCAACAACCTGTCCTGTCTCTGAACAAGATGAGAACAAAGTTATACTCTTACCCATGCTGTTCTTATCATTGACTCCCCAAGACTCACTACAGGGTCACTGAGTTGTGACATTTTTTGTTATTCTATTAATTGTGCTATTACAGTTGTCCCAATTTTTCCTTCTTTGCCCCCCTCCACTTGGTACCCTTCTTCCCTCTGGCAATTTCCCCCTTAGTTCATGTCCATGAGTTGTGCATATAAGTTCTTTGACTTGTCCACTTCCTATACTATTCTTAACATCCCACTGTCTGGTTTGTACCTACTAATTATACTTCTTAATCCCTGCACCATTTCCCCATTCTGCCTCTTCCCCTTCCCAGCTGCTAACCCTCCAAATGATATCCATATGTATGATTCTGTTCTGGTGTTTGCTTAGGTTTTTTTGTTTAATTAACTTAGTTTTTTAGATTCAGTTGTTGATAGTTGTGAATTTGTTGTCATTTTAATGTTAATAGTTTTCATCTTCTCTTTCTTAAACAAGTCTCTTTAACATTTTATATAATAATGGCTTGGTGATGATGAACTCTTTTAACTTCACCTTGTCTGGGAAGCACTTCATCTATTCTTCCATGCTAAATGACAGCTTTGCTGGATAGAGTAATCTTGGTTGTATGTCCTTGCTTTTTATCACTTTGAATACTTCTTGCTAGTCCCTCCTTGCCTGCAAAGTTTCTTTTGAGAAATCAGCTAGTAGTCTTATAGGAACACCTTTGTAGGTAACTTTCTGCTTTTCTCTTGCTGATTTTAAGATTTTCTCTTTATCTTGAACCTTTGGCATTTTAATTATGATGTGTCTTGGTGTGGCCCTCTTTGCATCAAACTTGTTTGGGACTCTGTGCTTCCTGGACTTCTATGTCTATTTCCTTTGCCAAACTAAGGAAGTTTTCTTTCATTATTTTTTTCAAATAAGTTTTCAATTCCTTGTTCTTCCTCTTCTCCTTCTGATAACCCTATGATTCTGATGTTGGCACTTTTGGAGATGTACCAGTCTTCTTATACTATTCTTGTTTTTTTAATTCTTGTTTCTTCTTTTTTGTTCTGGTTGAGTGCTTTTTTCTTCCTTATGTTTCAAATCACTGATTTGAATCCTGTTGGTTTCCTGTGGATTTTTCTTTATTTCACTTAGTGTAACCTTCATTTCTTTCTTTATGTTGTTGCTGCATTTAATAAATTCTCTGAGCATTTTGATTACCAATGTTTTGATCGCCAGTTAGGTTGGCTATTTCCATTTCATTTAGTTCTTTTTCTGGGGTTTTGTTCTGTTCTTCCATTTGGGCCATATTTCTTTGTATCCTCAATTTGGCAGCCTCCCTGTGTTTGTTTCTGTGTCTTACATAGAGCTGCTTTGACTCCTGGTCTCAGTGCATTTATTAAGTTGTATGGGGCAGAACCTTAGGTATGCTCCAGAGCAGGGCAACCAGCTTCACCGCTTTGTGGCTCTGTGTGCAAGGAGGCTCAGAGAGGGGACAATGCTGCTGCCTGGCCTTGGGAGGTTTGCCTGGCACTTTTCCACTTTCCACATATAATTGGCACCCTTCCAGCTGTTGTCCTGTGGTGAATCCCAGAGTGGGTGGGCCATTTAAATGGACTCTCCTGAGAAAACTGCAGTTTCTCCTGCCATCCCATCCCCAACTGGTTTTTACAGCCAGAAGTTGTGGGGCTTTATATTCCCAGAGCTGGAACCCTGGGCTATGTGGTCTGGCCTAAGGCTGGCGTTGCTTGTTTCCAAGGTATCCTTCCCAATTTTTTTCTACCACATGTGAGTGTGGGACCACCCATTCTACTGCCACTGTTGCCTCTCTGCACCACACTGCATCTCCTCACCTCTACATCTGACTTTCCATCTCCACTCCATCTACCCATCTGGATGAATGTGGCTTATTTAAATCATTGGTTGTCAGGCTTCCATGCAGTTTGATTTTCTGGTAGTTCTGGGTGTTATTTGTTTTGAGGTTAGTTTTAATTCTTCTTGTGGTTGCATGATGAGGTGAAGCATGCCTACGTACTCCTTAATCTTAACTGGAAGTCTGAGTTGTGGCATTTTAAGAGAAGGTTGTAAACAAAGATTTCGTTCTATTTTTGAAGTCTGTCTGAAGTTCAAGCTTTGTTCTGAAAAAGTTCAAGAAGTACTAAATCCTCCAGAGACACAGGTCTTCTCTCTCAGGGAGATACAATTCAAGAGTTCTCTTATACTACTTTGGAACTTGAAGATACATAATTCTAGTTAGTGTGTTCTTCATGTTGACCCATTTTATTAGAAAATAACTCTGACCATGATGTGCCAAATGATTATAGTCATGACTGATATTGACATTAAGAACAAACCGAGCACATTTCTAATCATCACACATCTCTGTGCTTAGAGACAGCTGTTTACAATACAGATAAGACTTGGAATAATCATTTTCCTGGATATTACTTGGTCATTCTCTTTAATTTCTTAAAACTTTACAAATAAATGTTAGCATAAAATATGCCATTTCACAAATAATTATTTCTTCCACAATGTTTCTTTTATATTAAAAGAGAAATATTTACTTTAAGAATGTCCAGAAGTTCTCTGAAACATAATAGTTTAAAATGTCAATAAAATCCTGATTTGCTAAGGAAAAATAGTAATTACTCTTCTGTCTTTTCAAAAAATTTTGTAACAAAAATTAAAGGTCTCTCCAGCACAATATATTATAAAATACATTTTTAATCAAAAAGCACTTATTAGCTATTATTCTTACATGATACTAGGTAAAGATGCTACCATGCATATAGCTCTTGACAAATATTTACTAAATTGAATTAATATTTATTAAATTAGATTTATGTGCCTTCTAGAGACCTTGTATAAATTAAGGAAACTCTGAATACAACTAACATAACATGAATGATGTCAACGATTAGATTATGAGTTTAACAAGGAGTGTTTCCAAGCCTTAAATTGCAGAGATTCATGTAATTTCTATTATTTAAGCAATCAATAATATCACTTTTCTTTTTTTATAGTATATGAAGCATTCTAAGATGAAATGGGCCTTGAAGCCATACCTAAATGGGGCAAGGGACACTCCTCAGAAAACAGGATGAAAGGAAAATTGGGGGGAGGTGGCAATAAAATGGAATGAAAAGAACAGATATGTCCTCAATTTTGTGATGTTTAGCCTATTCAGCTGCCAATGCAAATAAAAAAAGCTCTTTTTCTTTTTTATTCTTCCCACTACAAATAATAATTGTATCTGAAGGAAAAATCTACATTTTACTTGGAAGGCAAGGACCAAAGTTGTTTCCATAAGAATTCAGCCACCAAGAGAGAACAACTGAATGAATATTCTTAAATTTCCTGGGAAGTTCAATTCAAACTTTCTGATGGCCACACACTTTTCTCTCAATTGTAGGACTGCTTGACATTATATGATGGTAGATTTGGGAAGCAGAATTATTTTTCATCTGAGAATGCCTTATGCAAATCTTTTGGAGAACATTTCCCTGCAGCATCTGCTAAGGAAAGAACATGACTCTTGGTAGAAACAGAATGGGTGCTCTAGGCTGAGCCTCTGCCAGTCATTTCCTCCACAGCTTGTGCCCTGATATGGAACTTTGCAGGGATGGGAAACAGAGCAGGTGAAGCCTCAAAGCCAGACAAGAGGAATCAAAGGCAAAGCAGGTGTGTTTTTCTACCTGCTTTTTTGAAGGCAAGCTACGCTGGGGACCCCGTTCTGAGTATTTATGGTTTAGTTAGTAGAGAAGTATCATTTACATTGCTGAAGAATGATGCTTCTTGCAACCACCTGAAACATTAGTCAGCAAATGCTAAGAACTTAGGAACCAGGGGCTAAAGAACATGAAATTAAATTAAGGCGCTGTTCACCTTGAATAATACCTGGGTTAAGCAGGCAGAAGGGTGGTGTATCTATCTCTGGACCAAAGAGAGTGTTGCTGGAGACAACGGAATTGGTCAAACAAGATGAGGTGATAGACAGTCAGGGTCTTTTTACCCAGGATCCCTGTTAGTCACTTATCTCACTTGCCTGCCCAAAGGGCACAGGAACACAGTGCTGCCTCCAATCACCCTCAGGACCCTGCCTTTACAGTGAGTCATCAGGAATATTATATTCAGAAAAACTATTTAAAGTGTAAGAAACCACTTTTGTACAGGTGAGATATCCCAAGGTATCAAGAGTGCAAACAAGGCAGCATATCACAGGTTTATATTTGGCAGTTAAACATAAGCATGGTCTATTTTCACCCTATTGTGCTTCTCTGCCATTGAGTAGTCCTTTTTAGCTTGAAGGTGTGAGGAAAGCAGACTTTCTGCCTAGCACATTCTTTCCAGCCATCAGTGAAACTGTTCTCCAGGTCCTTCTTTGGATGCTCACATGGTCCTCATTTTCTCAGGTCTGTAGAGTTTCTTTTCTAGAAACTAAACCTAATTCAACTCTTGTTTGTTTGTTTCTAAAAGTCTTTTTTTCCCATTATCATTTAGTCCCCTTATAACCCTCTCCCCCCACCACAATCACCACACTGTTGTCCATGGACTCATAGGAGTCCTTTTTCCTTTTTTCTCAATCCCTCCACCCCCAACCTCCCTACACCCTGCACTTAGCTGTTGATTTTTTAATCTACTCACTTCCAACTCCTGCTTTAAGAAACTCAATACCCTTTCTTTGGCACTCACCATGTCCTTTCATCATTCAATTTTTCTAATCTGTTTCATCTTTGGCCTCATGGTTTCAATTCCTTCTGACAGCCTTTCTTTGTATCCAGTAAAAAAGAGGATACCCATAACACACATGGTATTGAAGGGGTGGGATGCTCATCACAAAGATAGCAAGGGGTAGGTGAAACAAACAAGTTCTTGGTAGTCAAGTACAAAGTATGTGTGAAAGAGATGTTGACTGAGAATCCAATAACTGTAAAATTGAAGGGACTTAAACATTTTTTCTGATCATAGCCTATTATTTAAATATTAATTTTGAACCTCTCCTCCCAAAGGTCATTTAGCCTGTGCTTAAACAACCTAACTGACTGAGAACTCATTACATTTAATTAAGCTTACATGGTATTTGGAAGCTCTAACAGAAGAGTCTTTTATAGAGAGGGCTGCAATTTGTCTCCTGGTGACCTCTTTTTTGTCTTTAAGAGTGTGGGACCCTAGAGAAGAAACAGGATCCCTTTACCTACTAAATGGGAAAAAGAATCAGAGCCCTTTTTAGAAAAAAATTTTTTTAAAAGATAAATAAATAAGAGCCAATTTATGAGGAAAGGAACTGAGGAGTTCTTTGGTAATCTAACCCAGTATAAGATAGGATGGGCTAGGCTTCCTGTTGCCATATATAAATGTTATTAAAATTGCTGTCACTATGGATGTTTATGTTTCTCCCCCTCTCCAATTTATATGTTTAAACTTTAATCACCAGTATAATGGTATTTGGAAGTTGATAGTGGAGATGGATTTTTCTCATGCACCAAGAAGTCCAGAGTTAATGCAGGTGTTTGCTGCTGGCATTGATAGTGAGGCTCAGAGATGTCAGGGCAGGGTCTCTGTTACTCTCTTGGCCTTTCCATGATTGTCCTCAGGATAATGCTGAAGCTCCAACTGCTTCTTCTGTATTTCAGGCAGAAAAGAAGCAGAATAGTACTTACATCAGGGAAGCAAATCTAACTCATATATCCTTGACTGATACCCTTTTGGCTAAAATTATGTCCATAGCCATGCTTAATTGCAGGAGAAGCTAGGAAATTTCCTTTGTGAACTGGGGCATTGCTACCCCTACAAAATAGGATTCTGTGAATAAGAAAGGTGTGAAAGGCTATTATTGATTAGGTACTAGCAGTGTTTGCCAAAGTGTACCAACAAATCTATGCCCTCCTTGGTTAAAACCCCATGTGTGTTAATTATAATAAATGTCAGGCCTCATAGGCAACAGAATCAGTTCTGGCTAGTATGAACAAAGAAGGGCTTATTAAAGGATATTAAGTAACTCACAAACTTTTCTGGGAGGGCCAGGAAAACAAGTTACAGGCACAAGTATGAAAAATGTCCAATTGCCTCACAGGATTTTTATGGCTAAAAGCCCACTGCTGCCCTGCTGTCCATTGCTTGCCACCAAACAAGCTATACCAGGCACCAGAAACTCTTCCATGGCTGCCACAAAAGAATCAGGTACTCTGGTAGCTGCCTACTTAAAGAGTCTCTCTTCATGTTGAGCCCTTCCACTGCCAAGTCTCTCACACATGGGACTGCATGGAGAGCTGTGTGGTTATATAACTGCGTCATAGCTGTTGAGCATCTAGGAAGACAAACTAGTAGGGTGTTGGGATGGGTGTTAAATGAGGCAAACTCTAGTATCTACCGCTGTTTTTGAATTAAGGGAGACTAGGACTCACCTGGTCACTGAATGACCAATGGTTTTCCATGGCTTTGAAGGGAAAATTGATTGACAGAAGAAAAAAAGGGCATTGTCTGGTTCTAGAAAAGAATCCTTTGCTGTGAAAGAAGGAGAATGACACACTCTTTTCAATTCTATTTTTTCTTCTGCATTATGTGGTACATTTTTATAAAGATAACAGATGGGAATCCTACATTCATTAAGGAGAAAAAAAGAACTCTTCATCTGCTACTGTTTTAAATAAAGGGAATACATTGTATGTACTGCTACCCTTTCAAGACCCTTTGAAGATTTTAATTAGCACTGAATGTGTTATTCCATCTGCTTAAAGCAGTAGGCCACATGGTCACAAGGCTACTCATCTCAGGCTTGCAAACCAATCCATTAGGTCTTCTTGGTTGGAATTAATAGAAAAAGTCTCAACTAAAAAGACCCCATATCCCTGGATGGTGTGGCTAAGTGGATTGAAGCGTTGCTGGTTCAGTTCCCAGTCAGGGCACATGCCTGGGTTGCAGGTCAAGTCCCCAGCCTGGGTGTGCAGGAGGCAACCACACATCCACACTGATGTTTCTTTAGCTCTCTTTCTCCCACTCTTTCTTCCTCTCTAAAAATAAATATATCTTTTAAAAAAATAAATAAAAGACTCCAAAATTACCTCAAAGTTATCTTAATTTTTAAAAGATTTATAAGAAAAAAGTATATATATTTATATACTATATATGTCCTGGCTGGCTTGGCTCAGTGGATTGAGCGTCGGCCTGCGAGCTAAGTGTCGCTGGTTCGATCTTCCAGTCAGGGCACATCAGAGAAGGAAAACTCTGACTCCAAAAAACCTTCGCTGCCTTGCGGCATACCTCTTCTGGGGAAAGGCTAAGGGAGTAAACCCCGACAGAAAATCCGGAGCCGGAGTCCCTAAGGCGGTTTGACGTTGTAGTCAACACCGGCAACTCCTGCGGCGCACCTGAAACCAAGCTGTATTGACTCCATCTTTCCCTTGGACCCTTCAGCTGCGATGAGAGGGGGGGTCTGCTGCATGGGCTACAGCAGACCTCCATATCACCCTGCCCAGGCTCTGTAGCTTCAGCTTCACTGGAGAGGACACTCCAGCGTCATCGCAAGATGTCGATTCAACACGGGAGGAGACAGATACCGTGTCACTCCCGAGTCGGACTGCACAGCCATTCTCGGCGGTGCAGATAGACTCTTAAGAAGCTACACCATCGTCTCTGGAGACGGACGGCTGCCGACGACGATGATATATAGACTCAAAATTCAAAAACAAATTCAAATAGTTTTCTGCTTTACTTTAATGCAGTCTCCCCCAGTGCAGTGATCCCTGATATATCTTTACTTTTGATTAATTAATTTATTTAAATTTATTTATTGTTTTTCCATTATAGTTGTCCCACTTCTTTCCCCACTGCTCCCCACCCACCAGCCCACCCCTTTTCTCACAGTCCATCCCCACCCCATTACCCCGTTGTCCATGTCCATGGGTCATTTATACTAGTTCCTTGACTAGACCCTTCTCCTTTTACCTCCTTCTCCTCTCCCCACTCCTCCCTGGTCACTGTCAGTCTGCTCCTTGTTTACTTGCCTCTGGTTCTATTTTGCTCATTTGTTTGTGTTGTTCATTAGTGTCCTCTATTAGGTGATAACATATGGTATTTGTCTTTTGCTTCCTGGCTTATTTCTCTAAGCATAATACCCTCCAGTTCCATCCATGTTGCAAATAGTAGGAGTTCCTTCTTTCTTTCTGCTGTATAGTATTCCATTGTGTAAATGTACCACAGTTTTTCAATCTACTCATCTACAGATGGGCCCATAGGCTGTTTCCAGCCCTTGGCTATTGTGAATAGTGCTGCTATGAACATAGGTGTGCATAGGTTCTTTTGAGTTCGTGTTTCAGGACTCTTTGGGTATAATTCTAGCAATAGAGTTGCTGTATCAAAAGGCAGTTCAATTTTTAGTTTTTTGAGGAAATTTCATACTGTTTTCCATAGTAGCTGCACCAGTCTGCATTCCCTCCAACAATGAACTAGGGTTCCCATTTCTCCACATCCTCACCAGCACTTGTTGTTTGTTGATTTCTTGATGATGGCCATTCTGACTGGTGTGAGGCGGTATCTCACTGTGGCTTTAGTTTGCATCTATCTGATGATTGGTGATGTGGATCATTCTTTCATATGTCTTTGGACCCTCTCTATGTCCTCTTTGGAGAGGATATTGTTCAGGTCCTTTGCCAATTTTTAATTGGATTTTCTGTCTTCTTGGTGTTGAGTCTTATAAGTTCTTTATATATTTTGGAGATCAATCCCATGTCTGAGGTATCATTGGTAAATATGTTTTCCCATACAGTTGGTTCCTTTTCCATCTTGTTGATATTTTCTTTTGCTGAGCAGAAAACCATTAGTTTGATGTAGTCCCATTTGTTTATTCTTTATTTCTTTTGCCTTAGGAAATTTCGTCGGCGTCGTCGTCGTCATCGTCGTCGTCGTCGTCGGCAGCCGTCCGTCTCGAGAGACGATGGTGTAGCTTCTTAAGAGTCTATCTGCACCGCCGATAATGGTTGTGCAGTCCGACTCGGGAGTGACACGGTATCTGTCTCCTCCCGTGTTGAATCGACATCTTGTGATGACGCTGGAGTGTCCTCTCCAGTGAAGCTGGAAATTTATCATTGAAAATATTGCTATGTGGGATATCTGAGATTTTCCTGCCTGTATTTTCCTCTAGGACTTTTATAGTGTCACAGCTTACATTTAAGTCTCTGACCCATCTTGAATTTATTCTGGTACATGGTGTAAGTTGGAGGTCCAGTTTAATTATTTTGCATGTCCTGTCCAGTTCTCCTAGCACCATTTGTTGAAGAGGCTATTTTCATTCCATTTGATGTTCCTTCTCCTTTTGTAAATATTACTTGTCCATATAGATCTGGGTTTATTTCTGGGCTCTCTAGTCTGTTCCATTGATATATATGCCTGTTCTTATGCCAGTACCAGACTATTTTGATTACAGCGACCTTGTAGTATATTTTGATATAAGGTATTGTGATTCCTCTTACTGTGTTCTTCTTCCTCAAGATTGCTGTGGCTATTCAAGGTCTTTTTTGGTTCCATATAAATTTTTGAACTATTTGTTTTAGGTCTGTGTAATATGCTGTTGATATTTTAATAGTGATTGTGTTAAATTTATAAATTGTTTTGGGTAGTATGGACACTTTAATGATGTTGACTCTTCCCATTCATGAACATGATATATCCTTCCATTTATTTGTATCTTCTTAATTTCTTTCTTCAGTGTTCTGTAGTTTCCCAAGTATAGGTCTTTATCTCCTTGGTTAAGTTTATCCCTAAGTACTTTATTTTTTTGTTGCTCTAGCAAATGGGATTTTTTTTTCTAGTTTGTATCTGTGGTATTTTATGGTTGGTATACAGAAATGCCTTTAATATCTGAATATTGACTTTATACCTTGCTATTTTGCCAAATTCACTTATTAGGTCAAGTAGTTTTTTGGTGGAGTCTATAAGGTTTTCTATGTACACTGTCTGCAAATAATGATAGTTTTACTTTCTTTTATTTTTTCTTTTTTTTTTAATTTTATTTTTTTGGTTATTCAATTACAGTTGTCCCATTTTTCCCCCATTGCTCCCCCCTCCCAGCCCATCCCTTCTCCCACAATTGTATCCCTCCCCGTTGTCCATGTCCATGAGTCATTCTTATACGTTCCTTGACTAGACCCTTTCCTTACTTATCCCCCTTCTCTCCCTTCCCCCTCCCCCGTACTGACTACTATTCTAGCCTTTGCCTATTTAGTTCATTTGTTTGTGTTGCTCTTTAGTTTCCTGTATTGGGTGATATCATATGGATGCCTTTTATTTCTTTTTCTGCTCTGATTGCTGTGGCTAGAACTTCCAACACTATGTTGAATAAGAGTGGAGAGAGTGGACACCCTTGTCTTGTTCCTAATCTCAGGGGGAATGCTTTCAGTTTTGCTGATTGCAAAAGATGTTAGCTTCAGGTTTCTCGTATATGGCCTTTATTATGTTGAGGTATACTCCCTCTATTCCCATTTCGCTAAGTTTTTTTTTTTTATCATAAACGGGTTTGTACTTTATCAAATGCCTTCTTAGCATATATTGATATAATCATGTGATTTATGTCTTTTATTTTGTTTTTGTGGTATATTATGTTTATTGGTTTGTGAATATTAAACCATCCTTGCATTCCTGAGATGAATCCCAGTTGATCATGGTGTATGATTTTAATAATGTGTTGCTTATCTGGTTTGTCAATATTTTGTTTCATATTTTAGTATCTTTGCATCTATGTTAATCAGTGATATTGACCTGTAGTTTTCTTTGTTGTGTCTTGAGAATGGTCTGGGAATTAGTGTAATACTGGCCTCATAGAAAGAGTTTTGGAGTCTTCTCTCTTCTTGGATTTTTTGGAATAGTTTGAGAAGGATAGGTGTTAGTTCTTCACTAAATGTTTTGTAAAAATCACCTGTGAAGCCATCCATCCACGGCTTTTGTGTGCTAGGAGTTTGTTGATTACTGCTTCAATTTCACTGATTTTATCCATCTATTCAGGCTTTCTGCTTCTTCATGATTCTGTTTTGGAAGATTATGTTTTCAGAAATTTGTCCATTTCATTCAGGTCCTCAAATTTCTTGCCATACAGTTGTTTGTAGTAATTTCTTACAATCCTTTGTCTTTCTGTGGTATTAGTTGTTATTTAGCTTCCTTTTTTCTGATTTTGTTTACTTGGGCCCTCTTTTTTTTTTTTTTTTTTTGATGAGCCTGGTTAAAAACTTGTTGATTTTGTTTATCTTTTCAAAGAACCAGCTCCTGGTTTTATTGAACTTTTGAGTTGTTTGTTTAGTCTCGATGTCATTTAATTCTGCTCTGATCTGGATGATTTCCTTCCTTCTCCTCACTCTGTGCTTTATTTGTTGTTGTTCTTCTACTTATTGTAGCCTTTGGGTTATATTTTTTATTTGATATTCTTCTATCCTTTTTAGGTAAGACCGTATTGTTCTGAACTTCCCTCTCAGGAGTGCCTTCTCTGTGTCCCATAGGTTTTGGGCTGTTGTGTGTTCATTATCACTTGTTTCTAGAAACCTTTTGATTTCTTCCTTTATATCATCTTTAACCCATTCATTATTGAATAGCATGTTATTCATTCTCCATGAATTTGAATGTTTTTAAGTTTTTTCCTTGGGGTGGGTTTCCAATTTCAAGCCATTGTGATCTGAGAAGATTCTTGATACAATTTCAATTTTCTTGAATTTGTTGAGGCTTGTTTTGTTTCCTATCATTTGGTCTATCCTTGAAAATGTTCAATGTGCACTTGAAAAGAATGTATTTTTCTTCTCTGGGGTGAAACTTTCTGTATATGTTAATTAAGTCCATTTGATCTAGAATGTTGTTCAATGCCTCAACATCCTTGGTGTTTCTTTGCTTCGAAGACCTATCCATTGTTGATAATGGGGTGTTAAAATCCCCTACTATGAGTGTGTTGCTGTTGATATCCTTCTTGTAGTCTTCCAAGATTTTCCTTATACATTTTGGTGCTCCTATGTTGGGTGCATATATGTTTATCAGGGTTATATCCTCTTGATGGATTGTTCCCTTAGGTATTATGAAATGTTCTTCTTTGTCTATTTTTATGGTTTTGTTGTGAAATCTATTCTGTATGGCTATCCTGCTTTTTTATTTCATGTCCAATTCCTTGAAATGCCTTTTTCCATCCTTCACTTTCAGTCTGTATTGATCTTTTGTTCTGAGGTTCATCTCCTGTAGATAGCATATATGTGGGTCATGTTCTCTTATCCATTCATCTACCCTATGCCATTTTATTGGAGAATTTAATCCATTTACATTTAAGGTTTTTATTAATCGGTACTTATTAATTGTGATTTTTTCTCTTTGTATCTGTGTTCTCTCTCTCTCTCTCTTTCTTCATCTTCTTAAAGCATTCCCTTTAGCATCTCTTACAATGCTGATTTGGTGGAAATGTATTCTTTTAGCCTTTTTTTGTCTAGGAAACTCATTATTTCACCTTCCATTTTGAATGAGGGCCTTGCTGGGTAGAGTATTCTTGGTTGTAGGCCTTTGTTTTTCATTACTTGAAATATTTTTTGCCATTCCCTTCTGGCTTATAGTGTTTCTGTTGGGAAATCTTCTGATAGTGTCATTGGAGTTCCCTTTTATGTTATTTGCTGTTTCTCCCTTGCTGCCTTTAGGATTTTCTGTCTTCTAATGTTGCTCTTTTAATTATGATGTGTCGTGAAGTGGGCCCCTTTGGGTTTATCTTCATTGGGACTGTCTGTTCTTTTTGGACTTGTGTGACTTTTTCTCTCCTCAAGTCAAAGAAATTTTCTGTCATTACCTTTTTCCTTCTTTTCCTTCTGGTATCCCTATGATACAGATATTGTTATATCATGTTGTCCTGCAGCTCTCTTAAACCCTCTTCACTCTTTTTCAGTGTTCGTTTGTTGCAGTGTTTGGAAATTTTTTTCCATATTTTCCTACAGATTGCTGATCGAATGCTCTGCGTCCTCTATCATGCTTTTTATTCCTTCTACTGTGGTCTTCAGTTCAGAAATTGTATTCTTCACTGCCTCCTGGCTTTTATTGGTAGTTTCTCTGTCTTTTTTAATGTTTCTGTAGTTCTCAGTTTCTTGTAGCTTCCCTGGAGTTCATTGTAGTTTCCCTGCAGTTCTCTTTAGTTTCTCTAGAGTTCATTGTAGTTTTCTCTGAGTGTGTTGAGTTCATTGAGCTTCTTTATAATCATTCTTCTGAATTCCATGTCTGATAATTCGCTTGCCTCTGTTTCACCTAGCACTCTTTCTGGGGATTTCTCTTTTCCTTTAGTTGGGGGTTGTTTATTTGTCTCACCATTTTAGGTGACTCTTCTTTTTTGTTCTTGTTTCTTAGATTTGTCTGCTTTGATTTCCCACCTTCGTGGTATAACCTATAATAGGACACCTGCAGTCTCTTTCATCTCCTGAGATTGATGCTCTTTGGGTGCCCTTTATGCCATTTGTTTAGACTACCTGGTTGTATTTCAGTTTTGGTTGTTGTTGTGTTGCTCTTGATGGAAACTTCCCTCTGACTAGTTCATTGAGGGTCACTCTGCCCACCATGCCTTAAATTATTTTGTGGAGATGCTGTTAAAACATAAACACACAACCAAGGCAAGAAACCAACACCCTCACAAATATCCCCCACCCACAATCACACTATCAGCAGCAAATGAGCCAGTATTAATATAGATGTAAAGAGAGTAAGACTATTATACTAAAGAAAAAACAGATAAGTTTGAGTAAAAGAAAGATGATTTTTGAGAAGGAAGTTGAAATAGCAATAACAGTAGCAAGCAGGGACAAGGCAATATAAGACAGTAAGTAAAATTTACATTGTATGTTGAAAAGGGGAAGGAAAAAGGCAGAATGAAGTGAAAGAGTGGAAGTATATAATATTAGGTTTATACAGAAATTATATGACATATATTTAGTGTGAGAAGGAACATAAACAAAACAAAACAAAAATTTTTTAAAAGAATAAGAGGAAAAGATGGTAGGAAACAGGTTAAATAAAGCATTTTTCCCCAGTACAACCTCGGGCTATGAGTGGTATAGATGGGGTGGAAATAAGAGGGAAAAAGAAAATAAAAGTTTAAGAGCTCTCCAAAGGAGAGGGAAGTGAATTTGAGATAATAGAGGGAGTAGGTATGTTAAGAATGAGGTGAAAACAAGGTTAAGAGAGGGAAAAAATTCAAATTTAAGCTGAGAAATGGATACTAGTCATAGTAGGAAAGAAGATAGCATTTAAGACCAAAGTAAGAAGGGGAGATCAGATGTTCAAGTGGGGTGATACAAGGGAGGAGCAACATATAATATTTGGAATAAACTATAATATAACAACCAGTGACTTAAAATGCATAATCTGAGAAGAATAGAAAATAACTTATGAAGAATACCACAGTGGAATTTGTCCCAGTAATATCTGGTTTTTACTGATTTCTTCTCTTTCTGGATCTGCCTCTGGTCAAAGTTCCATTGATTTCATATCTTCTTTTCCAGCTGGTTGTCTGTGAGGAGATCTAGCTGGATTCTGGGGCTGCTAGTCTCTCACTTGCAGGTCTGCCATAGCTCTCTGCTGTAAGCTTCACTGAGTTGGGTCCTCCACACTGGTATGTGGTACTCTCTAGCACACTTAATTTTTGTTTAGCAGTGCTACTTTGCCAGCGAGCTACTGTGCACGCCCATAGTACTTGCCTAGTCTCAAGTCTTATTTCTGCTCCTCTTCCAAAAAGTCTCTGTGTGGCTTCAAAACTGCAGCACTGGTCTATATTTTTGTTTGGAAGAACCTTTGTACATGTGCCTATGGGCACAGAGTTGCCAACCCAGGGGTCCCTACCAAGTCTCAATTCACAGTTTCTCGCAGTGAGGGCTGGCCTCTGTCTTCCTGCGCCCCCAATTGTTTCACCAAACCTTCTTGCTGACTCCGTTCCAGATGTCACTGGACAGGGTGCCTACAGCAGGAGCGCAGTTTTCAGGCAAGATCCCTTCTAATAAGCCAGGCAGCAGCTGACCCTATGCAGTGCAGCAGAGGCACTTGGCTGGGAAGCCCAGAAACTCTACTTGGAGAGTGCAGGCCATGGTTTCTGCCCTCTCCCACACTGCTCCCACACTCCCATTCCTGTTCGCCCCATCTAAAAGCTGCTCTCACTCACTTTCCACTCCATGTTTGTACTCCAAGTTCTTCCACGATAGGAGCAAGCAGACAACACTGCTACTTACTCCGCTGCCATCTCCCCCACCCCTGAAATATCTTTAAAAAATATTTTTATGGCACTTTATATTTCATAGAACACTTTCACATATTGTTATAGATCCTTTCTATCCTGTGAGGTAGAATAGGAAGATAGTATTTTCTCTATTAAAGAAGATAAAAATGAAGGTCAAAAGAGCTCCAGTGATTTTCCCCAGCTCACAAAATTTAAGAGACTTTCCAGACATTATAGCCTAAACCTTTAAAAAAAATTCCATTCTGGTCCTGCAGCCAGAAATGAAGTCTTAATCATTAAAAGGTGAATCTTTCTGTTTTTAAGAAGATTATTTTACATCAAACAGACTTTAATTAGGTTAGATATGAAACGTAATTCATGTTAGAAAAGTGATTCAATGTGGCAGTATGACATAATGCTTGACTAATAGGGAGGAGATTAAATCCCACACCAGCTATCTTCTAGCTAAATGACCTTGAGCAAGTTCTTAATCTCTATGATGCTCCATTTTTTCAACTATAGGTAGAGGATATATGGGTTGCCCCAAAAGTTAATTTTCTTTCCATACAATGGCTCTAGTAGTGTTTAGTTGTTTTTTACTTCATTTGAAACAATATTGTTAGATTGTTTTGTGACAGCTGTCATATCAGTGTACATTTTTTTAAAAAAATACCCAAATTGGTGAATTTTTGCACAGCCATTTTAATATTGAAAATGGAAGAAAATATGCAACATTTTTTTAGTGTATTATGCTTTATTATTTCATGAAAGGTAAAAACAGAACTGAAATGCAAAAAAGAAAGGATTTATGCAGTGTATGGAGAAAGTGCTATGACTGATTGAATGTGTCAAAAGTGGTTTGCGAAGTTCTGGGTACTATTGACATCTTGGCCAAATAATTCTTTGCTGTGGGGCTGTCTTATGTATAGGAAGATGTTTAACAGCACCCCTGGCCTCTACCCACTAGAAGCCAATCATGAGAGATAGCCAACATACTCAAAATATCCAAATAAATAAAGTTATTGATGAAAATGAAAAATGTGTCTTACTTTACAGAAAAAATGTAAACAGAATTTTTGTCCAACCCAATAAATAAAACTTACTCATATAGAAATGCAGCACACATTCTATGTTCCCAGGAAAATCAAACCACCCTATTGCTGGACTATTTTAATAAATTCAAGTCCATTCATTTATTTGAAAGATATTTAACAACTACCATACATGGACTACTGTTTTCAATATTAGAGATACAAAGATTAATAAAACAAATTCCTGCCCTTATGGCACCAATTTTACTTCAGCAAGTGTGTGTGTGTGTGTGTGTTAGGGTAGTGCTCAAAAATTTCTATGGGTAATTTATTTCTTGAACTAAGTCTTGAGAGCTTGACTATATAGTCTTTGTGGATTAAAGTTCTGATTAATTTTCTTTTCTATGTCAGTTTGTGAGAAAAAGGGGGAACCAAAACATAAAACTACTTACTGAAAATATTAAAATTATTTTTCATGGGGACTGAGTTAAACTTTTAAACTACTTCAAAAGTATTTTTGGTTTATTATGTTATTTATAGAACACACTTAAGGGAGTCAGATATTATTGTCATTATATTAATGAAGAAACTGAGGTCTAAAGAAGGTAAATACTTCAAGGAAGGAGCCAGTTCAGGCACTGAGCTAGATGCCTGGGACACAAATGTAAACAAGACAAAATCTCTATCCCAGGAGAGTTTTGTATTTCACCATTGGACTCACAGATAGGTATTTTGATTAACCACATATCAGATTTGTTATACAGACATACCTTTGAGATATTGTGGTTTTAGTTCCAGTCCATCACAATAAAACAAGTATTGCAGTAAAGCACATCACACAATTCTTTTATTTCCCAGTGCACATGAAAATTATGTTTACACTACTATAGTCAATTAAGTGTGCAATAACATTATGTCTAAAAAATGAAGTTATTACCTCAATTAAAAAATATTTTATTTATATGGCCAGTTGGTTGGAGCATCATCCCATAAAAACTGAAATGTCACGGGTTCAATTCTGGGTCGGGGCATATGCCTGAGTTATGGGTTCAGTACCTTGTCAGGGCACATGTGAGAGGCAACCAATCAATGTTTCTCACATCAATGTTTCTCTCCCTCTGTCCCTCTCTTCCCTTCTCTTTAGAATCAGTAAGCATGTTCTCCAGAGGACAAAAAGAGTACTTTATTGATAAAAAATGTAACCATCATAATTGTTTGGCTGGTGGAGGGTCTTGCCTCATTGTTGATGACTAATGACTGATCCGGGTGTTGGTTGGTGAAGGGTGGAGTGACTGTGGAAATTTAAAAAAATAAGACAACAATGAAGCTTGCTGCATCGATAGAGTCTTCCTTTCATGGTTTATCTGTAGTGTGTGATACTGTTTGATAGGATTTTATCCACAGTAGAACTTCTTTCAAAATTGAAGTCACTTTTTTCAAACTAAGTTTATGTAATATTCTAAATTCTATGCTGTCATTACAACATTCTTTACAACATCGTCACCAGGAGTGGATTCCACCTCAATAAACCACTTTCTTTATTCATTCATTAGAAGTAACTCCATATCATTTCCAGCTTTGTCATGATACTGCAGTAATTTAGGTACATCTTAACTTCTTTTTTTTAATTTATTTTTTTATTTTTTATTTATTTTTATTATTGTTTTTCAATTACAGTTGTCCCATTTTTCCCCCATTGCTCCCCACACACATCCCACCCCTTCTCCCACAGTCAAATCCCCACATCATTGTCCATGTCCATGAGTCATTTATATACGTTCCTTGACTAAACCCTTCCCTTACTTATCCCCCTTCTGTACCTTCCCCCTTCCCCCTGATAACTGTTATTCTGTTCCTTGTTCAATTTAGTTCATTTGCTTGTGTTGTTCCTTAGTCTTCTGTATAAGGTGATATCACATGGTATTTTTCTTTCATTGCCTGGCTTATTTCACAAAGCATAATTCTCTCTAGTTCCATCCATGTTGTCACAAGCGGGAAGAGTTCCTTTTTTTTTTATGCTGCATAGTACTACATTGTTTAAATGTACCACAGTTTCTTAATCCACTCCTATACAGATGGGCACTTAGGCTGTTTCCAGCACTTGGCTATTGTAAACAGTACTGCTATGAACATGGGGAGCATAAGTTTTTTTGAATTGGGGTTTCAGGATTTTTCAGGTATACTCCTGGCAGTGGAAACACTGGTTCAAAAGGAGATTCCATTTTTAGTTCCTTGAGGTAATTTCATACTGTTTTTCATAGTGTCTGCAACAGTCTGCATTCCCAGCAACAGTTCAGTAGGGTTCCCATTTCTCCACATCCTCGCCAGCACTTGTTGTTTGTTGATTTGTTGATAATAGCCATTCTGACAGGTGTAAAGTGATATCTCATTGTGGTTTTTATTTGTATCTCTCTGATGGCTAGTGATGTTGAGTATTTTTGCATGTGTCATTGGACCTTCTGTATGTCCTCTTCGGAGAAGTGTTTTTTCAGGTCCTTTGCCCATTTTTTAATTCCGTTGTCTGTATTCTTGACGTTGAGTCGTGTAACCTCTTTCTATATTTTGGAGATCAGTCCTCTGTCTGAGATATCATTGGCAAATATTTTTTCCCATATTGTTGGTTTCCTTTTCATTTTGCTGATGTTTTCTTTTGCTGAGCAGAAACTCTTTAGTTTGATGTAGTCCCATTTGTTTATCTTTTCCTTTATTTCCCTTGCCTTAGGAGATGTATCAGTGAAAATATTGTTACATGGGATATCTGAAATTTTCCTGCCTATGTTTTCCTCTAGGACTTTTATGGTGTCACAACTTACATTTAAGTCTTTGATCCATCTTGAGTTTATTCTGGTGTGTGGTGTAAGTTGGTGGTCTAGTTTCATTTTTTTGCACATCCCTGTCCAGTTCCCCCAGCACCATTTGTTAAAGAGGCTCTTCTCACTCTTTTTATGTTCCTTCCTTCTTTATCAAAAATTAGTTGACCGTATATTCCTGGATTTATTTCTGGACTCTCTATTTTGTTCCATTGAAATATATGTCTGTTCTTATGTCAGTACAAGACTGTTTTGATCACAGTGGCTTTGTAGTATTTTTTGATGTCTGGTATTGTGATTCCTCCTGCTGTGTTCTTCTGTCTCAAGATTGCTTTTGCTATTCAGGGTCTTTTTTGGTTCCATATGCATTTTTGGAGTATTTGTTCTAGGTCTGTGAAATATGTCATTGGTATTTTAATAGGGATTGCATTGAATCTGTAATTACTTTGGGTAGTATGGCCATTTTGATGATGTTGATTCTTCCCATCCAAGAACATGGTATTTGCTTCCATTTATTTGTACCTTCCTTAAATTCTTTCTTCGATGTTATGCAATTTTCAGAGTACAGGTCTTTTATCTCTTCAGTTAAGTTTACTCCTAGGTACTTTATTTTTCTTGTTGCTATAGTAAATGGTATTTTCTTTTTTGTCTCTGTCTCTGATATTTTATTGTTGGTGTAAAGAAATGCCTTAGATTTCTGTATATTTATTTTGTACCCTGCTATTTTGCCAAATTCACTTATTATATCGAGTAGTCTTTTAGTGGAGTTTATAGGGTTTTCTATGTATACTATCATGTCATCTGCATATAATGATAGTTTTACTTCTTCTTTCCCAATTTGGATGCCTTTTATTTCTTTTACTTGTGTGATTGCTGTGGCTAGGACTTTCAACACTATGTTGAATAGGAGTGGAGAGAGCAGACATCCTTGTCTTGTTCCGGATTTCAGAGGGAATGCTTTCAGTTTTTGTTCATTGAGTATGATGTTGATTTCAGGTTTCTCGTATATAGCCTTAATTATGTTGAGGTATGCTCCATCTATTCCCATTTTGCTGAGTGTTTTTATCCTAAATGGGTGTTGTACTTTATCAAATGCTTTTCTGCAACTATTGATATGATCATGTGATTTTTGTCTTTCATTTTGTTTAGGTGATGTGTTATACTTACTGATTTGTGAATATTAAACCATCCTTGCATCCGTGGGATGAATGTCACTTGATTGTGGTGTGTAATCTTTTTGATGTATTGCTGGATCCTGTTTGCCAATATTTTTTTAAGGATTTTAACATCTCTGTTCATCAGTGATATTGGCCTGTAGTTTTCTTCCTTTGTTGTGTCTTGACCTGGTTTTGGAATTAGGGTAATACTGGCTTCATAGAAAGAGTTTGGGATTTTTCCCTCTTCTTGGATTTTTTGGAATAGCTTGAGGAGGGTAGGAGTTAGTTCTTCCCTGAATGTTTTGTAAAATTTGCCTTTGAAACCGTACGGCCCAGGGCTTTGGCCCTGGGAGATTTTTGATGACCGTTTCAATTTCTTCTTTGTTATTGGTCTCTTGAGACTTTCTACTTCTTTTTGATTCAGTTTTGGAAGGTTATATGTTTCTAGAAATTTGTCCATTTTTTCTAGGTTGTCAAATTTCTTGCCATACAGTTGTTTGTAATAATTTCTTACAATCCTTTGTATTTCTGTGGTATCAGTCATGATTTCTCCACTTTCATTTCTGATTTTGTTTATTTGGACCTTCTCCCTTTTTTTCTTGATGAGTTGGCTAGAGGCTTGTCGATTTTGTTCATTTTTTTCAAAGAATCAGCTCCTAGTTTCATTGATCTTTTGAATTGTTTGCTTGGTCTCTATGTCATTTAATTGCGCTCTGATCTTGATGATTTCTTTCCTTCTTCTTGCCCTAGGCTTTGTTTGTTGTTTTTGTTCTAGTTCTTGTAGCTGTAGGGTTAGATTTTTTATTTGAGATTTTCTATCCTTTCCAGATATGCCTGTATGCTATGAACTTCCCTCTTAGGACTGCTTTTGCTGTGTCCCATAGGTTTTGGGCTGTTGTGTGTTCATTATCATTAGTTTCCAAAATTTTCTTGATTTCTTCTTTGATGTCATTGTTAACCCATTTATTGTTTAATAGCACGTTATTCATTCTCCATGAGTTTGAATGTCTTTGATTTTTTTTTTTTTTGAGGTTGATTTTTAGTTTCAAGGCATTGTGATTTGAAAAGATGCTTGATGTGATTTCAATTTTTGTGAATTATTGAAGCTTGTTTTGTGTCCTACCATGTGGTCTATCTTTGAAAATGCCCTATGTACATTTGAAAATAATGTATATTTTGCTTCTTTGGGGTGAAAAGTTCTATATATATCAGTTAAATACATGTGGTTTAGTGTGTTGTTCAGTGCCTGTATATCCTTGGTGTTTCTTTGCTTTGAAGATCTGTCTAGTGTTGGTAATGCAGTGTTAAAGTCCCCTACTATGAGTGCGTTGCTTTTAATATTCTTCTTGTTGTCTTCTAGTATTTTCTTTATGTATTTGGGTGCTCCTATGTTGGGTGCATATATGTTTATCAGTGTTATATCTTCTTGATGGATTGTTCCCTTAAGTATTATGAAATATCTTTCTTTGTCTCTTTTTATGGCCCTTGCTTAGAAACCTGTTTTGTCTGATATGAGTATTGCTACCCCAGCTTTTTTTCTGTGTCCATTTGCTTGGAATATTTTTCTCCATCCCTTCACTTTCAGTCTGTGTAGGTCTTTTGTTTTGAGGTGTGTTTCTTGTAGACAGAAAATATGTGGGTCCTGTTTTCTTATCCATTCCACTACCTTATGTCTTTTAATTGGAACATTTAATCCATTTACATTTAAAGTTGTTATTGACATATATTTATTCATTTCCCTTTGTACCTTTGTTCTTCTCCTTCTCTCTTTTTTTTCTAAAAGCATTCCCTTTAGCATCTCTTGCAATGCTGGTTTGGTGGAGATGTATTCTTTTCGTTTTCCTTTGTCTGGGAAACTCCTTATCTCACCTTATATTTTGAATGAGAGCTTTGCTGGGTAGAATATTCCTGGTTGTAGGCCTTTGTTTTTCATTGCTTGAAATATTTTTGACCATTCTCTTCTGACTTGTAGTGTTTCTGTTTAGAAATCTGTCAATAGCCTTATCAGAGCTCCCTTGTATCTTATTTGCTGTTTTTCTCTTGCTGCTTTTAGGATTCTCTCTTTGTCTTTGAATGTTGCCATTTTAATTATGATGTGCCTTGGAGTGGGTTTTTTTGTGTTCCTCTTCATTGGAACTCTCTGTGCTTCTTGAACTTGTATAACTTTTTTTCTCATCAGGATGGGAAAATATTTTGTCATTACTTCTCCTATCAGCTTTTCTATTCCTTGCTCCGCTTCTCCCTCTTTTATTCTGATGATCCTGGTATTGTTTTTTCTCATGCTATCCTGTAATTCCCTTAGATCTTGTTCATATTTTTTCAGTCTTTTTTTCATTTTGTTGTATTGTGTGGGAATTTTTTTCTGCATTGTTCTCTAACTCACTGATTTGATCCTCTGCTTTGCTTAGCCTGCTTTTGATTAAGTCTACTGTGTTTTTCAGTTCAGAGATTGTATTCTTCATTTCTTCCTGATTCTTGTTAGTAATTTCTTTGTCCTTTTTTATGCTGGTGTAGTTCTCTGTAAGTTCCCTGAAATATTCTTGAGCTGTTGGTAACTTTCTTGGAGGTTGTGGTAGTTGTTTTTGAGGTTGTCAAGTATATTGAACTTCTTCAGCACCATTGTTTTGAATTCCATGTCTGACATTTGGGCTATATCTATTCCATCTACCTCTCTTTCTCGGGATTCCTCTTTTATTTTCAGTGATAGGTTGTTTCTGCATCTTACCATGTTGGATTCTTCTTGTTTGTTTTTGCTTTTTGGATTTGTCTGCTTTGACTTCCCACCTTTGTAGTATGAGATTCTTTATAGGAGATCGGGGGTTTCTGTGGTGCAGTCTCTCTGATCTCCTGAGCCTGATGTTCTTGGGATACCCTTTATGTCATTTGTTTATGCTGTCTGGTTATATTTCAGATGCTCTTTGGTGGGATCTTCCCTCTGGTTAGTTGATTGAGAGTCACTCTGTCCACTTTGTCTTGAGTTCTTTTGTGAAGATGCTGTTAAAAACATAAACACGCAGCCCATGCAGGAAACCCACACCCTCAAAAATATCCCCCATCCTCTATCCCGCTATTGTCAGCAAATGAGCCAGTATTAATATAAATATAGAGGAATTAGGGCTTTTATGCTGTAGGAAAAGTAGATGAGTTGTTTTTAAAGAGGAAAAATATGATTTTTGAGAGGGGATGATAGATTAATAATAGTAGCAAGTAGTGTTGAGACTATGCAAGACAGTAGGTAATGTTTACATTGTATGTTAATAATAATAAAAGAAAAAGAGGGAAGAATGCAGAATATAGTAAGAAAGTGGGATTGTATAGTATTAGATTTATATAGTAGTTATATTCTATTTATTTAGTGTGAAAGGGAGGCTAACTAGACAAACAAATAAACAAAAAATAAAGAGGAAGGATGAGGAGAAATGTTATGAAACAAATTAAAGAGATAGTTTAAAAATTTTTTTAATAAATAAAAGTAAGAAATTAAAAAGATAAAACTAAAATAAAATAAAAATAATAAAACTAAAATAGAAATAAAAATTTTTTTAAATACAAAAGGAAAGTTTTTACTCAGTTCAGCCTTTGTGTGTCGTCTTCTTTTTCTGCATCTGCAGCTGGTCTAATGAAGTGGGCCAGAGGTTCCTGTTCCTTGCAGCAGCAGTGTGCACCTGTGGTGGCTGGCATTTTTTTGGCACCTTTTGGAGCCTTCCAGGGTGCTTGTGCACACACGCATGTGCGTGCGCAAGGTGGCCTTCACGCAAACCTCAGGCCTGCCGATCTGTACCCTGGGAGTTGGTCTCTTGCCCCTTGGGGTGGAGCCCCAGACTCGTGTGTGGTGGAAGTGAGCGTCTGTGAGTCACCGCTGCCCACTCTCCCCGCTCTGCAGCCACCTGCTATTCCTGCACCTGCCTGGGCAGGCATGAGCAGAGCCTGCGCAAGTGGTCTGCACTCCGGCCTGGCACCCAATGGGGCTGGCCAGGGGTGTCTTTGCATGATCTTCTGCTTGCCCAGTGGGCCCTCCCTGCAACTGTTGGGGCAATGATCTTATGTCTGTTGGGTGTGTGTCCGAGGGGCACCTGGATGCGCAGCCCTGTGCACCTGGGCCAGTGAATGAGCGCTTTTCCCACTGCGCACCCACACGACCCAAGGGGAGCATTGGGGAGTGAGTGAGTGCACTTCTGCGCCTGTACTCCTCAAGAATATCCTATCACCCCCAACCTTTCCTCTCCTCTCCACAGTACACAAGAGAAAAATATAAAGGAAAATCATGTTCTCACATGCACAGAAGTATGCTATTTCTTGTCTTTCAGTGACAGATGCTGCCTGGCCCACTCCTGGCTCTGCCAGTGGGCAGAGATCCGCTTTCCTCCCGATTCCTCTCTGGGGAAGCCAGACAGGTCACTCCCAGATGGTTTCCTTTAATCCATCAGTGCCAAGGCTTGACTTCCATCAGTGTCTAGCTGCTCACTGAGATGTTCTGTCTGCAATTAGTCCAAACTACAGACAAGTCTCAGGAGCCAGAAAGTGCAGCCTCCCCTCACTCCTCTGCCATCTTCTCTCCCCTAGTCCGAGTTCTTTTCTGTACATAAGAAGTTAGCAGAATTTATTTATTTTTTTTACATATGTACTTATTTCCTTTCCTTAAGATCATGTCTGCTTCTTCTATTTCTCATCTTAAGTGCCTGATTTGTTTTGTTATATGTGTGGCAGTTTCACCATTCCCAGTATAAAAGGACAAACATCAGTGCATTTGTCAGGCAAGCCTATTTTGCATATTTTAAAGTAAAACTTGGTGATCAGGTAAGTCTTGGGCCATTCACAAAGTGTGTAAACAGTGTGTTGAGAATTTATGGATGTGGACAAAGGGTACACATGATAAATTGCCATTTGATATACCTATGGTTTGGTGAGAACCCAGAGATCATTCAAGTGACTGTTACTTTTGTATAGTGAAAACATCAGGATATAACAGGGAAAATAAATGTAAAATAGAGTATTCAAATCTACCATCAGCTATACGCCCAGTGCCTCATTCATCTGAAATCCCAGTGCCAGTTTTCATTGAACTACCCTCTTTTGAAAACAGGAGTATGGTGAAGAACTAAGTGACAGCAACAATGAAGATTTTGAAATTGAAGATGATTCAGTTTATAAGGAATTTGATCAGCATGAGTTGAATGACTTGGCACAAGATTTGGGACTATCCAAAAAGGCTTCAAAGCTCCTCGCATTGACCGCATGAGAAAAAGTTGCTTGAAAAAGAGCAAAAGCATCCTACTTTTGATCAAGAGAAAGTGCATTTCTGCAGTACTTTTGAAGTGACAGTGGCTTTGTGTATTGCCATAACATACACGGTTTCATGGAGGAATTGGGAATTCCAATCTATAATGCAACTGAATGGCAACTGTTCATCGATAGTACAAAGCAGAGCTTGAAGCATGTCTTCCTCCACAATGGCAATGCATTTGGTGCAGCCCCAGCTGGCCATTCAGTTTGTTTTTGTGAAGAATATGAAAACATAAAGAGAGTCGTTGATCTGTTGCAATATCAAAAGCACCATTGGATCATCTGTGTTGACCTTCAAATTGTCTGCTTCCTTCTTGGTCAGCAACGCGGATACACCAAGTATCCCTGTTTTCTGTGTATGTGGGACAACAGAGCTCATAAAAAGCATTAGGTGGAGTCGAATTGGCCTCCAAGATCTCACCTCAAACGTGGTGAATCAAACATTTTACATGGGCCACTTGTTGACAGAAAGAACGTTATATTCCCACCTCTGCACATAAAATTGGGTCTCATGAAGCAATTTGTGAAAGCTTTGCCAACTGAAGGAGACTGTTTCAAGTACCTCATTTTGGCATTTCCTAGCCTGTCATTTGAGAAGATATAATACAGTAGTCCCTCTCTATATTGCAATTCACTTATCACAGCCTCACAGTATCGTGAGATTTTTAAAAATATTATATTTCATTATTTATCGCAGATTTTTTGCTATATCGTTCGATTTTGTGGTACTGTATACATATGTTGTTAAAGTTACATAGGTTTAAGAGTGTAGAATATGTTTAAGAACACAAGTAGTGTTTAAAAAAGTGTAGAAAATGTTAATAAGGGAGTGGGAAAGGTTAATAAGGGACTGGGAATGGTTTATAAGTGTGTGGGAAGGGTTTATAAAGCCTTAAAATATATATAAATACTTAAATAAAAGTAAGGTTCCTACTTCATGGATTTTCACCTATCACAGGAGCGTCTAGAACATAATACCCACAATAAGTGAGGGAATACTGTACCTTAATATGTGTGTTTGGTAGCAGAACTTCACTACTTGTACACAATTTGACTTACAGTAACCATATAGCCTTTATATTAATAAAATAAATAAACAGTATATTCAGGTAATTTTTTCTTTATTTTCTTTTGTATGTACATTTTGTATGAATCTTGGAACAAGGGGAGGGTATCCTGTACCTTAAACAGTTGACGTGATAGAGAAAAACTCATCATTTTTGGATTCAGATGCCAAAAGTTATTCAAAAACAACTGTCAAATCTAACTCAATGAAAGCTGTGTTCCCCAGTGTTAGTGGTTTGCATTTTTTTTTACCTGTTTCTTAAATTAAAGTATAATTTACCCCATAAAATGCACAGCCCTCAAGTATTTATTCAGTGTATTTTGATAAATGTGTATTCCTGGATTGAAATCACCCAAATCAAAATATAATACATTTTCTTCACTCTCAGAAAGTTTTCCCATGGTCTTTTTCAATCAGTCCTCTACCCATATTCCTGTACAGAGACAATGTGATTTCTAGATTAGCATCATAAGTTAGTTTTGCCTCTTCTTAAACTTTACTTAAATGAAACTGTGGAGTATAAAATCTTTTAGTGTCTATAAGAGCCAACTATGTTATTGCTTGTATCAGTAATTACTGTTTTTAATTCTGTTATGTTTTATTATATGAATACATTCTTTATATACACTCCTCTTTTGGTGGGCATTTGAGTGGTTTTCAGTTTGGGGCTGTTATGAATAGGGCCACCATGAACATTTGATACAGGCTTTTTGTTGAAATGTACATCCACTTCTTATTGGTGTATAACCTAGGAATAACATCATTGGGTCTAGTATGGTTTAAATAAAAGATATATTGTTAACAATATTAACATATAGCTAGCTCTCTATTAGTTGTACTAAAATGTTTAAATATACCAGAGAGTACTGTGGATAGTTTAAAGCAGCCAAAAATAATTCTATATTTTGGTTTGGAATATTTTCATTGTGTTTGTGTTCTCTAACCACACCCAAGTTTGGAAGAAATCAGTTGAATAGTACATTTTATTTAATATGAACAAAAGTTGGTCCAAGATCAAAATTTGTTAAAGACAATATAGTTGGATGCATAGGCATTGAGCACCACTTCTAAATAACATATAACTAACCCACTACTATACCTAAATTTTATGTGTGTGCAATGGAAACCTTCATCCCAGTCAGACTTTTAACAAGATAGTACCCATCTCCTCAGCTCAAGGAGAAAAATACAGTGTTTTTAGCTTCAGATATTTATCTACTCATTCATATCCTTTCCTACGTTTTGTTTGTAGACACCCTATGTTTTCCAACCAATACCTGTCCTTTCACCCTTCATTTAACAAATAATTTTTGAGCACCTACTCTGAAGAAGGCTGTATAGAACATTCTGAAAATAAGTCCTAGATGCAAAATCAAATCTGTCTCATCATGGAGCTTGTAATTTAATGGAAATAGATATAAATTAACTAATTATACAATCACTTATCAAAATAAAATTGTAATGACCTCTACAATCATGAGGTGTTAAAAGAGCTTGTAACAAGACTGTGAAATAAGACCTGAGAGGTGGGCAGGATTTAATCAACTTTGAGCTAAGGCTCAAATGGCAAAGAGTAGACTGAGATGTTACCACTAAGCTCTCCCTCTTTCCTCTGCCCCAAATATAATAGGGACCTTCTTGTCTCAGAACAAAAGAGTGAAGAAATGGGAAACTTTAGTCATCCAGGCATAAATATATTTTGACTATTGTGGTCAAGATGTTAATCATGCCATACATTCTATCAAAAAAAAAGCATACTATGGTCCTGGAATATGTTTCTTTATTTACCATTGCAAGAACTTTCTAATGGCAGGATCGGTTTCCACAGTAGATTTTCATCATTGCAGCTGGCTACCCACTCTTTTCATCACATTCAAGGCACATGGTGCATTTCAAGGCATGTAAAAATTCTACTTCTCATGCAGTATTACATGGTTTGTCTAATTCTCAGAGTAAGTGAGCAGAGCCCATGATTTTATTTGTGGTTTCCTTTTCTGAGCCTCTTCTTTTTCTTCAAGATTTTAAAATTATTTTTCTATGTCAATTTATTATTCAGTAACCCTAGAAAGATGAAAACTAAGGAAGCAAAAACGGAGACTGTCAGGAAGAAATATACCCAAACAGTACCATATTTCTGCCTTTTAAAGGAGTGACAAAGGCTGGGAATTTAAGTCATCAAGGACCAGGTGGGAGAAAAAAGGGCATCTTTGTTGAGCAAGTCCTTGTAGCAACCTTCAAAGTTGCTGTGGCTGCTGCTGCTGCTGCCCCTATAAGAAAACCATTGAAATGTACACAAGTTAAGCCCCTGTGATCTGGGAGGATAGCTCTCCAGAGCACCCCTGACAGGGGAGCAGACAGCAGGCACAGCCCTTTTGGTCAATGCGGAGCTGTTGCATCATTTCTACCTTGGCTCTGGGAGAGTGATGCATTACAAATAACAATGCCAGAAATAGCCTTGAGCTACAGAATTATCACCCACCTTTGGTAGCAGCTTGAGGTTTATTTGTTAGAGACACCATCCAAGGGGAGGCATAATTCACTTCTGAGCAGCTTGAACTAATGTTATTGTTTCTCTCTAGCTTATATATCAACTTCACACTAGAATTAAAGTACATAATCTTTTATTTTTTCCTCTAGTAAGCCAAACCCAACATCCCTCCTAGTGTCTGAGCATTCTTGGCATTATAAAATATCTAAGAATGGAGAGGATGCACCTTGCATTCTGAGAATAGTGAGGTTTCCAGATGATACTGAGGAGGAAGTTCAGATAATAGCAACACGCATCTTCTAATAGAGGACTGTTCACATACCATTCATAGGTCAATGAGGAAGAGGTAGGCATCCCTTAATTTGATTGGGCAGGCCATCAGTGGCCCACCTACTGGGAAATTAAAAGAAAATATGTGTGTTAATCTTTTTCCAATAGAATCTAATAAATAGCCACTTTACCATCTTTGAATTAGAGGACTCATAGAAGTGAAAATAGCACACTTATCAAAACACCCAGTGCTATAGTGTTCAGAGCAATATAAATGAGGATGAGAAAGAAAATTGCTGGGACAGCAGTTCAAAAAAATCACACTGTTTGCTATTCTTTTCTCTCTAGTACAACATACATTCTTAGTTAGTAGAGCTAGTAGAATAAATTTATTCTTAGGTTTTAATAGAGGAAAATATCTTGGTATCAGATCACCTGCATTCAATTCTATAAGAGTAAACCATTCATATATTTATTATGTAATTTATTAAATATTTGGAGACAAGGAATAACTCTCATGGGCTTTATTCTAGAATAGCAGTTCTTAAATTTTATCATGTGTTAAAATCACCTGGAGAGATTCTAATTCAGTACACTTGGGGCAGGACCTGAGAATTTGCATTTCTAACAAGTTTGTAAGTGAAGCTGATGCTATTGATTGGGAACCACACTTTGAGAAGCACTGGTTTAGAGCAGTGGTTCTAAAGCTTGGCTGTCCATTAAAATCCTAAAAAGAGCAAACAGGGATTCCCAAATGCAAATGTAAGCACACATAAGAATTATAACTATTTAAAGAAAACTATCTCTGTGACTAAATTCAACAAATGCAACAATTAATACTACCCAAGGAAATACCTTTAATAAGTGTAAATAGTCTCTAAAAATGTAATTAATACCTTCAAAGCAGAGAAATTAGAGAAAATAAAAAGAATGTTATTAAAAAACAATTTTAAAAATCTTGATACCCAGTCTTCACCTCAGACTCCACAAATCAAAGTATCTTAAGAGGGACTTAGGTATCAAATTTTAAAGATTCTACAAACTAATAGTCTCATGGGAAAGACAAACAAGCCAGGAAACCAACTAGAAGTTGTAGAAGACTCAAAGAGAAAGCAGTGGTAGAGAATTAGAATGGGAGTCTAAGATGACTAAGAAAGCTCATTCTTATGGCTTGAAGGAAAAGAAAGCAAAAATGTAATGAACCATGTAATGATTATTTCAGGTTTTGAAAGAACCAGCGTGTGAAAAAGCACTAAAACAAGAAAAATTTGGAGCATGTACTTCTACTCACCTCTCCTGTTTCTGAGCTGTAAAATTCACCATGAAGAGCCTCTTTTACCTTCACCTATATTGCCATTAGGATTTCTGATAAGTTCTGAAGGAAACATTATTACAAAAAAAATCCCTACATTTTGTTCCGTGGGATTCTGAACCTCCCATGATAGATTTATTGGAGAAGACTCAGAGAATAAAAATGATAGTTAAGATGGCATACTTACAAGGAGAAAAAGAAGAGAGCTCAAAATGTCAACCACCAAAAAGTCACACCCAAATCTATGGTATGAATGAGTCCAATCCACATTCCCTCTTAGACATCCAAGACAAGCCAATGTATAAAAATAGTAAGTGAAACAGACCAAATGAATTATTCAACATCTGAGTATTTGCCTGTTCACTTTCTTCAAACAGTAGATCGTTTTGTGGATACAGTAAGTATCTATAGGGAAGGGAAAAGGGAAACTTCAGTAATTGCTTGCTCTTAGCTGGCAATGCAGTACCTAGAATTCTCTACTGCAGTAAACTCACCATCTCTTCCTGCCTGAGTTTTGTACTACTCTACTGGTATGATAAATATTTCTTTTGTACTTGGAGTCAAGACTGAATTTGATTTCAGTTATTAGTTGTATTTAGTGTTTGACTTCCAAGGAATAAAGCTCCACAAATTACTCACATAGCTTTATCTACAATTTCACATGAACCTTATATTCCAGCAATACTAAAGCATTGGCTTTTTCTAAACATTAAAGGGAAAAGGGCATGAAAGAGATTTTTCCCCATTTCCCCATCCTGAACCCTGCCACCACGTTCTTGATTATTCTTATTTATCCTTGAGACATGGTTCATGGCTCAGATTCTTCTGGAAGCCTTTTCTTGCCCTCTTGACCCATTCCAGTCAAATGGCTTACTTCTCAGATTCTCCTTTGTATTACTATGATACCTTTTACCTATTCCTGTGATAGCATTTCTTTCTCTGTAATTTCACTGTAATGATATTTCTTTGGATTATTCAAAAATATCTGCTACTAGGTTATATACTCTTCGAAGGCAGGTACTATGAATTGTCCACTTTCACATATCTACCCCCTGGTATATATTATATATGCACATATCACAATCAATCAATCAATCAATCAATAAATGGAACTAGAGTTAGCTAGGATAATAAATAATGAATGTTAAATTGTATCTTGCTAGAGCATGCTGCATAAACTATTATGATAGGTTTATCATTGTGGCAAACCTTTTCAATAGGTCCTTAGTATAGAATTAAAGGTTCAGAGGCTATAAGTTATTGGTATGATCCTCTAAGGAAAGTTTGGGGTACAATTATTTTCACAGATAACAGATGCCTGAAATGTAAAGGTAACAATGTTCTCTACAGATTCTCATTGTCATGTAGGTAAACATTTTCAGTGGGGCAATTAATGATACCTAGAACCTGGTTCTTTGTTTCTTTCTCTATTGTTTTCTTATTCCCCTTTTACTTCCTCTGCCTGGACAACCCCGCATTCATTCTTCAAATAACTCCTATATGCACTCAAGACAGCTCAAGCATCGCCTCTTTCAGGAAACCTTGCTAAATAGCCTGAGCTAGGTGACCCTCCTCCGTGCTCTCTGTGATGATGAGCATCGTCTACCACTGCACTTATAACACTTGCTTTTGGAGTACGTAGTGTTAAACCCGGCGAGAACTCCCATAGCCAATTATAGTAATTGTGCTGGAGGAAACATGCAAACTTGATTTTCTAAGCAAAGCATAATATTAGCTATTTTTGTAAGCCTTGTTACCATGGAAATAACCACCAACATGGCAGGAAGGATTTATTGTAACTGTATTGATACAGTTCAATAAGCTGGTATTTCTCATTTCTTTCTCTAAAAAATATAGGATTCACTTAGAAATTCACTTCTTATATTATAATTGATAGAACTGTTACTTGAGCTTGGTGGAATCTTGGCTGTCCATGGATACAATTGCTCTCATTTTCTGCCATGACTCCTAGATACAATCACTATTTACTTGAGAATATAATTTAAGAAAAAATAATAATTCTAATGTTAGTAATGAGGGTGATAATTAGCTATTACTTCAACCTCCTCTGCTTGGAACAGGAGAATATTGAGGTCAGAAAGGGATATTTTAGTTCTTGTTCCTATTTTCTAATATGAATTGATCTACTTCATGTCAATAAATCCTAGTGACATTTTATAGTCATGGCACTAAATTACTAAAGCATCCATGTCAAATTTAAAAAGCTGCTGATGTGGGAATTGACTGTGAGAGTGGGAAGTGGGATGAGGGCAAAGGGGAAAAATTGGGACAGCTGTAAAAGAATAAAAATAAGAATGATTTAAAAAGATGAAAAAAGCTGCAGAGAGTAATGATATTAAATAGTGATTTTTAAGTCTGATCACTAAAATGTATTCTTAATAAGGCATCCTATTTATATGTTAGTGGCTATATTTCACCAGTCCTGCCTAATATATCTGCTACAGTCTATAGCAGAAAGTTATTAAACCTCCAAGTACCCCTTGACTGAGAGGAGTTTCAAAATAAATCAATGAAAATGAGCACAGCCTATTTTCTAAGCGTGTCACATCATGGCTGTCTGACATAATGAGCACAGTATTTGCTTGTTCTTAATCCAATAATATCCTTTAATTTTTGCAAGCTGTGGAAAGCAGTTTGATAGACCATAGGAAATATACCCAGTTATTTCGTGCACAGAATGAGGCATGAAGTGCTAAAAAGGGACAAGGAGCATTTTCTAGATTCAGTTGTCCTCCTTTTTGCAAAAATTAGGCTTTCCTTTTTTCCTTTTATTTTAACATCTAATCCAGATTTCTCTAAGGGGTTTTACATAACACCAGTGCCAATTAGCCTGATGTGACTGTCCTTAAACATATTTGTTCTAGGTCGTTACTATTTAACGTATAAACCCAAAAAAATTATATTCAAGGATGTGAATGAATAAGTAGCTATATTTTGTCATAAAATATACTTCTAAAGAACATAAGTAATCCTTGACAAAGCTATTCAGTGCTGGACCTAAGATGGCTTAAAAGAGCTCACTTCCTGTTAAGTACAGTGCCTACCTTTCCTCCCGTGACCACGCCGAGTCTGCTCACTCCTGGCAGCTCTCCTCACGTTCTGTCTTGCACCTCTGCTGCAGAGAGAGCAGCTTGACCTGGGCTATGACACAACAACCTCAACCTTTTGACAATTGTTTTGATGTTGAAATGCTTTGTAGCATCAAAAAGGAAGGTTTTTACAGTATTTTCTGGTGGAAATATCAGTATAAAGTTCAAAAAAGAAAAAAAAGATGATCATAGGACTGTTTTGCCTGAGGAAGGAAATGTCTAAGAACAAATGCAGATTTTGTTTTTTGCAACTTTCAACATTTCTAGTGGTATACTGGTAAAAACTTTGTAGCATTTGCTTATTTATCCGGAGGAATTGTGCTAGAAACTCACATTCTCTTCATCATTTGTAAGTCATCTCAAATAGTAGAGAAACATTCCCTTTGAGGGCAGAAGGGAGCTCCTCCTTGAAGGAGGGGAGTATCTTAGATTCAAGGTCAGCATATTCTCACAAATAGTAACTTCATTAAACTCATTATTCTTATTCCTTATAACATGACATAAAACATACTTAATTCTTGCTTTATAGTTTACACATTTGAGTTCAAAGAATTTCAATGCCATATGTAGATTTTTAGGTGAAAAATAGTTTATCCAATGGTCAGGTTTCCTGAGGTTAAAACATAGACACTATTACAAAGGGAAGGAAACCAGTTTAGCAAAAGCACATACATCACTTGAGGCATAATTTATGAATGAAACTTTGTGGGAGAGCTCTGTCTTGTGTGAGCAGAAATGGAACACCTATAAATACGTGGCTGAAAGTTTCTGTGGGTGATCCACATGAAGGAGGATAGGATCACAGTGGGGATGGCCAGTCTGGGAAAGGGAATGAGCAGCCTCAGGAAGGAGTGGGCTTTGAGATGGAGCCTGAGTGGTTGCTGGACTCATTATGCTGCCAATGAAGTTATTTTAAGAGCAAACAGAACTTCATTGTTTGGAAACAAGCAGAGCCTCTTCAGGCTGACAGGATGAGGCCTGAAATATCCACTGCTGTCTCCAATAGCATAGCTTTGACCTCCACCTAGGATTTCTTGCCCCACTGGCAGAGGTAGGGACTTTCTGGAGTAATGACAGGTTACACTTGATTAGATTTCCCCCACCTGGAGTTCCACTGTGATCAAGGTCTTGGTTTAAGTACAAAAACTGTAGTGCAGGCAGCAAGTGGAATATGAGTAAAACCCTGGTGACAGGTAGCATCTTTGGGTCCTGGAGATGGCAGGAATGCTGGCCATGGTGGGGGTGAGGAGGACAAACATGGTACAAGAAGACCATAGAGGGGAAGGTGGGGGTCAGGCCCCACATATGCAGTTAACAGATAAATACAAGACACCAGTTAAATTTGATTTTTAGAGGAAAAAAAACAAGTAAGTATAAGTATATTCTGAATATTGGGCAGAACATATATTTTTATAAAGTATATTGTTTAAAATTCAAATTTATTTGAGAGTTCTCTATTTTTATTTGGTATCTGGCAAGCCTATCCATATGTTACACTAAAGGAATGGACCTGGACTTCCGGCCAAGATGGAGGCTTAGACGGACACGCTAGGTCTCCCTCTACAACTAGAGAGGAATACAACTACTTCAAAACAAAGGATAACTAGAAATTCCAGAAAATAAAACTACACGGAAGCCCAACATATGAAGTTATAAACCAGCGGTGCCATTTGGGCAGGTAAGAGCTAAAGCGGGCAGCGCTGTTTGCGGTCAGCGGTGGGGCGGCGAAAAAGCCCGGAGGCAGTCAAGCCCCTGGCAGTGCGCGACCCCAGCCCCGGGGGAAAGCAGCCACCGCATCGCCTTGAACAGTGAGGCCCAGGGGGGCGGGAGGACGGATCCCGGTCTCCTAGCTGAATAACTGTGTGAATCCACCTTGGACCCCCGCCCCCAAAGAAAGCACCACAGGGCTGCGAAATAGGTCGCGGACAGGCGCTGGTCGCTGAATTGTGACGCGTACACAGGCACTGCCCCCTACAGCCGGCCCAAGAAAACAAAAAGCATCTGTCAAAATGAGGCAGACAACTATAGAAATCCCGGTGGTGCAGCTCACCAGGCAACAGATGGAGAACCTGACAGATGAACAGATAAGAAACCTGTCAGAGGCTCAGTTCTGGGCCATTGTTATCAGGTGGCTTACAGAATTCACAAAAGAGCAGGAAAAAGATAAGAAAGAAGCGAAAAACATTCATAACGAAAGGAACAAAACCACATACGAGACAGATGGTGAGGAAAAAAAATCCAGAGTTCATTTCAACAAACTGGAATATGGAGAAGGAACAAGCAGTCAACCAATGCAGAGAGAGGAAATGGGAAGCAACAATGAGAGGATCAGAAACCTCTGGGACAGCTATAAAAGGCCCAACATAAGAATCATTGGTTTGCCAGAGAGTGAGGAAGATGAACTAGAACTTGAAAAATTGAGTGAAAATATAATAAAGGAGAACTTCCCAAACTTGGGGAAGGAAATAGACTTACAGGTCAGGAAGCACAGAGAATTCCAAAAAAACTGGACCCAGGGAGAACCGCTCCAAGACACATTATAATCAAAATGTCAAAAGTTAAAGATAAAGAGAGAATCTTAAAAGCAGCAAGAGAGAAGAAAAGAATCATGTACAAAGGGGTCCCAATTAGACTATCAGCTGACTTCTCAAGGGAGACCCTGCAGGCAAGAAGGGACTGGCAAGAAATATTCAAAGTAATGAAAATCCAAAACCTACAACCACGAATACTCTATCCAGCGAAACTGTCATTCAGAATAGAAGGACAGAGAAAGTGTTTCCAGGACAAAATAAAACTGAAAGAGTTCATTAGATCCAAACCACTGTTATATGAGATGTTAAAGGGACTGGTTTAAAAAACAGAAGCTAGGGAGATGAAACAAAGGCAAACTAAACAGGCAACGAGAGTGGAAAAGGAACTGTGGGTACGGGAAGCATATTGGGGGGAGGTCAACAGGGAGGGGGAGTGGGGAGAGGGAGGGAGATGATATAGGAATTGGGGACCATGGTAGGAGGGAATGAAATAGACGGAGAGAGGTTGGGAGGAACTGTATGCACAACTAATGGACATAATCTAAAAGGGGGGGACAACTGGAGGGAGGGGGGCCACCGGGTGGAGGGGAGCAGAGGGAAGGGAAATTGGCACAAATGTAATATTTTAATCAATAAAACACATTAAATCTGAAAAAAAAAATAAAAATAAAGGAATGGACCTATCCTTCAGGTAGTAAATTTTAAACATGTGGATATCATGATAAAAATCTGTATCATATAGAGAGTTTTCTGTCACTAGGGTCGAAGCAGATCAAAGTAATATGAGACCAGTGTTAATGTGGAGGATTTTGGGGAAGAGGAAAAGGGAGTAAAGGACTTTGTCACAAAGACATAACCAAAAAATATGCCATTTTGAATGGGACGAGTTATCTATTCAGTCCAATACTCTGTCTGCCAGAAGCACCCAGCAATGCTTTGCTTAAAAAAGGGAATGACATGGTAAAGAAAATATTGGTCTCTGGTCTGGAGACTCAGTCTTTATGGAGACCATTTGAACTTGTACAAATCACTTAACCGCCAAGCATCTAAGTAGCCTCAATATACACAGGCTTCTTCTATACAGGTGTCTATTCTATTCTCAGCTATTAGGAACATTTCCCCAAAGCCCCTGACACATTAAGGTTTCCCATTCAAATGCACAAATATTAGGCTGGAAGAAAGTTGTTTACCTTCACCCTCAGAATCCTCTCTGTATTCCAAATCAAATCCTTTTCTTGCTTTTGTTCAGGACTCAACACCAGGTGTCTGTTTTTCCCTTTCTTCCCTCTCATCACTTCATCATCAATTCCCTTCTCATTGCTCCTGTCTAGAAAGTCCATTTATTCTTCTCTTCCCGGAAATGTAAGACTTTATCTATGCTTTCCCCTTGCTGGATATGCCTTTCTCTTCTTTCTCTTCACTAAAACTGTTTGGTCCCTTTCTCCTGCTTCAGGTTCATATTTTGCATGCAGCGTTTCTTAATCATTCTCACCTGGTCTGTTCAGTACTCATCTCAGAATGTAATGGTCCCACACAACATTTAAGTATAAATCCCTCTTCGTGACAATATTTTTTAAATAGTTATTACTTGTGTCTTTCTGTATCTTTGTCCCTTACAGGTCAAATGGTCCTCCTGTCACCAGCCATCAGGGAGGGGCTTTGTGTTCCTTCATGTTTACCTTCCCCTCATGTGTACTGCAGAGCTGTAGACTGAAGGCAGCAAATAAATATTGTCTAGCCCCTAAGAGCAATGGTTCATTCATTGAATCAAAAGTATGCCCCAGCTTGAATGATTTAAATAACGCTAATGTCCAAAGCACTGTTTTCCTTTGTGGCTTACTTAAGAAAAGAGGACATATTGGAAAATGAGAAAGGGAAGCATGGGCCAAAGATGAAATGGCAATGAGTAAAAACCTGAAAATAAGTTAAAACATTGGGAAAATGCAATGACAACTTTTTTTTTTTTACCTCCTGAAGAGTAATAAAAAATCTGGTATAAAACTTCAATGATGTGGACATAGTGTTAAGAGAGAGCAATATCATAATAATGGAACTGCCTTATGACATAGTAATTCTACTTCTGGGAATTTAACCAATGAAACTAAAAACATAAATTCAAAGGAATATATGAACCCCTATGTTCATTGCAGCATTATTTGCAATAGCTAAGACCTGTAAACACCTCAAGTGCCCATAGACAAGTGAATATAAAAGTTGTGATACATGCATGCAATGGAACATTACTCATCACTTGTCTGGTTTTGTGCTTTTCTGGGTCTGGAGCTGAAACACAAGTGAGGCCTAGATATTATCCCTAGGGGTTAATGTGTAAGGGAGTGGTTGTCCAAGGGTCTGCATCGAAGTTGCATGAGGACATTCTTTGGCCCACTGTTTCTCCTCTAAGAGGGTCTAAGGTTTTAGACATGCCAGGGGAAGAAAGGTCAGGAGAGGGTCTGTGCTGCAGGACCAGCAATATGCTAGGGGAGGAAAGGTTACCCTGGGGGCAAGGTCCTTGTTTACCCAATTTTGCCCATTGCTAGACACCCAGGGCATTATTTCCTGATAACCTCCTATACATGGGCCATCCTCCTTGCTCTGCTCATGTCTGTCTAACTGCCTACCATAAAGCTAATACAAAGTAATACTGAATGCAAAAAAAAAATAGAAATATCAGAAATATTAAACCATAAATTAAATATTAGAAATGTTTTGAGGTGATTTTAAGTTCATATTAAAGTGATTAAACAAACTAGTAATGTTGGCATAATTTTAAAAGTATACTTAGATTTTTTTTCTCTGTCCATAAAAATATATCTATAAAAACAGAAAGAGTCATTGCATGATTGTTTTTTTCTGAATATTCAAGATGTGTCTCTTGCGATTCAGGAAGACAGAAACCACTTTCAACATTGTTTTTGTTTTGTTTAATCATTTTTATTGTTATTCTATTACAGTTGTCCCATTTTTTCCTCCTTTGAGCTCCTCTGCCCATTCTAACCCCCACTCCCACAACAATTCCCACACTGTTGTCCATGACTGTGGGTCATTCATACATGTTCTTTGTCTAGTCACTTCCTCTTCTTCCCACCATTATCCCCTTCCCTACTCCCCTCTGGTAACTGTCAGTTGGTTCCATGTTTCCATGCCTGTGGTTCTATTTTTTTCCCTTAGTTTATTTTGTTCATTAGATTCTTCTTATAGGTGAGATCATATGGTATTTGTCTTTCACTGCCTGGCTTATTTCACTTAGCATGATGTTCTGTGGTTCCATCCGTGCTGTCAGAAAAGGTGGCAGTTCTTTCTTTCTGCTGTGTAATATTCCATTGTGTAAATGTACCACAGTTTTGATCCACTCATTTACTGATGGGCACTTAGGCTGTTTCCAGCACTTGACTACCGTAAATAGTGCTGCTATGAATATAAGGATGAATAAGTTCTTTTGAATTGGTGATTCAGGATTCTTAGGCTATATTCCCATCAGTGAAATTGTTGGGTCAAAAAGCAGCTCCATTTTTAGTTTTATGAGGAAATTCCATACATTTTCCCCAGTGGCTGCAAAAGTCTGCATTCCTAACAACAGTGCACTAGGGTTTCCTTTTCTCCACATCCTCATCAGCACTTGTTTCTAGATTTATTAGTGATGCCTATTCTGACTGGTGTGAGATGATATCTCATTGTGACTTTAATTTGCAGCTCTCTGATGGCAAGTGATATTAGGCATCTTTTCAAATGTCTTTGGGCCCTCTGTATGTCCTCCTTAAATAAGTATCTAGGCAGGTCCCTTGCCCATTTTTTAACTGGATTATTTGTCTTCCTGGTGGTGAGTTGCATAAGTTCTTTATATATATTGGAGATCAAACCCTTATCCAATGTATCATTGGCAAATATGTTCTCCCATCATTGATTCCCTTTAAATTTCAATGATGCTTTTTTTACCCGCACAGAAGTTTTCTTTCTCTCTTTCTTTCTCTTTCTTTCTTTCTTCCTTTCTTTCTTTCTTTCTTTCTCTTTCTTTCTTTCTTTCTTTCTTTCTTTCTTTCTTTCTTTCTTTCTTTCTTTCTTTCTTTCTTTCTTTCTTTCTTTCTTTCTTTCTTTCTTTCTTTCTTTTTCTTCCTTCCTTCCTTCCTTCCTTCCTTCCTTCCTTCCTTCCTTCCTTCCTTCCTTTCTTTCTTTCTTTCTTTCTTTCTTTCTTTCTTTCTTTCTTTCTTTCTTTCTTTCTTTCTTTCTTTCTTTCTTTCTTCCTTCCTTCCTTCCTTTCTTTCTTTCTTTCTTTCTTTCTTTCTTTCTTTCTTTTCTTTCTTTCTTTCTTTCTTTCTTTCTTCTCTTCCTTTCTTTCTTTTGGGTACCCCCACTCCATAAAAATTTCCACCTCTCAGACTTAAGACCCCTTATAATCTTATAAAGGACAATGGGCAAAGGTATCGTGCTCCTCTAGCTGCTTCAAGCTCGACATGGTCATCATTCTACCTATCCTTGGGTCTAGAAATCCCTAAGAAGAGTGGGTGTGTAGATGGGAGAGTGGACTTAGCACATGGGGAAGAATCTTGCAGAGTCCTAGTCAGTTGGCTGTCCGCAGGCAAGAGCATGCTTGGTTTAACAAGCTGGCATCCTTGTTGTATTCTGGGGGCAACAGATTTGGCGACAGGGTAAAGGCATCATTAAAAAAATAACTACTAGATGACAAAAGGTAAGGATTAATTTTTTAGTGTCCCACATTAGGGGGAAAAAAAAGATTTCTTTGGAGGAAGGTGTGCAAGGCACATCACACCTGTCCAAAGCCCTTTTGCCCACTATACTTAGTTTGGGCTGAGGGAAATATTTTAGGTTTCCCCCCTCTCAGACCTCTGGGCCCTTTCTGTCCAAGCCATTAGGACAAAAAAGAGAAACCAGTTTTAAAATGAAGACCACAGATCACCTCATACTTCACCAACCCAACTACTTAGTTCAGCCAAACTGTTCAGTCTCAGGAGGCAGCGATGCAGACAGGATTAAGTGAGGCCTATATGTACAATCACTCAGGTAGTGAGATCATAGGCTTCTGTCCCATGAGAACAGGACACAAATGTTAATTTATGCAATATAACCCACAACAGGTCTCTAAATCTGCAAAACTGTCTTATTGGTAGGACTTCCAGTTGCAAGGCATTTGACATTCTTCTTGCCTGTAATTTAAGGATCTTTGGTGATGTCATAGATCTAGTTTAACTTTCAAATGAAAACAAATTTTAAATGAAAATGAACTTTAAAGACAGTTAGCAGCACTAGTTTATAGTTTACCAATGAGCATTGTAATTTTCCTTGATTCACACATTTTCTCCTTAAGATTACCCTTCTTGTCATTAAAGGGAGTGAATTAGGTCCAGTTTTAATTTTTCCCATTCATTTTCATAAATACAACAAGAACAGCAAAGGATCACATATTATCTTTAAGTCTGCTTTGCTGGAACTTAAACAAGGAACCTTGAGGTTGGCCTTCAGTCTGCCCTTCAGAGCACAGAAGCTGAGCCACACACCTGCCATTCAGCCTTGCCTTAAACACCTGTCTTTTCCAAGTCCTTTGGGTTTTCCATTGTGCCATAAGGTTCATTCTAGCTATCTTTCAGAACAGCAGCCTTCCTTCCTTCCTTGGAAAGACGCACGACCAACCAAGGTACCAGGCCTTTTTACTCATGACTTTTATTACCTTTGAAAGTCAATCCCAGTTCCTCACAGCTTTGTCGTAACAACCAAAGGCCAGGCATGTCTCCTTTAGGCATGATATTACAGTCAACGTCTGGGTTAACAAAACCTCTATTAACAACTGGTCTTATTAGTTTTATGCAAAGAATCTTGTGTCATTACTTACTTTTTCAGAATGCCAAATTCTGGAAGGATCATGTAGGGAGAAAAATATACAATGTGAAGGAAAATCTTTGTCCCTCTAATATTCACTAAAATTGCATTCCCATGCTTTATACTTTCTTTTGTTCACTTTCCTACATGTAAAGTTCTTTTTGGGGGGGCAGGGTTGGCTTATTTATTTATTTTAATTTTATTTTTTATTTTTTTTGCCCACTAAAATTTTTTGGTTTTTTTTCTATTACAGTTGTCTCACTTTTTTTCCCATTGCTTACCCCCACCCAGTCAACCCCTTCCCCCACAATCAACCCCAACCCTCACAATCAACCCCAACCCCATTGTCCATGTCCATGGGTCATTTATATATGTGTTTTGACTAGACCCTTCCCCTTCTTACTCCACTTCTCTCCCCTCTAACACTTCCCTTGTCGCTGTTAGTATGGTTCTGGTTTACATGCCTCTGGTTCAATTTTGCTTATTTGTTTGTGTTGTTCATTAGTTTCTTGTATTAGGTGATATCATGTGATACTTGTCTTTCATTGAATGGCTTATTTCATGAAGCATAAATCTCCCTGGTTCCATCCACATTATCGCAAATGGTAGATGGTCCTTCTTTCTTTCTGCTACATAGTACTCCATTGGGTAAATGTACCACAGTTTTTTGATCCACACATCTACAGATGAACTCTTAGGTTATTTCCAGCACTTGGCTATTGTAAACAGTGCTGCTATGAACATAAGTATACATAGGTTCTCTGGAGTTGGTGTTTCAGGATTCTTTAGATATAATTCTAGCAATGAAATTGCTATTTCAACAGGCGGTTTCATTTTTAGGGTTTTGAGGATTCCATACCATTTTCCATAATGGCTGCACCAGTCTACATTCCCACCAACAGTGCACTTATCTCCACATCCTCACCAGCACATGTTGTTTGTTGATGTTTTGATGACAGCCATTATGACCCGTGTGAGGTGGTATCTCATTGTGGTTTTTATTTGCATCTCTCTGATGACCAGTGAGATTGAACATTCCTTCATATGCCTATGAGCCCTCTGTATGTCCTCTTTGGAGAAATGTTTGTTCAGGTCTTTACCCATTTTTTAATTGGGTTCTCTGTTTTCTTGGTGTTGAGTTATATAAGTTCTTTTTATATTTTGGATATCAATCCCTTGTCTGAGGTATCATTGGAAAATATGTTTTTTCCATATGGTTTGTTCCCTTTTCATCTTGCTGATGTTCTCTTTATTTTAATATAGTCCCATCTGTTTATTCTTTTCTTTATTTCCCTTGCCTTAGGAGATATACAAGTGAAAATATTGTTACGTGGAATATCTGAAATTTTCCTGCTTATGTTGTGCCCTATGACTTTTATTGTGTCACGGCTTACATTTAAGTCTTTGATCCAACTTTAATTTATTCTAGTGTTTGGTGTAATTTGATGGTCTAGTTTCATTTTTTTGTGTGTCCCTGTCCAGTTCTCCCAGCACCATTTGTTGAAAAGGCTCTTTTCACTCTAAGTTATGTTCCTACCCATTTGTCAAATATTAATTGGTTATATAGACCTGGGTTTATTTCTGAGCTCTTTATTCTGTTTCATTGATCTATATGTCTGTTCTTATGCCAGTACCAGACTCTTTTGATTACTGTGGCCTTGAAATATAGTTTGATATCAGACATCGTGATTTCTCCTATTGTGTTCTTCTTCCTCAAGCTTGCTACTGGTATTCGGGCTCCTTTAGGGTTCCAAAAAAAATTTTTGAATTATATGTTCTAGGTCTGTGCGATATGTCATTGGGATTTTAATAGGGATTGCTCGAATCTATAAATTTCTTTGGGTATTATGGACAGTTTAATGATGTTGATTCTTCCCATCCATGAACATGGTATATGCTTCCATTTATTTGTATCTTCTTTAATTTCTTTCTTCAGGGTTATGTAGTTTTCTGAGTACAGGTCTTTTATCTCCTTGGTTACATTTATCCCTAGGTACATTATTTTTCTTATTGATATAGTAAATGGGATTTCTTTTCTAGTTTCTATCTCTGATATTTTATTGTTGGTATACAGAAATAGCTTTGATTTCTGAATATTGACTTTGTACCCTACTATTTTGCCAAATTCACCTATTAGGTTGAGCAGTGTTTTCATGGAGTTTATAGAGTTTTCTATGTACACTATCACATCATCTACAAATAATGACAGTTTTTCCTCCTCTATTCCAGTTTGGATGCCTTTTATTTCTTTTTCTTGTCTGATTGCTGTGGCTAGCACTTCTAAGACAATGTTGAATAGGAGTGCAAAGACTGGACACCCTTGTCTTGTTCCTGATCTCAGGGGAAATGTTCTCAGTTTTTGAACATTGGGTATGATGTTGGCTTCAGGTTTCTCGTATATAGCCTTTATTATGTGGAGGTATGCTCCCCCTATTTCCATTTTGCTGAGTGTTTTCATCATAAATGGGTGTTGTATTTTATCAAATGCTTTTTCAGCATTTATTGATATAATCAGGTGGTTTTTGTCTTTCAATTTGTTTATGTGGTGTATTATGTTTATTGATTTGCAAATATTAAACCATCCTTGCACCCCTGGGATGAATCCCACTTGATTGTGATGCACCATCTTTTTAATGTGTGGCTGGATCCAGTTTGACAATGTTTTGTTGACCATTTTATCATTTATGTTCATCAGTGATATTGGCCTGTAGTTTTCTTTCTTTTTTGTGTCTTGACCTGGTTTTCGAATTAATGTAATACTGTCTTCATAGAAAGAGCTTGGGAGTCTTCTTTCTTCTTGAATTTTTTGGAATAGTTTGAGAATAGGCATTATATCTTATCTAAATGTTTTGTAAAATTCATCTGTGAAGCGATCCAGTCCAAGGCTTTTGTTTGCTGGGAATATTTTTATTACTACTTCAATTTCATTAGGTGTTACTGGTGTGTTCAGGCTTTCTGATTCTTCTTGATTCAGTTTTGGAAGATTATATGTTTCTAAAAAATTATCCATTTCACCTAGATTGTCAAATTTCTTTTTTTTCGAGCTTTCCTTTATTGATTATATTGTTACAATAGTTCCAATTTTCTCCCCTTTACTCCCCTCCACCCAGCATCTCCCTCCCCCAGCAACACCCCCCAAAGTCCATACCCATGGTTCATAAAAAATAACTATGCTTCCCTCTCAGATTTTAAGACCCTTTGTAATCTTGTAAAGGACAATGGGCGAAGGTCTCAAGCTCCTCTAGCTGCTTCAAGCTGGACATGGTCGTCGTCCTACCTATCCTTGGGTCCAGAAATCCCTAATAATAGTGGGGGTGTAGAGGGGAGGGTGACCTTCCCACATGGGCAAGGATTGTGCAGACTCCAGGTCAGTTGGCTGTCTCCGGACAACAGCATGCTTGGTTTAACAGGCTGGCATCCTTGATGTGTTCTGGGGACAACAGATTTGACAAAAAGGGTTAAAAGACATCATTCAATCCATAACTACTAGATGACAAAAGGCAGGGATTAATTTTTCAATGTTCCACATTAGGAAAAAAAAGGGGGGGGGCTTCTATGGAGGAAGGTGTGCTAGGCACATCTCGCCTGTCCAAAACCCTTTTGCCCATTATATTTAGTTTGGGCTGAGGGAAATAGTTTATGTTTCCCCCCTCTCAGAGCTCTGGGCCATTTCTGTCCAAGCCATTAGGATAGAAGAGAGAAACCAGTTTTAAAGTGAAGTCCACAGACCACCCCATTCTTCACCAACCCAGCCATTTAGTTCAGCCAAACCATTGAGTCTCAGGAGGCAACGCTGCAGAGAGGATTAAGTGAGGCTTATGCGTACAGACAATCACTCAGGTAATGCAGTCATAGGCTTATGCCCTTTGAAAACAGAAAACACATGTTAATTTATGTAACATAACCCACAAACAAGTCTTTAAATCTGTAAGACTGTCTTATTGGGAAGACATCCAGTTGCAAGGCACTTGACATTCTACTTGCCTGCAACTTGAATCTCTTTGGTGATATCACAGACATGGTTTAATTTTCAAGTGAAACCATATTTTAAATGAGAAGAAACTTTTAAGAGGGTTAGCTGTCCTACTTTACAATCTACTACTGATCATTGTGATTTTCCTTAAATAGTGATTTTTCTCACTAAGATTACCCTCCTTGTCTTTAAAGGGACTACATTAAGTTCATTTTTAATTTATCCTGTTCATTTGCATAAACATAACAAGAGCAGCAAATGATCACTTATGATCTTTAGTTCTGCTTTGCTGGAACTTACCCAAGGAACATTTAGGGTGACCCTCAGTCTGCTCTTCAGGGCACAGAAGCTGGACCACATTCCTGGTATTCATCCTTGCCTGTACACACCTGTCCTTTCCAAGTCTTTCTGGTTTTCCATTGTGCCTTAAGGTCCCTTCTAGCCATCTTTCAGGAAAACAACCTTCGTTCCTTCCCTGGAGAGATTGCTGCGTACTGCACAACCAACCATGGTAGCAGGCCTTTTATCTCGCAGGCTTTTATTACCTTTGAAAGTCATTCCCAGTTCCTCAGGGCTTTTTGGTAACAATCTGAGCCCAAGTATGTCTCCTTTAGGCTTGACATTCCAGTCAAAGACTTGGTCTTATTAGTTCTATGCAAAGAAACTTAAGTCATTACTTACTTGTTTAGAATGCCAAACTCTGGAGAGATCAAATAGGGAGAAAAATATACAACGTGAAGGAATATCTTTGTCATAATATTCACTGAACTGGCATTTGATTCTTCATATTTTTATTTTTCCCCCACTAAAAAAATTTTTTTGTTTGTTTTTCCATTACAGTTGTCTCACTTTTTTTCCCCTCTTCCTTCCCTGCACCCTGCCCCTCCCTTCCCCCACGTTCAGTCCCCACTCAGTTGTCCATGTCCATGTGTCATTTATACATGTTCTTTGACTTGACACTTCCCCTTCGTACCCCCTTCTCTCCCTCCCCCCTTGTTACTGTTAGTCTACTTCTTGTTTACATAGCTCTGGTTCAATTTTGCTCATTTGTTTGTGTTGTTCATTAGTTTCCTGTAATAGGTGACAGCATAAGGTATTTTTCTTTCGTTGCCTGGCTTATTTCGCTAAGCATGATTCTCTCTAGTTGCATCCATGTTGTTGCAAATGGTAGAAGTTCCTTCTTTCTTTCTGCTACATAGAACTCCATTGTGTAAATGTACCACAGTTTTTTGATCCACTCATCTACAGATGGGCATTTAGGTTGTTTCCAGCACTTGGCTATTGTAAATAGTGCTGCTATGAACATTGGAGTGCATAGGTTCTTTTGAATTGGTGTTTCAGGATTTTTCGGATATAATCCTAGCATGGAATTGCTGGTTCAAAAGGCAGTTCCCTGTTTACTTTTTTGAGGAAATTCCAAACTGTTTTCCATAGTGGCTGCACCAGTCTGAATTCTCACCAGCAATGCACCAGGGTTCCCATTTCTCTGCATCCTCTCCAGCACAAGTTGTTTGTTGATTTGTTGATTATGGCCATTCTGACTGGTGTGAGGTGGTATCTCATTGTGGTTTTTATTTGCATCTCTCTGATGGCTAGTGATGTTGAGCATAATTTCATATGTCTATGGGCCCTCTGTATGTCTTCTTTGGAGAAGTGTTTGTTCAGGTCTGTTGCCCATTTTTTAATTGGGTTGTCTGTCTTCTTGGTGTTGAGTCGTATGAGTTCTTTATATATTTTGGAGATCAATCCCTTGTCTGAGATGTCAATGGCGAATATATTTTCCCATATGGTTGGTTTCCTTTTCATCTTGCTGATGTTTTCTTTAGCTGAGCAGAAACTTTTTAGTTTGATGTAGTCTCATTTGTTTATTCTTTCCTTTATTTCCCTTGCCTTAGGAGATATATCAGTGAAAATGTTGCTATGTGGGATATCTGAAATTTTCCTGCCTACTTTTTCCTCTAGGACTTTTATGGTGTCACAGCTTACATTTAAGTCTTTGATCCATCTTGAGTTTATTCTCATGTGTCATGTAAGATGGTGGTCTAGTTTCATTTTTTTGCACGTCCCTGTCCAGTTCTCCCAGCACCATTTGTTGAAGACGTTCTTTTCAATCCATTTGATGTTCTTTCCCCCTTTGTCAAATATTAGTTGACCATATGAACCTGGGTTTATTTCTGGACTCTCTATTCTGTTCCACTGATCTATATGTCTCTTCTTATGCCAGTACCAGACTGTTTTGATTACCGTGGTCTTGTAGTATAGTTTGATATCAGGTATTGTGATTCCTCCTACTGTGTTCTTCCTCAAAATTGCTGTGGCTATTCGGGCTCTTTTTTGGTTCCATATAAATTTTTGAAGTATTTGTTCTAGGTCTGTGAAATATGTTGCTGGTATTTTAATAGGGATTGCATTGAATCTATAAATTGCTTTGGGTAGTATGGACATTTTAATGATTTTGATTCTTCCCATCCATGAGCATGGTATATGATTTCATTTATTTGTATCTTCTTTAATTTCTTTCTTCAGTGTTATGTAGTTTTCTGAGTACAGGTCTTTTACCTCCTTGGTTAAGTTTATTCCTAGGTATTTTATTTTTCTTGTTGCTATGGTAAATGGGATTTTTCTTTCAGTTTCTATCTCTGAGTTTTTATTGTTGGTGTATAAAAATGCCTTTGATTTCTTAATATTGACTTTGTATCCTGCTATTTTGCCGAATTCACTTATTAGGTCGAGTAGTGTTTTTGTGGAGTCTATAGGCTTTTCTATGTACATTATCATGTCATCTACAAATAATGACAGTTTTAGTTCCTCTTTTCCAATTTGGATGCCTTTTATTTCTCTTTCTTGTCTGATTGCGGTGGCTAGAACTTCCAAGACTATGTTGAATAGGAGTGGAGAGAGCGGACATCCTTGTCTTGTTCCTGATCTCAGGGGGAATGCTCTCAGTTTTTGCCCACTGAGTATGATGTTGGCTTCAGGTTTCTCATATATGGTCTTAATTATGTTGAGGTATGCTTCCTCTATTCCCATTTTGCTGAGAGTTTTTATAAATGGGCGTTGTACTTTATCAAATGCTTTTTCTGCACCTATTGATATGATCATGTGGTTTTTGTCTTTCATTTTGTTTATGTGGTGTATTATGTTTATTGATTTGTGAATGTTGAACCATCCTTGCATCCCTGGGATGAATCCTACTTGATCGTGGTGTATGATCTTTCTGATGTGTTGCTGGATCCGGTTTGCCAATATTTTGTTGAGGATTTTAGCATCTATGTTCATCAGCGATATTGGCCTGTAGTTTTTGTTGTTGTGTCTTCACCTGGTTTTGGAATTAGGGTTATACTGGCTTCATAGAATGAGTTTGGCAGTCTTCCTTCTTGTATTTTTTGGAATAGTCTGAGGAGGATAGGAGTTAGTTCTTTCCTAAATGTTTTGTAGAACTCACTTGTGAAGCCATACGGTCCAGGGCTTTTGTGTTCTGGGAGTTTTTTGATTACTGCTTCAATTTAACTAGCCGTTATTGGTCTGCTGAGACTTTCCACTTGTTCTTGATTCAGTTTGGGAAGACTGTAGGTTTCCAGGAATTTGTCCATTTCCTCTAGGTTGTCAAATTTCTTGCCATACAGTTGTTCGTAATAATTTTTTTATAATCCTTTGTATTTCTGTGGTATCAGTTGTTATTTCTCCTCTTTCGTTTCTTATTTTATTTATTTGGGTCCTCTTTCTTTTTTTCTTGTTGAGCCTGGTTAAAGGCTTGTCAATTTTGTTTATCTTTTCAAAGAATCTGCTCCTACTTTTGTTGATCTTTTGAATTGTTAGTTTAGACATTATGTCATTTAATTGTGCTCTGATCTTGGTGATTTCCCCCCTTCTACTTGATCTGGGCTTTGCTTGCTGTTCTTCCTCTAGTTCTTGTAGCTGTAGGGTTAAATTTTTTATTAGATATTCTGCTAGCTTTTTTAGGTAGGCCTGTATTCCTATGAACTTTCCTCTTAGGACTGCTTTCGCTGTATCCCATAGGTTTTGGGTTGTTGTGTGTTCATTATCATTAGTTTCCAGAAACTTTTTGATTTCTTCCTTGATGTCATTGTTAACCCATTCATTATTTAATAGCATGTTATTCATTCTCCATGAGTTTGAATGTTTTTGAGTTTTTTCCTTGAGGTTGATTTCCAATTTTAAGCCATTGTGATCTGAGAAGATGCTTGATATAATTTCCATTTTCTTGAATTTGTTAAGGCTTGTTTTGTGTTCTACCATGTGGTCTATCTTTGAAAGTGTTCCATGTGCACTTGAGAAGTATGTATATTTTGCTTCTTTGGGGTGAAAACTTCTATATATATCGACTAAGTCCATTTGATCTAGAGTGTTGTTCAGTGCGTCAATATCTTTGGTGTTTCTTTGCTTCGAAGATCTGTCCATTGTTGACAATGGGGTGTTAAAATCCCCTACTATGAGTATGTTGCTGTCTATATTTCTCTTGGAGTCTTTCAAAATTTTCCTTATATATTTGGGTGCTCCTAAGTTGGGTGCATATATATTTATTTATTTTTTATTTTTTTAAGTATATTTTATTGATTATATTGTTACAATAGTTCCAATTTTTTCCCCTTTGCTCCCCTCCGCCCAGCACCCCCCTTCCCCAACAATCCCCTCCCCAAGTCCATGCCCATTGGTCGTACATACAAGCTCTCCTGCCTCACCCTTTCATATATTCTTCTTCTTTTTTTTTAAATAATTAATTAATTAGTTAAATATTTTAAAAATAAAAAATAACAATCCCTCCCTCTCAGACTTAAGACCCTTTACAATCTTATAAAGGACAATGGACGAAGGTCTCGAGATCCTCTAGCTGCTTCAAGCTGGACATGGTCGTCGTCCTACCTATCCTTGGGTCAAGAAATCCCTAATAAGAGTGGGGGTGTAGAGGGGAGGGTGGCCTTCCCCAAAGGGGAAGGATCGTGCAGACTCTAGGTAGGTTGGCTGTCTCTGGACAACGGTATGCTTGGTTTAACAGGCTGGCATCCTTGTTGTATTCTGGGGGCAACAGGGTTAAAGGACATCATTCAATCCGTAACCCTAGATGACAAAAGACAGGTATTAATTTTTCAATGTCCCACATTAGGGAAAAGAAGGGCTTCTTTGGAGGAAGGTATGCCAGGTACATCTCACCCGTCCAAAACCCTTTTGCCCATTATACTTAGTTTGTACTGAGGGAAATATTTTAGGTTTCCCCCCTCTCAGGCCTCTGGGCTCTTTCTGTCCAAGCCATTAGGACAGAAAAGAGAAACCAGTTTTAAAGTGAAGCCCACAGATCACCCCCTTCTTCACCAACCCAGCCATTTAGTTCAGCCAAACCATTGAGTTTCAGGAGGCAGCAATGCAGACAGGATTAAGTGAGGCCTATAGGTACAGACAATCACTCAGGTAATGAGATCGTAGGCTTATGCCCTTTGAAAACAGAAAACACATGTTAATTTATGTAACATAACCCACATTCAAGTCTCTAAATCTGTGGACTGTCTTATCGGAAAGACATCCAGTTGCAAGGCATTTGACATTCTTCTTGCCTGTAAATTAAACATCTTTGATAATGCCACAGACATAGTTTAACTTTCAAATGAAAACAAATTTTAAATGAAAAGAAACTTTAAGGACGGTTAGCTGCACTACTTTATAGTCTAACACTGGGCATTGTGGTCTTCCTTGAATCGTGATTTTTCTCCCTAAGATTAACCTCCTTGTCCTTAAAGGGACTGCATTAAGTTCGTTCTTAATTTATCCTGTTCATTTGCATAAACACAATAAGAGCATCAAATGATGACTTATGATCTTTAGTTCTGCTTTGCTGGAACTTACACAAGGAACATTTAGGGTGACCTTCAGTCTGCCCTTCAGGGCACAGAAGCTGAGCCACATACCTGGCATTCAGCCTTGCCTGTAAACACCTGTCTTTTCCAGGTCCTCCTGGTTTTCCATTGTGCCTTAAGGTCCCTTCTAGCTATATTTCAGGAAAACAACCTTCATTCCTTCCCTGGAAAGATTGCTATGGACCGCTCATCCATCCAAAGTACCAGGCCTTTTATCTCGTAGACTTTTATTACCTTTGAAAGTCAGTCCCAGTTGTTCAGAGCTTTTTGGTAACAACCAAAGCCCAAGCATGTCTCCTTTAGGCATGATATTCCAGTCAAAGTCTTAGTTTAAAAAAGAAAAAAAAAACAAACCTCTATTAACAACTGGTCTTATTAGTTTTATTCAAGGAAACTTAGGTCATTACTTACTTCTTTAGAATGCCAAATTCTGGAGAGATTGGATAGGGAGAAAAATATACAGTGTGAAGGAAAATCCTTGTCCTTCTAATATTCACTGAACTTGCAATTTCTAGTCTTCATAGTTTTATATTTTCTCCCCACTAAAATTTTTTCTGTTTATTTGTTTTTCCATTACAGTTGTCTTACTTTTTTCCCCCTCTTGCTTCCCTGCACCCTGCCCCCCCTTCTTCCACATTCAGTCTCCACCCAGTTGTCCATGTCCATGGGTCATTTATGCATGTTCTTTGACTAGACCCTTCCCCTTCTTACCCCTTCTCTCCCTCCCATCTCCCCCTTTGTTACTGTTAGTTTATTTTTTGTTTACATACCTCTGGTTCAATTTTGCTCGTTTGTTTGTGTTGTTCATTAGTTTCCTGTAACAGGTGATAGCATAAGGTAATTTTCTTTTGTTGCCTGGCTTATTTCGCTAAGCATAATTCTCTCTAGTTCCAATCATGTTGTTGCAAATGGTAGAAGTTCCTTCTTTCTTTCAGTACTTATTCATTGTCATTTTCTCCCTTTGTACTCGTGTTCCTCTCTGTCTCTCTCTGTTTCTTCATCTTCTTAAAGCAGACCCTTTAGCATCTCTTGCGTTGCTGGTTTGGTGGAGATGTATTCTTTTAGCCTTCTTTTGTCTTGGAAGCTCCTTATTTCACCCTCCATTTTGAATGAGAGCTTTGCTGGGTATAGTATTCTAGGTTGTAGTCATTTGTTTTTCATTGCTTGGAATATTTTTTGCCATTCCCTTCTGGCTTGTAGTGTTTCTGCTGAGAAATCTGATGATAGCCTTATTGGAGCTCCCTTGTATGTTATTAGTTGTTTCTCTCTTGCTGCTTTTAGGATCCTCTCTTTGTCTTTGAATGTTGCCATTTTAATTTTGATGTGTCTTGAGGTGGGCCTGTTGGGGTTCATCTTCATCGGGACCCTCTGTGCTTCCTGGACTTGCATGACTCTTTCTCTCCTTATGTGAGGGAAGTTTTCTGTCATTAGCTTTTCAAAGAGGTTTTCTATCCCTTGCTCTTCTTCTTCTCCTGGAATTCCTATGATAGGGATATTATTACATTTCATGTTGTCCTGCAGCTGTCTTAGAACCTCTTGAGTCTTGTTCAGTCTTTTTTCACTTTGTTGCATTGTCTGGGAGTTTTTGTATACGTTGTCCTCCAGCTCGCTGATCCGTTCTTCTGCTTCCTCTAGCCTGCTTTTAATTCCTTCTACTGTGTTCTTCAATTCAGAGATCGTATTCTTCATTTCCTCCTGGCTCTTATTGATAGCTTCTATGTCCTTTTTCATGCTCGTGTAATTCTCTGTGAGTTCCTTGTAGTTTTTCTGGAGTTCCTTGTAGTTTCCCTGGAGTTCCTTTTAGTTTTTGCTGAGCTCATTCAGCTTCTCCATAATCCATGTTTTGAATTCCATGTCTGATAGTTCGCTCCCTCTATTTCATTTAGCACTCTTTCTGGAGAGTCTACCTTTCCTTTTGATGGGAGGTTGTTTCTCTGTCTCCCCATTTTTGTGACTCCTATTGTTTGTTGGTTCTTCTTAGAATGATCTGCACTTCCTGGATCTGCCTCTGGTGGCGTCAGATCATGTACCAGTCTGGGCCTAGGCAGCCTGTTGGAGACTTCCAGGGATCTACTGCTGTTGTCTGTCTTCTTTAATTGTTAATCTATTCAATCTGTGATTAGTCATCAGGTTTAAGGACCGTGGGTGTGGCAGCTTAATTCCTGTAGGCAGGGCTTTTGCTTCCCCTCAGGCTGACGCCACTTGGAAGGGAATGGTCTACCCGCAGTACTGGGGATGAGTCAGCACTGGGACCCAGGTGGCCGCTCCTCCAGTTCTCCCCTCAAAACCACCACACCAAACTCTCCCCAAGTGTCTCCAGTCCTCTCTGCCTTCCCTCTGCTTGAGCCCAGGGTAATTGGTGGCCAAAATATTTTCGTATGTGATCCACTTAAGAGCTCTTTTTCTCCTGCTATTTCTCTCCGGCTAGCAAGAAAGCCTGTGGCTTTTCACTTTTCATAGCTGATACTATTTTACTTTCCACTCTGTTGCTGTAGGCTGGGAAGCCCAGCTGGGGGTTTAGACCCTGCCCTTCTCAGGGGGAATACCTGGCTGCTGAGCTGTTTCTCAGTCCCTTCAGCTGCCACCCGTGTGAGCCCAGCCAGCCCTTCCACGTCTCTGCACTCCCTACTGGTCAAATTGTGATGTAGCGGCCTTTTCTGTCTCTCCGTGGGTATAAGACTTCTTTCCAGCTAGTGTTCGGTTGGTTATTCCAGATGATTTCTCCAAAATTAAGTTGTAAATCCAGACTGGTCCTGGGAAGAGGTTTGTGTATCTTCCACTTACTCCTCTGCCTTCTTGGATCCCTCTTCTCAAATTTCTTGTGATACAATTGTTTGTGGTAATTTCTTACAACCCTTTGTATTTCTGTGTTATCGATTGTGGTTTCTCCTCTTTCATTTCTGATTTTGTTTATTTGGGTCCTCTCTCTTTTTTTCTTGATGAGCCTGGTTAAAAGCTTGTTGATTTTGTTTATTTTTTAAAGGACCAGCTCCTACTTTCTTTAATCTTTTTGAATTGTTTGTTTAATCTGTATGTCATTTAATTCTGCTCTGATCTTGATGATTTCCTTCATTCTCATTACTCTGGGCTTTGTTTATAGTTGTTCTTCTAGTTTTTGTAACTGTAGGGTTATATTTTTTATTAGGGATTCTTCTATCATTTTTATGTAGGCCTGTATTACCATGACTTTTCCTCTCAGGACTGCTTTCTCTGTGTCCTATAGGTTTTGTGCTCTTGTGTGTTCATTATCATTTGTTTCCAGAAACTTTTTGATATCTTCCTTTATCTCATTGTTAACCCATTCATTATTAAATGGCATGTTATTCATTCTCCGTGAAGTTGAATATTTTTGAATTGCTTCCTGGGGTGGGTTTCCAGTTTCAAGCCATTTTGACCTGAGAAGTGGTTGATATAATTTCAGTTTTCTCGTATTTGTTGAGGCTTGTTTTGTGTCCTACCATGTGGTCTATCTTAGAAAATGCTCCATGTGCACTTGAAGAGAATGTATATTTGTCTTTCTTTGGGTGAAAACTTCTATATATATTAACTAAGAATATTTGATCTAGAGTGTTGTTCAATGCCTGTATATCCTTGATGTTTCTTTGCTTCAAAGATCTGTCTGTTGTTGATAATGGGGTGTTAAAATCCCCTACTATGAGTGTGTTGCTGTTGATATTCTTCTTAGTCTTATAGTATTTTCCTTATATATTTGGGTGCTTTTATGTTGGGTGAATATCTATTCACAAGAGTTATATCTTCTTGATAGATTGTTGTCTTAAGTATTACGAAATGCCCTTCTTTGTCTCTTTTTATGGCCTTTGCTGTGAAATCCGTTTTGTCTGATATAAGTATTGCTACTCCAACTTTTTTTTCTTCTCTTTTTGCTTGGAATACTTTTTTTTTCATCTCTTCACTTTCAGTTTGTGTAAATCTTTTGTTTGAAGTGTTTCTCCTGTAAATAGCATATATGTGGGTCATGTTTTCATATCCATTCTGCTACCCTATGTCTTTTATTGGAGCACTTATTGCATTTACATTTCATGTTATTGTTGACAGATATTTATTCATTTTCTCTCTACCTGTGTTACTCTCCCTTTCTTTTTTCTTCTACTTCTTAAGGCAGGCCTTTTAGCATCTCTTGCCATGAGCTGGTTTGGTGGAGATGTATTCTTTTAGTCTTCCTTTGTCTGCAAAACTCCTTATTTCACCTTCTATTTTGAAAGAGAGCCTTGCGTGGTAGAGTAGTCCTGTTTGTAGGCCTTTGTTTTTCATCGCTTTAAATATATTTTGCCATTCCCTTCTGTCTTGTAGTGTCTGTTGAGAAATCAGCTGATAGCTTTATTGGAGCTCCCTTGCATGTTATTTGCTGTTTTTCGCTTGCTGCCTTTAGGATTCTCTCTTTGTTTTTGAATGTCATTTTAATTATACTGTGCATTGGAGTGTGCCTTTTTGGTTTCATCTTCATTGGAACCCTCTGTGCTTCCTGTACTTATGAGACTTTTTTTCTTCTCATGTTTGGGAACTTTTCTGTAATTACTTTTTCAAACAGGTTTTCTATCCCTTGTTCCTATTCTTTTCCTTCTGGTATCTCTATGATATGGATATTATTGAGTTTCATGTTGTTCTGAAGCTCTTTTATACCCTCTTCATTAATTTTTACTCTTTTTTCATTTTGTTGCACTGTCTGGGAATTTTTTTCTATGTTTTCTTCTGATCCAGTCCTATGCTATATTTAGCCTGCTTTTGATTGTGTCTACTATGTTTTTCAGTTCAGAAATTGTATTATTCATTTCTTTCTGGCTCTTATTGATAGTTTTCATGTCCTTTTTTATGCTAGTGTAGTTCTCAGTAAGTTCACTGTAGCTTCCCTAGAGTTCTTTGTAGTTTCCCTGGAATTCTTTGTCGTTCCTCTGGAACTTGTCATTTTATCTGAGTTTGTTGATTTTATTGAGGTTCCTCATTACCATTGTTTTGAAACCCATGTCTGGTAGTTTGCTTGCCTCTCTTTCATCTATCTCTCCTTCTAGGAATTCCTCCTTTCTTTTTGATGTGTTGTTTTTTTTCCTTCTCCCCATTTTACGTGGCTGTTCTTGTTCATTTCTGTTCTTAGATTGAACTGATTTTTTTCTTGCCTTTGTGATGTGACCTTCCTGTAGAGCTTCTGGCTGATGCGACTTGTAGGGGAGTTGTCTGCTGAAGAGATTCCTCCCATAGCACTGGAGATGCATCTGCACTGGGATCTAGTCTCCTGCTTCCTAGATCTTCCTCCACAGCCAGAGCCCAAAACTTTTACAAAATTCCTCTAGTTCACTTCAGTCTCCTTTGGCTTAAGCCACAGTCAAGTGTGCTCCCTCGCACAGGCCAGGTGGATGGGCCATTTGAATGCCGGAGCAGGGTGACTGCAGACACTTCTGTGTGCTAGACCAAAGCAGGGATGTTGTGGGGAGTGGGTGAATGTGCTCCTGTGCCTAAGTTCCCCAAGAATCTTGCCCCGCCCTTTGCCTTTCCTCCCTGGCTCACTAAAAACTATCAAAAGGAAAAAAATATGCTGTTCCTTGCCTTTCATTGGCAGATGCCACCTGGTCTACTCCTGGCTCTGCCAGTGGGCACAGCCTCAATTTCCACCCCCAATTCCTCTCAGGAGAAACATAAGAGCATTGGAAAATATTTGCACACTGTCAGACACAGCTTGGGGAGCCAAGCCAGTCAGAAATCCTGTCTTGCTCCTTTCTCCTCCACTATCCTCACCAGAGAGGTCACTCTGAGATGGTCTCCTCTGCTGCCAGCAGTGCCAAAGCTCAATTCATGCCAGTATTCAGATGTTAATTGAGATGCTCTGTCCACAATTAATCAAAACGACAGATAGATCTTGGGAGCAAGCAGGCATAGCCTCCCCTCATTCCTCTGCCATCTTTCTTCTTTAAAAATATTTCAATCCTTTCATAGTTTTAATATTCTTGGTGAAACCCTTCATAACTCTGAATTATAAAACCTAAACCATTTTGATATTCATTCTGTAAAAAGATGAAGTGAATCTTTATCTTATTTCCTAATATACAGGCACTCAACCTAAATTATGTTTTTTTTCTTTCAAAAATTAAATTTTATTTGGTAGCAGGCAATAGCAGAATGCTTAAAAACAACGAATAAAGAATAATGTGCTAACATACACATAGAGTTAAAATAAATCAGTGTAAAAGAAATCAGATGTTAAATAAGTGGTCTGTTGAGCACTCACAGCCTCACAGTTTGAGAAACACTTGGGTAGGAGGATGGGTGAAAAAAGTGAAGGGATTAAATACAAATTGGTAGTTACAGAATAGTCATGAGGATGTAAAGTACAGCATAGGGAATATAGTCACTAATATTTTTATAACTATGGATGGAGTCAGACTGGTGCAAGATTTATCAGGATGATCACTCAGTAAGTTATGTAATGCATAACCATTGGGGTGTACACCTGAAACTAAAAATGTATTCAACTTTAATCAAAAATGAAAATAATTTTTAAAATGGGGTAAAAAAGAAACATTTGGGTAGATTATCTCTACTAACAGATTGATTTGAATGTCACTGTAACGACATTCAAATATTTGCAGACTCAGTGGCTCATCACTCAGTTGTAGAAAGAAAGAAAATGGGTTGGGTATAAATTCTTCACAAAGTTGTGTCAATTATTACAACAGATCATAATTGGAAAATCATTTTTTTTCCAGCAAATAATGGAATTGTGCCCAGCCAGCTTAGTCTTCATGGAGATGAAGCAATGTAATTTGATCTTATTATTTTAGCTAAATGATGACAAAACTAATGATTGCCATGTCACTAGTTGGTTAATATTTATTAAAAACAAAGCCAAAACAGACAGGAAAATAGCTAACTCATTCATGTTGAATGTTATATATATCCAACGTACATCTTAATTTCCTTGTCATTTAATAAGTGAACTGACATTTTGTCAAAACACCAGTGAAGTCTTTTAAAATCTTTCAGTAAAAAGCCTTTATAAAAATACCAAAAACTGTTGTTCAAAGTAACTCACAATTTTTATTGTTTTTTAAAGTTTTCAATAACAACACTGTACTTAGGTCAAAATTTCTTCTAGGGAATTGAGGAGCTAATGAATAACAATTTGTCCATTTCATAAAAAGTAATGTGCATATAAAATATTCCTAATTTTTTTGTATCAACCCAATTAACTAAATTTATTGTTTGAGAAATGACCCAAGAGAATGTTAAAAATAAAGATGAGTATTAAATTAAATTTAAGCTATTATTTTATGGCAAATGTCAGATATTCCCTTTCAAAGGACATGTATAGACATATAATAGAATCCAGTATATCACCCAAAGCTCTCATTCACTAAAAACAGATTTTTTCCAGAAAAAAAGTTTTAATGATTAATATGTTTACTTTAAAACAGGCCTATTTTGATGCAGAAATGATATATACACTATATAAAAACTGAATCTTTATATGTGAGTATTAAACATTGACTTGAATATAATTCTGACAATTTCAAGGGTTTTTTTGGTATTGCTCCTATGCCTGGCTCCTCTGAAAAGTGTTGTTGTATTTAATTTTTTATATGAAATTAAGATTCTGTTTTACTGCTTAAATACCTCCATGGTTTCCTCTTACCTATCTGACAAAGACTAAAATATTTAACTTTAAATTCTACATAGTCTGTCTGCAACTTACATATGTAGCATTGATTCATGCCATTACCCTCCACAGAGACTGTTAGTTGTTCTTCATATCTAATCTCCTTTTCCCCATTAGTAATAAGACTTTGAGTTTTAACTGGCACATGGTTCTTGTTAGCACCTCCCAGCAGCCTTTCAATCATAGCAATTAAACCTGTCTCTTCACTAATACATCTTTGTCACATTTTTAAAACAGATAAAGATGATAGGTGAAAAAGCCCTGGGTTTTTAACCCAAAATTTAGTTATGGCATCCTTATTATATTGCCCCAAGTTCAGATCGTGATCTCTTTCCTTTTCCACCAAAACCCAAGAAGTTATTAGAATTCTTCTCACTGTAACAAAATGTGGAAAGTATTTCAAATCAAATGACAATAAAATTATTTATGAGTGTGAGGCAGATGTGAGTATACCTCAAGCCCATGCACCATATGTAAAATTAAAAAATCAACATAATAGCTAGAGCTTTGGTCTGTAATCAGTGGAGACTAAAATCAGATCCATGACAGACATAAAGACTGCAAGTTCTCAGCAACAAAAATTACACTAGTGTGAACCAGTATTGCTAAAAGGCAAAAGTCAATAGGCACCATTATGACGACTAAAGAATTTGCCACTCCTGCAGAAGAGTTCAAGCATACCATAGCAATGTGGGATTCACTTTATCCATATTTTTAATTATTATATATTTGTTTATATTTAAGCTAAATATTTAGAAAACTTTCTATAGTTCTTAATCAATCTTTTGTATTTATGAAGTCCAGAGTTGAAATGCACCCTCCCCCAATTTAGTACCATTAAGAAAGTGTACCTGGGCATTTATTTTCAACACTAGGGTGAACTAGAGATATTGAAAACCTGTCCCAATATGCTGCCAAAAATATTTTGTAAACGTCCTTTAAAAGTTATATATGAATTTGCAAGTAAGTAAGAAAAGTTCTCTAAGGCAAGAATGTGAAGCAGGAGCCCAATACTAAAGAGGTAGAAAAGCCTTGAGGCCATGCAGCCCTGAGGAAGAGGAGGATGGCTGGATCATCAGATAAATGGTTGTGCATGGGGACCAGAGGCAAGGCCTTGAGTGCACTCATTCTGGGTAGGGGGTGAGGGGAGGGGGTCAAGTTGGAGTCCCATGATACATAGCAGAGACCCAAGAAGGACTATATTCTCCACAAAAGAGTGAGTCAGGAAACACACACACACACACAAAACCCACCCATGGGGACTTGTTAGCCTTGGCTTCGGAGAAAGAGGAAACATACCTCCTCTAAGAATTTATAGCCAAGGGCCAGACTTAAGGGGTTGGGGTTTGATATTATATTATTTGTCTTCTACAACCTGTATTCAATAATTATAACAAAGTGTTATAGAAGCAAAGGCAAGTCCTTTCTGGCAGAATGCCTCTTCAATTCATACCACAAAGTATTCCCATGTATAATATGCCAATGAATGTAACTCACAGTAAAAAAAAAACAACAAACCAAAAACAGAATTCTAAAACATGACAGGCAATAGCACCATGACTAAAAACCAGCAAAAAAAAAAAAAAAAAAAAAGAGCTTCAGGACTAAACATCTTCAGACTTCAGATACTAAAAATATTAATCAAAATACATAAATTAAGCATATTTAATATGCTTGAGACATATAATAAATAATTAAAACCATGAGTAAGGAACAAAAAATTATTTCTTCAAAAAAGTCATATTTGAAAAAATCAAATAGAACTTTTCAAAGTGAAATATAAAATTATTGAAATTGTAAAACTTGTTGGACACTTACAACAAATCAGACATCTGAAAAGGAAAATCACAAACTAGACAATAGATCCTAAAACTTTTCCCGGAATGCAGCAGAGAGAGAAAAGAAAGATAGAAATTTTGAAGGAGTACTTAAAACATAGATGGTAAATGCCTAAAATATATTCCATTGGAACTCTGGAAAGAAAGAATTAAAAAAGAGGAGAAAGAGAAAATATTTTTTAAAAAATGGTTGAGCACTTCCTAGGATTAAAAATGCATCTATCTTCAAATTAAATAAACCAATTGAATTCAAACCAGGATAAATAAAAAGAAATTCCATATCAAAAGACATGACAATGAAATTCAAAGAGAAAATAAAATATCTTAAAAGCAATCAGAGAGAAAAGTCAGGCTGGCTGATAAGAAGGAATAATTAATTTAAAGGCTTGCCTTCTCAATAGCAAAAATGGAAAGCAGAGAATAATGCATCAATCTGCTGATCAATAACTAAATTTAGGGTTGTATATTCAAAAGAGTCAAAAAAGAGAGTAAAAGACATTTTTTTAGAAAAACAAAAACTAAAGTTTACTACTGATAAATTTTTCAGTAAAGAAAATCTAAAGGATAGAGTTAGAAAGATAAAAATATTTTCAGAAAGAACATCTGACATGTAAGAACTGAGGAATCAAGAAAAAGGTTAAAAGCTGAGAAGAAATCTAAACAAATATTGAACAAAGCAATAATGATGTTCAATTTAGAAAATAAAAATAATTGAAAGTTGCAAAGAACTATAAAGTAATAAACAAAATAGCATGAAACCTAAAAGGTAGTGTAGGTAGTGAATGAAGTTAAATATTCATGTCCTGGAGCTATTCAGCAAGAGGGAAAATATGTGTATGTGTTAACTTAAATCTTGTTATATAAGCATGGTAAAATTTCAGGGGCTTTGACTAAGAATAAAAATAGAGTCAGAAACATCCAAAACAGTAAAGGAGGAAAAAAACTGAATGATAATAAAACTCTATTAGAAGAAGACAAGAAAGGAAAGAAAGAAAAATAAAGACAGCTGAAACTCAGTACAAATTAGCCAAAATACTTGTAAATGGACCAATTCCTCTCCTGTTAAAATGCATAAAAAACAAAGAGAAGATGGTGGAGGAGTGAGGGGAGGCTGCGCTTTCTGGCTCCCAAGACTCGCCTGTAGTTTGAACTAATTGCAGACAAAACATCTCAGTGAGCAGCTGGACACTGGCAGGAGTAGAGCCTTGGCACTGCTGGATTAGAGAAAACCATCTGGGAACGGCCTGTCCAGTTTCCCCACAGAGGAATCAAGAGGAGTGAGAACCTCTGACTACTGACAGAGCCAGGAGTGGGCCAGGTGGCATCTGGCACTGAAAGACAAGAAACAGCGTACTGCTGTGCATGTGAGAATGTGATTTTCCTTTATATTTTTCTCTGTGTACTGCGAAGAGGGGAGGAAAGCTCAAGGGTGATAGGACATTCTTGAGGAGCACAGGCACAGAAGTGCACTTGCCCACTCCCCAACACTCCTCTTGGGTCTTGCAGGCACGCACAGGGAAGTGCCTTCATTCACTGGCCTGGGTGCATGGGGCCATGCAACCAGGTGTCCCTCAGACACACCTGAACAGACATAAGATCAGTGACCCAATGAGCACAGGGAGGGCCCACTGGGCACGCAGAAGACTGTGCGCAGACACTCCTGGCCAGCCCCAGTGGGTGCCAGGCCAGAACACAGATCACTTGCGCGGGCTCTGCTCATGCCCGCCAAGGTGGGTACAGGAATAGCTAGCGGCTGCGGTGCGGGAACAGTGGGTGGTGGCGACTCACAGATGCTTACTTCCACTGTGCACAAGTGTCCGGGGCTCCGCGCAAAGGGGCGAGAGATCAACTCCCGGGGCACGGCTCGGCAGGCCTGAGGCTAATGCTAAAACCACCTTGTGCATGCACATGCTCGCAGGCATGAGCACCCCAGCCGGCTCCAACAGGCACCAGAGGAACGCTGGCCACAGCAGGCACACACCACTGTAGCAAGGAACAGGAACCTCTGGCCTGCCTCATTAGAGTAGCTGTGGATTCAGAAAAAGAAGATGACACAAAAAGGCTGAACTGAGTAAAACCTTTCCTTTCATATGTTTTCTATTTTTATTTCTATTATAGTTTTTTATTTGTATTTTATTTTATTTTAATTTTTTTAAATTTCTTATTTTTTAATTTTAATTTTAATTTTTACTTAAAAAATTAAAAAAAAACTATCTCTTTAATTTGTTTCATACCATCTCTCCTTCTCATCCTTCCTCTTTAATCTTTGTTTATTTGTTTGTCTGTTTTGTTTAGCCTCCCTTTCACACTAGATAAATAGAATATAACTACTATATAAATCTAATACTATACAATCCCACTTTCTTACTATATTCTGCATTCTTTCCTCTTTTTCTTTTATTATTATTATTAACATACAATGTAAATATTACCTACTGTCTTGCATAGTCTCAACACTACCTGCTATTATTATTAATCTATCATCCCCTCTCAAAAATCATATTTTTCCTCTTTAAAAACAACTTTTATCTATTTTTCCAAAAGTATAAAAGCCCTAATTCCTCTACATTCATATTAATAATGGCTCATTTGCTGACGATAGCGCGATAAAGAATGGGGGATATTTTTGAGGGTGTGGGTTTCCTGCATGGGCTATGTGTTGATGTTTTTAACAGCATCTCCACAAAAGAACTCAAGACAAAGTAGACAGAGTGACTCTTGGTCAACTAACCAGAGGAAAGATCCCACCAAAGAATATGTGAAATATAACCAGACAGCATAAACAAATGACATAAAGGGTATCCCAAGAACACCAAACTCAGGAGATCAGAGAGACTGCACCACAGAAACCCCCAATCTCCTATAAAGAATCTCATACCACAAAGGTGGGAAGTCAAAGCAGACAAATCCAAAAAGCAAAAACAAACAAGAAGAATCCAACATGATAAGATGCAGAAACAACCTATCACTGAAAATAAAAGAGGAATCCCCAGAAAGAGAGGTAGATGGAATAGATATAGCCCAAATGTCAGACATGGAATTCAAAACAATGGTGCTGAAGAAGCTCAATATACTTGACAACCTCAAAAACAACTACCACAGCCTCCAAGAAAGTTACCAACAGCTCCAAGAAAATTTCAGGGAACTTATGGAGAACTACACCAGCATATAAAAGGACATAGAAACTATTAACAAGAACCAGGAAGAAATGAAGAATACAATCTCTGAACTGAAAAACACAGTAGAATCAATCAAAAGCAGGCTAAATGAAACAGAGGATCAGACCAGTGAGTTAGAGGACAATGTAGAAAAAAATTCCCACACAATACAACAAAATCAAAAAAGATTGAAAAAATATGAACAAGATGTACGGGAATTACAGGATAGTATGAAAAAAAACAAAAAAACAAAAAACAATACCAGGATCATCAGAATAAAAGAGGGAGAAGAAGAGGAGTAGGGAATAGCAAAGCTGATAGAACAAGTAATGACAGAAAATTTTCCCAACCTGATGAGAGAAAAAGTTATATAAGTTCAAGAAGCACAGAGAGTCCCAATGAAGAGGAACACAAAAAAACCCACTCCAAAGCACATAATTAAAATGTCAACATTCAAAGACAAATAGAGAATCCTAAAAGCAGCAAGAGAAAAACAGCAAATAATATACAAGAGAGCTCCGATAAGGCTATCGATCGATTTCTCAACATAGACACTACAAGCCAGAAGGGAATGGCCAAAAATACTTCAAGCAATAAAACACAAAGGTCCACAACCAATAATACTCTACCCAGCAGGGCTCTCATTCAAAATGGAAAGTAAAATGAGGAGTTTCCCAGACAAAGGAAAACTAAAAAAATACATCTGCACCAAACCAGCATTGCAAGAGATGCTAAAGGGAATGTTTTAAGAAAAAGAAGGAAAAAGAGGAGAGGAACACAGGTACAAAGGGAAATGAATAAATACACATCAATAATAACCTTAAATGTAAGTGGATTAAATACTCCAATTAAAAGACACAGGGTAACAAAATGGATACAAAAACAGCACCCACATATTTGCTGTCTACAAGAAACACACCTCAAAACAAAAGATTTACATAGACTGAAAGTAAAGGGATATAAAAAAGTATTCCAAGCAAACGAAGATGAAAAAAAAGCTGGGGTACCAGTACCAATATCAGACAAAACAGGTTTCTAAGCAAGGGCCATAAAAAGAGACAAAGAAAGATATTTCATAATACTTAAGGGAACAATCCATCAAGAAGATATAACACTGATAAACCTATATGAACCCAAAATAGGAGCACCCAAATACATAAAGAAAATACTAGAAAAACACAAGAAGGATATTAAAAACAACACACTCATAGTAGGGGACTTTAACACTCCATTATCAACAATAGACAGATCTTCAAGGCAAAGAAAAACCAAGGATATATAGGCATTGAACAACACACTAACTCACATGGACTTAACTATATATATAGAACTTTTCACCCCAAAGAAGCAAAATATACATTCTTTTCAAATGCACTAGGAACATTTTCAAGGATAGACCAAATAGTAGGACACAAAACAAGCCTCAAGAAACTCAAGAAAATTGAAATCATATCAAACATCTTTTCACCACAATGCCTTGAAACTAAAAATCAACCTCAGAAAAAAAAAAAGACATCCAAACTCGTGGAGAATGAATATTATGCTATTAAACAATGAATGCGTTAACAATGACATCAAAGAAGAAATCAAGAAATTTCTGGAAACTAATGATAGTAAACACACGACAGCCCAAAACCGATGGGACACAGCAAAAGCAGTTAAGAGGGAAGTTCAAAGCAATACAGGCATATCTGGAAAGGATAGAAAATCTCAAATAAAAAATCTAACCCTAAAGCTACAAGAACTAGAACAACAACAACAAACAAAGCCTAGCGCAAGAAGAAGGAAAAATATCATCAAGGTCAGAGAAGAATTAAATGACATAAAGACCAAACAAACAATTCAAAAGATCAATGAAACTAGGAACTGGTTCTTTGAAGAAATGAACAAAATCGACAAGCCTTTAGCTAGACTCATCAAGAAAAAAAGAGAGAAGGACCAAATAAACAAAATCAGAAATGAAAAATGAGAAATCACAACTGATACCACAGAATTACAAAGGATTATAAGAAATTACTACAAACAACTGTATAGCAAGAAATTTAACAACCTAGAAGAAATGGACAAATTTCTAGAAACATATAACCTTCCAAAACTGAATCGAGAAGTAGAAAGTCTCAACAGACCAATAACAAAGAAGGAAATTGAAACAATAATAAAAAACCTCCCGGCACACAAAAGCCCTGGACTGGGCGGCTTCACAGGCGAATTTCACAAAACATTCAGGGAAGAACCAACTCCTACCCTCCTCAAACTATTCCAAAAAATCCAAGAAGAGGGAAAAATCCCAAACTCTTTCTATGAAGCCAGTATTACCCTAATTCCCAAACCCGTTCAAGACACAACAAAGTAAGAAAACTACAGGCCAATATCACTGATGAACATAGATGCTAAATCCTCAATAAAATATTGGCAAACAGGATCCAGCAATACATCAAAAAGATCATCCATCATGATCAAGTGGGCTTCATTCCACGGATGCAAGGATGGTTTAATATTCACAAATCAATAAATATTATACATCACCTAAAAAAAATGAAAGACAAAAATCACATGATCATATCAATAGATGCAGAAAAAGCACTTAATAAAGAACAACACCCATTTATGATGAAAACACTCAGCAAAATGGGAATAGAGGGAGCATACCTCAACATAATTAAGGCTATATACGAGAAACCTGAAGCCAACATCATAGTCAATGAACAAAAACTGAAAGCATTCCCTCTGAAATCAAGAACAAGACAAGGATGTCCACTCTCTCCACTCCTATTCAACATAGTGTTGGAAGTCCTAGCCACAGCAATCACACAAGAAAAAGAAATTAAAAGGCATCCAAATTGGGAAAGAAAAAGTAAAATTTATTATATGGAGATGACATGATATTATACCTAGAAAACCCTATAAACTCCACTAAAAGACTACTCAATATAATAAGTGAGTTTGGCAAAACAGCAGGGTACAAAATAAATATACAGAAATCTAAGGCATTTCTGTACACCAACAATAAAATCTCAGAGACAGAGACAAAAAAAGAAAATACCGTTTACTATGGCAACAAGAAAAATAAAGTATCTAGGAATAAACTTAACTGAAGAGATAAAAGACCTGTACTCTGAAAATTACATAACATTGAAGAAAGAATTTAAGGAAGATACAAATAAATGGAAGCAAATACCATGTTCTTGGATGGGAAGAATCAACATCATCAAAATGGCCATACTACCCAAAGTAATTACAGATTCAATGCAATCCCTATTAAAATACCAATGACATATTTCACTGACCTAGAACAAATTATCCAAAAATTCATATGGACCCAAAAAAGACCTCGAATAGCAAAAGCGATCTTTAGACAGAAGAACACAGCAGGAGGAATCACAATACCAGACATCAAACAATACTACAAAGCCACTGTGATCAAAACAGTCTGGTACTGGCATAAGAACAGATATAGATCAATGGAACAGAATAGAGAATCCAGAAATAAATCCAGGAATATACGGTCAACTAATATTTGATAAAGGAGAAAGGATCATAAATTGGATTGAGAAGAGCCTCTTCAACAAATGGTGCTGGGAGAACTCGACAGGGACGTGCAAAAAAATGAAACTAGACCACCAGCTTACACGACACATGAGAATAAACTCAAGATGGATCAAAGACTTAAATGTAAGCTGTGACACCATAAAAGTCCTAGAGGAAAACATAGGCAGGAAGGTTTCAGATATCCCATGTAACAATATTTTCACGGATACATCTCCTAAGACAAGGGAAATAAAGGAAAAAATAAACAAATGGGACTACATCAAACTAAAGAGTTTCTGCTCAGTAAAAGAAAACATCAGCAAGATAAAAAGGAAGCTAACCATATGGGAAAACATACTTGCCGATGATATCTCAGACAGGGGACTGATCTCCAAAATATAGAAAGAGCTTATACAACTCAACATCAAGAAAACAGACAACCTAATTAAAAAATGGACAAAGGAACTGAACAAGCACTTCTCTGAAGAGGACATACAGAAGGTCCATAGACACATGAAAAAATGCTCAACATCACTAGCCATAAGAGAGATGCAAATAAAAACCACAATGAGATACCACTTTACACTTGGCAGAATGGCCATCGTCAACAAATCAACAAACAACAAGTGCTGGCGAGGATGTGGAGAAATGGGAACCCTACTGCACTGTTGGTGGGAATGCAGACTGTTGCAGCCACTATGGAAAACAGTATGGAATTACCTCAGAAAACTAAAAATGGAACTGCCTTTCGAATGAGTGATTCCACCACTAGGATTATACATGAAAAACCCTAAAACCCTCATTCAAAAGAACTTACGCACCACTATGTTCATAGCAGCACTGTTTACAATCGCTAAGTGCTAGGAAACAGCCTAAGTGCCCATCTGTAGATGAATGAATCAAAAACCTGTGGTACATTTACACAGTGGAATACTATTCAGCAGGGAGAAAGAAGGAACTACTGCCATTTGCGACAACATCGATGGAACTAGAGAGAATTATGCTTAGTGAAATAAGCCAGGCAAAGGAAGCAAAATACCATATGACATCACCTAATACAGGAAACTAAACAACAACATAAACAAATGAACTGAATAGGACAAGGAGGAGAATAACAGTCAATAGGAGGGAGGGGGAGGGAGAGAAGGCAGATAAGTAAGGAAAGGGATAGTCAAGGAATGCGTATAAATGTCTCATGGACATGAACAATGGGGAGGGATATGATTGTGGGAGAAGGGGTGGGCTGGGTAGTAGAGAGCAATGGGGAAAATATGGGACAACTGTAATTGAAAAACCAAAAAATAAAATAAAATAATTAAAGAAATAGGAAAGCGAAAAAAAGTGCATAAAAAACAAAAATCCAGTGAAGTGCTGTTTTTTAGAGCCTCACTTAAAACATAAAAGCATAGAATAATGAAAAAGGATGGAAAAAAGATATAACTGATAAGTGATAATTAAAAGAAAGCTGGTGAAATTAACTTAGAATACACAAATATAATTGAAGGCAAAAAGCACTACTAGCGATAAAGATGTTCATGACATAATGATTATATTTTGAAATCATCAGAAAAATGTAATAGTAGTTATCTTTTAGGCACTAATAATATAATTTAAATTATATTATTATGTCACTAATAAAGTAATTATTCCACTAATAAAATTATAAAAATAGCTTGTTACTCAAAAAAGAAACAAAAAACAATGAATCAATATCCATAAGTAAGACTGGCATCCTAATGCCTTTTTACACATTATATCTGCTTTGGTCATTAAAGTAATTTAGACTCATAAGATGAAATGTGGAATGTTCTCTCTTTTTCTATGCCAGAATAAGAATGATCTTGCTCAAATTCATCTCTAAAATCATTTTCTTCTCAGAAGGTTTTAAGAAATGCTTGTTTGACTCTAATAGTTACAGAGTTACATTTTCTTTTTGTCTTCAGTCAATTTTGAAGAATTGTATTGTTCTATGAAGTTATCAATTTCTTCAAATTTTCAAAATTTTTGGCATCAGAGCATGTTTTTTTCTTTAACTTTTCAGTATTGGTAATATTTTATCCTTTAGACTATTTCTTTGAAACTTGTCTCCTGTTTTCTTGATCAAACTTTCCAGAGAGTTGTGGATTTTTTAATCTTTTCAAAACCTAGCTTTTAGCTTTGATGATTCATGTCTTTGTTTTCAAGTTCATTATTTTCTGTCTTTATTTTTAAACTTCTACTTTATTTGAATTTATTCCATTGTTATTAATCAGTGTTTTACCATAGCAGGAAAGCCTATTAATTTCCAGGCCTTCTTCTTTTCTCATAAAGCATTTCAATCTAAAAAATTTTCTCACTATATACCACTATCAACATTTCCAAAGTTTTGAGTTATAATATTTTCTTTATTGTGCAATTCTAAGTATTTCTAAATTTCCAACTTTTTCTTTAAACCGCATTATTAAAAATATATTTTTAAGTTCCTCAAGTTATTTTTGTTTTGCTCTTCATGTGATATATAAGTGTAAATTTTAAGCTTTATTTTATTTTTTATTTTAATTAAGTTTAATTGTAGTCATAAATGAAATTCCATGTGAAATGAATTCTTTGGCATTTACTCTGCCCTTCTATTAGCTAAAGCATTGTCATGTTTAGTAAATGTTTAAAAATTTTGGTAAATGTTTCTTGTAACTTGAATGTAACTGCATAAAGGAATTTCCATGTACTCATTAGATCAGTGTTTACCAAACCTGCTATATGATCAGAGGCATCTGAAGCACTGTTTAAAATTACATCTTTCTGACTCTACTCCTGAAATTCTCATTCAATAGGGCCATCAAGGAGGTTTGGGAAATCCTGATGTAAACCAAGCAATCTTGTTGTTTCATTGAAATCTTTTATTCATAATAATTTATTCCCTTTGATATAGCACGTATTGAGAGAGTTATGTTCAAATATTATAGCACGATGCTGGATTTTTTTCTTTTAATTTTGTCAATTTATTTTTTAATTTAATCTTTACCGTATTTTCCATTATCTTATAGTCCCCTTATTCTCCCCTCCCCCCAGCAATCACCACACTGTTGTCCATGTCCATGAGTCCTTTTTTTTTTGCTCATACCCTCCACCCTATCTCCCCCTCCCACTAGCTGTCATCTTGCTCTCCATCTATGAGTCTATCTGCATTTTACTTGTTAGTTCAGTCTGTTCATTAGATTCCACATATGAGTGCGGTCATATAGTATTTATTTCTCTGACTGGCTTATTTCACTTTGCATAATGTCTTTCAGGTTCATCCACACTGTTTCAAATGGTAAAATTTTCTTCTTTTTTACAGTAGGGTAGTATTCCATGTGTAAATATCCCATAGATTTTTTACTCACTTATCTACCGATAAGCACTTGGGCTGCTTCCATATCTTGGCAATTGTAAATAACACTGCTATGAACATAGGAGTGATTATGTTCTTTCAAATTAGCATTTTGGGACCCTTTGGATATAGTCCAGAAGTGGGATCACTGGGTCAAAGGGCAGATCCATTTTTAATTTTTTGAAGTATCTCCATACTGCATTCCACAGTGGCTGCACCAATCTGCATTCCCACCAACAGTGCACAAGGGTTCCTTTTCACCACATCCTTGCCAGCAAGTTATTTGTTGATTTATTGATGGTAGTCATTCTGACAGGTTTGATATAATATTTCATTTTGTTTTTAATTTGCATTTCCCTGATGATTAGCGACACTGAGCATCTTTTCATATGTCTATTGGCCATCCGCATGTCCTCTTTGGAGAAGTGTCTATTCAGGTCCTTTGCCCATTTTTTAATTGAATTGTTTGTTCTTTTTGGTGTTAAGTTTTGTATCTTCTTTATAATTTTTGGATATTAATCGCTTATCAGCTGTATCAGAGAACATATTCTCCCATTCTGTGGGTTGTCTTTTTATTTTATTGATGATTTCCTCTGATGTACAAAAACTTTAGTTTGATAAAGTCCCGCTTGTTTATTTTTTCTTTTATTTAACTTGCCTGGGGAGATATATCCAATAAAATATTACTACAAGCAATGTCCAAGATTTTGCTGTTTTCTTCTATGATTTTTATGGTTTAAAGTGTAACATTTAAGTCTTTGACCCATTTAAAATATATTGTGCGTGGTGTAAGAAGGTGGCCTAGTTTCATTTTTCTGCATGTATCTGTCCAATTTTCCCAAAAACATTTATTGAATAAACAATCTTTAGCCCATTATTTGTGCTTGCTCCTTCTGTTGAATATTAATTAAGTATAAAGATGTGGGTTTATTTCTGGGCTCTCTATTCTGTTCCGTTGATCTATGTGCCTGTTTTTATGTCAGTACTAGGCTGTTTTGATTACTATGGTATTGTAGTATAGTTTCATATTTGGTAGCATGATTCCTCCAATTTTGTTCTTCTTTCTCAGTATGACTGTTGCTATGTGGGGCGTTTTGTGGTTCCATATACATTTTTGAAATATTTGTCCTAGTTCTGTGAAATACATCATTGGAATCTTGATAGGAATTGCATTGAACCAATAGATTTCTTTGGGTAGTATGGACATTTTAATGATGTTAATTCTCCCTATCTTTGAACATGGCTTGTGCTTCTATTTATTTGTATATTCTATTTCTTTCTTCAATGTCTTATAATTTTCCTAGTACAGGTCTTTTACATCCTTGGTTAGGTTTATTCTTAGGTAATTTATTACTTTTTAACAATTGTGAATGGGATTGTGTTTATTAATTTCCCTTTTTATAGTTCATTATTGGCATAAAATAGCAATTGATTTCTGGATATTAATTTTGTATCCTGCAATTTTGTTGAATTCATTGATCAGTTCTAGTAGTTTCTTGGTGAAATCTGTGGAGTTTTCTATGTACAGTATCAAGTCATCTGAAACAATGACTGTTTCACTTCTACCTTTCCAATTTGGATGCCTTTTATTTCTTCTTGTTTGATTGCTGTGGGTTGGACTTCTAGTACTACGTTGGATAAAAGAGATGAAAGCAGACATTCCTGTCTTGTTCCCCATCTTAAGGGGAACACTTGCAGTTTTTGCTCATTGAGTGTAATGCTGACAGTGGATTTGTCATATATGGCTTTTATTATGTTTAAGTATGTTCCCTCAAACCCCACTTTCCTAAGAGTTTTTATCTCAAATGGGTGCTGAATTTTATCAAATGCTTTTTCTGCATCTATTGATATGATCGTATGATTTTTATTCTTCATTTTGTTTATGTGGTGAATCACATTTATTGATTTACCAACCTTCCATTCCTGGAATAAATCCCACTTGGTCATAGTGTGTGATCTTTTTGATGCATTGCTATATTCAGTCTGCTGGTATTTTGTTGAGGGTTTTAGTGTTTATATTTCTCAGGGATATTGGCCTATAATTTTCTCTTTGTAGTGTCTCCTCTGGTTTTGGAATTAGGATAATTCTAACGTTGTAAAATTAGTTTGGGAGCCTTCCCTCCTCTTGAATTTTATGAAATAATTTGAGAAGGATAAGTGTTAGGTTTTTTTTGGGGGGGGGTGGTAAAATTTTTATGATCCAGGGCTTTTGTTTGTTGGGAGTTTTTTGATTGCTACTTCAGTTTCATTAGTTGTAATCTGTCTATTCAGATTCTCTGATTCCCCCTGATTTAGTTTTGGAAGGGTTAGGAAAGCTATCCCTATGTATGTTTCTAGGAATTTATCCATTTTATCCAGGTTGTCCAGTGCGTTGGCATATAGTTGTTTTTAACACTTCCTTACAATCCCTTGTATTTCTTGGGTGTCTGTTATTTTTCCTCTTTCATTTTCTATTTTACTTATTTGGGTCTTTTATCTTTTTTCCTTGATGAGTCTGGTTAAAGGATGATCAATTTTGTTTATCTTTTCAAAGAACCAGCTCTTGAATTTATTGATCTTTTGTATTGTTTTTTAGACTCTATTTCATTTACTTCTACTCACGTTTTGGTTATTCTTCAAGTTCCTTTAAATGTGAAGTTATGTGGCTTATTTGAACATTTTTTCTTTTTTCTGAGATAGGTCTGTAATGTTATGAATTTCCCTTTTAGGACTGTTTTCCCAGTATCCCAGATTTTGGATTGTTGTATCCTCATTTTCGTTTGTTCCAAGGTTTCTTTTGATTTCTTCATTGATCTCATTGTTGACCCATTTATTGTTTCATACGTGTTATTTAGCTTTTATGTCTTTGTGTGCTTTTCAGCATTCTTTTTGTGATTGATTTCTAGTTTCATAGCATTGTGGTACAGAAGATGCTTGATATGATGTCAATCTTCTTAAATTTATTGAGGCTTGTTTTGTGTCCTAACATGTTGTCTATTCTAGAAAATATTCCCTGTGCATTTGAAAAGTTGTATATTCTGCTCCTTGCAGTAAAATTCTCTGAAGATATCAATTAAATCCATTTGATCTAGTATGTCATTTAAGGACACTGTCTCCTTGATTATATTCTGTCTGGAAGATCTATCCATTGAAGTCAAAGGGGTATTAAAATCACTGGCTATGACTATATTTATGTCAATCTCTCCTTTTATGTATATCAGTATTTGCTTCAGATATTTATGTGTTCCTATGTTAGGTGCATAAATGTTTACTACAGTTATATCTTCTTGTAGGATTGTTCCCTTTATAATTATGTAGTGTTTTTTTCTCTTACTATAGCCTTGGTTTTAAAGTCTATTTTGTCAGATATAAATATTGCTACCCCACCTTTTTTTTCTTACCATTTGCATGAAATATATTTTACCATTACTTTACTTTTAGCTTGTGTGTATCTTTTGATATGGGATGAGTCTCTTGGAGGCAACATATAGATGGGTCTTTTTTTCTTATCCATTCAGTTACACTATATCTTTTGGTTGTAGCATCTAAGCCTTTTACATTGAAGGTGATTATTGATAGATACATATTTAGTGCCATTTTACTTACACCATCTTCTTCAGTTTCTTCTTCTCCTTCTCCTCCTCCTCCTCCTCCTTCTCCTCCTTCTCCTCCTTCTCCTTTTCTTCTTCAAGCAAGCTCTTTAACATTTGTTGCAGTACTGGTTCAATGTTAACAAACTCCTTTAGCCTTTTCCTGTCTGGTAAGTTCCTTGTTTCTCCTTCAATTTTAAGTGATAGCCTTGCTAGGTAAAGTAACCTTGGTTGTACGACCTTGCTTTTCATCACCTTGAATATTTCATGCCACTCCCTTCTGGCCTGAAATGTTTCTGTTGAGTAACAAGATGACAGTTTTATTGGTGCTCCCTTGTAGCTAACTACCTGCTTTTCTCTTGCAGCGTTTAGGATTCTCCCCTTGTCTTTACACCTTGGCATTTTAATTATGATATGCCTCTTTGGGTCCAACTTGTTTAGGACTCTCTGAGCTTCCTGGGCTTGCATGTCTTTTTCCTTCACCAGATTAAGGAAGTTTTTTATTATTATTTCATCACATAGGTTCTCTATCCCTTGCTCAATCTATTCTCCTTATGGTATTCCCACGATGTGGATGTTGTTATGCTTCATGTTGTCCAAAATGTTTCTTAAGCTTGCCTCATTTTTTAAATTCTTCTTTTTGCTGCTCTGTCTGGGTGTTCCTTTTCTTCTTTGTTTTCCAAATCACTGATTTGATCCTCTGCTTCATTTAACTTACTGTTTATTCCTTCTAATGTACCATATATTTTACATATTGCATTCTTTATTTCTGTCTGATCCTATTTAATGATTTCTATGTCTTTTTCATGCTACTGTTACAGAAACAGGGGAGTCCAAAAACAAACCCCAGAGTTTGCGGCTGGGAGATAGGGAGCAGGAAGCAGCTTTCAGGATGCCCTTGCATGCCTGGAGCTAGTGGCTGGATACATTGTTGCAAAGATCGCTTTACTTCCAAGACTCAGGAAGATGGGAGGGATCTTGGACTGTGGGCTGGTACGGAAGAAGCAGACAGAGCCTACGTAGGGTTCTGTGAGTGGTCAGAACTGTTTGCAACACCCACTGCATGAGAGGATGCAGGGGGAGAGAGGAGGCAGTGAGGAAGAGAGAAGCAGCTGCAGACATTTTGGGCTGGCTCTGGCTCTAGGAGGCTCTCTCAGGCTCTCTCTGGCCCTCACGCCCTCACTCTCTGGCTCTTGTGGGCTCCCTCCATCTGGCTTGGAGAAGGGATCTCCAGGCTGCTTTAAGAAGAGGCTCTTGCCAGGCTGCTTTGAGAAGGAGAGGAGATCCATGTGGTTTGCAGGAAGAAGGCAGTTTACAAGGAGGCTGAGAATCCAGGCGTTCCTGCATTGAGAGCTGGAGGGCACCACAGCACAGAAAGGCCCTCCCCAATCAGAACTGAGTGATTGGCAGCTACTGGTAAAGCTGAACTGTGCCTAGGAAGTAGGGAAACAGTGTTTCTGACCTTCCTATGACTGGCCAAGTCTGGGAGGGGGAGGCAGGACTTTGTGTAAATAAACAATTCATTTTCTTTTCACCAAACTCTGGTATTCAGAGTTATAATTCTGGCGGCGGGCAATCAGGCCCCTAACTAAACAGCCCATGGGTTCTTTTTCAATTGGAGCAGCCCAGGGGTTCTGTTACACTACCGAGTATTCTTATATTAATTATGCTAAGCTCTCTATCAGATAAATTGCTTGTCTCCATTTCATCTAGTTCTTCTTCTGGAGAATTCTTGTGTTCTTTCATTTCTTTGTCTTCCCTTTTTGGTTACTTCTTTGTATTTTCTCTTGTAGTTATTAAACTAATTGGTAATATAGCCTTAAGCTGTAATCAGCAACCTGGTTTAAGCACCACAGAGTGGGGGCAGAGTAAATCCTGTGGGTGGGGCTATTGCTTCCCCTCAGGCTGATGCCATTTGGAGAGGAGTGCTCTGCCTGAGAAGGAAGGCCCCTGCAGTGTGGGGAATGACTCAGCACAAGGATCCTGATATCAGTTCCTTTGGTTCTCTCCCCAGAGCCACCAACCCCAGGCTTTCCTCAAGACTGTCTAATCCACTCTGCTCTCCCTCTGTTGGAGCCCAGGGTAAGTGGCTGCAAACAAAATTTTATGCATCGGTCCTTTAATAGGCTTTCTGTGTCTCCAGTCATCTCTCCCTGACAGAATCCCTGTAACTTTTCATAGCTGGACATTACCTGAGTTCTTTTCCAGCTCTGATATTATAGACTGAGGAGCCCACTTTGGGGTTTAGACCCCACAGTTCTCAGGGGAAACTCCTGGTTGCTGAAATATCCCCCTGGAACCTCAGCTATCACCTGTGGGAGCCCAGCCAGCCTTCTTACACCTTCTCTGCATTCTCATTGTGGTGATGTGGCTTCTTCCATCTGTCCATGTTTATAAGGCTTTTCTCCAGCTAGTGTTCAGTTGTTTATTCAAGATGATTTCTCTATAATTTAGTTTTAATACAAAATTGGTCCTGTTAGAAACAAGGTCATAGTGACTCCCAAACCAGTAGCAAAGTCATTGGTAACAAAAGGCAAATGTAATTAAAGGGTCTTAAGGGCAAATGTAATTAAAGGATCTCTGAGAAGGGAGTGGATAACATTAGCATATTCACAAATCACAATAGGGGCATTTAGATGAACACATTAGATTGTACCTTTGGAGTATCCAGTCATGGAGAAATGGGGAAGGAGGAGAGGGGAGGGGAAACTAGTTGCGTTAGGGTGGGGAAGCTAAGACTATAAAACCAGGTTCCTTTGTCTACTTGGGGCGCACATTCTCCTGGCTATGAGGGTGCGCCCGGCTCTGCAGACTCGTGAATAAAGGCCTCACTTTACTGCTCAAGTCCTGTGTCCCGGTTTTTATTGTGAGCGTTTCTCACAATTTGGGGGCTCGTCCTGGATCCTCCGCCTGTATGCGGGAAGGGCTCTGAGCCAAGGCGGGGAGACGCGTCCTACCCACTTTTGGGTGGCCCGCTTGACCCAGGGCCCACCGCCTCAGTGTCCGGAAATGCCCCGAGACTTCTTGTTGGGACAGCAGTGGATCGACGCAGGGGAAAACAAAAGCAAACACCGCGGCAACCAGGCAACCTCGTGCACGGGCCAAGGTAGGAAAATTGGACTTAAGTACTGCCTTGGTGGTTGGGCATCCTCGGGAAGCTGATTGTGCATGTGGCTGGTACGAGTTGTGCGTGTGGCTGGTACGAGTTGTGTGTGTGGCTGGTACGAGTGTGGAGTGCCTCTCCACTGGGTCCGCTGTCCCGTGAGGGAGATGGCCAGAGTGCACCTCCGCTGGGTCCGTTGTCCCATGAGGGAAACGGCCGGAGTGCATCTCTGCTGGGTCCGTCCTCCCATGAGGGAACGGCCGGAATGCACCTCCGCTGGGTCCATTGTCCCGTGAAGGAAACGGCCGGAGTGCACCTCCGCTGGGTCCGTTCTCCCGTGAGGGAACGGCCGGAGTGCACCTCCGCTGGGTCCATTGTCCTGTGAGGGAAGCGGCCGGAGATGAACGAAGCATCTCGGTCTGTGTGCAAGTAAGCGAGTGTGGAGTGCCCCTCCGCTGGGTCCGTTAGGTTGAGAACACAGCCGGATTCAGCGACGGGAATCAGCTGAGGATGGGAAATGGAAATTTTAGGCCTAGGGGTGGGGACCAAAAGTAAGGAAGAACAGACAATGGTAAATTATTGTTGTTTCCTTTGGCCAAAGGAACCCATTTAGGGGAAATCTGTCTCCTAGCCCCGATTTGGGTCTGATGAATGTTGGGTTTGTCAAGCCCTGGTCTTATATGTGTGTTCAGCTTTTTTGGATTCTTTGTTTGTTTGTTTTTGGAGAAAGAAGAGAGGGGCATCGCTGTGTGGTTGCCTCTCGCTCGTGCCCCCAGTTGGGGACCTGGCGTGTGGCCTGGTCGTGTGCCCTGACTGGGAGTTGAACTGGCAACACTTGGTTCACGGGCTGGTGCTTGGTCCACTGGGTCACAACAGCCAGGGCCAGGCATCAGCCTTTAAGGAAGAGAGGGAATATACTCTCTGCTGATCACCACCTACCAGCAGATCCGCAGGTCTCTTCCCTGTAAAAAAGAAAAAGATAAGGCCTGGGACCCTCTGTCCTGTCTCCCATTGCCTTATAGCCCTGGCCAGCCGGCAGCCAACTGGGCGGAGGCACCGTGGACGGACAGTACAGACAGAAGAGGCCAGGAACACCTAGCAGATACCCCACCAGTATCCGCCCCCATGACACCTACGGCGCTGGTGGCAACTTATCTAAATTAAGAAAGGAATTGAAACAATGTAAGCAAGACCTAAAGAACTTCCCCATTCCCTCAGAGCAGCCGGTTTCCCCTTAGGGAAGTCTCCATGGGTCCAGGACATAGTAGATATGTCAAATGCTCCTTCAACAAGCACTGAAGTTAGAAACTTCAAGCGCAATATGAAGCGCTTGGTAAAGGACCCCCTTGGACTGGCAGAATAATTAGATCAGTTCCCCGGACCCAGCATATACATGTGGACAGAATTAATGTCTATACTAGACATCTTCAGTGGGGAAGAGAAGGGAGTGATCAGACAGGCTGCTATGAGGATATGGGAAAGGGAACATCCCCCCGGTCAGGAAATTGTTCTGGCCTAACAGAAGTTTCCCAGTATAGACCCTGATTGGGATAACAGGCCGGAGGCTAGGGCTCAAATGAAAGACCTTAGGAGCTTCGTCATCAGGGAAATCAAGGAGTCCGTTCCCCATGCACAGAATGTCTCCAAGGCATTCGAAATACAGCTCCATCAGATCCCTGCAGAAGCTCAGGGACAAAATGAGGAAGTATTCTGGTCTAAATCCAGAGAATGCTGTGGGACAGGGACTCTTAAAAGTCACCATTGTAACAGAAACTGGCCAAATATTTGTAAGAAATTGCAAAAAGTAAGTGAATGGGCCAATTAAAGCAACTGAAAAACTCTTCAGGGAAGCTCAGAAAGTGTATGTTAGAAGAGAGGAGGAGAATGAGGAAGTAGCCCTCTTTAACTCTCTAAATCCGAGAGACAAAGGAATTGTTTTGGCGCCAAACTGCGCCCAGGTAAAGGCGCCTCCCATGGCACCACCCCTTCCACAGGTAGGGGCGGCTCCCGCGGCACAGCCCTCTCCCCAGGTGGGGGTGGTTCCCATGGCAGCATCGGAGGCTCCTGGGGCGCAGCCCCCTCTGCAGGTGAGCGTGGCTTCTGCAGTGCCCACCCGTCTGCAGATTCAAGGGACTTCCCTCTCAGCATGCCTTTTGGTTATGGCCTCTGAAGTGACTGCAAAGCCAATGACTCCACCTCTGCAGGAGGAGAAATGGGTCTCTCCCTCCAGAGCCTGCATGAAGGTTGTGATTTGGACACTAAGCCTCATAGGTATACTGCCATTTAGGGTAAGCCACGTGAGTGCTCCACCATGGTGGATAAGTCATGTGGGTTTGCCACCATCTTGTGGGTGGTACTTATGGGTGCCACCGTCTTCAAAGATGCTGCATGTAATGCTGCCGCCATCTTTGAAGTGGGCAAAATGGTGAGTTAGATATGCTCTTAAGGTGATGTGCTTTGTTTGCAAAATGGTATATGTCTAAACATTCAAGTCATTGCTGCATGACAGGTGTTTGCAAGGTCTAAGCTTCAGAAAACTGCAGAATATCTACAAATCTAGGAAATTTTAGCTGCCAGATACTGAGTTTGAGTACTGTCCTTCACCGTGTGGAAAAGAACAAGGATTGGAAGCATGTTATGGTTAAATCTAAAGCAGTAAAAGGTATTTAGAAAGTTTGTGAATGTTGCAGAAGGTCTGAGGAAAGTTGTAATTATAAAAAAAAAAAGAAGAAAGTTATGGAAGCTTTAAACCTGGGAAAAGAAAACCTCAGCTGCTTGTGTTCTGTTTATGCTCTGAAAGGAAGAATTGAGGTTTCCCAGGGAAATTTTAAAACTTCACATGAAAGAAAGGGAACCAGGAAAGGTGTAAGGCATGTAAATAAAAAGGTTGGTTAGAAATTTATAAAGGTTTTGAGAAGAAATTGTATGGTTTTAGTAATAGAAGGTATAATGCATGGAAATGCAGTTTTGAAGGACAAGGATTTTCCTTCACGCCTTTATATTTTTCTCCCTATGGGAACCCTCCAGTATTTGGCATTGTAAAGAAGTAAGAAGTGACATAAGGTTCCTTTGCATAAAACTAATAAGACTAGTTGCTAATGGTGGTAATGTCAGCCGAGGCTTTGACTGGAATGTCATGCCTGAAGGAGGCATGCCTAGGCTAATGCAAGCCCATGAGGGAAAGGCCTAGCACCTTGGGTGGTTGTGCGGTCCATGGCAATCTTTCTAGGGAAGAAACAAAGGTTGCTTCCCTGATAAATGGCTAGGAGGAAACTTTAGGCACAATGGAAAGCTTGAAGAACTTGTAAAAAGCATGGGTTTTACAGGCAAGCCCAGATGGCAGGTGTGTGGCTCAGTTTCTGTGCCCTGATGGGCAGACTAAAAGTCAACATGAAGGTTCCTTGTATAAGTTCCAGCAAAGCAGACTTAAAAAATCTTATGTGGTCAATCACTGCTCTTGTTGTGTTTATGCAAATGAACAGGCTAAATTAAAACTGGACTTAATGCAGTCCCTTTAATAACAAGGAGGGTAATCTTAAGGAGAAAAATCATGATTTGAGGAAAATCACAATGCTCAGTGGTAGGCTATAAACTAGTGCAGCTAACTGTGTCTATAAAGTTCATTTTAATTCAAAGTTTGTTTTCATTCAAAAGTTAAAACAGGTCTGTGATATCAACAATGCTTAATTTACAGGCAAGAAGAATATCAAATGCCTTGCAACTGGATGTCTTCTCAATAAGACAGTCTTGCAAATTTAAAGACTGGTTTGTGAATTGTGTTGTGTGAATTTACATGTGTGTGTCTTTCTGTTTTCATAGGGCATAAGCCTATGATCTCATTTCCTCACTTAAGAAGCCCATCTGCATTGCTGCCTCCTGAGACTCAACAGTTTGGCTGAACTAAGTGGTTGGGTTGGCGAAGTATGGGTTGGTCAGTGGGCTTCACTTTAAACTGGTCTCTCTTTTGCTTAAAATAACTTTCACCAAGGAGCTCCTTCCCCAAACTGCCAGCCTCTCCAGTGCAACCCTCTTCTTCTGACACTGAACCAGCCACAGACCTTAAGTCAGGAACCCCATGTGGCTGCCAGAGTTTATGGCCTAAAACTAATGTATCTGACATAAATCCAGTAGGGTGGCTAGGTCTTCACTTAGTGACAACTACTCCTTCCCTAGAAAATCTAACTTCTCCCAGCTACACCTCAGAAAAGACTCCAGAATAATCCAGCCAAGGTAAAAGTTTTTAAGGTATTAGATTTCAGACAAACCTTAGAGATAGAGACTGGGTACGGAGACGCAAATGCTTGGGTAGAATGGGTCAAATTTGCTGTTAATTCCCTGAATAAAAGCAACTGTTATGCTTGTACCACAGGGAGACCCCAGGCACAGGTCGTACCATTTCCACTAGGTTGGGACTCTGACCCCTCGGGAATGGCCTGTATGCTCGCTCTCTACCAGGATGAGAATGCATGGGGAAATGGGACTTGCAGAAGCTTGTCTCTCCTCTTCCCTCTATAAGGAGTAATGGGACTCAATCCCTCCCTTCATACTCAGTGGGGCCCATGAATTACTCTTCTTGCCTCTCTAGGTGGGAAGTGAATTCGGGTACCCCTGCAGAAGAACTCCGAACATGCACTCATACCAGAAATGCGAGCCACCTTCACAGTGGGGCCGGTGACTATATTCCCCTCCAAGTCCCCAGAGCAGATGTCTGGTGGTATTGTGGGCAAAGGAGTCTCTGGAAAATCCTACCTGACAGGTGGAGTGGAACCTGTGCCCTGGTTCAATTGGCTATCCCATTTACCCTAGCATTTCCAAAACCGGTCCAGACTGCCCCTGTTAGGGAAAAGAGGTCAGTGGTGCCTGGTGGATCCTTTGATCCTCATATCTATATTGACGCAATTGGGGTCCCCAGAGGAGTTCCAAATGAGATTAAAGCTAGAAATCAAATAGCAGCAGGGTTTGAGTCAGTGCTCTTCTGTTGATTTATTTATTAAATGCCACCAGTTGAGTGGCTTGGGAGAACAGGATGGCACTGGATATGATGCTGTCAGAAAAGGGAGGTGTATGTGTAATGCTTGGGGGGCAGTGTTGCACCTTTATCCCTAATAATACAGCCCCTGATGAATCTATCACTAAGGTTCTGCAGGGACTAACTACCTTAGCAAATAAGCTAGCAGAAAACTCAGGTATTGACAATCCCATAACAGAATGGTTAGAAAATTGGTTTGGCAACTGGAAAGGAATAATTTCATCAGCTCTGGTATCCCTCATAGTGGTAGCAGGCGTCCTCACAGCTTTAGGCTGCTGTATTCCATGCGTCAGAGGTTTAGTTCGAAGACTAATTGAGACTGCACTAACTAAACAGATGCAGCAACTTTTCATAATCTCCTCCTCCGAGAGACCAAAGGGAATCCTAACCATGAGGAAGAAAGTCAAGAAATCCTCCTTAAATTTGGAGGGATAAATAGAATGGTTTGAGTAGTCAATTTTCCAAAAGAGACAGGGGGAAATTGTTAGAAACAAGGTCATAGTGACTCCCAAACCAGTAGCAAAGTCATTGGTAACAAAAGGCAAATGTAATTAAAGGGTCTTAAGGGCAAATGTAATTAAAGGATCTCTGAGAAGGGAGTGGATAACATTAGCATATTCACAAATCACAATAGGGGCATTTAGATGAACCCGTTAGATTGTACCTCCGGAGTATCCAGTCATGGAGAAATGGGGAAGGAGGAGAGGGGAGGGGAAACTAGTTGCGTTAGGGTGGGGAAGCTAAGACTATAAAACCAGGTTCCTTTGTCTACTTGGGGCGCACATTCTCCTGGCTATGAGGGTGCGCCCGGCTCTGCAGACTCGTGAATAAAGACCTTGCTTTACTGCTCAAGTCCTGTGTCCCGGTTTTTATTGTGAGCATTTCTCACCATCCTGTGAGGAGGTTAGTGTAGCTTCCACTTACTCCTCCGCCATCTTGGACCCTATGAATCAGCGTCCCCAGACAGCACCAGGGCAGCTTCCACCAGGAGCAGGTATAAACAGCCTCAAATTTTTCAATTTAAAATAAGTATTTATACAAACACACTTACCCTTTGTTAGGTACATTAAATTCTCTTCGGCATCTATGTTCTCATTTTGTAAAATACAGACCCTGAAAGAATAATTATGTTTTAAAAAATCATAAGAAAAATTACATGGAAAATGCACATTAAAAAGTGCCTGGTCCATAGTAACTGCTCAATAGGTCATAGATACTACACTCTATAAAGCCATTTTCAACACTAGAATTATCTACAAATATGTTCACCTATTTAACTATATTATGTTTTATCCTTGTAAAAAACTGCTCATCAAAACTCTATGTGCATGGATTGTATTATCTTCCCTCCCCATGAACATGTCATGAACTTAATTGAAATAAAAGATTACCTGTTAACTTTCTTCTGGACATGCTACTACTCGGCATGGTTTTGTTGCAATTTTTCCTGAGGATATTGTTCACAACTTGCACCAGTGTCCGCAACACAAAAACCCATGAAAGAATCCATTAGGAGTAAACTGTTAAGCAGAAGCTGGGATGTTCCTGAGGACCTTCTGTCTTTTTCTTAACATTTATATATAATGAAGACAACTTATTTGTCTCTGTTTACATTATTATTTTGTCATTCTTATAGTTCAGAACTCAGCTCATGGCTCAGTTCCAGGAACTAAGTAGAAATCTGTAGCTTGCTTAGGTATATATTCTCCCTAACACTTTCTCCTAAACTATTTAAATTTCTCATGCTAATTTAAATTTCCCCTGTTTTATTGTCTTATTTTTCAATTTTTATTTTGAAAATTTATTGCATGTATCTATGATTAATAATACCTAAAATCTTCATGGAATAAGCAGAGAGATAAGCACATAACTAGATATATAATGATAAACATATATGTAATACAAAGATGCATAACTGTCTATATATGCATGAATTTAATTTATAGACTTAAGTGGATAAATTGGCTGAATTCAAATCCTTTATGCTAGTATCAAAGACCTTCTAGTGGAAAAGACAAACTATAGAGCTATTACATCAAATATTTATATTACTTAAAGACATAGAAAAAAAGTGCTTTCCTTAGTCAGTGATATAATAATATAATTATAGTTTTTAGAGCAGGGTTTAAATTTGTACAGGATTTATGTATTTTCTGCTTCTATATTCATAGAGGATTGTCACATTTTATACTAAAGATTTAACTTATAGCTGTGTTTAGTCAAAATGTCATTTTAAAAAGAAATGGCTTATTTTCAGAATAGTATCTTGTTTGCATAAAGTCACCTGTTGGAAAAAGGAGGAAAGCTGTATGCTTTGTTAGAATCTACATTATTTTGGCAACTTCTCTAAATACAGTCTTGGAGGACCATGAAACCTGCTCCTCTTGTTCCAGGTCTAAGATGCTGTCCTCTGAAACATCCTGGTGGTGATTATGTAGACCCACCTGTTTAGGGGGGTTTACTGGAAATGTTTGCAAACCAATTAAAACTTTCTTCATGCTTCCTAAGCTCATGTCTTCTTAACTTTAAGAATCATTCTTTGTGCCCTGGATGGTATGGCTCAATGGTTTGAGTGCCAGCCTGTAAACCGAAAGGTCACAGGTTCAATTCCCAGTCAGGGCACATGCCTGGGTTGTGGGTCAGGTCCCAGCTGGGAGTGTGCAAGAGGCAACCCATTGTTTCTCTTGCACATCCATGTGTCTTTCCCTCTCTTTCTCCCTCCATTCCACTCTCTCTAAAAATAAATAATATCTTTTTAGAAAATCACCCTTTGTAATTTCCTTGTTTTTCTCACATTGCCAGGATCCAAAGGGAGCATTTATACATGCCACAGAAAATGTAGCTTAACTGGTAATTTGGCTGACAGAACATACTTGTTTCTGTGCTTGTATACCTTCCTCTTCTTACTGCAGAACATGGGGCATTAACCTTTTTAGCAAACTGCTTTTAAAATGCCATTGGAAGATGTAGCAATATTATTATTACAGGGACACAAAATTGGTTGTGGGTTACTTCATTTTTCATTAAGTTACTAAAGAAAAAATAACTCAATGTTAATACCTGAATATTACTTTAGAAATCAATAAAGTTTATGTTAAGATCAACTTTCAAAATAAATGACAATTATTTTATTTGGTAGTGGTAGTTTTAGAGCACTATAAACTTTCTTCAGTACCTTCATAGGGTCCAGAAAGAATGAGAAGAGTAATGATGCACCCTGGCAGAGTGACTCAATTGGTTGGAGCATCGTCCTATACACCACATGGGATATGGGTTCCGTCCCCAGTCAGGGCACATACCTAAGTTTGGTGTTCAATGCTTGGTCAGATCATGTACTAGAGGCAACGATTCAATGTTTTTCTCTTTTTCTCTCTCACATCTATGTTTTTTTTCTGTGTGTGTGTGTGTGTGTGTGTGTGTGTGTGTGTTCTCTCTCTCTTCCTCAAATCATTAACATATCCATGAGTGAAGGTAAAAAACAAAAAATAAAAAAAGGGTACTGATGCATGTCAATCCTGAAGGAGGCTACATAAACATGGTTTAAATTTTTTCCTAGCAATATAAGAGTTATTAGATCAATGTTTTTAGGATCAACAAATAAAGTGGTGGGCATTTCTCCACAGCTGGAAACTGATTTCCAATATCTGTTGAAGAGGGTTTTTATTCTAAAACAAATAAAAAGTAAAGACCCTAACAATAAAATGAAAACTGGAAACTGGAAAAGCTCTTTTCCAATGTCATAATGTTGTTTCAGATACTTCAGGAATATTTATGGGAAATAACACTCTGTTTTGAAACTCAGTTGTTATGCTATTATTCATTTTTTTTATAACTCTCTCATGGCATTGTTCAGATTACTTCCCCCCAAATAAAAAAAAAAGATGACAATATATTTTAACATGACAATATCTCCCCAATTCCCTGTATTATCTTAACAATATACATTATAGTCTCTTGTTTATCTTTTGAGGAGAAAATTATTAAAAAGAATTCAATGGTGTTTGTAGCCCCCAATGAATTCAACTCTTAAGTGGTTTGAACTCAGTTAGAATCCTTTTAATAGTCATCATCTCTCTAAGCTGAACTGTCCTGGCAAAATATAGGGGGAAAAGGAAATAAAAAGTAGATTCTGGGTTCTTCTAAAGAATACATGAGTTAACCTTACAGCCAGGGAGCAAAGCTAAGGGTTCACTTAGTCTCTCTATTTTCCTATAACAACACTGAAAACTTATCACACTTGGCATGTGGTTGATGAGTGTCTTTATATCAGAGGCACTTAACAGATTTCTTTAGGAAGAAAAATGACTCAGGAGATTGATTATATTAATTTAGGAGCAAGCTTGGCCCTGTCCTGACTACCCCTGTGCAATTTGAGCCTCAAATTCTCCAAAGAGAGGGAAACTAATCTTTACCAGTTGTTTACAAGGAGGGGAAGATCCAATGTATAAAGTAACTGAAGTCCTTATTAACAAAATTATCTATCAGTACATATTACATTATTAAAAAGAATTAGCCTGACCACAATTTGCTTTCATTTTGCTTTTGATTAATTGCATCATGTGTTGTCAACCAGGACTCCACAAGGAAATGCAATTAGCATTATTTTTAAAAATTATTTATTTATTTGTTTGTTTATTTCTTTTATTTTTAGAGAGAGGGGAAATGAGAAAGGAAGGGAGAGAAACATCACTGTGTGGTTGCCTCTCAGTCGTGCCCCCAACTAGGGACCTGACATGCAACCTAGTAATGTGCCCTGACTGGAAATCAAATCAGCGACACTTGGCTCACAGGCCGATGCTCAATCCACTGAGCCACAGCAGCCAGGGCTGCAGTTAGCATTATTGATGTTATTGATGACAGGGTTGACAGGGAGCCAGATGTCTATACAGAATTCAGGAAAGAAATTTGACTGTAATAAATTTATGATCTAACTTAAAGAAAGTAATAATTGCTCAATTTCAATGATTTTTTAACTTCAAAGAGTTAAATTATAAAGCAATCAAAAATAAGAAAATGATAAAGGAGTAAAAGTATATGCACAAGAAAAAGTTAAAAAAATATTTGACCAAAAAAGTGGAGAATTGGGACTTAACTAGTAAAAATGGTTTGTAGGCCTGAAATGACTCCATGCTTTGGGGCAAAGTCAAGCAATTCTATGCTAGTTTTCTCTTTGTTACTTTCATCCCATTCTCACTTGTTTGAATGGGCCCAAACCACTGCTTTCACTTTTCCATTTTATGTATTCATTTTATACATTTTTATTATCTACTATATATTTTAAAACTATACTGGGTGGAGACACAAATTACTCCTATTTAAGGGAATATGATTTTAAAAAACTGATAGAGGAGAGCAGTGGAAGGAAAAGGCTCCACTTAATAGTTAGTGTGATCAAAGAAGCCTTTTGAAGAGTGTTGTTTACATCTGACTCAGGCTCTTTCCCATCCTACTGAAAAACACATTACCTTTTGTACAGATAAATTGAGTAATGTTGAAATTAAGATAAATTGATATGACAACACCAGCTCTCATATTACCTTGATTTCTTCCAAGCAGCAAAAACATTCTCTCTTGTTGGCTGGTCTATATATTTTGTAAAGTCATTCTTCATAGTAAACATGTCACTTTTGCCACATAGGATCAGGCTGCTATCCTTTTAGACCTAGATATTTTAATGACTTCTTGCTCCCACTATATTGTCTTTGAGAACAAACATAAAGTTTAATATTACTTGCCCTGACAGGTATAGTTCTGTTGGTTGGGCCTCTCTCCACAGAGCAAAATGTTGTCAGTTCAATTCCCAGTCAGGACACATGCCTGGGTTGAGAGTTTGTTCTCCAGTTGGGGCATGTAGGAGAAGATACCTATCGATGTTTCTCTCCTTCTCTTTTTTCCTCCCTCTCTCTAAAAATAAGTAATTCTTTTTTTTTTTCTTTGTAAGTAATTCTTTTTTTAAAAAAGTTAATGTTACATGCCATCTGTATTTATCATTACATAGGGTTGTTTTGGAAGCATAAATGACCAAGTCAAATTTTTCCTATAATTGTGCCAGGGACAAAGGCAACTATTTAGCTACTAAGCATCTGGATGAAGGTAGGACTTGATAAGACTCCCAAAGGATGGTGACTCAAACTGTATATTATAAATCTAGTGATTATAAAGTTTTTCCATTTAAGACAAGCTCTTTCTTACTCCTTTTTAACAGGGGGAAATGCAAAGAGAAATAATCCAATAAAAAGATTTTTTTCATAATAACAATAACATGGTTTCTTTAGATCTTGTTCTTGTTCTCAATGAACACTTGTGTCCATAAACTGTGAGGCAAAGGATTCTCATAAAAATAATATATAATGTGTTCAGAAAAAGGTCCACATATACAATCAACTAATCTTTGACAAGGATGCTAAGAATATACAATAGGACAAACATAGTTCCTTCTGTAAATAGTGTTGGAAGAACTGTATATCCATATGAAAAGAATGAAAATAGACCCTTATCTGACACAAAATTAACTTTAAATGGTCTAAACTATAAGTGTAAGGCTCAAAATGATATTTTAAAATCCTAGAACAAGACAGAAAAAAATTTATTGACATTGTTCTTGACCATAATTTTTTTTAAGCTGTAACACCAAAAGTACAGACAAAAAAGTTTAAATAGAAATAATCAAGTAGGACTATATGAAACTAAAAAATTTTCCACAGCAAAGTAATCAGCAAAATGAAGCAATGTATATAATGAGAGAAAATGTTTGCAAATCATATATCTAATAAAGCGTTAATATCTCAAATACATAAGGAACTCATATAAGTCAATAGCAAAAAAACAAATAATTCAATTTAGAAACGGGCAAAGTACCTAAATAGACATTTTCCCAAAGAAAATAAGGAAATAGCCAAAAGATATATGAAAAGCTGTGCAACATCATTAATTATCAAGAAAATGCATGTCAAAACCACAATGAGAAATCACCTCACACCTATTAAGATGACTATTAATAGGAAGACAAGAAATAACAAGTTTTGACAAAGATATGGAGAAAAAAACTTTGTACACAGTGAGATTGTAAATTGATATAGTCATTATGAAAACATCATGAGATTCCTCAAAAATTTTTAAAAATAAGATTACCATAATATCCAGCAATCATACTTCTGGTTATATGTCAGAGGGAAATAAAGTTATTATCCTAAAGGGATATCTACACTCCTATATTCATTGCAGCATTGTTCACAATAACCAAGACATAAATAAGTGTCCATTGACAAATGAATGGATAGCAAAAATGAAATATATATACTCAAATGTATTTATGAGAACATGGATAAGCCTGCAGGGCATTATGCTAAGTGAAATAAAACAGACACAAAAAGATAAGTGATGTATGATCTCATTTATATGTGGGACCCAAAATAGTTTAACTCATAGAACCAGAGAGTAGAACAGTGAGGACCAGAGAGGCTGGGGGTGGGAGAAGTGGGGAGATTTTGGTCAAAGGGTACAAACTTCACTTATAAGATGAATAAGTACTGGAGATGGAAGATGGTGGCTGAGTAGGTGGAAGCTGAGTCCACTTGCTAGTGTCCCTAGCACAGATTTTCAGCTGATCTTCTGACAAATAAGCTGAACAATCAACAGAACATCAGCTGATATGAATTTCTGAAGTGAAGGGTATATACGGAGGGTGCTTTGCACTATCCAGTCGTCGTTGGCAGCTGTCCTTCTCGAGAGATGATGGTGTAGCTTCTTAAGAGTCTATCTGCACTGCCGAGAATGGTTGTGCAGTCCGACTCGGGAGTGACACGGTATCTGTCTCCTCCCGTGTTGAATCGACATCTTGCGATGACGCTGGAGTGTCCTCTCCAGTGGAGCTGAAGCTACAGAGCCTGGGCAGGGTGATATGGAGGGTCTGCTGTTGCCCATGCAGCAGACCCCCCCTCTCTTCGCAGCTGAAGGATCCAAGGGAAAGACGGAGTCAATACAGCTTGGCTTCAGGTGCGCCGCAGGAGTTGCCGGTGTTGACTACAACGTCAAACCGCCTTAGGGACTCCGGCTCCGGATTTTCTGTTGGGGTTTACTCCCTTAGCCTTTCCCCTGAAGAGGTATGCCACAAGGCAGCGGAGGTTTTTTGGAATCAGAGTTTTCCTTCTCTGATGTGCCCTGACTGGAAGATCGAACCAGCGACACTTAGCTCGCAGGCCGACGCTCAATCCACTGAGCCAAACCAGCCAGGGTTACTATCCAGTAAGAAATTTCATAAGCTAAAGGGGAAATGCCCTGTACGAGGTGCTTGCAGCAGAGGAGAGATCAGACAGAAAATGCAGCTTAGTGGCTCCCTCACAGAATAGGGGCCCTGGTCCCACAAAGGGAAACCTCCTAGTCCTAACTGGGAGAGACTTGGGAGGATATACAAAGTCTAGGAGACTTAGGCTGCACACACACAGCAAGCAGCACATCATAGCTGCAGTGCCAACTGGTAGAGTTCCAGAGAGAAACTATTTCCTAAATTGCTCTGGCAGGCAGTGAATAGCCCTGACCAAGAGAGAATTCCTGCTTTTTGGGGAGGTGGAGTACATGGAGAGCCGGCCCATAGTTTGGGGCTTCAGTGTGGGTGCCACATAGATACTTTTTTAAAAAGGAAGCTGAGGCAGGGCAGGGACCCTGTACTTACATGCGAGGGGCTCTGCCAACAAAGAAACCAGAGTCAAATGCAGTTCATTCCCATTAAATCCAGCTGCACAGGAAGAACAGAAAGTGGTACACCAAAAGGTCTCTGGGTCCCAACTTAGTGTTGCTGGTGAGCTGGGGACAGTGTAGAGTAGAGAGTTTGGATCTTGAGCCTCCTGCAAGAGAAGCAGGCTGAGGACTGTACAACCAGGAGCTGAGCACCTGAAGTTCATTTCAGCCGGGCAGGTCTCCTCACAGACAGGTGTGCCCAACCCCTACTTGCAGGATTACAGGCTCTGCAGATCAGTGAAGCCAGGCTCAGGAGCCCCATGCCTGGTGTGTATCTGCAAGGGAAAGAAAGAGAAGCTTTGGAAGGGCTCTTTCTGAACTTCTATCAGCTACTTGAGCTACATCGGTTCCTAGGGTCCTGACCTACTGGAACCAGCAGAGCAGAGAGATTGAAGACAAACACAGCAAGGGGTGTTCAGGGCCCCACCCTGCCTCAGCTCTTATGAGACTTGTCATTAGTGCCAAGCCAGAGCTAACCCTTGTACACAGATTGGCCCCTCTCAGGAAACTAACAGCTTCATCAGAAACTATACATGATTGGAAATAATTTGGGACAGATCAAGACATATTTCAGGGAGGTGGAAAAACAATCCCATTATCAAGCCTAAAAACTGAAAAACAGCACCTCCTGGGGGTGACCCAGGGAGTCCACCTTCATGATCACACTGGAAGTCCCCTTGGGAAGGTGGAGGTGGTACTGGCAGTGCTCTTGGACATTAGATGAACCATTCCTGGGTCTGGTGCTGATGGAAAACAAGCAAGGCAGAGCAGGAAAGACCATCCAGGTCTGAAAGAGACAGCCATTGACTGTGTATCACTTCTAGCCATGAACTGCCTGCATAGGGCTAGACTAGGAGATTACCAGGTGTGGATACAGAAAGATAAAACAGTAGCAAACACTAGATTCTGCTGAGACAACTTCCACATCAGTCTTATTTATTATTTGTATTATTTTTCCTCTGGAATAGCTTAAAAAAAATTTTTTTTCTTCAAGTTTGTTTCTATTATTACATTATTCTTTCCCTAGTTTTATTTCAAATCTCATATTTTACTCTTCCCTTCTCTTATTTCAATTTGCCTTCTTTCTTCCTCTTCTTATTTTGTTTTAAATTATATTTTTCCCTTCCTATGCCTTGTTTCTATTCCACATTCTTACTATCTCCCCTCCCTCAAGTCTCTCAAAACCATTTTCTTGTCATTAGTCATCTCACACTTTTCCTTTTCTTATAATAGCCTTATTTTCTCTCCATCTTTATTAATCTTTGCTCATTTGTTGTTAATATGGTGGTTGTTGTTGCATTTCTTCAATTTTATTCCTAGATGTTCACTAGTTTTGTATTTGAAATCTCAAATTTTACTGTTCCCGTTTCCTACTCCTTTTGCCTTCCCCTACTCTTTATTTTTTTATTTTAATTTTATACTTTCCCTCACTTAGCCTGGCTTTTATGCTTTACTGTTATTACTTCTTCTCCCTCTATAATTTCAAAATCAATTTTATTTCCTTTAGACATATCATAATCTTTTTTCTTTTCTTTTTTTTTTCTTTTTCTTATTCTCATTCCACACTTATTAATCTTTGCTCATTGGTCATTGATATTGCTGGGGGTTGTTTTCCTTCAATTTTATTTATATTTTTCCACTATTTTTACTATTTTCTTAAAGCTCATATTATACTCTTCCTTTTTCTTACCCCATTTTGCCTTCTTCCCTTATTTTATAATTTACATTGTAAAGTTTATTTTCTTTCTTTCTTCACCTGTTTCTATTCCCCAGTCATTATTTCTCCTTCCTTTACCCTCTCAAAATAATTTTTCTTTCCATTAGTCATCTCACATTTGTTTTTCCTTTCTAATAGCCCTATCTCTTCCCATTTTTATTAATAACTGCTCATTTTTTGTTGATAGTGTGGTTGTTGTTGGGGGTAATTTTTCATGTGTAGATTTTGCTTCCTGGGTTGTTTGGTTTTCTTCTGGGACCACCTGTACCACAGCATACAAGATATGGTGAGCAGTGTGACACTCAGTTAGCCAGCCATAGGAAAGAACACGTCAATGAACAATTCAACAACAACCAAAGCCCAATTTTAAAAAGAGAGCTCAAATAAATGGCTTGAAGGGCATCCCAAAAGCATCCAGCTCAGGAGATCGGGACACTGCACAACTGAGTCCCATAGGTCTCCTACTACAGAAGGCCACCCCACGAAGACCAGGGAATTATAGCAGATCAATCTAATATGCAGAAACAAACAAAAGGTCACTTAAAATGGAGAGACAAAGAAACAACCATGAATCAAAAGGAAAAGAGGGATCCCCAGAAAAAATAATAAATGAAATTGAAGCAAACAATCCATTAGACATAGAGTTCAAAATAATGGTTATAAGGATGCTCAAAGAACTCACTGAGAACTACAAGGAACTCAACAGGAGCTACAAGGAACTTAGCAGGAACTACACCAACATGCAAAAGGACATAGAAACTACAAATAAGATCCAACTGGAAATGAAGAATACAAAATCTTAAATGAAGAATATACTAGAATGAATCAAGAGCAGGCTAGATGAAGCAGAAGATTGAATCAGCAAGTTAGAAGAAAAGGTTAAAAACAAACAAACAAAAAACACCCAGTCAGAAAAACAAAATAGAAAAAAGAATAAAAAAGAATAAAAATAGTTCTGGGATCTGCAGGACAACATGAAACATAATAATATTCACATGATAGGGATACCACAAGGATAATGAAGGAAGCAATGAATGGAAAACATGTTTGAAAAAGTAATGAAAGAAAACTTTCCTAAATTGGTGAGGAAAAAAGGCACACAAGTCCAGGAAGCACAGACAGTTCTATTCAAGATGAACCCAAGATGTCCACTCAAAGTCACATCATAATGAAAATGGCAAATTTTAAAGACAACTTTAAAGGCAGAAAGATAGAAACAACTAGTAACATACAAAGGACCTCTTATAAGGGTAACTGATGATTTCTCAACAGAGATACTACAAGGCAAAAGAAAATGACATGAAATATTCCAGTAATAAAAAGCAAAAGCCTGCAACCAAGACTATATTCTTGAGCAGGGCTCTCCTTTAAAATGGAAGGTGAAATAAGGAGCTTCCCAGACAAACGACAACAAAAAAAAGGCTAAAAGAGTACATCTACACCAAACCAGCATTACAAGACATTCGAAAGGGACTGTTCAAGAGGACGAAGAAAAAGAGAGAAACACAAGTACAAAAAGGAAAAATGGCAATGAATAAATACCTATTGATAATAACCTTATGTGTAAATGAATTAAATGCTCTAATCAAAAGACATAGGATAGCTGAATGGATGACAAGACATGACCCACATATGTATTGTCTACAAGAGATCCCCAGCTCAGAATGAAAGATCTACACAAGCTGAAGATGAAGGGATAGTAAAAACAGGGGCAGATCCAGAAAGTGCAGATGAATGTAAAATGCAGTAACAAACAAGAAGAGTCACAAAAATGGGGAGACAGAGAAACAACCACAAATTGAAAGAAAAGGAAGAATCCCCAGAAAGATTGCTAAATAAAATAGAACAAAGCAAACTATCAGACATGTAATTCAAAACATGGAATATAGGGAAGTTCAATGAGCTCGGCGAGCTCAAAGAAAACTACAAAGAACTGTAGGGAAAGTACAAGGAACTTACTGAGAACTACACCACCATGAAAAAAAAATAGAAGCTATCAATAGGAGCAAGGAGGAAATAAAGAATACAATTTGTGAATTAAAGTATATAGTAAAAAAAATTAAAAGCAGGTTAAAGGAAGCAGAAAATCAGATCAGCAAGCTGGAGGAAAACAAAGAAAAAATTCCCAATCAGTACAACAAAATGAAAAAGAGACTGAAAAAGAATGAAGAGATTTTTAATAGACCTGCAGGACAATATGAAATGTAATAATATCCATATCATAGAAATACCAGAAGGAGAAGAAGAGGAGCAGGGGATAGAAACCTGTTTGAAAAATAATGATAAAGAACTTCACTAACTTGATGACAGAAAAACTCTCTCAAGTCCAGGAAGCACAGAAGGTCCCAATGAAGATGAACCCAAACAGGCCCACTTCAAGACACATCATAATTAAAATGGCAACATTGAAAGACAAAGAGAGAATCCTAAAAGCAGTAAGAGAGAAACAGCTAATAACACACAAGGGAACTCCAATAAGGCTATCATCAGATTTCTCAACAGAAACACTAAAAGCCAGAAGGGAATGGCAAAAAAAAATATTCCAAAAAATGAAAAACAAAAGCCTACAACCAAGACAACTCTACCCAGAAACACTCTCAGTCAAAATGGAAGGTAATATAAGGAGTTTCCCATACAAAAGAAGGCTAAAAGAATACATTTCCATCAAAACAGCATTGCAAGAGATGCTAAAGAACCTGCTTTAAGAAGACAAAAAAACAGAGAGAGATAGAGAGGAACACAAGTACAAAGCAGGAAATGACAATGAATACGTACCTATCCATAACCTTAAATGTAAATGGATTAAATGCAGCAATTAAAAGATATAGGATAGCTGAATGGGTTAGAAAGCATGACCCACATATATGCTGTCTTCAAGAGACCCACTTCAGAACAAAAGATATACACAGACTGAAAGTGAAGGGTTGGAAAAGAATATTTCAAGCAAATGGACATGAAAAAAAGCTGAATTAGTAATACTTAGATGAAATAGATTTGATAACAAAGGCCATAAAAAGAGAAAAAGAAAGGCATTTCAGAATACTATGGGAACAGTCCATCAGGAAGATATAACCCTGTAAACATATTTACACCCACCATAGGAGCACCCAACTATATAAGGAAAATCTTAGAAGACTACAAGAGAGATCTCAACAGCAACACACTCATAGTAGGGGACTTTAATACCCCATTGTCAGCAATAAACAGATTTTCGAAGCAAAGAAACACCAAGGATGTTGAGGCATTGAACAACACTCTAGATCAAATGGTCTTAGTTGATATATATAGAAGTTTTCACTGCAAAGAAGCAAAATAGACATTATTTTCAAGTGTATATGGAACATTTTCTAAGATAGACCACATGGTAGGACACAAAACAAGCCTCAGCAAATTCAAGAATATTGAAATTATATCAATCATCTTCTCAGATCACAATGGCTTGAAACTAGAAAGCAACCTCAAGGAAAAAATTCAAAAATATTCAAATTCATGGAGAAAGAATAACATGCCATTTAATAATAAATGAGTTAACAATGAGATAAGGGAAGATATCAAAAAGTTTCTGGAAACAAATGATAATGAACACACAACAGCACAAAACCTATGGGACACAGTGAAAGCAGTCCTGAGAGGAAAAGTTACAGTAATACAGGCCTATCTAAGAATGATAGAAGAATCTCTAATAAAAAATATAACCCTACAGCTACAAAAACTAGAAGAACAAAAACAAACAAAGCCCAGAGTGAGGAGAATGAAGGAAATCATCAAGATCAGAGCAGAATTAAATGACATAGAGACTAAACAAACAATTCAAAAGATCAAAGAAAGTAGGAGCTGGTCCTTTGAAAAGATAAACAAAATCAACAAGCCTTTAACCAGGCTCATCAAGAAAAAAAGAAGAGAACCCAAATAAACAAAATCAGAAATGAAAGAGGAGAAATCACGACCGATACTACAGAAATACAAAGGACTGTAAGAAATTACCACAAACAACTGTATCACAAGAAATTTGACAATCTAGATGAAATGGATAATTTTCTAGAAAGATATAATCTTTCAAAACTGAATCCAGAAGAATCAGAAAGCCTAAAAAGACCAATAACAACTAGTGAAATTGAAGTAGTAATAAAAATATTCCCAGCAAACAAAAGCCTTGGACTGGATCACTTCACAGGTGAATTTTACAGAACATTTAGGAAAGAAATAACTCCTATACTTTTCAAACTATATCAAGAAATCCAAGAAGAGGGAAAACTCCTAAACTCTTTTTTATGAAGCCAGTATTACCCAAATTCGAAAAGCAGGTCAAGACACAACAACAACAACAACAAACTACAGGCCAATAGTGCTAATGAACACAGATGCTAAAATGCTCAACAAAATATTGGCAAACTGGATCCATCCACACATTGGAAAGATTGTACACCACGATCAAGTAGGATTCATCCCAAGGATGCAAGGATGGTTTAATATTTCTAAATAAATAAACATAATACACCACCTAAAGAAAATGAAAGACAAAAATCAGATGATCATATCAATAGATGCTGAAAAAGCATTGGGTAAAGTACAACACCCATTTAGGATGAAAACATTAAGCAAAATGGGAATAGAGGGAGCATGCCTTAACATAATTAAGGCTATATACAAGAAACCTGAAGCCAACATCATACTTAATGGGCAAAAACTGAAAGCATTCCCCCTAAAGCCAGGAACAAGACAAGAATGTCAACTCTCTCCACTCCTATTCAACATAGTGTTGGAAGTTCTAGTCACAGCAATTAGACAAGAAAGAGAAATAAAAGGCATTCAAATTGGAAAAGAGGAAGTAAAACTTTCATTATTTGCAGATGATGTTATAGTGTACATAAAAAACCCTAGACTTCCAGCCAAGATGGAGGCCTAGACTGACACACTCCATCTCCCTCTACAACTAAGAGGAAAGATATCTACCGCAAAACCAGAAATAACCACAAGGTCCAGAAAATAAAGCTACATGGGAGTTCAATGTATGAAGTTATAAAGAAGTGGTGCTTGTCTGGACAGGTAGGAGGGACGAGGCCAGGGCGCAGAGGTCAAGCTGTGCTGGTGGCGGTAGCTGTGGCAATGGTGACAGGATGGGGCAAGCACAGACACTCATATTTAAAAAGAGGCTAGAACACCTGGGGAGCACCCCCAGCTGCAGTCCAGACCCATCGGCTCGAAACTCCAATGTTGGGGAAGGCAGACACCATTGCCTCGGACTGTGAAGTACAGAGAGGGTGGGTACAAAGGAAAAAGCTCCCGGTCGCTGTGTGGAGAGTAAATGGCAAGAATCCATCTTGGACCCTGGTACCAACACAAAATGCCTCAGCGTGATGAGAAGTGTTGCCCAGTAGTGACGAGTGCACAGTGCTCCACCTCCTATGGTGTAGGAGGTGTGACTGCCCAGCCCAGGAAACAAAGGTAAATACAAAACTGTCAGGATGGCAGAGATCTTGATAAAGATCCCAGTGATGGACCTGACCAGCCAGCAAAAATCTGATCTAACAGATCAGTAGATAGGAAATCTTTCTGAGGCACAGTTCAGAGCTTTCGTTATAAGAATGGTTACAGACCAGACAGCAGATCTTAAACAAGATGGGGAAGGAATGAAGGCTAGTCCTGCTGAAATGAACAAAAACACATATGAAAGAAGTGGTGAGGGAAAGAAAACCAGGGATCAAATCAACAAATCGAAACATAGGGAAGGAGCAAACTGTCAATCAGTGTAGAAAGGGGAAATGAAAAGTGAGGAAAATGAGGAGAGGCTCAGAAACCTATGGGACAGCTATAAGAGGGCAAACATCCAAATCATAGGGTTGTCAGAAGATGAAGAAGGAGAACAAGAAACTGAAAAATTATGTGAAAAAATAATGAAGCAGAACTTCCCTAACTTGGGGAAGAAAATAGACTTACAGGTCCAGGAAGCACAGGGTTTCAAAAATACTGGACCCAGGAAGAACCACACCCAGACACATTATAATCAAAATGTCAAAATTAAGAATAAAGAGAGAATCTTAAAAGCAGCAAAAGAGAAGAAGAGAATTACATACAAATGGGTCCCAATAAAACTCTCAGCTGATTTCTCAAAAGAAACTCTGCAGGCAAAAAGGAACTGGCAAGAAATATTCAAAGTAATGAAAATCAAAAACCTACAACCACAATTACTCTATCCAGGAAAGCTGGATATTCAGAATAGAAGGGCAGAGAAAGTGCTTCCAGAACAAAGTAAAACTGACGGAGTTCATCAGATCCAAACCACTGTTAGAGAAATGTTAAGGGGACTTGTTTAGGAGAAAGAGGATCAGAACTATTAACACTAAAATGAAAACTGCATCACAAGAACCAACAACAGAAGCTAGGGAATTGAAAAAAAGGCAAAGTAAATTGGCAACGAGAGTTGGAAAATAATTATAGGTATGGGGAACATATTGTGGGGAAATCAGGTAGGAGGGGGCAGGGGAAGGGAGGAATATGGTACAGAAATTAAGCACAGTAAGAGGGAGTGTAATAGACAGGAAGATTTGAGAAGAACTATATGTACAACCAATGGGCGTGGACTAAGTGGGGGACAAGTGAAGGGAGGGGTGTCACTGTGTGGAGGGAAACAAAGGGAAAAGAAACTGGGACAATTGTAACAGCATAATCAATAAAGCATATTAAATAAAAAAAAAGAAAACCTTATAGACTCCACTAAAAAACTACTCGATCTAATAAGTGAATTAACCAAAATAGCAGGGTACAAAGTCAATATACTTATATGGAACCAAAAAAAGCCTCGGATAGCCACAGCATTCTTGAGGAAAGAGAACACAATGGGAGGAATCACAATACCTGAGCCAAACTATACTATAAGGCCACATTAATCAAAACAGTCTGGAACTGGCATAAGAACAGACATATAGATCAATGAAACAGAATAGAGAGCCCAGAAATAAACCCAGGTCTATATTGTCAACTAATATTTGACAAAGGGGGAAGAAACATAAAATAGAGTGAGAAGAGCCTCTTTAACAAAAGATGCTGGGATAACTGGATAGGGACATGCAAAGAAATGAAACCAGACCACCATCTTACACCACACACCAGAGTAAACTCAAGATGAATCAAAGATTTAAATGTAAGCCATGACAACATAAAAGTCCCAGAGAAAAACACAGGCAGAAAAATTTCAGATATTCCATTTAACAATATTTTCACCAATATATCTCCTAAGACAGGGGAGATAAAGGAGAGAATAAACAAGTTAGAATACATCAAACTAAAGAGTTCCTGCTCAGCAAAAGAAAATACCAACCACAGGAAAAGGGAACCAACCATATGGAAAAACATATTTTCCAAAGATACCTCAGACAAGAAATTGATCTCCAAAATACATGAAAAACTTATATGAGTCAACACCAAGAAGACAGAAAAACCAATTTAAAAAATTGGCAATGTACCCGAACAAACAAACAGTTCTCCAAAGAGGACATAGAGAGGATCCATAGGCATGTAAAGGAATGCTCCACATTACAAACCATCATAGAGATGCAACTAGAAACCACAATGAGATACCACCTCACATTGGTCAGAATGGCTGTCATCAACAAATCAACAAACAACATGTGCTGGTGAGGATGCAGAGAAAAGGGAACCCTAGTGCTAGTGGGAATGCTGACTGTTGCAGCCACTATGGGAAACAGTATGGAAATTCCTCAAAAAACTAAAATTGAATCTGCCTAGCAATTCCATTGTTAGGATTATATTAAAAAAATGAACTACTCCTACACTTCTCAAACTATTCCAAAAGATCCAAGTAGAGGGGAAAATCCCAAACTCTTTCTATGAAGCCAGTATTACCCTAATTACAAAACCAGGTCAAGACACAACAAAGAAAGAAAACTACAGGCCAATACCATTGATGAACATAGATGCTAAATCCTCAACAAAATATTGGCAAACTGGATCTAGCAACACATCAAAAAGATACACCACGATCAAGTGGAATTCATTCCAAGGATGCAAGGATGGTTTAATATTCGCAAATCAATAAATGTAATACACCACCTAAAGAAAATGAAAGAAAAAAATTACATGATCATATCAACAGATGCAGAAAAAGCATTTGATAAAGTACAACACTCATTTATGATGAAAACTCTCAACAAAATTGGACTAGAGGGAGCATACCTCAACATAATAAAGGCCATATACAAGAAACCTCAAGCCAACATCATACTCAATGGACAAAAACTGAAAGCATTCCACATGAGATCAGGAACAAGACAAAGATGTCCACTCTCTCCACTCCTATTCAACACAGTCTTTGAAGTTCTAGCCACAGCAATCAGACAAGAAAGAGAAATAAAAGGCATCCAGATTGGAAAACAGGAAGTAAAACTGTCATTATTTGCAGATGTCATAATAGTATATATAGAAAACTCTAGACTCCACTAAAAAACTAATCGACATAATGAGTGAATTTGGCAAAATAGCAGGGAACAAAGTAAATATACAGAAATTGATCGCATTTCTGTACACCAACAATAAAATATCAGAGATAGAAACTAGAAAAAAAATACTGTTTAGTATAGCAACAAGAAAAATAAAGTACCTAGGAATAAACTTAACCAAAGAGATAAAAGACCTGTATTGGAAAAACTACATAACACTGAAGAAAGAAATTAAGAAAGATACAAATAAATGGAAGCAAATACCATGTTCATGGATAGGAAGAATCAACATCATTAAAATGGCCATACTACCCAAAGCAATTTATAGATTCAATGTAATCCCTATTAAAATACCAATGACATATTTCACAGACTTAGAACAAATACTTCAAAAATTTGTATGGAACTAAAAAAGACCCTGAATAGCCAAAGCAATCTTGAGACAGAAGAACACAGCAGGAGGAATCACAATACCAGACATCAAACTATACTACAAAGCCACTGTGATCAAAACAGTTTGGTACTGACATAAAAACAGACATAGAGATCAATGGAACAGAATAGAGAGCCCAGAAATAAACCCAGTTCTATATGTTCAGTGATATTTGATAAAAGAGGAAGGAATATCAAATGGATTGAGAAGAGCTTCTTCAACAAATGGTTCTGTGAGAACTGGACAGGGACATGCCTAAAAGTGAAACTAGACCACCAGGTTATACCACACACCAGAGTAAACACAAGATGAATCAAAGATTTAAATGTAAGCCGTGACACCTCAAAAGTCCTAGAGGAAAACATAGGCAGGAAATTTCAGATATTCCACGTAGCAATATTTTCACTGATACATCTCTAGGGCAAGGGAAATAAAGGAAAAAATGAACAAATGGGACTACATCAAACTAAAGAGTTTCTTTTCAGCAAAAAAAAAAAAAAAAAAAATCCAAGATGAAAAGGAAACCAATCACATGGGAAAACATATTTGCCAATGACACCTCAGACAAGGGATTGATCTCCGAAATATATAAAGAACTTACACATCTCAACACCAAGAAAACAGACAGCCCAGTTAAAAAATGGGCAAAGGACCTGAACAAACAGTTCTCCAAGGAGGACACACAGAGGGTCCATAGACACATGAAAGAATGCTCAAAATCACTAGCCATCAGAGAGATTTAATAAAAACCACAATGAGATACCACTTTACACCTGTCAGAATGACCATCATCAACAAATCAACAAACAACAAGTGCTGGCAAGGATGTGGAGAAATGGGAACCCTACTGTACTGTTGGTGGGAATGCAGACTGTTGCAGCCACTATGGAAAACAGTATAGAATTACCTCAAAAAACTAAAAATGGAACTGCCTTTTGAACCAGCAGTTCCACTGCTAGGATTATACCTGAAGAATCCTCAAACCCCAATTCAAAAGATCTTATGCACCTCTATATTCATAGCAGCACTGTTTACAATAGCTAAGTGCTGGAATCAGCCTAAGTGCCCATCTGTAGATGAGTGGATCCAAAAATTGTGGTACACTTACACAATGGAATACTATGCAGTAGAAAGAAAGAAGGAACTCATGCCATTTGCGACAACATAGATGGAACTAGAGAGAATTATGCTTCGTGAAATAAGCCAGGCAATGAAAGAAAAATATTGTATGATATCACCTGATACAGAAGACTAATTAACAACCCAAATAAATGAACAAAATTGAACAAGGAACAGAATATCAGTTATGAGGGGGAGTGGGAAGAGAGAGAAAAGGGTTAAGTAGGGGAAGGGTCTAGTCAAAACACATGTATAAATGACCCATGGACATGGACAACAAGGTGGGGATTGACTGTGGGAGAGTGGGTGGACAGGGTGGGGGGAAACAATGGGGAAAATAGTGGTACAACTATAATAGAAAAACAAACAAAAATTTTTTATTGGGGGAATAAATGAATAATGAAAGCAAAATAAATAAAAGAGCCAGGAACAACACCCCCTCCAAGAAAACCCTTTTCATGTAGGAAAGTGAACAAAAGAAAGGATAAAGCATAGAAATGCAATTTTAGTGAATATTAAAAGGACAAGGATTTTCCTTCACCTTGTATATTTTTCTCCCTACCTGATCCCTCCAGAATTTGGCATTCTGAAGAAGTAAGTAATGACACAAGGTTCTTTGCATAAAACTAGTAAGACCAGTTGTTAATAGAGGTTTTGTTAACCAAGAATTTGACTGGAATCTCATGCCCAAAGGAGGCATGCTTCGGCTCTGGTTGTTACCAAAAAGCCCTGAGGAACTGAGATTGACTTCAAAGACAATAAAAACCCACAAGAAAAAAGGCCTGGTACATTGGTTCGTTTTGAGGTTCATGGCAATCTTTCCAGTGAAGGAATGAAGGTTGCTTTCTTGAAAGATGACTAGAAGGAAAAAAAAAAAATTCCAAGCAAAAAAAGGTGGGGTTGCAATATCGATAGACAAAATAGACTTCAAAACAAAAGCCATAACAAGAGACTACATAATACTTAAGGGAGTAGTCCAACAAGAGGCTATAACCCTTGTAAACATATATGCACCCAACATAAGAGCAACTAAATATATATGAGAAGTATTGGGGGACTTCAAGAAAGATATTAACAGCAACACACTCATTGTAAAGAATTTTCACACTTTACTGTGAACAATGGATAGATCTTCCAAGCAAGGATATTTTTGCATTGAACAACACTTTAGATGAAATGGACTTAATTGATATATACAGAAGCTTTCACCCCAAAGAAGCAACATATACATTGTTTTTCAAATGCACTTGGAACTTTTTCAAAGATAGACAACATAATAGGACACAAAAGAAGTTTCGACAATTTCAAAAAAATTGAAATCATATCAAACATCTTCTTGGATCGCAATGGCTTGAAACAAGAAATAAACCCCAAGGAAAAATCTCAAAAACCTCCAAATACATAGAGACTGAATAACATGCTATTAAACAATTAATGGATTAATAACAAAATCAAGGAAAAAATAAAAAAGTATCTAGAAATAAATAGAAATGAACACACAAAAACCCCAAACCTTTTGGTCACAGTGAAGGCAGTCCTGAGAGGGAAGTTCATAGCCGTACATGTCTACCTAAATAAAATAGAAAAAATATCAGATAAGCAACCTAACCCTACATCTACAAAAACTAGAGGAACAACAACAAATAAAGCTCAGAGCGAGTACAAGGAAGAAAATCATCAAGATCAGAGCAGAATTAAATGACATAGAGACTAAAAAACAAATTCAAAGAATCAATAAATTCAAGAGCTATTTTCTGAGAAGACTTAAAAAATCGACAAGCCTTTAATCAGACTCATAAAGAAAAAAGGGAGAAGACCCAGATAAATAAAATCAGAAATTAAAGAGGAGAAATCACAACCAATACCACAGAAATACAAAGGATTGTAAGAAATTACTATGAACAACTATGTATCAATATATTGGACAACTTGAGTGAAATTGATAAATTTCTAGAAATATATGACTTTCAAAAACTGAATCAAGAAGAAGCAGAAAGCCTGAACAGACCAATAACAACTAGTGAAATTGAAGCAGTAATCAAAAAACTTCTGGCATACAAAAACTTTGTACCAGATGGCTTCACAGGTGAATTTTACCAAACATTCAATGAAGAAGTAACTCCTATTCTTCTCAAACTACTCCAATAAATTTAAGAAGAGGGACAACTCCCAAACTCTTTCTACAAGGCTAGTATTATCCTAATTCCAAAACCAGCTAAAGACACAACAAAGAAAGAAAACTACAGGCCAATATCTCTTATGAACATAGGTGCTAAAATCCTCAATAAAATAGTGACAATCGGAATGCAGCACTACATTACAAATATTATACACTGTGATCAAGTGGAATTCATTCCAGGGGTGCAAGGATGGTACAATATTCACAAATCAATCAATGTAATACACCACATAAACAAAATGAAGGATAAAAATTACACGATCATGTCAATAGATGCTTAAAAAGTATTTGATAAAATCTTACACCCATTTATGATAATAAAAACACTTGGCAAAGTGGGATTAGAGTGAGCATATGTCTACTTAATGAAGGCCATATATGAGAAATCTACTTTCCACATCATACTCAATGGTTAAAATCTAAAAACTTTCCTCAAGATCAGGAACAAGACAATGGTGTCCACTTTAACATTTCTTATTTAGCATAGTACTGAAAGTTCTAGCCACAGCACTTTCCAATATATGTAAAGAACTCATGCAACTCAATACCAGGAAGACAAACAATCCAATTAATAAAAGGGCAAAGGAACTGAACAGACACTTCTCCAAGAAAGACATAGAGAGGGCACATAGGCATATGAAAGGATGCTCAACATCACTAGCCATCAGAGAGATAAAAATTTAAACCACAATGAGATATCACTTCATACCAGTCAGAATGGCCAACATTAACAAATCAACAAACAAGTGCTGGCAAGGATGCAAGTAAAAGGGAACCCTTGTTCATTGTTGGTGAGAATGCAGACTGGTATAGCCTCTGTGAAATACAGTGTGGGATTTCATCAGTAAACTAAAAATCGAACTGCCTTTCGATCCAGCGTTCTGACTGCTTGGATTGTACCCTAAGAATCATGAAACACCAATTCAAAAGAACCTATGCACACCTATGTTTATAGCAGTGTGATTTGCAATAGCTAAGTGCTGGAAACAGCCGAAGTGCCAATCAGTAAATGATTGGATCAAAAAACTGGTACATTTACACAATGGAATACTATGCAGCAGAATGAAAGAATTCCTACCTTTCATGACAGCATGGATGGTACTGGAGAGTATTATGCTGAGTGAAATAAGCCAAGTGAAATAAGCCATACCATATGATCTCACCTATAAGTGGAACCTAATGAACAAAACAAACAAACAAGCAAAATAGAACCAGAGGCATGGGAAAAAAGAACAGACTGACAATGACCAGAGGGGAGGGAGGTAGGAGGGGGAATGGGGTAAAGAAGAGTAAGGGTCTAGTAAATGAACTAATATGAGTGATCCATGGACTTGGACAATAAGGTGGGGATTGATTGTGAAAGTGAAGGGGCAGGGCAGGAGAGAGAAATGGGGGAAAAGTTGGGACAACTGTAATGGAAGAACAATAAAATAAAATAAAAGAAAAAGAAAAGAACAGCACAACAGTTACAAACCTTGACTTTAATTATTATTTGATTAATAGTCTGGATGTGCAACTAAATAAGGCCACACCCTAACCTCCTCAGTCCTATCTCCCACATAATAGCACATTGGACATGTAAACAAATGGTCAACTCTGAATGTATTATTGTGGAAGTTATAGATACATATATTAAATGAGTATGTATTGGAAATCAAGACATGGTAATTATGAAATTTTTCCTGTTCTAATAGCTTACACATCTCTTTTCCAAGGCAGAGAGAACACCTGCTGGAAATAAGTCTTCCTAACCTTTCAGTTTATTCACTTTTTATATGAATCTTTCTACACACCAAACCAATGGAAATTTTTGAACTTGTTAATTATATTAACCCATTATTCTTCAGAAGAGAAGCTGAAACCTTTTACTGTTAAATACTTCCCTAGAAACATTCAGAACTTGGACTAGAATGAAATTTTGATGAATTCATTGAGCATAAAAAGGTATTGAAAACCCACTGCACACTAGGAGTTTTTGCTCTTTTAACCACACTGCTCCTATAACAAGTAGGTAGGATTGTAGCTTTATTGGAATTGCAAAATAATAAGCAAATCATAGTTGAGTCAAGTGCATGAATGGTTTCAGATCTTGGTTAATGTGAGAGAGTTGTTAAGGGTGACTACTAACAAGAGAATTTGCAGAAGCTGTCTTTCAGGCTGCCTGGCTGAAATGGGGCAAGGTTAGATGGTAAGCAAGGAGATCCAGGGGAAGTAAAACTTTACTCTCTATGTGTTTTCTTTGGGGTAAGAAAGAAAAATTTTTTTCTCAAAAATTATAATTATAATTATAATAAAAAGAAAAGATGTGCAATGAGGCACAAGAATTATTGTTTGTGTCCTCTCAGTCAGGGACGGTGTCATGGACATCTGACTTGTGCAGTGGCACTGGAGGGAGCACATAGAAGCACATGATTTAATGCTCTGCATTGGCCATAATGGAATTATTTATAATTTTTATCAGAAGATTCAAGGTTTTCATTTTTCACTGGGTTCATCAAAGTATGTGGTCTTTCGTGTTGCCACTACTCTTTGAGGGGTCTCTTCTGCCTTGTACCTCCACAACTCTGATTTTCTTCATCCTCTCCTTCTCTCTTTCTACTTGAGCTCTACTGTCAAGATCTGCTTTTGGTTTCCAAACTCATCCTAATGTAGATCAGGTTCACAAAATAAATTCTCTCTCTGGAATTCAATTTCAGGTGGACTTGTGGAAAAATGGGATACTGTTATACAACTTGCTTTTTCTATACAATAATATTTTGAGGACAAGTTTTTATATCAGAAAATATTGTATCTCTGCTATGTTTTTTTCTTAAGTTTTTTATTCATCGATTCCTCCATCACAATGTATTACAGATCTGTTGGGGGCACTCAAAATTACCATCATATTTTTCTTTTTTATTAATTTATTTTTTATAATAATAAAAAATAATGGTTCCCCCTCTCAAACTTAAGACCCTTTATAATCTTATAAAGGACCATGGGTGAAGTCTCATGCTCCTCTAGCTGCTTCAAACTGGACATGATCATCATCCTACCTACACTTGGGTCCAGAAATCCCTAATAAGCATGGGGATGTGGAGGGGAGGGTGACCTTCCCACTTGGGGAAGAATCTTGCAGTATCACTAAAATTTATATATAGCCAGATGATATTCCCACTGGGGGCCTCCCTTACCCCTAGAGATCTGAATAAACTTGATCCAAACCCCAATTTCACAGTCCTGTATGAGAGACTCCATTCTTTCTGTTAGTTGCTGTACATACCTCTCTAAGATCCTTATCTGTATATGATGCTTTTGTGCTGTATTAGGCCAGGATGAGAATCTGACTTCGTCTCCATTTCCACAAGATGTCCGGTATTACTCATTTTGCATTTTGCATGTGCATTTTACTGAAGATTTAAGCAGATTGAGGTGAAGGAGAGAAGTTCTTGACAGGGGATAGAGTTGTCTGCAATCCAGCTGATCTCAGTTTTCTGTCCCTCTTAGCCCTCTTCTTTCTCCAAGGTAACAAAAACTTGCTCTTGCTTCACATAAAAATTTTCATCAGTGTCAGTACCCTGTTAAGGTCTTACATTCCACCTGAAGCATGTTCCATATCAAACATAGTCCCCTCCTACGAGAAAAGTTGGTTAAAAACATTTCATACAGTTTAAATTGTTAGCAGTAGTTTTCCCAGGAAGGTGAAAATATAGACTCTTTTCTTACAATTCATGTTTTATAATTTTTAGGACATTTATATAAAAGATAAAGTGAAATTAAAGTGATCTACATTTTTCAAACTAGGCATGAGTATGAATTCCTTATAATATGGAATCATTCTGAAGTCTTTTGTTTTCCTTTTCTTTCTAAAAATATTTGTTAGTTATGAAAGAAACTATTTTTTTTTCTGGATCACAGAGAAAATTTATTTTTTCTTAAGAAAAGTATGAGTGAATTTTGGCACTTTTTAATATTAGGAGCTTGGTAGAAAAATACATTAAAGTTCAAACAGTGTAGAAAAACTTTACCCCATCAGTTCTCATGATTACATGTATATTCATTGAATATGTCTCATAAATACTCTATATTGAAGAGATGTTTTCATGAATTCATGAACTGACACTATATTTCCAGTTTACTGATCACCATTGCACTGATTTATTTAGAGCCAATTGATATATACTACAGAATTACAAATAAGTATTTGATAATGCATGGGTTTGATCTCATTATGTAAATAACTTTTCCCCTGCAGTAGTTTCAAAGACTCTGGTAATCTGTTGAGAATCAGAAAGAATTATTTATACTGTTCTGCATCAACCAGTACTTCATGCCTAACCAGTCATTTCCTTCTTTTAATCGGAAACTAGCCAATTTGCCTATATACAATTAAGTTGCATATCAAACAAATGAGCTATTGAATAAAGGAACTATATAATGTAATATCAATTAAGAGTCAACCTGCTGGAGTAAACAAATTCATAACCCACCCCCTCAGCTCCAAATAAAAAGGAGAAATAATATATTTTTAAAATACAGTTAAAATAACATAGTAACTTTTATTATATCTAAAAATTAACTTAAAATAGATTATAAGCCTAAAATTAAAAAAATTAAAAACATAAGAGAAAATCTTCATGACTATGGGTTTGTCAAAGGTTTCATAGGTTCAACACTAAAAACACAATGCATAAAAGAAAAGAAAAATTAATTAGACTTAGTAAAAATTTTTAATTCTGCTCTTTGAAAGACATTATTGAGAGGATGAAAAGATAAGCCATAGATAGAGAGAAAATACTTGCAATCATATAGTTGGTAATGGACTAGCATCTAAAATGTATAAAAAACTCTAAAACTCCAATAACAAAAGCCAAATAACAAAGCTTTTAAATAATAAGCAAAATATTTGAACAGACACTTTACCCCACTGCCAAGTAATACAGAATCCAAATCAGCATACAATAATATGCTCAACATCATTAGTCTTTAGTAAATGCAAATTAAAAATACAGTGAGCTACTACTATACATCTATAAGGAGAGAGGCTAAAAAATTTAGAAGTGCCATTTATCTGTGGTTCAAGCAAAACCCTTCAAGATAATTGTAATTGGTGCTGTACTGCAAGAAGGCTATATATCTAGAATTTTTCTACTCAAATAAGACAAAAATTTAAACCTTAAGTCCAGCGTTCTTAACCACAGATCTAAATATTAATGACTATGCTTTGAGGTGTCTATACTTTCTACAGTTATAAATAAAATAGTATGTGTATAACTGCTTATGTATTTCTTAAGGAAAGGGAACAGGAATATCATAAAGTTTTCAATGAGGTCATTTAACAAAAACAGCAAGAGAAAAAAAGTTTAAGAACTTACACTGATTGTACTAAACAACACAGAGAGCTGAATGAGGCAACCATGAAACCATTGGATTGGGAGAGGTGTCAATAAAAATAAGATCTCTTGGAAGAAAAAATAACAACTGAAAATTATAAAACATATTTAGAAATCCCTCTCATGTGACACAGTCAAAATATTCACAGATCAGAAGAATTTGCAAAGGATAAAATATAAATAAGATAGCATTCTGCATTTAAAATATGTATGTTTAAACTTCCTAGAGAGATAGGAGTGCTTAGCATCCTAGAAACGAGAACATAAAATTATCAAACAAGAGCAGAAATATATTTTAAAATACCAAATGTAAATGATAAAAATAAAAAAAATTACTGAAAGTAAAAATGATTTTAGATGAACTAAAGAATAAAGAATATAGAAAACCAAGTAGTAGTAAGTTAGAAGGACTCCGTCTGAACATAGGGAGAGAAGGAAATGAAAACTATGAAAGATGTGAACCAAAAATCACTGGTTCAATTCCCAGTCAGGGCACATGCCTGGGTTGCGGGCCAGGTCCCCAGTTGGGGTTGTGCAAGAGGCAACCACATATTGATATTTCTCTCCCTCTCTTTCTCCCTCCCTTTCCCTCTCTCTAAAAATAAATAAATAAAATCTTATAAAAAAAAAAAACTATGAAGGAGACATTAAGGAAAATGGAAGAGAGATTGATAGGTTCCAAAATATGTAGTCTTTCTGGAAAAAGTCTAGCCATTGCTAATATAATGAGAATAGTTTGTGCAACATTGGTGTATCCCAGAAGTCAAGGAGAGTGGACTGAAATGCGCATGCATGAACAACGATGACTTCACTGTACTAGTCAGTGGGGGCAGTAGACATCTTTGAGTGAGCATGTGTACTGTGTGGCCATCACATTCAAAGTGACTGAGCAAATAAAGCAACATATTTGCATCAAATTTTGCATTAAGCTGGAAGATTCCTCCACAGAAACTGTTCAGATGATTCAGAAGGCCACAGCTGTGGGTAACTGGTGACTGGCAGCTTCATCACAACAATGTGCCTGCCCATGCATCATGTTTCATGAAGAGTTTGTTGGTGAAACATCAAATCACCCAGGTGACTCAGTCCCCCTACAGCCCAGATTTGGCACCCTATTATTTTTGGCTTTTCCCAAAACTAAAATCAACTTTGAAAGGGAAGAGACTTCAGACTATCAGTGAGATTCAGGAAAATATGACAGGGCAGTTGATGGTGATTGGAAGAATTGTGTGAGATTTCAAGGTGCATATTTTGAAGGGTACTAAGGCGTCATTGCCTGATGTACAATGTTTCTTGTATGTTGTATCTTCTTCAATAAGTGTCCCTATTTTCATAGTACATGGCTGGATACATTTTGGACAGGCCTTATATACGAATACAGAGTAGAAGAAATAAAGTGAGAATATATTTGCAAAAATAATATCTGAAATTTTTATAAAAATTGAAGGAAGGCATGAATCCTTAAATTGAAAAAAATCTTACCAAATGTTGAATAAGTTTTGAAAATATACTGCCAGCTATATCACAGTGAAATTTGAGACTATCAAAGATAAAATATAAATATTAAATTCTACCAGAGAAATTATAGATTACCTACAATGCAATTATACTAGATTGAGCACAGGCTTCTTATTCACAGAAATAAATAAACACCTAATGATAATGAAATAATATATTATAAGCGCCAGTGCTAAGGGAGACTCTTATTCAAGACAAAGAGCAAAACAAATACATTTGCAGGCATAGAAAGATATCTCAATAAAAGTTAATAAAAAAAGTAGCAACAACAAAGTGAATTCAAAAAGAAAATACAAGAAGCAATGGTAGACAAGAAATTGTTTAAAGATGTAAATTCAAGTAAGTATTGCCTGGAAAAATTTACTAATAGTAATTATTTCTGAAGGATGAAAAGGGGCCTGAACCAGAATTTTAGGTTGCCTCATAGAAATTGTGAGAAAGCAGTTTTAAAGGACACTAGAAGTCCTTCGTGAAGGCCACAAATGTAAATAATTTTAGACTGTTTTATAAAACAAGGCAGTATCTCATTACACTCACATAACTTCTAAATACTTGATTTAAAGAAGTAACTTTTTGTACACTCATTTCTAAAAGTGCCTTTTTTTTCTTTATAAAATAGTCATATTTTTCCAAGTGAAAGAAACAATATACAGAAAGTGGGATATCTCTTGATGTATGCACACAGAATATGTCATTTTTCAATTTCTTCTGAATTTTCCAGGCTCACAGGTTGACATTATGTTTAAATATTTATTAAATGAGCTGTCTCCTAAGATTAAACAAGAATTATTCAATCAGGATATATATGAATTAATCAGCAACTGCTCTTAAAATTATTTCTAAATGCAAAATTAGTTATACTTATTTATTTGCATAAATTGGCAATAATAAATATTCTGTACAAAGTTCAGCACTGTACATGTACAAAAGCTTCCTGGAGTTAGTGACATTTGAATCTAGTATTGAACCATGTAGAAAAGCAGAAGACCAACTTGGGGAGAGACAGTTCTAGGAAAAAGGAAAACCCTATCAAAATTAGCTTATGTGGAAATTCCAGAACATTACTGACCCTTTCTGAAACTTGCTTGCTTCCTAAGGAAGAATGACTGCTCTTTTCCTTTTAAACTTACTTTGCTCCAAATGGCTTCCTGTTCTCCCACCTTCACCCACACGTAAAGCAAATTAACCAACTTGTGATTTATAACTAACGTCCCACAGCTTACTTACTATGTGCATACCCTGGACTAAAATATATAAAAAATAAAAAAATACAACTACAATACTCTAACATGTGACTCAATCACCACTAACATCTAGGGAGGAAAACCTGTTCTTTGTTTTGAATTTTCTATCAAAGAGAGCTATGTATCACTAGAGTCTAGAACTATCTCTAAGATCCATGTTCTTTATCCCTAAAATGGATTGGTTGGCTTGGAGAATGCAAAATATACACTGCTCTCCTTTAAACTTCATTGGCTAGAATGGACATCATCCCAGGTACAAAAGAGAATAACTTTATAAACCAGTATAATTTTAGCAATAAAAAATAAAAATTCAAATATTTTTAAAGTATATTTTATTGATTATGTTGTTACAGTAGTTACAATTATTTTCCCCTTTGCTACCCTCTGGTGACTACCCGCCATCTCTCCAACAATCCCACCCCATTTAGTTCATGTCCATGGGTCATGCATACAAGTCCTTTGGCTTCACCCTTTTCTATACTATTCTTAACTTCCTCCTGTCTATTTTGTACCAACCAATTATGCTTTTTAATGCCTGTAGCATTTCCCCATATTTTCATTTCTCCCTCTTCCCCCTTACAGCTGATAACCCTCCAAATGGTCTCCATACCTATGATTCTGTACCTTTTCTGGTTTGCTTAGTTGGATTTTATTTTTATTTTTTAGATTCAATTGTTAATAGTTGTGACTTTGTTGTCTTTCCAAAAAAAATAATTTATTTATTTGTTTGTTTATTTATTCTTAGAGAGAGGGGAAAGGTGAAAGAGAGAGAGAAAAACATCACTGTATGGTTGCCTCTCACTCGCACCCCCAACTGGGGACCTGAAGTGCAACCTAGTCATGTGTCCTCACTAGGAATCAAATGAGCGACATTTGGTTCGCAGGCCAGTGCTGAATCCACTGAGCCATAGCAGCCAGGGCCCCTTTGTTGTCTTTTTTTTTTAAAATGTTTTATTGATTTTGCTTTTACAGTTGCCCCAATTTTCCTTCCCTCTGCTCCCCTCTATCCGGTGGCCCCCCTCCTTCCAGTTGTCCCGACCCCTTTTAGTCCATGTCCATTGGTTGTACATATAGTTCTTCTCAACCTCTTCTTGTCTATTCCATTCCCTCTTACTATGCTTCTTAATTCCTGTACCATCTCCTTCCCTTTCCCCCTTCCCACTCCCTGCTGACCTCCCCCTAGTATGTTTCCCATATCTATAGTTCTTTTTCCACTCTTGTTGTCTATTTAGTTTGCCTTTATTTTGATTCCCTAGCTTCTGTTGTTGGTGCTTGTGATGCAGTTTCATTTTAATGTTCATAGTTTTGATCCTCCTTTTTTCTAAACAAGTCCCTTTAACATCTCATATAATAGTGGTTTGAATCTAAAGAACTTCTTTAGTTTTATTTTGTCCTCAAAGCATTTTCTCTGCCTTTCTATTCTGAATGACAGTTTTGCTGGATAGATTATTTGTGGTTGTAGGTTTTTGATTTTTATTACTTTGAATATTTCTTGACAGTCCATTCTTTCCTGCAGGGTCTCCCTTGAGAAATCAGCTGATAGTCTAATTGGGACCCCTTTGTAGATTATTCTTTTCTTTTCTCTTGCTGTTTTTAAGAGTCTCTCTTTATCTTTAATTTTTGACATTTTAATTATAATGTGTCTTGGAGTGGTTCTCCCTGGGTCCAGTTTTTCTGGAACTCTCTGTGCTTCCTGGACCTGTAACTCTATTTCCTTCCCCAAGTTCGGGAAGTTCTGCTTCATTATTTTTTTCACATAATTTTTCAATTTCTAGTTCTTCTTCTTTGCCCTCTGGAAATTCTATTATTTGAATGTTCAGTCTCTTATAGCTGTCCCAGAGGTCTCTGATCCTCCCCTCACTTTCCTTACTTTTTGTTTCATCTTTCTGCACTGGTTCACTGTTTGTTCCTTCCCTATGTTACGGTTCATCGATTTGATCTCTGGATTTTATTTCCTCACCACTTGTCTCATATGTGTTTTCATTTGTTTCAGTATGAGTGGCTTTCATTCCTTCCCTGTCTTGTTCCAAATCTTTTGGTAATTCTGTAAGCCACCTTATAACTATAGCTATGAACTGAGCCCCTGAAAGATTTCCTCTTTGTTCGTCTGTCAGGTTCCTCATCTGCTGCCTGGTTAGCTGCATCACCAGGATTTCAATCATTGTCTGCTTCATTTTGACAATTTGTGTTTTGCTTTGCTTCCTGGGCAGGTTGTAGGGGGTTGAGCCCTGTGTACTCGTCACTGCCAGGCGACCAGTGGCGGTCTGCAACCTTTTTTGTTGCACTGTGGCACTTTGTGTGGGGGCGGGGGTCCAAGATGGATTCCTGTCGTTATTCTCTGCTGGGAGACCAGGATCTGTCCCCCCGCCCTCTGTGCCTCTCTGTCGGAGGCAATTGGGGGGCTGTCTTTCCCAGTGTTGGGGTCACGAGCTGCCAGGACTCGACTGCAGCCAGCACTAGTCCCCCTGCCACTATCCCCACTGCTGCCACAAACAGTGACGCCCGACTTTTCTGTTCCGGTTCCAATTTTGCCCCTCCTACCTGTCCAGATGAGCACTGCTGGTTTATAACTTCATATGTTGGGCTTCCATGTAGTTTTATTTTCTGGAATTTCTAGTTATCTTTTGTTTTGAGGTAGTTGTATTCCTTTCTATTTGTAGAGGGAGACCAAGCGTGTCTGTCTAAGCCTCCGTCTTGGCCAGAAGTCTCTTTGTTGTCTTTTAATGTTCATAGTTTTGATCTTCTTTTTCTTAAATAAGTCCCTTTAACATTTCATATAATAATGGCTTAGTGATGGACAGAACACACAGGAGATATCCGGCCAAGATGGAGGCCTAGACTGACACACTCTGTCTCCCTCCACAACTAAGAAGGAATACAACTACTGCAAAACCAGAAATAACCAGAATTTCCAGAAAATAAATGGAAGTCCAGTGTATGAAGTTATAAAGAAGTGGTGCTCATCTGGATGGGTAGGAGGGACGAAGCCGGGACCCAGAGGTCAAGCTGTGCTGTCAGTGGCAGCAACAGCGATGGCAGTGGGACAGCAGTAAGCAGAGACATCCATATTTAAGGGGAGGTAAGAAGTGCCTGGGGAGCACCCCTGACTGCGGACCAGACCTGTCAGCTTGAGGTTCCAAAGCCAGGGAAGGCAGACCTCCATTGCCTTGGACTGTGAGGCCCAGAGCGGGTGGGGATAGAGGAGGAGGCTCCAGGTCTCTCAGCACAGAGAGAACAGCAGGAACCATCTTGGACATCCACCCCCACGGAAAATGCCACAGCGTGGTGAGAAGGGTCACCCTGTTGTGATGAGTGTATGAGGCTTGGACCCCTATAACATAGAAGGTGTGACAGCCCTGCCTAGGAAGCAAAGGCAAACACAAAACTGTCAGGATGGCAGAGATCATGATAGAGATCCTGGTGATGCAGCTGACCAGACAGCAAATATCTAATCTAATGAACCAGCAGATAAATAATCTTTCTGAGGCTCAGTTCAGAGCTTTGGTTATAAAAATTATTACAGACATAACAGCAGATCTTAAACAAGACAGGGAAGGAATGAAGGCTAGTCCTGGTGAAATTAACAAAAAACATATGAAACTATTGGTGAGGGAAAGAAAGCCAGGGATAAAATAAACAAATCAGAACATAGGGAAGGAACAAACAGTCAACCAGTGCAGAAAGAGGAAACAAAAAGTGAGGAAAATGAGGAGAGGCTGAGAAACTTATCGGATAGCTATAAGCGAGTCAACATCTGAATCATAGGGTTGCCAGAAGGTGAAGAAGAACTAGAAATAAAAAAATTATGAGAAAAAATAATAAAGCAGAACTTCCCTAACTTGGGAAAGGAAATAGACTTACAGATCCAGGAAACACAGAGAGTTCCAGAAAAACTGGACCCAGGGAGAACCACACCAAGACACATTATAATCAAAATGTCAAGAATTAAGGATAAAGAGAGAATCTTCAAAGCAGCAAGAGAGAAGAAGAGAATTACATACAAAGGGGTCCCAATAAGACTCTCAGCTGATTTCTCAAAAGAAACTCTGCAGGCAAGAAGGGACTGGCAAGAAATATTCAAAGTAATGAAAAGCAAAACCCTACAACCAAGATTACTCTATCCAGTGAAGCTGTAGTTCAGAATAGAAGGGCAGAGAAAGTGCTTCCGGGACAAAGTAAAACTGAATGGGTTCATCAGATCCAAACCATTATTATATGAAATGTTAAAGGGACTTGTTTAGGAGAAAGAGGATCAAAACTATAAACATTAAAATGAAAATTGTATCACAACAACCAACAAGAGAAGCTAGGGAACAGAAACAAAGACAAACTAAGTAGGCAATGAGAGTGGAAAACAAATTATAGGTATGGGAAACATATGAGGGCAGGTCAGCAGGGAGGGGGAAATGGGGAAAGGGACGGAGATGGTACAGGAATTGAGAAGCATCGTAGGAGGGGGTGGAGTGTACAGGAAGATGTTGAGAAGAACTCTGTACACAACCAATGGGCATGGACTAAAGGGGGGAGACTACTGGAGGGAGGGGGGTCACTGGATGTAGGGGAACAAAGGAAAAAAATTGGTAGAACTGTAACAGCACAATTAATAAAGCATATTAAAAAATTTTTTAAATGGCTTAATGTTGATGGTAGCTTTACCTTCTCTGGGAAACACTTTATCTACCCTTTCATTCTAAATGATACCTTTGCTGGATAGAATAATCTTGGTTGTAGGTCCTTGCTTTTCATCACATTGAATAATTCTTTTTTTTAAATGTGTTTTATTGATTATAATGTTACATTTGACCCAATTTCCCTTCCCTCTTCTCCCCTCCACCCGGTGGCCCCCCTCCTTCCAGTTGTCCTCCCCTTTTAGACCATGTCCATTAGTTGTGCATATAGTTCTTCTCAACCTCTCTCTGTCTATTCCATTCCCCCCTACCATGCTCCTTAATTCCTATATCATCTCCCTCCCTCTCCCCCTTCCCCCTCCCTGCTGACCTCCCCCTAGTATGTTTCCCATACCTATAGTTCTTTTTCCACTCTCGTTGCCTGTTTAGTTTGCCTTTGTTTCAATTCCCTCGCTTCTGCTGTTGTTTCTTGTGATGCAGTTTTCATTTTAGTGTTTATAGTTTTGATCCTCCTTTTACTAAACCAGTCCCTTTAACATCTCATATAACGGTGGTTTCGATCTAATGAACTCTTTCAGTTTTATTTTGTCCTGGAAACATTTTCTCTGCCCTTCTATTCTGAATGACAATTTCGCTGGATAGAGTATTCGTGGTTGTAGGTTTTGGATTTTCATTACTTTGAATATTTCTTGCCAGTCCCTTCTTGCCTGCAAGGTCTCTCTTGAGAAGTCAGCTGATAGTCTAATTGGGACCCCTTTGTACATGATTCTTTTTTTCTCTCTTGCTGCTTTTAAGATTCTCTCTTTATCTTTAACTTTTGACATTTTGATTATAATGTGTCTTGGAGCGGTTCTCCCTGGGTCCAGTTTTTTTGGAATTCTCAGTGCTTCCTGGACCTGTAAGTTTATTTCCTTCCCCAAGTTTGGGAAGTTCTGCTTTATTATATTTTCACTTAATTTTTCAATTTCTAGTTCATCTTCTTTGCCCTCTGGCAAAGCAATGATTCTTATGTTGGGCCTTTTATAGCTGTCCCAGAGGTTTCTGATCCTCTCATCCTTGCTTCCCATTTTTTGAATAATTCTTGCTGGTTCCTTCTTGCCTGCACATTTTTTTTTGTTGTTTTGAGAAATCAGCTGGCGGTCTTATAGGTAGCTCTTTGTAAGTAATTCTCTTTTTCTCTCTTGATGCTTTTAAGATTCTCTCTTTATCTTGAACCTTTGGCATTTTAATTATGATGTGTTTGGTGCTGTCTTCTTTGGGTCTAGCTGACTTAGGACTCTCTGTGTATCCTGAACTTGTATGTCTATTTCTTTTGCCAAATTAGGAAAGTTTTCCTTCATTATTTTTTCACATGAGCTTTCAATTTCTTGCTCTTCCTCTTCTCTTTCTCGCAGCCCCATGGTTCAGATTTTGGCACATTTAAAGTTGTCCCAGAGGTTCTTAAGTCTCTCCTCATTTTTTTTTTTTTCAATTCTTGTTTCCTCATTCTGTACTGGTTGACTGTTTTTTTCTTCCTTATGTTCCAAATCATTGATTTGAACCCTGGTTTCCTTCCCTTCACCCTTGGTTTCATGTGGATTTTCCTTCGTTTCACTTAGCATAGCCTTCACTTTTTCTCTTATGTGTTTGCCATACTTAAGCATACTTGTCGAGCGTGTGAGCATCTTTTCACCAGTGCTTTGAACTCTACATATGTTAGGTTGGCTCTCTCTTTACTGTTAGATTGGCTACCTCCTCATTGCTTAGTTTTCTCTCTGGAACCTTGATCTGTTCCCTCTTTTGGGCCATACTTCTCTGTCTCCTCATCTTGACAGCCCCCTGTGTTTGTTTGCCTCTGTGTCTTAGGTAGAGCTGTCACACCTGTTACATTGTAAGGGGTGGAGCCTTTGTTATTCATCAGTACACGGTACCTGTTTCACCACGTTGTGTTGCTGTGTGTGCAGGAGGGGCCTGAGAGGGAACAATGCTGCTTGCTCAGCACTTGCCTCTTTTCCAGGCACCTCTCCCACTTCTCTATGGAACTGACACCTCTTTGGCTGTGGCCCTGGCTGTCGTTCTCAGAGTGAGTGGGTCTGCGGATTTCTAGGACTATGGGGCATCTTTAAATAAGCGGACTCTGTTGAGAGACTAGCAGTTTCTTCCTCTTCCCCAATCCCCACTGGTTTTCACAGGCAGAAGAAATGAAGTGTTATTTTCCTCAGCCTGGTATGGTGCCTGGAGGGCAACCCAGGTGTCCCTCCTACTTTTTAAAACATATGACTGCACTATCTGCTGGCCTACCACTATCTCCACTGCTGTTGTTACCACACCTCATTCTATCCACCCTGGCTCCACCCCTCATATCTATCTGAATGAGTATTTCTTTTTTTTTTTTTTTCTTTGTTGCACTTTCATGCAGCTCAATTTTCTGGAAATTCCTGGTTGTCTCTAGTTTTGTGGTGGTTGTGTTCCTTCTTATTTGTGGAGGGAGATACAGCATGTCTGTCTAGGCCTCCATCTCAGCCAGAAGTCCAAATTAAAATCTTTATGTGGAGAAAAAGAAAATCACAATAATAACCTGATTCATTTTGGAATCAAACAAGAAATTTAACTTTTTTTCATGCACAGACATTAGGAGATAAAGCATAAGCTGTTGGTTGGTTACCACTCAAAATGCATTTGGTCTCTACGATGACAAAAGGCCTGGCATCCAGGGAGGGACTTCTAATTAGACGTCACTGTCTAATACCTTAAGACCTCAGAACCAGAGGTTTTTTGGAATTTATTTTGTCAATATTCGAAAGACAAAATGGACAGTGAGCAAAAACCTTCCAAATCTGGGGCTGCATGACTAAATTAAACAGATTCCTATATCTGCTAAGAAATATATAAATTCACAATGAGTGGGATAACTAAAGACTATAAACAGCTTTGTATCCATTCAGATCTAGTTTTACTGCTGAATTCAGATTAGATATTGCCACCAAATGCGTTATAAAAAACTTCTGGTTGTCAAAATAGTGAATAAAGCATTGTGAACCTGTATTACCTTCAAGAAAACTGGGAGTTGACTAGACTACACACATTGTTCATTTTAACCAAAATTAGTCATTGAATTTTCTATCATAGAACATTAATTCTCTTTTCCTAAAATGGGCTGTAAATGTATTCTGGGGAGGCTTTAGAGGAAGTTTGAAAGTCAATCAATCATTTAATGATGCCATTTTTTATTACTTTATTATTATTATTATCATTATTGTCCAGCCATAAATCACATATTAGTTTTATTTTTACTTATTTCTAATGAACAAAACACAACAAAGTTTAATTAGATGTTGGTATCAACCTCTCTTCCACTAGGCTAGAGATTCAGTTGTCCATATTACTCAATGTGTACTCTTCTGGTCTACTTCTTGTGCTGATTTTCTCTTTACTGAATGAGGGTGAGAATTTTGAGAAGCCCATCCTATCCTAGCCAGATTCCACTAGATCCTTATCATGTGCTTCTCTGGGCACACACAGACACACACATACACACACACACACGTGTTAAACAAACACAACTGTAGCACATGTATGCTCAGGACTCTGCTCCTGGGTCACAAGGTAGTGGGATTATCCCAGCCAGGCCATTCTCAGTTTAGTCTTACCTGAAGTCCTACCTCCCATAGTTTTCCTCTCCAACAAGAGCATAAAACCACGTGGGTCCTTTTCACTGGATATAAGTTTTTGGTCAACTCTCTGTGACATCCTTTAGGTCCGAGATAAATGCATACTACCTTATACAGCAGTACACCCTTAAATTCCAGAACTCTGGTAGCAGGAAATGGGCATATCGCAAGTCAGGCATTGTGCAAATGGAGGAGAATGACTGGGGAGTTTGCGACAAATCACAGTGGGATACACACAATAGCATAAGTTTATTTTCATCATGCATTTTTCATTATATTACCTTTATATATGTTCTGCATTGCTGATTGAAGGTCTTAGAGAAAAAGTAAGAGGGTCATGAACTTAAAACAACTTTTCCCTAAAGATTTATTAGCATTTAAAATATCAGACACATTTAAAAGGGTTTTCCTCACATTTAAATTTTTCTTGGTAAAAAATCTATAAGTTAACTTTGTGTCTTTATTGTATTACATTTTAAAGAAAGTGACACATTGAGTAAAATATTGTTACATTCCTTGGAGAAGATACAATCCAGAGGGGGCAAAGGACACATCATTCTGATGTTTTTACTTAAGGACTAGAAAGGCGGGGTACAAGGATGGAATATGCTCCCCAAATATGGAAGGGAAGGAAGGGCATTATGGGCCATAAGAAAAGCACAGGCAAAGCATGGAAGTAAGAAAGTGCAGAAGGACATCAGGTGTGGATGGAACATAGAGTGTTGGAAGGAGATGAAGAAAAAATGAGTGAATAAAATAGGTAACAAATATAACACTGAGCAGTCTCTCAAGTAAAGTAATGCTGTTAAGAAGTAGCAATTTTACTTTCCAGAGTTGTAAATGAGCTGATTAAGAAGCTTTGGATTGAGCCAAGACTGGTGAAGTAGGAAGCATGTGTCCTTTATAACTTCAGCTGAAACCTGAATGGCACTGTGGTTCTGGGTGTGGATTCCTGAGTCAGGCTGCTTGGGTTCAAGTCCTGGCCCAAAATGTAGTTACTGTGTGACCGAAAATATTTAATTAACTTTTTTGTGTATCTGCCTGTCCATATATAATATAATAATAACAAATATACCTTTCTCGGGGTTATTATACAGATTAAATATGCTAATATATTTATATAAAGTACTTAGAACTGTGCCTCGTTCATAGGAAACCTTAGAGGAGGGAGAGAGAGATGGAGGAAGAGGGGGAGGGAAAGCCAATGACAAGTTAAGAGAAAAATTATTCCCTGTGAGTGATCAGAGAGTTGGGTCTAAATGGATCACTTTATTCTTATACCAAGTAATACCTGAGCTATGATTATTCTGTAATGAGAGCATCCAGGCTCCCCATGGACTGTGCAACCAGCTACCATAAGCCAGTTAATCTAAACCACCAGAAGCAGAGGTCAGAATGCTCATTGTGGGCCTCCACTCTGCTGAAACAACTGCACTTCCTGCGTCTGCACTGGGTTGGTATTTCAGTGAGTCCACCCTACCTCATTCATTGGTGTTCTTATTCTTGAACCTTTTAAAGATTTTTATTACAACAAAACAAAACAAAAAACTATCCAGGACTGCAGTGGCTGTGTTTGTTTTTGTTTTGTTTGTTTTAGAGCTAGAAGGAAACTTGAAAACCCAGGAGCAGAATGCTCTCATTTTAGACAAATAGATACTAGGGAGTGAGGACTTTGGTTTGCCTAATACATTGCAGACTGTGGAGAGGAGAGTTGGAAATGTGTTTTGTTTTTGTATTTTGTTTTGCTCATATTTATGTCAGTGTTTTATGGATTCAAACAGAAAGTTAAGCTTTTATTAACTTGCAGTAAACCATTGTTTATCATCTTTGATGCTTTAACTCAAAATGAAAAGGAAGTAGAAACAGTGTGTTAAATAAAAATATTATTTCATTGCTCTTGGCTTCAATAATCTTTTTGCTACTTCACTTCTGGAGTCAGTGCAATGCTATTGTATGAACATGATACTAATTTTTAAATCTGATCCTATTAGTCTACTTAACTTCTTAATTAATAAATGTGATGAGACCTCTGGCCAAGATGGAGGCCTAGACAGACATGCTGGATCTCCCTCTACAACTAAGAAAGAATACAACTATGTATCTCAAAACTAGAGACAACCAGAAGTTACAGAAAATCAAGCTGCATGGAAGTCCAACAAACAAAGATATAAAGAAGAAATACTCATCCAGACAGGTAGGAGGGGCAGAGCCTGGGTGGAGAGGATACAGTGTGGTGGTGGCAGCAGCAGCAGTGGTGGCAGCAGGCTGGTGGAAAGTGCAGTGACACATTTAAAAAAGTTGGGAGGGACACCTAGGGAACATTCCTGGCTCCTGACCAGACCCCGCAAATCACAGTCCCAGCACCAGGGAAAATCAAGCCTCATTGCTTCTGACTATGCAAACACGTGCGGGTTGGGGTAGAGAAAGAAACTGCCAGCCTCTCAGCAGAGTCTGCTTGTTTAAAAGGCCCACACGGTCCTAGAACATCTGCGGATCCACCCACTCTGGGAACCACAGGCAGGGCAACAGCTTGAGAGGTACCAGTAAAGTGGGAGAAGTGCCTGGAAAAGGGGCAAGTGCTAAGGAAGCAACATTGTTCCCTCCCTGATCCCTCCCCCACATACAGTGCCACAACAAAGTGAAATGGATCACCCTGTACTATACTGACAAATACCTAAGGTTCTGCCCACTGTAACGTAAGAGGTGCGACAGCCCCTGCCCAAATCACAGAGGCAAACACAGAAAGATGAGACAGAAAAGTACAACCCAGAAGGAGGGGCAGATCAAGGTCTCAATGACACAACTAAGCAATGAGCAGATAGCATGCCTAACGGATGAGGAGATAGATAAGTTAACAGAAACACAGCTTAAGGCATTGGTGATTAGAATGCTTACAACTCTAACAACAAAGATTAAACAAGATGGGGAAAGAAAGAAGGCTATCCTGGCTGAAATGAAGGAAAATCCATATGAAACAAGTGGTGAAGGAAAGGAAACCAGGGTTCAAATCAACAAACTGGAACATAATGAAGAAACAAACAATGAACCAGTACAGATGGAGGAAATGAGAATTAGAAAGAGTGAGGAGTGGCTTAGAAACCTCTGGGACAGCTATAAACATGCCAACATCAGAATCATAGGGTTGCCAGAAGGTGAAGAGGGAGAGCAAGAAATTGAAAAATCATGTGAAAAAATAATGAAGGAAAACTTCCCTAATTTGGGGAAGAAAATGGACTTACAGGTCCAGGAAGCAGAGAGTCCCAAACAAACTATCCAGGGAGGACCACACTAAGACGCATCATAATCAAAATGCCAAAGGTTAAGGATAAAGAGAGAATCTTAAAAGCAGCAAGAGAGAAGAGGAGAATTACCTACAAAGGAGTACCTATAAGAACTGTCAGCTAATTTCTCAAAAGAAACTTTGCAGGCAAGAAGGGACTGGCAGGAAATATTCAAAGTGATGAAAAGCAAGGCCCTACAACCAAGATTACTTTATCCAGCAAAGCTATCATTCAGAATGGAAGGGCAGATAAAGCTCTTCCCAGACAAGGTAAAGCTAAAGAAGTTCATCATCACCAAGCCATTATTATATGAAATGTTAAAGGGGCTTATTTAAGAAAAAGGATATCAAAACTATGAACATTAAAATGAAAACAGTATCACAACTATCAACAACAGAAGCTAGGAAATGGAACAAAGGTAAACTAAGCAGACAACTAGCGTGAGAACAGAATCATAGGTATGGGGAGCATGTGGAGAGAGGCCAGCTGGGAGGGGAAATAAGGGAGGGAGGGAAATGGTGCAGGAATTAAGAAGCAAGGTAGGAGGGTGGGGAATAGATAGGAGGATGTTGAGAAGAGATTTATGTACAACCCATGGACATGAAGTAAGGGTGGGGGACTGCTAGACAGAGGGGAGCAAAGGGAAAAAATATTGGGACAACTGTAACAGCATAATCAACAAAACATACAAAAAATGTGATAATATATACTTTCTAGGATTTTATGAAAATCAATTAGTTAATTAGAGGAAATAATAAATGTGAAATACATGAAAGATAATAGGGATTTAGTAAACTCAAGTCTCCAATGATGTCTGTTCTTTCCTGAGAGATAGAGTTTTACTGATTTTAACATGAACACAATAATTTCTTTCCTAATCATTTCCTCCTAAATCAAATGCTGACACAGAGCTCATTTTCCCTCCCTAGATGTGCTTCTCATTTGTAAAGGAAGGTGGTTGGATTATATGTCACCTCTAATGTCCTTCAATATCTGGGCTTCTATGACTTCCTTCCAGCTCTTCGTTGTCCTAGAAAAATCCCAGCCACCAAATTCTTCTCTTTGCTAACAGATAAAGTTGAAATGCCTGTGGGAGACTAGGGAAAAAAATGTTACAAATTTCTCCTCTACAAAAGTAGCATACTTTTCCATTTTTGTTCACTGTAAAACACTATACATTCATACACTTTATTTAAAACATTATTATTAATATTTTTTCCACTCTCATTATTCTGCTTTTTTCCTTTGCCACAATCAAATGAGAAAAGTATATTATAGTAGGTTAAATATATAACTAGGTCCATCAGGAAAAAAAGTGTATATACATCCCTACTACTTGTACTACTTGTAGTTTATGTTCCATCATAATTCCATTCTACCCTGTCTACTCAGTCATTTGCTCTCCCTTCTTACTGGAGTGTCACTGTTGATGGCTCATGTCATGTCTTTGGTAAAAAATTACGTTTGCTGTTACTGCCACCACTACAGATTTTGGAGCCCCTGTGAATTCCTGACTCACAAGGAATACTCCTTGAACCTAAACACTGAATTGCTTAAACAAGAAAAGGATCTGGCTTCCCCAGTGGTCACCTGAAGTGGCTGAGTGACCCAGCTTAGAAGTGTGGAAGTGTAGTCACCCTATGGTGCAGACTTTGACCAATTGGAGAAATAGGGAGACAACAAATAAATTGTTTTATCTTCCTCACCTCTCTCAATCCCCTACAAAGAGTTTTGAGGTACAATCCCTTCAAACAATCTTTCTGGAGATGCCCTATGAAAACTGAGCAATCAGACATGTTTGATGATTGATGTCACCTTGGTAATATACCTCCTTGTATTTTCTCTCTGTCGCAGGCTGGGTTTCTTGGGAAGCAGACCCTAAGACAAACTTGTTGTGCTGTATTAGTGGATACATACTCCAGGGATCAATGCATATAGAAAGGAAGGGAGTAGCAGTTTGAGCAGAGAAAGAAGTTGGGTTGTGATATAATCTCAGTGAAGATATCAGCCATATCTCAGAGAGCTTTGAAGCTTTGATGGCCCTCCAGCATTATCCCAAATTGGCACAAGCGGACTGGGTACTTTACTCGTGCTAAACTAGTCATTGGATGTGAGCTGTCCTAGAAAGGCATCATGACCCTGAGCAAGGCAGATGCTGAAGAGGCTTGACAGTTAAAGGTTCTCTTCTGATAGTGTCCCAGCAATTAAGGGAATGAGTTCATCTTTCCTGGATGGGGTCTGGGAGATGCATCACAGCATCTATTTCAATGTATCCCTGAACTATTCAGATCCAATTTGTATAAGTGCTGGGAGCAGCTCCTTTAGGGTTGGTGGCCCCTTTTTTTCTGGGAGAAAGGTTAATGGTGTTAACTGTTGCCACCACTCGTGCAGTTGATATCGATGTTGATCATTTCTCTCCTCTGTTGTCCAGTCTAGGTTCCCCTCACCCACAGCTGGCACATCTGCTGGTCTCAGTGGCTAACTCAGCAGCATAACCCTTGTTCTTGGGAACCTGAGCCACTTGAGTATCATGTCCTTTGCAGATATGACTATCATTCAAAGAGACAGCCAAGTGAATCACCTGAAAGCTAAAGATATTTCTTGTTTGGTTCATTGTGTAACATTGGCCTGACCTCAGTTCCAATGAACCCTGATGGAATGGTGACTTCAAACTGCCATAGCTTAAGGTTCAATGTGATTGATGTGCCCTCTGGTTGAAGTGTTTCTTCTTAGAATCAAGATCTTTAGACACACACAGTTCATAGTTCTACAGAATGGGGATACAATATCATAAATAATTGTTTATGTAGATTATATATTATAGCCTGGAGAAAGGTATTCCATCCTGGCAAGTTATCACCTCTAAGATGGTGCTTCTGCTGTGCCAGCATCTTCTAAGTAATGGGATCACAGTCTAGTGTATCAAAAACCCCGTAATACCTTGGGTAGGTCCTGTGGACAGAAAAAGGAAACCCATACCAGAAATATATGCCTATTTCTGTTAAATAAATTTCTGGACCATTCAGACTGAAGGAGACTAATGTGGTCAACTTGCCATCAAGTGACAGCATCAGAGACACAGAGTTGTTCTCTGTTGATGACAGGTTGGACATTTGGCAATGGCAATAATAGATCAACCCAAGTAAGCAGATGGTTCTGCTACCATGGTTACTTCACTCATGTGCTTATTATGCCAGCATTAAGTAGCCAATGACAGAAAGTAGTTGATGTCAACTACCTGAGTTGTTTTGTGTACATGGTGGTTTAATGCCTCTTCTGTGATAGGTGTTCTCCAGTGGATATTGCATGTAATACAAAAATCTTCATACATTGTTCCCACTCCCACATGTTCATCCACATGCTTCCTGAAGGATAAAGATTATAGGGAGACAGGGAAGCCTCACATAGAGGGCAAGAGAGGTAACAGAGCCCTAATAGAAAACATAATATAAATTTTTGCAAGCTGTGTTCCCTGGAAAGCAGAAGAAGACATAGACTAACATGCAGGAAGTTTCTTAAGGAGTGATCTTGGGAAGAGATGGAAACAGAGTTGGGCAAAGGGAAAGCCGGGTTATGATGGGTCACTGCAAAGGCCTCATCTTATTCCATGGGAAATTCTGGAACTGAGGTGGCCCTTCAGAGTTGCTCAAAATGAGGGAAGATCAGGACTTTTTGCAGCTGCATTGAGTATTCGCTGATTTTGGACTGATCTGGGAAGAGAGTGTTACTAGGTTGAGGCCTTTCTCTCTTCATCCATGGCAGTTCTTGAAGAGAGCTCAAAGCTGGGAGACAGCAGTTTCTGAAGCTGGTGGAAAAACCCTATCATTCCTCAAGTAAGTTCTGGGTGGTGTTTCACAACTCCCACTAAACTTTTCTTATTCCCTTGCCTCATTTCCTTCTTTCTTTCACTTTTAATGTGCTGAGATTCACCCATGATAAAGCATTAGCAGGTAAGCTTTTGCCTCAGGCCCTATTTCCAAGAGAACCTGGGGTAAAAAGCCAAAAATACATACATGTTTGTTTTGGCTTCTACTTCATAGTCCTAAGTGGACCTGCTCCAACATGGAACTCTCTACCATAAAAAGAATATAGAACTAATGCCACACACACACACACACACACACACACACACACACACAGACACACACAAAAGGCTTAGAACAAGGTGGATTAAGGGTCAGGACAACTTGACTTCTAGAGGCATGAAACTTACTATCTAGAAGAGCTCAACTATTCATTTGTGAATATAAGGAATATAACTTGTTCTCTCATATGTAGTTTCCAACTTGATATAAGGACATAATAATGTCTGATTTCTCCATCCCCCTAATGATGTCAAGAGTCTGAAAGAATATAACATATGTCACAGCCCTTTGAAGATATCACAAAATCTCCAGGAACAAGTTCTTATCCTCCTCATCACATCCTCAATAAAATGTAGTGAACCATGAAGCAATGATGCTATCCTCCAAGAATCAATGCCAAGGGCATTGATGGTGCACAATCCCTTGCAAATACAATGACACTAGAACAGTAGGAAGCTATCAGTTCTATCAGTTCAACTGCCTCTCTTGTCCCCTGCCAAGTTTTCTGACACTCCACCACTGGAGAGTGAGGTTCTTCTTAAATCCTTTTTGATTTTTCAGTGAAAGCAACAGGGGCACTAGTGCCAGTTGAATCTCCAAATGGGGCCTCCTGCAGCTATGCTATGTCATGGCCTTGTTGATGGGAACCCGAGAGCAAGACAGGCACCATCTCTGCAGAGAGAAGAGAAGAATGGAAGGAGAGACATTGGGAGTCAGGGCAATCAAAAGAGGAGCTGAAGTGTGAAGTCAGGAGGAAAATAGTTCTCCTACTTTTTGATTTAGCTAAAATCTAACCCTGGTTCAATATATTGCATAGGTCTCCACCAAGGCCCATAAGAGTGACAAACTATGTGCCGTAGGATAGCTAACACCAGATCCTGCCTCCATCCTGTCTCTGACCCCTGCCGTCTCCTTCCCTCTGAAACCATTGACAGCTTCTGAGTGGGATTTGTATAGGTTTCTCTTTTGACCTAGGTATGAGACAGTGATGTTCTTAATTGTTAGAATAGAATTTTTAGTCCCTTAGCTTAATCCTTATAATTAAAACAATTTTCATTATAACTAAGAATGGGAAATCAGAACATGACCCACTCTTATTTAATTAGCTCCATCTTTTCTGCCAAGAGTTAACTCTACAAGTATTTTGAAATGTAACATGTTCAAAATGAAATAACACAGAATCCTCTAGCAAACTTAGGGTAGGGATGGGTAGTCATTTTTTTAAAGCAAAAATAACAGGAAAATAGAAACTTCCAGCCAACATGGAGACCTCGACAGACACGCTGCATCTCTCTCCACAACTAAGAAGGAATACAACTACCTCAAAACTAGAGACAACCAGAAGTTACAGAAAATCAAGCTGCATGTAAGTCTAATAAGCAAAGATATAAAGAAGAAATACTCATCCAGACAGGTAGGAGAGGTGGAGCTGGGACAGAGAGGATGCAGTGCAGTGGCAGCAGCAACAACAGTAGCATTGGCAGCGGCAAGCTGGCGAGAAACGAGGTCACACATTTAAAAAAGTCAGGAGGGACAACTGGGGAGAGCTCCCAGCACCAGACCAGACCAAGCAGCTCTCATGGTCCCAGCGCCAGGGAAAATAGAGCCTCATTGCTTTTGACTGTGCAAACCAGTGAGTGTTGGGGAAGAGGGAGAAACTGCTGGTCTCTTATCAGAGTCCACTTGTTTAAAGGGCCCCCACAGTGCTAGAACATACACAGACCCACCCACTCTGGAAACGACAGCCAGGGCAACAACTAGAGAGGCACCAGTCCCATAAAAAGTGGGAAAAGTGCCTGAAAAAGGGGGAGGTGCTAAACAAGCAACATTGTTCCCTCTCAGACCCCTCCCCCACAAACAACGTGACAACGTGGTGAAACGGGTCGTCCTCTACTGACAAATACCTAAGGCTCTACCTTTTACAACATAACAGGTGTGACTGCTCTACCAAAAACACAGAGGCAAACAAACATAGGAGCCTATCAAGATGAGGAGACAGAAGTATGGCTCAAAAGAGGGAACAGATCAAGATCCCAATGGGAGAACAAAGCGATGAGGAGATAGCCAACCTAACAGATGCAGAGTTCAAAACACTGGTGATGCGCACAGGCTTGACAGATATGCTTAAGTATTGCAAACCCATAAGGGGAGAAGTGAAGGCTATGCTAACTGAAACGATGGAAAATCCAAACAAAACCAATGGTGAAGGGAAGGAAACCAGGGTTCAAGTCAATGATTTGGAACATAAGGAAGACAAAAACAGTTGACCAGTACAGAATGAGGAAACAAGAACTGAAAAAAATGAGGAGAGGCTTAGGAATCTCTGGGACAACTTTAAACATGCCAACATATGAACCATAGTGCTTCCAGAAGGAGAAGAGGAAGAACAAGAAATTGAAAACTTATGTGAGAAAAAAAATAAAAAATAAATCTCTGAATTTTGCAAAGGAAGTAGACATACAAGTCCAAAAAGAACAGAGAGTTCCAAACAACCTAGACCCAAAAAGGACCGCACCAAGACACATCATAATTAAAATGCCAAAGGTTCAAGATAAAGAGAGAATCTTAAAAGCAGCGACAGAAAAGCAGAGAGTTTCCTACAAAGGGGTTCCTGTAAGATTATCAGCTGATTTCTCAAAAGGAACTTTGCAGGCAAGAAGTATTCAAATGATGAAAAGCAAGAACTTACACCAATATTACTCTATCCAGCAAAGCTATCACTTAGAATGGAAGGTCAATATGGCAAGAAATTTGACAACATAGTAGAAATGGACAGATTTCTAGAAACATATAACCTTCTCAAACTGAATCAAGAAGTAGAAAGTCTCAACAGACCAATAACAAAGAAGGAAATTGAAACAGTAATCCAAAATCTCCCTGCACACAAAAGCCCTGGACCGGATGGCTTCACAGGCAAATTTTACAAAACATTTAGGGAAGAACTAACTCCTACCCTCCTCAAACTATTCCAGAAAATCCAAGAAAAGGGAAAAATCCCAAACTCTTTCTATGAAGCCAGTATTACCCTAATCCCAAAACCAGGTCAGGACACAGCAAAGAAAGAAAACTACAGGCCAATATCACTGATGAACATAGATGCTAAAATCCTCAATAAAATTTTGGCAAACAGGATCCAACAATACATCAAAAAGATCATACACCATGACCAAGTGGGATTCATCCCAGAGATGCAAGGATGGTTTAATATTGGCAAATCAATAAATAAAATACATCACCTAAACAAAATGAAAGACAAAAATCACATGATCATATCTATAGATGCAGAAAAAGCATTTGATAAAGTACAACACCCATTCCTGTTGAAAACACTCAGCAAAATGGGAATAGAGGGAGCATACCTTAACATAATTAAGGCTATATATGAGAAGCCTGAAGCCAACATCATACTCAATGGACAAAAACTGAAAGCATTCCCACTGAAATCAGGAACTAGACAAGGCTGTCCACTCTCCCCACTTCTATTCAGCATAGTGTTGGAAGTCCTAGCCACAGCAATCAGACAAGACAAAGAAATAAAAGGCATCCAAATTGGGAAAGAAGAAGTAAAACTATCACTATTTGCAGACGACATGATAGTATACCTAGAAAACCCTATAAACTCCACTAAAAGACTACTTGATATAATAAGTGAATTTGGCAAAATCGCAGGGTACAAAATAAATACACAGAAATCTAAGGCATTTCTGTACACCAACAATAAAATCTCAGAGACAGAAGCAAAAAAGAAAATACCATTTACTATAGCAACAAGAAAAATAAAATACCTAGGAATAAACTTAACCAGAGAGATAAAAGACCTGTACACTGAAAATTATGCAACATTGAAGAAAGAAATTAAGGAAGATACAAATAAATGGAAGCAAATGCCATGTTCTTGGATGGGAAGAATCAACATCATCAAAATGGCCATACTACCCAAAGCAATTTACAAATTCAATGCAATCCCTATTAAAATACCAATGACATATTTCACTGACCTAGAACAAATCCTCCAAAAATTCATATGGAACCAAAAAAGACCCCGAATAGCAAAAACAATCTTGAAACAGAAGAACACAGCAGGAGGAATCACGATACCAGACATCAAACAATACTACAAAGCCACTGTGATCAAAACAGTCTGGTACTGGCATAAGAACAGACATATAGATCAGTGAACAGAATTGAAAGCCCAGAAATAAACCCAGGCCTCTTTGGTCAACTAATCTCTGATAAAGGAGGAAAGAACATAAAATGGAGTGAGAAGAGCCTCTTTAACAAATGGTGCTGGGAGAACTGGACAGGGACGTGCAAAAAAAATGAAACTAGACCACCAACTTACACCACACACGAGAATAAACTAAAGATGGATTAAAGACTTAAATGTAAGCCGTGATACCATAAAAGTTCTAGAGTAAAACATAGGCAGGAAAATTTCAGATATCACATGTAACAATATCTTCACGGATACATCTCTCAAGGCAAGAGAAATAAAGGAATCAAACTAAAAGGTTTCTGCTCAGCAAAAGAAAACATCAGCAAGATGAAAAGGAAACCAATCATATGGGAAAACATATTTGCCAATGACATCACAGACAGGGGACTGATCTCCAAAATATATAAAGAGCTTATACAACTCAACATCAAGAAAACAAACAACCAAATTAAAAAATGGGCAAAGGACCTGAACAAACACTTCTCCGAAGAGGACATACAGAAGGTCCATAGACACATGAAAAAATGCTCAACATCATTGGCCATCAGAGAGATGCAAGTAAAAACCACAATGAGATACCACCTTACACCTGTCAGAATGGCCATCATCAACAAATCAACAAACAACAAATGCTGGCGTGGATGTGGAGAAACAGGAACCCTACTGCACTGTTGGTGGGAATGCAGACTGGTGCAGCCACTATGGAAAACAGTATGGAATTACCTCAAAAAACTAAAAATGGAACTGCCATTTGAACCAGTGATTCCACTGCTAGGATGATACCCGAAAAATCCTGAAACCCTAATTCAAGAGAACTTATGCACCCCTATGTTCATAGCAGCCCTTTTTACAATAGCTAAGAGCTGGAAACAGCCTAGGTGCCCATCTGTGGATGAGTGGATCAAAAAACTGTGGTACATCTACACAATGGAATACTATGTAGCAGAAAGAAAGAAGGAACTCCTGCCATTTGCAACAACATGGATGGAATTAGAAAGAATTATGCTTAGTGAAATAAGCCAGGCAAAGAAAGCAAAATACCATATGATATCACCCAATACAGGAAACTAAAGAGCAACACAAACAAACGAACTAAATAGGCAAAGACTAGAATAGTAGTCAGTAGTGGGGAGGGGGGAGGGAGAGAAGGGGGATAAGTAAGGGACGGGTCAGGTAAAGGAACGTATATGAATGACTCATGGACATGGACAACGGGGAGGGATATAATTGTGGGAGAAGGGATGGGCTGGGAGGGGGGAGCAATGGGGGAAAAATGGGACAACTGTAATTGAATAACAAAAAATAAAATTAAAAAAAAAAAAGAATGGAAGGTCAGATAAAGTGCTTCCCAGACAAGGTAAAGCTAAAGGAGCTCATTGTCACCAAACTACTATTATATGAAATGTCAAAGGTACTTACTTAAGAAAAAGATCAAAATTATGAACACTAAAATGACAACAAGCTTACAACTATCAATTGAATCTAAAAAATAAAAACAAAATCCAACTAAGCAAATCAGAATAGGAACATAATTATAGATATGGGGATCATTTGGAGGGTTATCAATTGGTAGGGGGAAGGGAGAGAAATGGGGAAATGGTGTAGGGGTTAAGGAACATAATTGTTTGGTACAAAACAGACAGGGATAAGTTAAGAATAATACAGGAAAGGGTGAAGCCAAAGAACTAATATGCATAACCCATGGACATGAACTAAGGAGAGTGGGATTGTTGGAGGGAAGGGGGGTAGTGGGCAGAGGGGAACAGAAGGAAAATAAATTGGGACTACTGGACCATATGATCAATTAAGTATACTTAAAAATTTTTTTAAATGGGAAAATAATTAAAGGTAACCTCCTTGATATAGTAAATCATATCCTATATCAGAAAATTATTTTCTGTTGCCCTGGATGAAAGCTGAATGAGAACTTCCTCCTCTCCTTTGGCTAGCCCCTGTTGGAATCACAGGGCTTCATTTCCTCTGACCCCAAGGCTCTGGGGTGGCTATTCTGCCCTCAGTGTCTGCACACTGAGCCTTCTGAAGAGCCAACAGCAATTATTGGAATGTTGGGTGATGACCTACTTTCCAGTTTTGTGAACCAGTGAAACTAATTTAGTGTTGTTTCTTCCAAAGCACAGGTTTCATTGATTTTTTAACAGTTCGATGCCAGCCACCCTAGACCAAGGTAGCATTGAACAGTCCCTAGGCAGTTCTGCTTTGGTGAACTGAGGTGCATATACAACTAAATATGAGCATCTACAGTGTACTCTTTATTGGGTCTATGCATTCACTCTGAAGTAAAATATCTATAGATAAATTCACAGAGTTACAGAATGACATTTCCAATCCATTGATTGATAAAAATGTCAAGATGCCAAAGAGCCAAGTCTGTGGCTTGTCAATGCTGGCCTAATAGGTGACTGCAAATTTGAGGTAATTTGAAGAACACTCATATATTAATTCTGCACAAAATAGAGGATTATTAAACACCATATATAGAAAGGGCCATAGAAATGACCTAGTTCAGTGACCTTCAACTCATGGGTAGGCTATGAGGTTGGGAGATGGACTGTTCATTAGAATGACTGGTGAGATTTCTCAGAATCCATACTAGGTTAGGCAGAACCTCTTAACTCAGTCTGAGTGTATATTAGAGTCTGAGAGGGCTGTAAGGTGGTTTTACAAATACTTAAAAGTTTTGTTAAAAGGCTTCCCACTTCCCCAGAGAATGCACTGTTTTAAAGGAAAAGAAATTGAGTCCCAGAGAGGTAGGCTTTAGCAAAAGTAACACAGCTAATAAAATGTAGGATTGGGGCTACCCACCTAGATGCTCTGATTCCAAATTCAGAACACTATAAATTTCTTTCATTCTTCTTAAAATATGATTATTCTGTTGTTAAATTTAGACATCACATGCTATGCTCCTTTGTATCCCTTCACCTCAGTGCCTAGTTGAATGTACAGGTGGTATGAATTGACTGTCTACTAAGTTGAAAATATAGATTATAAAGCTTCTTCAAATGTTAAGAAAATCAATAGTTTCCCTCAGTTGGATTTGTACAGGTATCTCTTTTGACCTAGTATGAGAAGGTTATATTTATGAGTGGGTTTCTTAAAAACAGCATATAATTAGGTCTTCCTTTTAATTCAATCTGACAATCTCTACATTAAAATTGGAGTGATTAGACTTTAAATTTTACATAATAATAAAATGGTTAGCTTAGATGTTCAATTTGTACTACCTATTGTGTTTCCATTTTCCCTTATCCTGTCTTTTGTGTGTTTGTGCATGGGGGTAGATTAATTGAGTAATTTATGTATAATTCTTTTTATAATTATTACTTTATTAGCTGTGTTGCTTTCTTGATATTGTAATTGCTTTTTAGTGCTTACTCTAGGATTTATAGTTCACATTGTTATTATTTTTGCTTTAGGCAGTCAATTATCTTTTAAAACCAAATATTTAATTAAAAATGTTTACCAATATATTTTTACTCATATATTTTTTAAATTTTTAGTGGTTTTAATTTCTTTATGTAGATCCCAATTTTCATCTGCTATCATTTTTTTCTACCTGAAGGACTTCCTTTTATATTTCTTACAGGGCAGGCAATAGTGTGATGGAGCTGACTCACATAGGTCTGCAAGAGTCAGTTATGAGCAGAGATCACTTGTTAATGCCTTGAAATTGACCATAGTAGGATTACTTACACCATGAGAACTGGAAAATGCAACAGATCTAGGATTTTTTTGCTGGCAAGCTATCTGGTAAACATTTGCCATTACACAACTCAGTGTAGGTCTGTTTGACAATAAACTCTCTCAGCTTTTATATGTCTAAAAATGTCTGTGTTTCAATTTAATTGTCTTAAAGAAGCTCATGACCCCCAAAAGGATAAATGACATCACTGTACATTATATTCAGGTAACTAAAAACTAGTGATAAAAGAAAATCTTAAGAGCTCCCAAAGAAAAAAAGACACATTGTGTACAGAAGAGAACAAGATGTCTTGAATGTACAGTTTTCCCTAGAATGCTTAAACTAAGTTAGTAATTGATCATGAGTTAATATGTACAGATGGCAAAATAATTAAAATTAACATAATTTTAGCTTTTCACAGACTTTATCTCATATTGCTTCCATGATGGCATTTCTGTGCTCCTTCTCACCCCAGAAGCTACCCTGGTCCACTCACCCTCCCTCCCTTTGTAGCACTCAATGCATCTTCTGTCCTTTACTACATTAGTCCTACATTAGGAAAGGAGCAGTTGTATTCATACATGCATATGTGATTTATAATACTTAACTACCAACTCTCTGATGGATTTTGTATTTCAACTTTAAGCCTAAGGATGAATTGATATGAGAGTCTGACTTTGACCTTTTTGTCATGTCTAGATTTATATCCCTTGTGAAGCTGCCAAAACACTCCCAGTCAATATGTAAACTAGTAACATAGATTAGTGCTGCCTGTATTTACCTCAGAGCTGGGTGTATATTTACAGGTATTCTTCAGGAGAGAAGAGCTAAAAGTTAGTCTCTGAAACCTTCTTTATAAACAATATGTACATGAATACTAAAGATTTAAAAAAATAAAAAAATAAAAACAAGTCTGAGAAGTTGTTATTATGCCTATGTGCCATACTATTCTTGTACAGGATGCATCATCATTGTAATATTATTTACCTCCTGAATGAACTGAACCTGCTGCAAGGAGTATTTGCCTTCAGGAGTGCTCTGACAGCTATCAATGGTCAGGCCAGCAGAACACTAAATGGTCAAGAAGGCTCACCAAACTGCTTTATAAGCACAACGACCTCACCCATACTGACTCTAGGTTGAGAATAACAATTTTTTACATTTTTTTGTATTGCCTGATAATTAGCAAATACTTTCATATATAAGATCTTTGGGAGAACATCAGGAAATGAACTGTTCCTGCTGGATAGATGGGTCTCAGAATTCAGGGGATTACTTAGGTGACATCTAGGAATGCTAGAGAAGGGACTCAAACTGATTATAAATCTAGCACTCTTTCTACCACATCCCACTCTTCATCATGTTTCTCCCATAGAATACACACACACACACACACTAAAAGGTTGATGAATACTAAACCAGCCTTTATACAAAGAATACATTTATAAGAAGCTACAAAAGTATCATGATGAATTAATAAGACAACAAATCTCTTTTACTCAATAGGAAAGAATTCAATCCCTTACCCAAAAATATTGCCTACTGCGTGCAAGACACTGGACTAGGCACTGGGATACAACAGTATATTGGCTTCATAGGGTCCTGACCCCCCTGGACCTAATATAACCATTAAGAATAAGGACAGTTGATCATTGTAGCAGCTAAGGTTTAGACTCATGGTCGCTTATAAAAATTCTCTTCCCTAGCTGGTTATAAATCCTAGAAAGCAACGATCACACATTTTCAAAATTTATTTATTATTTTTCTATTACAGTTGTCCCATTTTTTCCCCTGTTGCCCCCGCCCCCCACCCCATCCACCCCTTCTCCCACAGTCAATCCCCACCCCGTTGTGTATGTCCCTGGGTCATTTATACTAGTTCCTTGACTAGATGCTTTCCCCCTTATTCCTCCCCCCCTGGTCACTGTAAGTCTGTTCCTTGTTTACATGCCTCTGATTCTATTTTGCTCATTTGTTTGTGTTGTTCATTAGTTTCCTGTGTTAGGTGATATCATATGGTATTTGTCTTTTGCTGCCTGGCTTACTTCACTAAGCATAATACTCTCCAGTTCCATCCATGTTGTCACAAGTGGTAGGAGTTCCTTCATTCTTTCTGCTGCATAGTATTCCATTGTATAAATGTACTGCAGTTTTTTGATCCACTCATCCACTGATGCGCACTTAGACTGTTTCCGGCACTTGGCTATAGTAAATAGCGCTGCTATGAACAAAAGGGTGCATAGCTTCTTTTGAGTTGGTGGTTCAGGATTTTTCAGGTATAATCCTAGCAATGGAATTGCTGAATCAAAAAAGCAGTTCCATTTTTAGTTTTATGAGGAAAGCCCATATTGTTTTCCATAGTGTCTGCACCAGTCTGCATTCCCACCAACGGTGCACTAGGGTTTCCTTTTCTCCACATGCTCGCCAGCATCTGTTGTTTGTTGATTTGTTTATGATGGCCATTTTGACTGGTGTGTAGTGGTGTCTCATTGTGGTTTTAATTTGCATCTTTATGATGGCTAGTAATGTTGAGCATTCTTTCATATGCCCCTGGGCCCTCTTTATGTTTTTCTTGGAGAACTGTTTGTCCGAATTCTTTGCCTATTTTTTAATTGGATTGTCTGTCTTCTTGGTGTTGAGTCTTATAAGATCACACATTTTTATAAGCACCATGTCACAACTCAAGGGATGGGAAGAGAAAACAATGTGTGAAAAATTCCAGTGATAACTCTCTGTAATGGTAGCTAATGGTCATTGGCTTTACTGTTAGTTTTGACCTCCCTAAATCACTCAACCAGGCTCCACTGGAGTCATAAGTTTTCTTTATGGAAAAATGCTCCTGCACAAAAATGTTGGGGTGTTGAGCATTCAAAATTTATTTGAGTCCATCAAAATTGTTTAGAAGTAAACATTTGAGTTACTCATTCTATGTAGAGAAAGACATAGCTCTCTGGCAAATGCTACCTAAAGATACTCGTATGCTACACTGTGGCCATACATGGTATAAAATGCCTGCATGTACCATGCAGCTGTAATTTTTCTGTAACAATAACAGCAAACAGCTTCCAGAAGCACAATTGTGAGGGAAAGGTAGCTTGCCATCTGCTTTTTCTCTGTACTATTTCCAGCATTTTCCATACTTATGTCATATAATGAGACAGGAAATAATCTGATTGGAATATTTTAAACTTATGTCTTTAAATTCAGCAAACATTTATGCATGCTTACTATGTGATCACAGCTGTAACACTGACTATATTTTATGAAGAGCCTCTAATATGTAAGAGAGATAAGAGGTCTACACAGAAAAGTCAAGTTTTTAAGTTACCAACAAAGCATCACACTGGCACATAGGAAATGGATTTTAAAAAATGTTAGAGACAACTAAATTGTGTAAATAATAGATAAATGATTAATATCTTTGTTCAACCAATATACATTTATCCCGTGTTTCATAACTTTGGTATTTGCTTGAGATTAAAAAAAAAAAGAAGAAGAGAAGCAGAATAACCCAAGTCCTTACCCTGATGAAGCTTGAACTCTAGTAGGAGAAATAAATATATATAAGGGAGTAATGTCATCATATACTGTACTTCTTAACCAACCATCCAACCCTTATTTTCCCATGATGCATCCCTTCTGAACTACTCACATTCTAAATATAAGTGTTTTTCAGTCATATCTCTTAAATTTTGTTTTCTTACCAACAAAAATTTCTTCCACATGGCTATGCCCTGTTGAGTTTACTCCTGCAGAAGGGATTTCTGGCTGTATCAAACCTGAAACTACAGCGCACTCCTCCTGTGGGAGCTAGAACCGGTGTCTCTAGCAGAGTCTCAGTGGTTTTGCTCCAGATGAGGAGCAAAACCTCACTTTCCCCCATTAAGTGCCTGACTGCACTGTCCCCAACTAGGGGACCAATAAAGCCCATCTTCCTGACCCTGGTCACCCCACCCCACCAAGCTCACAACATGTGGAAGTGTATGTGGTTTGCAGCCCACTCTATATTTGTTCTTTGGAAGGCTCTGGAAGAAGATGAAGAGACCTTAAAGGGAGGTGGAATAGCTGAATGGTGGAGAAGGACCTCAAGGAGTCTCAGAACTTTTATAGGTCTTCTCACAGCTACAAGATGGAAGAAGCCAACACTTGTGCACATATTTGCCCTTCTCATGCACACCTAGGCCCAGTTGACACAGCCACAAAGAGTGAATGGTGTGGTAGCTCCATACAAGTAGACCAAGGCTGGTTACACACATGTCTGACATCAACCTGTACCTGAACCCTGCCTAAGTAGACCCAAAACCAGTGGAGGGCTTCAGACCATATCAGAGCTCTACCCAACTAATCATATAAGCAGGACACCTAAATGAGGATTCTGGTAGACACTATACCTTGCTAGGAACAATGCAACCTTGAAAGGACAGCCCCTGCACAACATCTACATGGTGATCAAGGTTAATTCTTATAGTCAGACAGCCAGAGGGTTAACTCAAACCATGAAAGGGCCAATAACATTCAAGATTCAATTATAGAAGGAGGGTGCACAGAAGGCACAAGAAACATTCCTGGAACACTGAGCTCAGGTGATCTGGAAGGTTGTGCCACTGATCCCCACAAGACAACTACATTGTAAAGCCATCATAACAGGTTTGTCATCAAAACAGATCTAGCTAATACACAGACACAAAATGGGGAGACAAAAAATGTGCCACAAATGTTAGAACAATAATTATTCTCCAGAAAAATATTAAATAAAATGAAATCAATAAATAGAATTTCCAACCAAGATAGAGGCATAGGCAGACACACTACATCTCCCTCCACAACTAAGAAAGAATACATCAACCTCAAAAACTCTAAAAATAAATCAAAAGTTCCAGAAAATTGAACAGAAGGGAAGTCCAACTAAGAAATAAAGAAGAAATACTCATCCAGACAGGTAGCAGAAATGGAGCTAGGGGAGAGAAGAAGTGGGGAGAAGAACCAGTGGCAGCAGCAGCACTGGCAGCACCTAGGCAGTGACATAGGTGGTGGTGCCAGCAGCTCCAGGGCAGCAGCACCCACACCAACAGCAGCAGCACCAGGGGCATTGGCAGTGCAGCAGCAGGGCCAGCTGATGAAAAGCAGTCACACATTTTAAAAAGTCAGGTAAAAAAATCTGAGTAGACCAGTCCCTCAGTAGAATTTGTTTGTTTAGTGGAAAAGGGGAAAGTGGTGAACAGGTGGTATTGTTCCGTCTCAGATGCCTCTCCCACACACAGTGCCACAGCATAAGAAAACAGGTCGCCCCTGCACTGATGAACACCTAAGGCTCTGCCCCTTACAATGTAACAGGTGTGACAGTCCTACCCAACACACAGAGGCAAACACAGGAGGCTGTCAAGTTGAGGAGACAGAGAAGTATAGCCCATAGGAAGGAGCAGATCAAGGTTCCAGTGTGAGAATTAGTGATGAGGAGATAACCAACCTAACAGATGAAGAGATAACCAAGTTCACAGATGCAGAGTTCAAAACACTGGTAATAAAGATGCTCACAGGCTTGACAGATATACTTAGGTATGGCAAACGCATAAGGGAAGAAACAAAGACTAAGCTAAGTGAAACAAAAGAAATCCACATGAAACCAGTGGTGAAGGGATGGAAACCAGGGTTTAAATAAATGATTAGGAACACAAGGAGAAAAAAAAATCAACAAATAAAGAATGAGGAAATGAGAATTGAAAAAAATGAGGAGAGGTTTAGGAACCTCTGGGACAACTTTAAATGTGCCTACATCCAAATCACTGGGGTACCAGAAGGAGAAGAGGAAGGGCAAGAAATTGAAAAATGATATGAAAAAGTAATGAAGGAAAACGTCATTAATAAACATACAAGTCCATGAGGCACAGAGAGTCCCAAAAAAGCTAGACCTAACGAAAACCACACCAAGACACATCATAATTCAAATGTTAAAGGTTAAAGATAAAGAGAAAATCTTTAAAGCAGCAAGAGAAAAGAAAAAAATTACCAACAAAAGGGTGCCTCTAGGATTGTCAGCTGATTTCTCAAAAGAAACTTTGCAGACAAGAAGGGACTGGCAAGAAGTGTTCAAAGTGATGAAAAGCAAAGACCTACAACCAAGATTACTCTATCCAGCAAAGCTATCATTTAGAATGGAAGGGCAGATAAAGTGCTTCCCAGACAAGATAAAGCTAAAGGAGTTCATCATCACCAAGGCATTCTTACATGAAATGTTAAAGAGACTTATTTAAGAAAAAAAAAAAAGAACAAAACTATGAACATTAAAATGACAACAAATTCACAACTATCAACAACAGAATCTAAAAAATAAAACCAAAAAGAAAAAGACTAAGAAAACAACCATAGGAACAGAATCATAGGTGTGAAGATCATTTGGAGGGTTATCGGCTGGGAGGGGGAAGGGGAAGAAATGGGGAAATGGTGCAGAGATTAAGAAGCATAATGGGAATGCTCAAAATAGACAGGGAAATGTTAAGAATAACACAGGAAAGGGTGAAGTCAAAGAACTTATATGCATGACCCATGGATATGAACTAAGGGAAGTGTGATTGCTGGAGGGTAGGGGAATAAATGGGTGGAAGGGAGCAAAGATAAAAGAAATTGGGAAAACTGTAATAGCATAATCAATAAAATATACTTAAAATAGAATCAATAAAAATACCAAAATGCACAGTTTAAAAACAGTGATTATGAGGATGCTCAGGGACCTTTGGGCAAAAATGGATGATCTCAGTGAGAACTTAAACTAAGAGATAGTAAATATTAAAAGCATAGAAATCATAAGAAGGAACCAGTCATAAGTGAAGAGTAGAATATCTGAAATGAAGAAAACACTAGAAGAAGTCAACAGCAGGTTAGATGAAGTAGAGGATCAAATAAGAAATTTACAGAACAAGGTAAGAGTAAGCACTCAAGCAGAGCATCAAACAGACAATTTTTTAAAATGATAAGAGCCTAAGAAACTTCTGAAACAACATTAAATATAACAATATCCACATCATAAAGGTACTAGAAGAAGAAGAGAGTGAGCAAGAAATAGAAAACCTATTTGAAAAAATAATGACTGAAAACTTCTTTAACCTGGTGAAGAAAAAAGTCACGCAACTTCAGGAAGCACAGAGTCCCATCAAGATAAAACCAACGAGGCCCCCAAAAAAGACACATCATAATTTAAAATGACAAAAATTAAAGACAAAATAAAAAAATCTTCTAGTAAACAAAAGACAGTTAATTACCTACAGGGGAGCTCCCATAAAGCTGTCAGCTGATTTCTCTACAGACATACTTCAGGTCAGAGTCAATTGGCATGAAAAATGCAAAGTGATAAAAAGCAAAGGCCTATAACCAAGACTACTCAATCTAGCAAGTCTATTTAAAATTGAAGGTGAAATTAAGAAATTTCCAGACAAAAATAAAAAAAGAAAAAGAAAAGCTAAAGGACCACCAAAACAGTATCTCAAGAAATGTTAAAGGGCCTGCTTTAAGAACAAGAAAAAAAGAGAGAGAAACATAGATAAAAAATAAAATAACAATAAATGAGTACCTATGAATAAAACCTTAAATGTAAACAGAGTAAATGCTTCAACCAAAAGACAGGATAGCTGAATGCATGAGAAAATATGACTATACATATGTTGTCTACAAGAGACCCACCTCAAAACAAAAGATACATGCAGACTGAAAGTGAAGGGATGGGAAAAAATATTCCATGCAAATGAAAATGAGAAAAAGATCTAAGGTAGCAATACTTCTAGCAGACAAAATAGACTTCAAAACAAAGACCATAACAAGAGATGAAGAAGGTCACAAGACAATACTAAAGGGATTGATTCAACAAGAGGTTATAACCTGTGTAAACATATATGCACTCAACGTAAGAGTGCCTACATATTTATAGAAAATTTAGTGGACATTAAGGGAGATATTGACAGCAATACAGTCATAGTAGGAAATTTTAACACAATACTGACATCAATGGATAGATCTTTCAGACAAAAAAATCAACAAGAGAGCAACAACCTTAAACAAAACACTAGATTGGATGAATTGAGTTGATATTTACAGAATAGTTCATCTAAAAGCAGCAGAATATACATTCTTCTCAAGTGCACATTGAACATATTCAAGGATAGACCACATAGAGGAAACAAAATGTCTTAATAAATTCAAAAAGATTGAAAGCATATCAAGTATCTTCTCTGATCATAATGGTATGAAACTAGATACCAATTACTTAAAAAAAAACCCTCAAAACCATTCAAATATATGAAAGCTAAATCGTCGTCGTCGTCGGCAGCCGTCCGTCTCGAGAGACGATGGCGTAGCTTCCTGAGAGTCTATCTGCACCGCCGAGAATGGCTGTGCAGTCCGACTCGGGAGTGACAATCCCTGCCACACTTGTTACAGGTGAAGGCAGATGGCCGTTGTTGCTGCTGTTGACGCTGCTTCTGCCTCGATCTTTTCTGGACCGCCTCCTCGTTGCGCGCAGCCTCTGCACGTGACGTACCTTGCCTGACCGTGAGCCTCCAGGCTAGGCGGTCGTCTGCTTGAACTTCCCATGTGTTGAGATTGATGGAGCATTGTGTCATGTCCTTTTTGCAGATGTCTTTGAACCGCAGTTTTGGGCGCCCTGTCATCCTCTTGCCTTCTGCTAGCTCGCCGTAGAGGAGGTCTTTGGGGATACGGCCTGCATCCATTCTTTTGACATGGCCAAGCCACCTGAGGCGTCTCTCGCTAAGAACTGCATGCAAACTGCTCATATTGGCTCGCTTCAGCACCTCGGTGTTGGGGACCTTATCCTGCCAGGCGACATGCAGGACGCGTCGCAGGCACCTCATGTGGAAGCTGTTGAGTTTCCTTTCATGCCTTGCGTAGGTGGTCCACGTCTCACTGCCATAGAGGAGAGTGCTGAGTATGCAGGCTTGGTAGATGCGCAGTCTGGTTTTCTCAGTGAGGCTGGAATTGTTCCACGCTCGCCGGTTCAGTCTGGCCATAACTGTGGCTGCCCTGGCGATTCTCCGGTTGACCTCCAAGTCAACTGACAGAGAGCTCGAGATGGTGGACCCGAGGTAAGTGAAGTCGTTGACAACCTCCAGGGTGTACCCGTCGATGGTGATGCATGGGGGAGTCCCCGTGTCTTGAGCCATAACGTTCGTCTTCGTCAGGCTGATGGCTAGTCCGAACTCCTTGCATGCATGGGAAAGGCAAGTGACTAGCTGCTGGAGTCCCTCTTCGGAGTGTGATGTCAAAGCTGCATCGTCGGCGAAGAGCATCTCACGGATGAGCACCTCTTTGACTTTGTTCTTGGCTCGTAGACGGGCCAGGTTGTAGAGCTTGCCATCAGATCTGGTGTGAATGAAGACACCCTCGCTGCAGTCCTTAAAGGCGTATTGGAGGAGCATGGAGAAGAAGATTCCGAACAGCGTAGGCGCGAGGACGCAGCCCTGCTTTACTCCGCTGAGTAAATGAAAGCTAAATAACATGTTAATAAACAATGGATGGGTTAACAATGAGACCAAGGAAAAAATCAAAAGTTAACTGGAGAAAAGTGGAATAAACCCACAACAACCCAAAATCTATGGGACATAGCAAAAGCAGGCCTGAGAAGGAAGTTGATAGCATTACAAGCCTACCTCAAGGGAAAAGCTCAAAAAAAATAATTTAACCTTACATCTAAAAGAACTAGAAAAATAAAAATTAACAAAGTCCAGAGTAAGTATAAAGAAGGAAATAATAGATTAGACAAGATAAATGACATAGTCTAAAAAAAAAAAGCAATATGAAAGATTAATGAAACCAAGAGCTACTTCTTTGAAGAGATAAACAAGATTGACAGACCTTTAACCAGACTCATCAAGAAATAAAGAGAGAGGACCCAGATAAATAAAATCAGAAATTAAAGAGGAGAAGTAACAACTGACATAGAAATACAAAGAATTGTAAAAAAAAAAAAACACACACACACAAAAACCTAAGAACAAATGTATAACAACAAACCGGACATTCTGGAAGAAATGGATAAATTCCTAGAAACATGCAATCTTCTAAAACTGACTCAGGAAGAGTCAGAAAACCTGAATAGACTGACTATAGCTAATGAAATTGAATCAATAAAAAAAAACTCCCATGAAACAAAAGTCCTAGACCAGATAGCTTCACATGCAACTGTTACCAAACATTCAAAGAAGAACTGAAACCTATCCTTCTCAAACTACTCCAAAACAATTTTTTTAAAGGTGGGAAGACTTCCAAACTTTTTTTACAATACCAGCATTATCCTAATTCCAAAATTCAGATAAAGACACTAAAAAATAAAAAAAATTATAGGCCAATATCCCTGATGAACATAGATGTTAATATCCTCAACAAAATATTAGAAAGCAAATTCAGCCAGCAATACATTAAAATGACCATACACCATGATCAAGTGGGATTTACTCTGGGGATGCAAGTTTGGTACAATATTCACAAATAAATGTGATTCATTACATAAACAAAATAAAAGATAAAACCACATGATCATATCAATAAATACAGAAAGAACATTTGATCAAAACCAGAACCCATTTTAGATGAAAAACTCTCACCAAAGTGGGAATAGAGAAATCATACATCAACTTAATAAAGGGCCTGTGGCGGAGCAGCGGTTTACACTACCCCTGGCAAAATGGAGCTTGAGGCCATGAGCAGATACACGAGCCCGGTGAACCCAGCTGTCTTCCCCCATCTGACGGTGGTACTGCTGGCCATTGGCATGTTCTTCACCGCCTGGTTCTTCGTTTACGAGGTCACCTCCACCAAGTACACTCGTGACATCTACAAAGAGCTCCTCATCTCCTTGGTGGCCTCGCTCTTCATGGGCTTCGGGGTCCTCTTCCTGCTGCTGTGGGTCGGCATCTACGTGTGAGCTCCCAAGGGTTCCAACCAGGCAGCTTCACTGAATCCCTGCTTTTGTAAATTAATTTTTTTACTATCATTGGAAGTGTCCTGTCTGCTGCTAATAATAAAGGCAGATGTGTGACCATCTTAAAAAAAAAAAAAAAACATAATAAAGGCCATTATATTTAATGTGCCAAAACTAAAAACATTTCCCTTAAGATCAGGAATGAGACAGGGATGTTCAGTTTTCCCACTCTTATTCAACATAGTACTGAAAGTCCTAGCTACAATAATCAGACAAGAAGAAGAAATAAAAGGCCTTCAGCCTTGGCCAGGAGGCTTAGTTGATTGGAGCATGAGCCTGCACACAAAAAGGTTGTGGGTTTGATTCCCAGTTAGGACACATACCTAAGTTGCAGGTTCAATCTCTGGTCAAGGCACACACAGCAGGCAACTGATCAATGTTTCTCTCTCACATCAATGTCTCTCTGCCTCTGTCTCTCTCTGTCTCTTTCTGTCTCTCTCTCTCTCTTTCTCTTGCTCTCTCTTTCCCCACTGCCCAACTGTCATTCTCACTAAAATCAATAAACATATCCTCCATTGAGGACTTAAATTAATTTTTAAAGATATCCAAATTGAAAAGAAGGAATAAAATTGCCATTATTTAAAGATGAAATAATACGGTACATAAAAAACCCTAAAGACTCCACCCAAAAACTACTAGATCTGATAAATGAATTTAGCAAAGTAGAGGGACACAAAATTAGTACTCAGAAATTGGTATTTTTACACACCAACAATGAGCTATTGAAAAGGAAAATTAAGAAAACAATCTCATTTACTATTGCAACAACAACAGCAAAAAAGGTACCTAGGCCTAAATTTAACCAAGCAGGTAAAAGACCTGTACTTGGAAAACCATAGGACAATGAAGAAAGAAATTGGTGAAGATACAAATTAGTAGATGCATATTCTGTGCTCAAAGATCGGAATAATTAACATCATTAAATGTCCATATTACCCAAAACGATCTATAGATTTATGTAATTCTTATTAAAGTACCATTGGCATATTCCAAAGATCAAAAACAAACATTCAAAAAATTTATAAAGAACCAAGAAAGACCCCAAAGAGTCTCAGCAATCTTGAGAAATAAGAACAAAGTTGGAAGTGTCAACATATCTGATATCAAACTATATTACAAGGCCATTGTAATAAAAAAAGTCAGGCAATGGCATAAGAACATATAAATCAGTGGTATATTGATCAGTGGAACAGAACTGAAAGACCAGAAATAAACGTATGCCTTTATGGTCAATTAATACTTGACAAAGGAGGCAAGAGCATACAATGAAGTAAAGACAGTCTCTTCAAAAAATGGTGTTGGAAAAATTGGACAGATACATGGGAAAGACATGAAAGTAGACCACCCTCACACATCACACACAAGAATAAACTCAAAATGGATTAAAAATGTAAATGTAAGTCACCAACCCATAAAAATTCTATAATAAACATAGGCAGTAAAATCTGAAATATTTTTTGTAGCAATATTTTTGCTAATATAGCTCCTTGAGCAAGTGAAACAAAAGAAAAACAAACAAATGAGACTACATCAAACTAAGATTTTGTGTGGCAAAAAATATCATCAGCAAAATGAAAAAGGAACCCACTGAATATGAGAACATATTTGTCAGTGATACATCTGATAAGGGGTTAATTTCTAAAACATATGCATAATTTATACAACTCAACACCAAGAAGACAAACAATCCAATTAAAAAGTGGGCAAAGAGCCTGAATAGACAATTCTCCAATGAGGACATACAGGTGACCAATAGACATATGAAGAAATGTTCAATATCTCTAATTATCAGAGAAATGCAAATGAAAGCATAATAAGATATCACCTCAAAGCTGTCAGAATGGCTGTCATCATAAATCAATAAACAAGAAGTGTTGGTGAGGATGTGGAGAAAAGGAAAATCTCAATAATTGTTGATAGGAATGCAGATTGGTGCAGCCACAGTGGATAACATTATGGAGTTTCCTCAAAAAACTAAAAATGGAACTGTTTTTTGACCCAGCGATTCCACTTCTGAAAATATAATCAAATAAACCTGAAACATCAATTAGAAATAATATATGTACCCTTATGTTGATTGCAGCATATTATAGTAGCCAAGATCTAGAAACAGCCCAGGTGTCCATCAGTGGATAGGTAGATAAAAAGGCTGTGGTACATTTACACAATGCAATACTACTCAGCTGTAAAAAAGAAGGAAATATTACCATTTGCAACAGCATGAATAGACCTGGAGAACATTATGCTAAGTGAAATAAGCCAGTCAGAGAAATACAAATACCATATGATCTCACTTATATGTAGAATCTAATGAACAAAATAAACTGATGAACAAAATAGAAACAGCAGCATGGATACATGGAACAAAATGAAAGTTATCAGAAGGGAAGGCGGTTGGGGGACTGAAAGGAGGTGAAGGGATTAATCAAAAACCATATGGACACATAGAACAGTGAGGTGATAATCAGAGGGAAAGAAAGGTGTGTGGTAGGTGGAGGTGGGCAAAGGTGAGATAAATGGGGACAGAAAGAGACTTTTGCTTGGGTCTATGGGCATGCGATGCAATGTACAGATGATATTTTATTGAGTTGTAAACTTGAAACATGTATGGTTTTGTGAACCAATTTCACTTCCACAAATTCACTTTCTGGTCTAATTTATACGGTTCCCTCCCATCCTTCAAAGCTAAGCTCAAAAATAAATTTTCCTTCTAAACTTTTCCTGCTATTCCCAGGAAATCTTAACATTCTCTATCCTCGATTACCATAAACTTTATGCACTGGGCCTTAATTCTGCAGTGTGACACTGAAGTGTAATTAAATGGTTATATGCCCTTTCCACCATTAAACAAGATGTTTCTCAATAGAAGGAACCACAACTTATTCCTTCCATGCCCTGTGACTGGGAGATCACCTGCATGCACATGGAGCTGAACTCTAATAACATTATCAACCACAGTGATAACAATGACTCAAGATAGAAGTGTCAACAATGTGCCAGGTTTTCTGCTAAGTGAGTGAATTCCAAACAATCCTTTGAGTTATAATATTTATTATTATTTCCATTATATAAATGAGAAAACTGAGACTCATAGAAAGTTACATGATTCACCCAAAGTCAGAAAGCTAGTAAGGGATAAATATATAATGAATGAATTTTTTTATTCTATTACAATAACTCTGTGCCCATGAACTTACCCTTAAAAATTAGATTTTTATAAGGCATAAGCTTCTGTTTAAAAATATTTTTAAAATTTGAAGAATATTGATCATTATCATCACCAGAGCAGCAAAATCCAATTACATAGCAAGTTCTTTGGACCTGAATGTGGTAAATGATTTTAAACTAAAGAATAAATGATCTAGCAGTTTCTAGAATAGTATTTGAAAGCTTTGGTCTTTATTTTCCTTTGGACACATATTTTCTCCAATTTCAAAGATAGCTTTTAGAAGAAAATGAGGCGAGGGATTTAGGGGTATTAATGAGACTTAAAAATAGAAAATTGCGTTTTTTTCTATCATTCAGTGCACGCTCATTGGAACTTGAAAAATCACCATGGACACAGTAGCTCATTTTCAGCGTTAACAGAAAAGTTTGATCAAAAATATTCATGTTTGAACTTATCCAACTTGTCTGTGTTACAAAAATCTCCCGATTTATTAGTTTATTTTGTACTGTTTTGCTTGTTGAGCTTGAATGGGGAAAGACAGCATATGAGCATGTTTGTGCCTATTGATACCATGAACCTAAATTTGTCAGTAAAAGCTTTGAACCCCATATAGTAAAAATATCATGAAAAAGGAAAAGAACACTGCTGCATTTCTGTTTAAGTCTTTCTGGTATACATTTCTTTGCAATAAAGTGATCTTTCTTGATATAGAAATAGGAAACAAAGTAAAATTTTTTTACCATTCTCTCTATGGCCATTTTAATTAGCCTACTGCCCTAGCATTCATGAATGATACTGTTACTGAAATGAAGTGGGGTTTGGCTGCCCACCTTCATCCATAGGTAAATTCCAGAGGCAGAGTTTAGGTGAGAAAAGGAAAGAGGTTTTTATTCAAAAGCTGCACAATCTGGGAGGATGGTATGCTCCTGCTTCAAAGCCTATTCCCTCCAGAGCACCCAGAGGAGAACCCAGCCTCCCTCTGCCAGCTTTAGGCTCCTTCCTGAAGTCTGTATGTGGAGCCAGCACTGCCATTCACTACATGGCTTTCAGGACCAAAAAAGTCTTACAGGCCCCAGCCCACATATTTGTGTTGTGGGTAGAAGAGGAAGTGCACATTTCTCCCTTCCGTCTGTTTAAATCTCCCTGCCCAAACTTCTACTTTGCTACAGGAGGGTCCACACCCCCAGCGCCCCCAGCCAATCTTGTCCTTTTCCCCATCTAGACTGACAGGGTTTTCCCAGCACAGCATCTTCCCCCACAACCATGTACTAGAAGGGAGCAGCAGGGCTTTTCCCTCAGCCAAACATTTCACTAGCCTCATATACACTCAGTGTAATAATTTCTCCTGCCATGTCTCTGCCCAGAGATGGGGATATGTTTCATCACATGCAGTGATAGCTTCTTTACCCAGGCAGCATGTCTTCACCCGCACTGCCTCGGGTGTTTCCTGTGGCCTCTCCCTCACTCCAGGCACTGGTCAGTTTATGCCAGTATCAATACCAACAGCATTCATTTCAAAAAGTTTCTGTCAGTCAACCTAAATAAATGAATCATTAGAAATCCAATTAGTGATGGTGAATTGGTTATTGTGGTCATGTTTTGAATCTTAATATTTAAAAAGATGCACATTATTGGACTAGGAAAATGTTGCTTATCAGCAGTATTAAAGTGGTTATCATTTTAAATCCATGTAATTTTTACCTGTCAGCTAAAGATATGAGAGATAATAGTCAGGGACTCAGCTATGTCTCAGCAGGGAAGAAGGCTGGCCACACAAGATAAAGAGGAATCTATTGCCCTACCTCTGGTCAACCTTCAAATTAGTAAGAAAGGCCCTAGAGTAAGATTAATAGAAGAGGTGTTTAGTGAGCACCTCCTTTAAATAAATAAAAGCACTGAAGAATTTTATTTTTTGTTAGGAACAGAACCATGATGTAAGATTTTGTACTTAGGCAGGGGATGATGCTGTTTCCACAGGCAGGATTTCTTCTTTCTTAGGAAAGCCTCAGTTTTGCTCCTAAGGTAACTGATTAAATCAGGCTTGCCTAGGTTAGTGAGGATAATTTTTATTTAAAGTCAACTGATTACGTGCATTAATCACACCTACAAAAACCCAGAAGGTTTTGAAACCACGTTGTTGGGGAAAGGCCCAAAAGTCTAAATTCAGGATTGATTCCAAAGAGCTGACACATAGCCTTATTCAAACTTATAAGAGCTTTAATAGGAGAAGCTTACATACAGGAGCATGCCCTGGCTGGTTTAGCTCAGTGGATTGAGCGTCGGCCTGCGAGCTAAGTGTCGCTGGTTCGATCTTCCAGTCAGGGTACATCAGAGAAGGAAAACTCTGACTCCAAAAAACCTCTGCTGCCTTGCGGCATACCTCTTCAGGGGAAAGGCTAAGGGAGTAAACCCCGACAGAAAATCCGGAGCCGGAGTCCCTAAGGCGGTTTGACGTCGTAGTCAACACCGGCAACTCCTGCGGCGCACCTGAAGCCAAGCTGTATTGACTCCGTCTTTCCCTTGGACCCTTCAGCTGCGAAGAGAGGGGGGGTCTGCTGCATGGGCAACAGCAGACCCTCCATATTACCCTGCCCAGGCTCTGTAGCTTCAGCGTCATCGCAAGATGTCGATTCAACACGGGAGGAGACAGATACCATGTCACTCCCGAGTCGGACTGCACAGCCATTCTCGGCGATGCAGATAGACTCTTAAGAAGCTACACCATCGTCTCTCAAGACGGACGGCTGCCGACGACGACGACGACATACAGGAGCAAAGCAACTGCTGTTCCTAGAGGTGGCCCTCTGGGAAGAAATCCGTACCTTCCCAGGACAGGGTCTCTTTTTTATAGGGGATTAATAGTAAAACCATATTGTTACAGAGCAGGTTCTCCCAAATCCCCCCCCAGAGCCTGTGGTTGGAGGATGGGGGAAGAGGACAGCTGTCAAGATGCTTATGCATATTTATGGCTGATAGCTAGTGTCTTAGTTATGAAAATGGATTTGGTTCTTCCAAGGCCCCAAGGAGATGGGAGGGGTTTTGACCATAGAATGGTGAGAAAAGAGCATACGGGGCTAGCACAAGATTCTGTGAATGGTCAGATCCCATTACCCTGCCCACTGCATCACAGGCCATGGTCAGGGATTTAAAAATAAGTTGGCAACCATTTTGGGGAGTAGAGAGTTCCATGTGGTTTGCAAGGAAGTAGAGCAGAGAGAGCCACACAGTTTGCAAGGAGGTAGAGAACCATGAGGCTTTGAGAGGGAAGAGAGAGAGAGATCCATGAAGTCTGCAAGGAGATAGAAGAGATCCATGCAGCTTTGAAGGGCAGAGAGAGAACCATGAGTGATCCAGTGCAACATGGCACATGTTTTCCTGAACTGTTATATGGAGGCTGTTGACATCGTAGCTGAAGGAGACAGCTGACAGATACGGGATGGGGAACTTCTGGGTATGTTTTTGGCTTCTAGCCTTTTGGGGAGCAAGAGAAGTGTTGGATACCATGGGAGAACAAGGCTCTGAGCTGAAGTACTCACTGCCCTCCCCAGGTTGGAATACTATAAGTAAAGAATTGTTTTCCTCAAAACTAGTTGTTGGGTTTTACACCAAAGCGCCATGTGAAAGAACCCCCCTTCGCTCTGTAACACTATGGTAGATAGTCACATAGACCACCAGAAAGAATAATGCATTTCTAAATTAACAGCGATCACAGGCAGATACCCACACTATACGCAGTGATACCTTGGCTAACAAGTGACCCTGCTAACGAATTTTTTGGCTAACAAAGGTTTTTTTCCCTGTTTTAGGGCTTGGCTAACAAATATTTTAGTGGATGTGCATGCTAACATAAAGCAGCAAACATGAACAATCAGGCCATTCCAGGAGCTTATCTTTTCCATCTGTATGTGTATGATAAAGGAATGAGCTGACCATATCACATACAGGAGACCCACCAACCCGACTGGGTTGTTCACGTTTGAAACAGTGAGAAGTGAGACACCTGATAACATAAGATGCTTCAGATTTGATGACGATGTGCTATAATAGTATAAGATAATCAGTTTTTCATTCTACTTTCCATTCTCCTTCATCCATTTGGGTAGCTGTTCATTTTAACCTTTGGTGAGTTTTTACCCTTTTATAGTGTGCTTTTTACTATTTTAGAAAACTTATCTTTAAATAGTAGGCAGCATCCAGAACAAATTAAATGATTTTCTATAGAAACCTATGGGAAATCACGTTTCAGCTAACAAATGTGATTCTGGAACAAATTATCTTTGTTAGCAGAGGTATCACTGTATTCATGAACCTCCTTCCTAGGGATTTAACTTTCTAGGTAGTCTGCCAAGCCTGAGGCTATAGAGAGTTACACAGTCACAGGACGTTAAACAGAGTCCAACATTTCTCAGATGCCTTTGCTACTGGAGCCATATTGCATCACTGACTTTTCCTACACATATATAAGCAAAAACACCACCAGCTTGGACAGAAGGCAACAGACAGAAAGGACAAAATGAAAGAGAGCTATTGGATCACAAAATTCTACACTTAGGAAATGAGCTGATAGAAATATACAGAAGAAAAACGGACTCTGGCCAGCATCATGGGTACAGAGGTGAAGGCTGGAGTTTCAGGCACAGGGCACACAGTGCTGTGGTGGGCCCAAAGGGCAGAGCCTGGAGCCACAGATACTGCATGAAATTTGCTCCTGGATCTTGACCTTGCTTGAGGCTTGTTAATCCTTTACTCATTCCCTTTTCTCTCTTTTAGAATGGGACTATCTTTCTATGTGTATTACCACTGTATTTTGGAAGCAGATAAATTGAGTTCTAGTTTCATAGTTTGGTAGATGGAGAAGAATTTTGCCTCGGGATCAATAAAACCCAGAGTTGCACCTGTAATTAACTGGACTGATTTAATCCAGATCATGAAATTTTGAATTCTTTGAGCTGATGTTAATTAGATAAGATTTTGAGCTTAGACTTGATATTGTAATTGGCTGAGACATTTGGTGGTATTGAAATGGGATGAATGTATTTTGTATATAGAACAGAGGTGCATTTTAGAGGACCAGAGTGTAAACTGCAATGGTTTAATGGTGACCACTCATAAGATATGCTTTCATATTCTAATACGTGGAACCTGTAAGTATGACCTTATCTGGAAAAAAAGATCTTCACAGAAATAATTAAGAATTTTGAGATGAGATCATCCTGGGTTATCCATGTCAGTCTTAAAAATCCATTGACTAGCATCCTTATAAAAGACACACAGAGGAGAAATACACTGAAAAGAGACAGAGTTGGGAGATAGAGCCACTAGTCCAGGAATGCCAAGAACCACCAGAACCAGAAAGAGGCAAGGAATGGAATTTCTCCTGGAGCCTCCTGGAGCAATCATAGCCCTGCTGGCTCTTTGATTTTAGAAGTCTTGCCTCTGTAATGAGAGAAAATTTTTGTTGTTGTCTTAAGCCACCAATTCTGTGGTAATTTGCTACAACAGAAAATGTGTAATGGGTTCTCTGACACAATTTTTCAATAATATTTCAAAGAATGCACTAAAGAGTGATGTCCTCTTTTTAAAAGTCACCTTTGATCTCCAAAACATTATGCTAAGTAGAAAAAGCCAGGCATACTCATGACATATTTTATAATTCCATTTACTCTGGAGAAATCTGGCAAAACTATAAGCCAGAGTCAGATCAGTGGTTGTTCATGGCCTTGGTTTGGGGATTGAGCATTCTTCGTTGGGACAAGGAAGAACTGCTGAGGATGATGGATGTAATCAATATATTGATTATTCTTATAGTTGCACAGTGTGAACATTCATCAAAATTTAAACTTCAAACCTAAAATGGGTGCATTTTATTGTATCAAAATTATACCTTAATAACCTTGACTTTATAAAGTTTTACCTTCCGGTGCTATAGGTTTAGGTAACTCTTGCTCTTAAATGTTTGTGCAAGTTTTTTTGAATAGTGTATCAGTCTCACACTGATATTTATTTACAGCTGCAATTGGCTTAATTTTATATTAATTTTTTACTGTTTTCTGTGATCCATTTAATCTCAAAGGATAAAAACTATTTCATCATTGAAAATATGCCCTCAAAAAAAGAAAAAAAGAAAAAGAAAAGAAAAAAAACTACATGTTCTATATTTAGTTTCTAAAGAAGAGTTGAAAAAATGTTTTGCTTATTTAATTGTTCAACAACCCAAAGTGAATACTTTGTTTAGTTTAACTTAACAAATATTTATATAATATTAGTATCGTACATGGAAGATCCTGGCTGGTTTGGCTCAGTGGATTGAGTGTCGGCCTGCGAGCTAAGTGTCGCTGGTTCGATCTTCCAGTCAGGGCACATCAGAGAAGGAAAACTCTGACTCCAAAAAACCTCCGCTGCCTTGCAGCATACCTCTTCAGGGGAAAGGCTAAGGGAGTAAACCCCGACAGAAAATCCGGAGCCGGAGTCCCTAAGGCGGTTTGACGTTGTAGTCAACACCGGCAACTCCTGCGGCGCACCTGAACCCAAGCTGTATTGACTCCGTCTTTCCCTTGGACCCTTCAGCTGCGAAGAGAGGGGGGGGTCTGCTGCATGGGCAACAGCAGACCTCCATATCACCCTGCCCAGGCTCTGTAGCTTCAGCTTCACTGGAGAGGACACTCCAGCATCATTGCAAGATGTCGATTCAACACGGGAGGAGACAGATACCGTGTCACTCCCGAGTCGGACTGCACAACCATTCTCGGCGGTGCAGATACTCTTAAGAAGCTACACCATCGTCTCTCGAGACGGATGGCTGCTGACGACGACATGGAAGATACTATACTAAATGCAGGGCTGGCACTGAGCGGTTACAGAGATAATTACAAATCTATTCTTCTGTATTTAGAAAGAAGTACAAAATGAGAAACAAGTAACTCATATAAAATCAGATTCAAACCAAATGCTTAGAAGAAGGTGTTTTACAAGAAAAAGAAACCACTTTCAAATGGGAAGCTCTCTCTCAAATAGATGAGATGATATTGAAAATAGAAAATGGATGACTAGAGATTTCAACAAAAAGGGGACTCCTAGGTGGAAGAAACATGGGCAAAGGCACATATAATGGGCTGAATGTGTGCATTCCAAAAGCATACATTGATGCCAATCCTCAATGTGATGGGATTAGTGGTTGGCGTCTTTGTAAGGTAATTAGGTCATGAATGGAGCCTCATGAATGAGACTGTTGCCTTTATAAAAAGAGGATGAGATGGGATTTCACACTCTGCTCTTCACCATGTGAGGACAGGGCAAGAGAACCAAGATCTGCAAACAAGGAAGAGTTATCTCAGAAGACACTCGATCTACCTACACCTTGATCTTGGACTTCCCAGTTTCAATAACTGTGAGAATGAATGTTTGTTCTTTAAATCATCCAGTCTATGATAATGTGCTATCACAGTCTGAAATAAGATAGTGTAGAAATAGGAGCAAACTCAGAGAACAGTCAGTAGTCTCTGACTAGGACAGGAGTACATGCAGAGGAGTGGGAGAAAAACTAGAAAGGAAATTTAGAATAGTTTTATGCATTTCTTAAATGCCAAGTTGGGAGATTTGTACTTAAATCAGTAGTCAGTGGGGAGCTATTAATGCAGTGCTTGAGAATTTGAGTATGGTAAAAGCTATGGATGCATTTCCCTAGTAAAGTGCATATGTGTACAAAATGTTGCATACTATTTTCAGGTAGGATAGACAGTAAACCAAGGCAGGGAGAAGGAAGGAGAGTTGTGTGACATGCTAACTCAGCAGTCCTGAGCCCAGTCTGATAATATTGCCAGGTGTTCGAACATCACAAGAAACCACATGATATCATAGGAGGAGGGGAGGCCTTGACATTCTGTGTGTATCATTCCCACTATCTGGGAAAGAAAGCCTTTGAAACTGTATTCATCCCAAGGTCTAGAAGGGAAAGAGGATGGGATACACAGTGCCCAAAGGAGAAGCTCACAGAACCACTTCGTTTAATTGCTTACCACTGGTCACTGTCTGTTTTATGAGGGACCCCTGGTACCTACAAAAAGAGTCCATAACTAACTTTGGCTAAGAGCCTCAACTTTAATTAACTGCCTCCTGTCACACTTCTGTTTTACAAAAGATGAACAAATGTGGTCTGAAACAAGGTAAGAATTCAGGCTAACAGACCCCACACATATCTATGTTTGGGTAGTAACATTCCCCCAGGAGAAGCTGGCACCATCTTTACCCACCAATCAATATGTAACTACTTCATCCCATCCCACCAACTATGGCAGTCCTCAGAACAAAGGACCTGATGCTTTTTGCCACCCGAGCCTATGCCTTTCACCACCATCTCAGCAAGGCCTCTTCTCTTCCACGAGAACATATCACTAATAAACTTTGCTTGCAAGCTAATAGACTTGCTGATCTGTAATTGTTTACTGCATGAGCAAGAAGAACCGAGTTTCTCCCGTAACACTATCTCAGAATTCTTACAGACATCTGGCCCTCCTCCAGTGTGGGAAGCTGGAGTCCTTCGTGGTGGCAAATGTAGCTCAGCCCCTGTTTTGGAAAACCACTGGGAGCGTGGTGGCACACAGGACCCACTCCACATACCTGTTTTCCCATGGGGAACCAGGCCTGCATTTCTCTAATAGCTTAAAAGCTTGCTTTCTGCTAAAGGACTCCCTCATCCTGGGCTGAGAACAACAGATGTTCAGTGTGTAACCTTGAACCAGTTCCTTAGGGTTTATTCTGAGCTGATTTACAAGGACAAAATGTGGCTAGATCAGTTATCCTCATCATCCATGCACATATAACATTCTTTTCTCTATTATATATAAATAATAATTATATAAGGCAATAATAAGCAAAATGATTTATAACTTTCTTAGATGTAATATCCACATGAAGAGTTAATAAAAGCCTGTTCAGGCAGGGGCAAACCATGCTTTCTCATTTAGAGAGTGGCCAGTTTTGTCCCCTCTTATTCACAGGATTCTTTTCTTTTTCCTTTTATTTTATTTTACTTTATTGATTACACTGTTACAGTTGTCCCGATTTCTTTTCCATCTGCTCCCCTCCACCCTGTGACACCCCCTCCTTCCAGTTGTTCCCCCGCTTAGTCCATGCCCATTGGTTGTGCATATAGTTCTTCTCAACATCTTCCTGTCTACTCCACTCCCTCCTACTATGCTTCTTAATTCCTGCATCATCTCCCTCCCTTTTCCTTCCCCCTCCCCACTGACCTCCCCCCAATATATTCCCCATACCTATAATTCTTTTCCCCCTCTCGTTGCCTACTTAGTTTGCCTTCGTTTTGATTCCCTAGCTTCTGTTGTTGGTTGTTGTGATACAGTTTTCATTTTAATGTTCATAGTTTTGATCCTCCTTCTTCTAAACAAGTCTCTTTAACATCTCATATAATAGTGGTTTGGATCTGATGAACTCCTTCAGTTTTACTTTGTCCTGGAAGCACTTTCTCTGCCCTTCTATTCTGAATGACAGCTTTGCTGGATAGAGTAATTGTGGTTGTAGGTTTTTGATTTTCATTACTTTGAATATTTCTTGCCAGTCCCTTCTTGCCTGCAGGGTCTCCCTTGAGAAATCAGCTGATAGTCTAATTGGGACCCCTTTGTACATAATTCTTCTCTTCTCTCTTGCTGCTTTTAAGGTTATCTCTTTATCTTTAATATTTTGATTATAATATGTCTTGGTGTGGTTCTCCCTGGGTCCAGTTTATCTGGAACTCTCTGTGCTTCCTGGAACTGTAAGTCCATTTCTTTCCCCAAGTTAGAGAAGTTCTACTTCATTATTTTTTCACATAATTTTTCAATTTCTAGTTCTTCTTCTTCACCCTCTGGCAATCCTATAATTCAAATGTTCAGTCTCTTATAGCTGTCCCAGAGGTTTCTGAGCCTCTCCTCATATTCCTCACTTTTTGTTTCCTCTTTCTGCACCAGTTGACTGTTTGTTCCCTCCCTATGTTCCGATTTGTTGATTTGATCCATGGCTTTCCCTTCCTCACCACTTGTCATGTATGTATTTTTGTTCATTTCAGCAGGACTAGCCTTCATTCCTTCCCTGTCTTGATTCAACCCTGCTGTTATGTCTGTAAGCTGCCTTATAACTATAGCTTGGAACTGAGCCTCAGAAAGATTCTCTATTTGTTCATCAGTCAAGTCCTTTATTTGCTTTCTGGTTAGCTGCATGACTGGTATTTCAATAATTAATTCTGCTATTCTGATTGTTTTGTTTATCTTTCCTTCTTGGGTGGGGCACTGTCACACCTCCTATGCTATATTGGGTGGAGCCCTGTGTACTCATCACAACCTAGTGACCGTTCTCACCGCACTGTGGTGCTTTCTGTGGGGGTGGGAGTCCAAGATGGATTCCTGTTGTTACACTCCTCTGAGAGACCGGGAGCCTCTTCCTCCGTCCCCATGCCCTTCAGGCCTCACAGTCCGAGACAATGGGGGTCTGCCTTCCCTGGCGTTGGAATCATGAGCCGACGGGTCTGGTCTGCAACCAGGCTGGCTCCCAGGTGCTTCTCTCCTCCCCACAAACATGGGTGTCTGCTTACCAGGTCCCGCTGTCCATTGCTGCAGCTGCCGCCTCCAGAATAGCTTGATCTTTCAGCCGCATCTTCATCCCTCCTACCCGTCCGGACAAGCACCACTTGTTTATGACTTCATACATTGGACTTCCATGTAGCTTTATTTTCTGGAACTTCTGGTTATTTCTAGTTTTGCAGTAGTTGTATTCCTTCTTAGTTGTGGAGGGAGACAGAGCGTGGTCTATGCCTCCATCTTGGCCGGAAGTCCCACAGGATTCTTGCAGTCTGTGTGCATTTATTCATTTCATCCACAATGCCGTGGACCCTGCTGGTCAGAGGTCCATGACACTCCAGGGCCTTTCTTCCCAGGAAACCGCTGTATTAAAGAAGTTTCAAGGAGCCTTACGTAAAGGAAATTTTTATTTCCCATTAATTTATTTTATTCCTCCTTACATGATCAGAATGGAAAATTAGTTCAATATAACTTATTAAATAAAATAGGTTTTTTAATAATGTGATCTATATTAGAATCACCTACAGGATTTATAAAACATCTATATTCCTAAGTCCTACCCAGAATTACTCAGGTCTCTAGTGGCAGTACCAGGTGATAGTGATATACCTTTTTAATCAGCACCTAGCTGATTGTGATACCCACTTTGCTTTGAGAACAGCTAATCTAATGATGAAACAGGTATTGTAATGGACATTATTTGCTTTTGACTCTTGCAAAGCTTAGAAGAGACAGAACTCAAGAAAAATTATATATTTTTCAACTCCACCAATTCTCAAAACATTTTATGCCAGTAAGTACCTACTTAAACTCAGTATGGGAACATCTTCAGCTACAATGAGTTACACAGGACAGCATTTACCCCGGAGAAAGCTGACTCCTTTAGCCAGAGCATTTAAGAGAAACATTAGTATCTCATATTCACAGCATTGAAAGCAGCTGATGGGTCTCAGGGGATTAAGGTAAATAGTCATCTTAAAATGATCACCTGCCATAGCAGCTGAAGTAGTTTCTATTGTGTCTTTGATCTAAAAAGATCCAAAGTTTCACTTGTACATCAGTCACTCTTTCCAGGAAGAATTTTGCAAAATGATAGTAATTGGAAAGGTTCTGGAATCAGTAGGGTCTATTCCTTATCAGAGTTTTTGTTGTTGTTGTTGTTGTTTTTTAATTTGTACTTATTTATTTATTTTTTTAGAGAGAAGGGAAGGGAGGGACAAAGAGAGGGAGAGAAACATCAATGTGTGGTTGTCTCTTACACACTCCCAACTGGGGACCAGGCCTGCAACCCAGGCATGTTCCCTGACTGGGAATCAAACCTGCAACCATTTGGTTCTCAGGCCACTGCTAAATCCACTGAGCCGCACCTGCCAGTTTATCAGTTTCATGGGATTCTGACAACTATTCTTTTTTGTAAGTCAATTATTATGACTATACGCTAAAAAAGTGCTGTTAATTCCTGACTTTGTTTTTTTTCGATTCCGACATTCCACACATTCATTCCTACTGAGAATCATAAACATTTTATGATTTAATATTAAACTACCAAATCAATTTATTACACTTCCTGATTATTGTTTAACAAAGGATCAAAAGTGTGAATAAGTTAATTAAAGAGTTAGTTGTTAAATGAAGCTGTCATTTTCATTTTCCTGACATTTCAAACCTGTTATAGAATATTTACCTAGCAAGCACATATGTTCTCTATCCTCAAGTGTTCAGTTCATCTAAGAATAAAGACTCATACATTTGCATAAAGAGTCATTTTTATTCTTCCTTGGGTATGGTAGTATGTATTTATTGCACCTCTTTTAGCTAACCCTCTTCTTTTGGAGACCTCTTCCTTACTCTAGTATAAGGTTTTATCAGGGAGTTGTCAATCACAGAACTCCACCCCCATCCCAAGCTAGACCAATCATTACCTCCCCTCATCAAAGGATTATCTGATATGGGTACTGTCAGAGTTCTTCCCAAAGGCTTTTTGAACAGGAGCTGGAGTACTTAAGATAGTGATTGACAGGGAGATGAAAAAATGTTTTCTCCTCTCTGATGGAGTGTGGAAGTCCAAAGAATATGGTAGCCATGTGCCCAGGCACACTGAGAAAGTAGATCAGAAGCACACAAAATGAAGCCATCACACAAAAGGAAAGGTGTTTTTAATGAACTTCTTTGAGTCTAAGATATGTGCTTCAATCCTGTGCTATCTAATGTGGTGGCTGCAAACTGGTGAACACTTGAAATGTGCCTAGTTTAAATTGAATTGTTCTATATGTCTAAAGTGACACAAATTTCAAAGACTTGGTATGAAAAAAAGATTGTAAAATACCTCACTAATGGTTTTTTATAATTAATAAATGTAAAATTATAATATGTTGTCTATATTAGTTTAGATTTTAAAATTAATTTCCTCTATAATTCAGTTCATTTGTTTATTTTTAGTATCATTTTCAGAATTTTTTATGTTACATGTGAATCTCAAATTATATTTTTATTGAAACAGTCCTGCTCTCTAGTAAATCTGGGTGGGGGGGTTGTTTGTTTGTTGTTTCTTCATTTGTTTAGCTACTTTGGGTGGGTTTTGTACCATTGACAACCAACAGAGCCCTAACTGATGCTGAAATTGGTAGCTGGAAAAGAGGCCTTGAGAGAGACTGATCCAAAATTTGGAAATGGCTATATTCAAATGCAGTTTTTCCATCCTGAGCTAGGAAACCTAGTAGCAAAGCAGTTAGTTGATCTTTATAGGTTACTTACTGTTATACAAATCATGTGCCTATCCTCACTGAACTTAATAGAGAAAAACCCAGGATTTTGGAGGTGTTGGCTACTTCTTCCAACCTTCGATAAGGAAGGTGCTGCAGGAGTGGGGAAGATGTGATCTAAGCAGAGCTGTCTGAAAGTGGATCAAGTGCAGAAGCCCAGCACAGTTGTCTAAAGAGAGGCCATTGTGTCACTGGGCATGCTCTAGATTTCAAAAGGCAGCTCACTCCACCGAAATCCAACCAATGTGCAACCAGAATAAAGAAGGCAGACCACCACCCTGGTCAGTGTGGCTCAGTTGGTTGGAACATCCTCTCATAGACTGAAAGGTTGTGGGTTCAATTCCCAGTTGGGGTGCATATGAGAAGGCAACGAATCAAGTCCACTGGTGAAGGTTAAAATTTTTCATTTAATTTAAAAAAGAAGCCAGACCCCCTAAATGGCCACAAAGCACTGCTACATCACAAAGGCACGCTCCTTCCCCAGATTACTCCAGGTTACAAGGGATATTGGGAGCACCTGGGGCAGAGGGACATTGAGCTCTGCCCCATCACTACAGCCACCATGCAGAGATAGAGACCAAAATGAGATGCACTAGGACGAGGCCTAGGAGGGTGGGTGGTGCCCTTGAAGAATCACCAAGTCTTCATCCATGCTAACATATATGTGTATACATATATTGTGTTTGCCAAAAAGTTTGTTTGGTTTTTTCCATAAAAATGGCTTTAGTAGTGCTTAGTTGTCTTTAACATCATTCAAAACAATTTTGTTAGAGTGTATTGTGACAACTGTCATGTCGGCATGCATTTAAAAAAAAAACTTATCAAAATTGATAAATTTTTGTCTAACCATTTTAATATTGAAGATGGAAGAAAATACACAACGGTTTTGACATATTATGCTTTATTACTTCAAGAAAGGTAAAAACACAACTGAAATGCAAAAAAAAATACATTTGTGCAGTGTGTGGAGAAGGAGCTGTGACTGATCGAATATGTCAAAAATGGTTTGTGAAGTTTTGTGCTGGAGATTTCTCACTGAATGATGCTCCATAGTCAGGTAGACCAGTTGAAGTTGATAGAGATCAAATAGAGACATTAATTGAGAACAATCAATATTATATCATGTGGCAGATAGCCAACATACTCAAAATATCCAAATCAAAAAAGTTATTGGTGAAAATAAAAAATGTGTCTGTTATTTTATGGAAAAAAATCATATGCACTTTTTGGCCAACCCAATACATATACATATACACGTACACATACATAGGAGGGAGGGAAAGAAAGGGGATAAGTAAGGCAAGGGTTTAGTCAAGGAACATGTATAAATGACTCACGGACATGGACAACGGGGAGGGATATGATTGTGGGATAAGGGGTGGTCTGGGTGGGGAGGAGCAATGGGGAAAAAAATGGGACAACTGTAATTGAAAAACCAAAAAATAAAATTTAAAAAAAGATAAGAAGAAAAAATAAAATAAAATACATATACATATACATTCTGGGACCCACATTTGAATAGGAATGACTGCATGGGAAAAAAATGAAAAATGTAGTTTCTTTGTTCGCTGTAGCTTCTCTTTATGATAATTATTGCGTGAGGAAGTTAATTCTTAGAGCATTATTTACATAAGAATTAGTTTATACTGAGAACTGTTTAGATTGGCTGGTGATGTGGAAATGTGACCTCATTACTCTAATGAGGGCAGATATGTGTAGACTTCAGTTTTTTAGAACATGAAATAAAAATGACATTAGCATAATTGATGAGGAGAAATGTTTGAAACAACAGAATATAGCATAAGTAGTAGAGAGGGTTTGGGAATGTAGAATAACATTCTAAACACTTTGCCCAAATTAGGCCTCCTCCTAATTATTTCTTATATCATTGAGGACATAGCAGAAAACAGGTTTGCTTCTATGTAGTTCCAATGAAAAGACTTTGAGGAAGGGACTCCTTACAGAGGAGATTAAAAGATTAAAAGAACAAATGTGACTTGGTGAAGCACTCAACACCCCCTTCACACCCACTGGGTGTGACTCCTGCCAGTTTGAGGGCCAAAGCAGAGGACTGGGGAATAAATATCCCAGTTTCTCTCTCTTCCCATCCTTTGCTCTTCTGCTAGTGCCTACCATAGGCTGAACCCAACCTGAATCTGGACAGCAAGAGAAAGGCAGAGATGGGATTGGGATGGGAGCGGCAGAGAGGGTTACAAGCAGAGTCCCACTCACCTCTCCCTATTTTCTGAACTGCCTTTTCACTACCTGTAATTGCCTTTTTAATTTATTTGTCTTTTTGTGTATCTCTCCCTAAAACCTAAGAAATTTAGATTTGGGATGTAAAGGTTTGGAAACTTCTGCCCCAATCCTAAAACACAGATAAAGTGAACAAGATGTGCACATGTTTCTGCCATACATCAATATTTTCCTCTTCTCAGATATTAGTAAAATTATCAACTAAGAAGAAATTTTAGCTCTTCTCCCCATCCCTGCTGTTGCATTATGTATAATACCCAGAAGAGGCACATTAGTTGCCCCCAAACCTTCTCTTGCATATACACACACTTAAGGGCAACATCTTTTCTTTAAACAAAGTATCAAATACATACAACAGGTTTACATACAAATTATTTTTTAATGATACCAAAAAGCCATAAGAAGAGAATTTTGTTTTCTTTTCTATCCCCGAAAGGCTAGGGGGAAAGAATAAATGGTAATGAATGATTGTAAAGATGAGGAAGATGTTTGCAGCCGGAATCAATTACTTGGAATAGCTATAAGTCTTTTACCTTAACATTTGACTCGTGTTAGAATTAAACATCCATATTCAGTTTTCCTTTTTATTTCTAGTAAAGCAGAGATCCACACCTGGGGCCAGAGGAAATCAAGGAGAAGAGAGACATCATAATTTCTGCAAAAATTTGCCAAGAAGTTAGCATGTGTCAGATCTACCTGCAGGCTGAGAGAGAATTGAGAACCTGTACACTCAGTTAGGAGGAGGCAGAGTCGAGCTATCAGCTTGAAACCTCCACTTCCATAGACTTCTCCACCATTCTAATTAATCCAAAAATAACAATAACAATGATCTTAAAATAGGCTTGCCATTTAAAAATAAATAAGAACTTTAATAGACCCATGAAATTGAAATTTTCATGCACAGCTCTCATTTTTCTTGTTTCTAATGTTTTTGTAGGAAAAAATGTACAATTTGTCAGTTTGGACAATGACCCTTCTGTGTCCAGCTTTTCTTGTTAGTTCTGCTGCAAAGATTTATACCATTTTTGTTTGTATTATCTGTATTTGAGTTTGAATCTAAACCCTCCCAGCTAAGATTGCAATTTTAAATTGTATGAACATAGTTCCATAGCTGTCAAAAGCTTTTTTAATCCTTCAAAGTTTGATTCCGCAAATTGCCAGACAGCCTGCTTCTAGGGCTTAAATAGACCACCTCCATTTGAACTCATAACATCCAAGAAAACAGTGAGGCTACAGCTATGTAGCACAAAAATAATCTTGACAGAACTAAAATTCTATTAGTCTCCAATCATTTATCACCATTCTCCTAATTATCTAGGTATTTCCAAATATCTGGGTTGATAACACAATGTAAGGAATACATTTGGACACTTTAAAGCAAGGGTCAACAAAGTAACGCCCCTGGACCAAATCTTGCTCACCACCTGTTTTTCCAAATAAAGTTTTATTGGAATACAGCCTCACTCATTCACTTACACATTACCTGTGAGAGTTTTCATATAACAAGAGCATAGTTGAACAGTTGTGACAGACTGTAAAGCTTCTGCAACATCCAAAGTATTTATCATATCATCCTTTAAGAAAAATTTGCGATTCCTGCTTTACCTGAAATTTCTCCATTTCTTTAGAATTTGTTTTGTTCTATTATTTCTCAACAATATGATCAGGAAGTAGAAAAGTTTCCTCTCTACTTCCTCCATTTTCTTAGCCCTTCTGAGCCAGTTTTTATATCTCACAAACTAGAATCAGCACCACTAGCTATAAACCTACATACTCTATTAAGTACACATGAAAGATAATATAATAATAATGAGATTGTACAATTCTTGTTAAGTAGAATGTGAGACAGTTTAAAAGAAGCTGAATAATTTTCCATCTTACAAATTTTAAGCATATTTTGGATGAAGTGGGCCACAAAGGGTGACAGGCAAAGTTCTGGAAATAGCCCTGGGTTCGAGCCCTGGCTTTACCAGCTGTGAGCTGTATGACTTGTCCTCTGCTTGCATCAGGTTCCTCTTCTGTTACATGAATATGATAAGAGTAGCCATCTCATTGGGTTGTTGAGAGGATTAAAATGAATTAAAATGACTGTGCTTACCCTAGTGCTGGCACATAATAACTCATCATATCCTTTCACTGACAACTTAAGAAGGGCATTAAAGGGATTTAAGAAGAAAATGAAAAGGGGAAGAAAGACAGCATTAAACCCACCAAAAGAATGGGGCATTTTCCTGATTTATTTCTCAAGTTAAGAAATAGTTCTCTATTTAGAGATAAGAGCAAATGCTTCAAATATGAGGTGTCTTCATAACTCAAATTATTTAGAAACTTAAGGGTTTGCTTGTTAATTTGAGCAAATGGAATTTATGGAACCTACAGATGTCTTGCTCACACTCAGGGTTCATTTCAAAGCTCGTGGATCCTGAATAAGATGTGAGCTCATTCTCAGTGCATATGTACACATAAGCACTAGCTGATTTCCTAAGCTCAGGGAGGATATTTACTTTTGTTATAGAAACAGGGGAGTCCAAAAATCCCCGGAGTTTGTGGCTGGGGGATGGGGAGAAGGAAGCAGCTTTCAGAATGCCTCCACATGCCTGAGGCTGATGGCTGGTGTCTTTCATTATGTAAAATTGCTTGGATGCTCCCAAGGCCTCAGGTGGATGGGAGGAGTCTTGAACCAGGTGATGGTATGGAAAGCACACAGAGCCTATGTGGGATTCTGTGAATGGTCAGAACTATTGGCAACACCCACTGCATCAGAGGACACAGTCAGGGATATATAGGCAGCTGCGAACACTTTAGGTGGGGCACGCTCTGGGGCTGTCTCTCTCACTGGTGGGTGTTCGCAGAGGTACTCTGGAGAAGGAGAGGAGATCCACTCGGTTTACAGAAAGAAGACAGTTTGCAAGGAGGCTGAGAATCCAGGTGGTCCTGCATTGAGAGCTGGAGGGCACCACCACACAGAAAGGACCTCCCCAATCAGAATGAGTGATTGGCAGCTGTTGGTAAAGCTGAACTGTGCCTAGGAAGTGAAACGGTGTTTCTGACCTCCCTAAAACTGGCTAGGTTCGGTAGAGGGGAGGCAAGGATATGTGTAACTGTTAAATAAACAATTTTCTTTTCACTCAAATATAATATTCAGAGTTGTAATTCTGGCAGCGGGCAATCAGACCCCTAACTAAAGAGCCCGTGGGTTTGTTTTCAAGTGGTACAGCCCAGGGGTTCTGTAACACTTTCAGCAAGAAACGAGCTCTTGCTTGGAAAATTGGTCTGAAAACCCATTACTGTAGTGGATTAATTTTCATTTATTTCCCAACAGGTAATGGAATTTATTTGGACTATTAAGAGATAGTTTTTCTCTGAAACTGAGTATTCTCATTACATGTAAATATTTCTATCATCATGTTAGGTAAAAATATAATCATGTTCCATAAGGCTTGCCATGCACCCAGAATTTAATTAATGATGCGTCTGCACAGAATCAAGATATGAAGCTGAAATGGAAAATATTTAGCATCACATGGTTTTGAAGCCATTCACTGTTTTAGTAATTTCACTCATTTATTCAGTTATTTATTTGCCTTACCAAAAATAGGGGTAGACAAAAGTAGGTTTATAGTTGAGTATGTAAAACACACGTTATTCTTGTTTTATTTATTATTATTATTAACCTACTTTAGTCCACTCATGCATTTATTGGGTTCCTACTATGTGTTAGACACAATTGTGTAAGTGATACAAATACATAGATGGAAACACATAACAGCCTCCTAGAAGGTTACAGTCTAATAAAGATATTGGTCAACAAAAACAATCCTTCAGGTTATGATGAAAAACATTGGAAGCATGTGTGCCAGAGAAGAGAAGGTAAAGTTTACATAAAGATAGTGCCTAACTATGAAAACCTGTGCTTTTGTCAGGTTGGTAATATATCATATATTGCGCAAATGAATGGAACGGCACTTAAAATTTTAGATATATATTCTTAGTGTAGATTGTTTCTATCCTCTAAGTAGGAACTGTGCCTTACACATTTTATGTAAGGTTTACGTAAAGATAGTGCCCAACTGAGCATTGAAAAATGAGCAGGCAGCCCCGGCTGGTGTAGCTCAATTGGCTGGGCCTTGTCCCACAAACCGAAAGGTTGCTGGTTAGGGCACATGCAAGGGTTGCAGGTTCAGTCCCTAGTCCGGACACCTATAGAAGGCAGCTGATCAATGCTTCTCTCTTACATTGATGTTCCTTTCTCTCCCTCTCTTTCTCTCTCCCCTCCACTTTCTCTAAAATTAAAAATTAAAAAATAATAAGTAAATAAATAAATAAAAACGAGCCAACAAACGTGGAAAGCATGCCAGGAAAGAAAAAGCACACCCCAAGTATAGCCGTGTGCAGACGATGGAGTGTTTGGGCAAACTAGAAGTGGCTCAATACTCCCAGAAGGTAAACTGTTCAGTGGGGGATAGGAGCTGAAGATACAAGGCAAGTGGCAGTGGCAGTTGGACAGGGTCCTGATCATGGAAGATTTTGTTAAGCAAAACACTCCAGATTTTACCTGGAGGCAACCAGAAGCCACTGCAGAATTTTAGCTGTTGAGGGAGGAAGCAGATTGTCACACAAGCAATTGATTGTGAACAATTTACCCTCTGGGAGTATTGAGCCACTTCTAGTTTGCCCAAACACCCCATCGTCTGCACACGGCTATACTTGGGGTGTGCTTTTTCTTTCCTGGCATGCTTTCCACGTTTGTTGGCTCGTTTTTATTTATTTATTTACTTATTATTTTTTAATTTTTAATTTTAGAGAAAGTGGAGGGGAGAGAGAAAGAGAGGGAGAGAAAGGAACATCAATGTAAGAGAGAAGCATTGATCAGCTGCCTTCTATAGGTGCCCGGACTAGGGACTGAACCTGCAACCCTTGCATGTGCCCTAACCAGCAACCTTTCGGTTTGTGGGACAAGGCCCAGCCAATTGAGCTACACCAGCCGGGGCTGCCTGCTCATTTTTCAATGCTCAGTTGGGCACTATCTTTACGTAAACCTTACATAAAATGTGTAAGGCACAGTTCCTACTTAGAGGATAGAAACAATCTACACTAAGAATATATATCTAAAATTTTAAGTGCCGTTCCATTCATTTGCGCAATATATGATATATTACCAACCTGACAAAAGCACAGGTTTTCATATTAAATAAGACTATATATATTAAAATATTCTGTATGAGCTTAATATTTCTGTTAACATTTTACATCCCCTGATGTCTTCTATTAGTCGTTTCAAAAACAATTCACCATAAATAATGGAATCTGCTTTTAATTTAAATCAAGGTGAATAAATATTTTCTACTAAAATCCCTTTATTTGCATGTTATTTATGAGAATTTCAGAAAATATTAAGAAGGATTCTCAAATTGCAATCTACTTGATAATATACTTCATTGCAGGGTCAAAAAAAAAATAAAATATCAACCAAAGCAAAGTTTCTACTATAATTTTTTTAAGACTGAAATAATTCTATTTTTAAAAAATTGGATTCAAATATATGAAGAAAATATGAAAAAGTATTTGATATCAAGCCTGGGTCCCAAACAACATAAAAATGGAATTTATACCCCAGTTCTGTATTTTTGGCAGATTGATAGCATATGTAATTCAGGGGCTAGAAATGCAGAAACAATTTAAATGACAACTGAGGTTTCCTAGTCCTTGGAAAACTAGTTTGAATTGTTCGCATCTATTTTTTTCTGAAATGCTGGTCATGAAAACAGAAAATAAAAAAGGTCTTTGCTATCTATTTCTGAACATTTTGTGCTGCTATAATAAGCCATATCACTAAGACATGTCTCTTAGAATTATGCTTAGTGAAATAAGCCAGGCAACAGAAGAAAAATACCTTATGCTATCACCTATTACAGGAGGCTAATGAACAACACAAACAAATGAGCAAAATAAAACCAGAGGTATGTAAACAAGGTGTAGACTAACAATGACAAGGGGGGTGGGGGGAAGGAGAGGAAGGGGAAAGAAGGGGAAGGGTCCAGTCAAAGAACATGCATAAATGATCCATGGACATGGACAACTGGGTGGGGACTGACTGTGGGAGAAAGGGTGGGCAGAGTGCGGGGAAGCAATAGAAAAAAAATGGGACAAATGTAATAGAAAAACAAACAAACAAAATTTTTAGTGGAGGAAAAAAGATAATATAAAGAATGGAAATGCAATTCTAGTGAATATTAGAAGGACAAGGATTTTCCTTCACACTGTATATTTTTCTCCCTACCAGATCCCTCCAGAAATTGGCACCCTGAAGAAGTAAGTAATGATATAAGGTTCTTTGCATGAAACTAATAAGACCAGTTGTTAATAGAGGTTTTATTGACCAAGACTTTGACTGGAATGTCATGCCTAAAGGAGAAATACTTGGGCTATGGTTGGTACCAAAAAGTGCTGAGGAACTAAGGGTGACCTTAGAAGGTAATAAAAGCCCACAAGAAAAAAGGCCTGGTACCTAGGTTGGATGTGTGGTTCATGGCAATCTTTCCAGGGAAGGAATGAAGGTTGCTTTCCTGAAAATGGCTAGAAGTGACCTTAAATCACAATAGAAAAGCTGAATGACTTGGAAAAGACAGGTGTTTATAGGCAAGGCTGAATGGCAGGTATGTGGCTCAGTTTCTGTGTCCTGAAGGGCAGACAGAAGGTCGCCCTAAGTATTCCTTGTGTAAGTTCCAGCAAAGCAGACTTAAAGATCATAAGTGATCATTTGCTGCTCTTGTTGAGTTAATGCAAATGAACAGGATAAATTAAAAATGGACTTAATGCTGTCCCTTTAATGACAAGAAGGGTAATCTTAAGGAGAAAAATCGTGATCCAAGGAAAATCACAATGCTCAGTGGTAGACTAAAAAGTAGTGCAGCTAACCGTTGTTAAGGTTTCTTTTCATTTAAAGTTTCCTTTCCTTTGTAAGTTAAACTATGTCTGTGGCATCATCAAAGATGCTTAAGTTGCAGGCAAGAAGAATGTCAAATGCCTTGCAACTGGATGTCTTTCCAATAAGACAGGCTTAGAGATTTAGAGACTGGTATGTGAGTTATGTTACATAAATTAACATGTGTTTTCTGTTTTCAAAGGGCATAAGCATACGATCTCACTACCTGAGTGATTGTCTGTACGTATAGGCCTCACTTAATCCTGTCTGCATCGCTGCCTCCTGAGACTGAGCAGTTTGGCTGAACTAAGTGGCTGGGTTGGTGAAGAATGGGATGGTCTGTGTACTTCACTTAAAACAGGTTTCTCTTTTCTATCCTAATGGCTTGGACAGAAAGGACCCAGAGGCCTGAGAGGGGGGAAACCTAAAATATTCCCCTCAGCCCAAACGAAGTATAGTGGACAAAAGGGTTTTGGACTGGTATGATGTGCCTGGCACACCTCCCTCCAAAGAAGCCCTTCTTTTTTCCCTAATGGGGGACATTTAAAAATTAATACCTGCCATTTATCATCTAGCGGTTATGGATTGAATGATGTCTTTTAACCCTGTTGCCCCTAGAATACAACAAGGATGCCAGCCTGTTAAACCAAGCACGCCATTGTCTGGTTGACAATGTTGACCTGGAGTCTGCAAGAACCTTCCCCATGTGAGAAGGCCACCCTCCCCTCTGCACCCCCACTCTTATTAGGGAATTCTGGACCCAAGGGTAGGCAGGATGATGACCACGCCCATCTAGAAGCTACTAGAAGAGCATGAGACCATCGCCAATTGTCCTCTATAAGGTTATAAAGGGTCTCAAGTCTGAGAGGAGGGGACTGTTATCTTTTTACTGTTATAAGAATTAATTAATTTTAAAAATAATAATAATATAGGAAAGGGAGAAACTGGAGAGCTTGTATGCATGACCCATGGGCATGGACTGGGGAGGGGTGGAATTGCTGGGGGAGGGGGGTGCTGGGTGGGGTGGAGCAAAGGGGAAACAATGAAACTATTGTTACAACATAATCAATAAAATATACCTAAAAAAATTTTTTTAAAAAGACATGTCTCTTATATTCTGACAATTTGAGCATGTGGAGAAAGTCACTGTAATTAATGGGAAAACTCAAGAGTGTCACTATAATATGAAGGATGAAGATGTAGGTTACATATATCTGCCTCTATTTCTCACAGATTTATCAGACTAAGAAGACAAAATGAAAAATATTAAATTAGAGCTACATGTAGCATTTTAATTCTCCTCAAAAGTCACTCAACCAATTTACAATGCCAGCACATCTTGTTGCTAGATTACCTAGGTATATTTCCAGCAGGTCAAACAGCCTTGCTGTCTTCTTGTTCAATGCAGAGTATATTGAACAGATAACTACACATGCCTCATTTTTTCTTTACACTTGCCTCATTTTTTCTTAACACAGATGTTCGCTCTTTTCCCAAACATACCTGTATGTACCTCTCCCTCTACAGCACATAATAGTATATACCAGGTTCATAATTAGAGAATGTTCCTTATTGAACATCAGCATTTCAAGAGCAAAGGGATCAACCAAAGTATACTGGGTTGATTTGATATACTGAATGAAGCCATCTGTCTGACTGAATGGTCACATTTAATTGTCTTAAAAAGACAAAGAGTTAATTTTTTTTAAAGAGAAAGATGGAAAATAGCAAGCAGGAGAAAGAAAAAATGGGAATGAAAGGATGACCGAAGACAAGAGGAAGGCCCTGCTCACACAGTGCCAATGCCTAAAATTATTGAAATTGCCTTTATAGCATGCATACCTGCAGGTGTCATGGACATCAGACATTTTGAGTTAGCATATTACTCATGCCATGTGCCAAATATTTTGCAGCATTTAAACAATGGCTAGTGGAAAACTACACAGTTGTCATGGTCTCAGGGAAATTGGCTTCCATGTGAACAAACCAGCCCTTTTGTAAACAGAAATGCCTAACTCTCATTGTGTTAAGAAGACCCCAGCTCAGCTTCAACCAACCTTCCCTCCTCCTTGGTCATCTGTCCAAAATAGCTCTATAATATTGAAACATTACAAATTTTACAACTACTTCAAGTAGGCTCATTATTTCAATATGCCTAATGCAATTCTGCGTTATTACATTTTTACCAGTCAGTTGAAAATGATATTAATAATGGGTTGATTTCTAATAATATCAAGTTTTGATAATATATCTGTACCTCTTTTGAAGAAAGGTTACCACATTTAAACAGAACAAAGAAATCGAATGAGTACAAGGCCAATGAATTAATTTTGGTTTCCTATTAGTAATACTCATAAATTATATTTTTGTAGTTTCACAGCTTACAAAGTAACCATTTATGTGTTATATCATTTGTGCCTCACAACAACCCAGTAAGAAAAACATTATGCCTATTTTTCTGATGTGGACATGAGGTTCAGAAGGATAGGCGAGCTGCCCAAGTTTACAGAATTAGTAAGTGGAAAAACTAAGCTTCAATATATTTCTTCTCAATTCCATTCCCAGTTCTTCCTCCCTCCCCAGCAGAGCTGGCTCCACTGAATGTTGAAGCCAGATCACTAGATGAGGCTCAGCATAGTTCACAGAAGTCCTTGAAGTCTCAGAAGCATGTTCTGTTTATTTGAGGGACCCTCAGTGTCTAAAAATTGAGATACTGTATGTATAATAACTGCAACATTGAATATCTTTAAATGTGGAAGTTCTACACCTGAATTTATAGGGTGGGGCAAAAGTAAGTTTGCAGTTGTATGTGAAAAAGAGTTTATTATTGTTTTATTATATATTAATTATCATATTATTTTTCATAACAACTATAAACCTACTTTTAACCTACCCTATATCTCCACTTGCACGAAGGTCCATTTTTCTCTGGGTGCCACATTATGGTGCTCCCTGCTCTATTGTACAAGTTTGTCACAAGCCCATGAGGCAAACTTTTCCCTTTGGGACCCTTCTCAGGCCTCACTTGAACTTGTCCTGATTATTTAGGTCTCTTGTTCTTTATTGTCAGCTTTGTGGTTCTGAAAACACACACCTGGGGCAGGATGAGGTGGGAAGAAAAACGTGGGAGGTGGAACACAATGCAGTGACTTGGACCCCCTTCTCCAGAGCTATGAGATATAAAAAAACATGGGGTAGGTGCTGTCAGGGCACCCTTGCTCTGAGAAATCACCCAGAGCCCACTGTGGGATTAGGCAATGGGTTTATTGAGGGAAAGGGGGAGGGATAGGGGGAAGGGGAGAGGCAGCTCCCAGACCAACTCAAGGGGCTGTAGGAGCAAGGGGAATGGGGACTCCCGGTCCTCCTCGTGTGCCTGTAGGAGTCCCACCTGCACTTCTGCAGGCACCTTTTTTATACTTGTCAACCACACATTTTGGTGAGGGTGAGTTTGCTTATCAACATATTCAGTAGTTATTTACATCTGATTGCTCACACCCCCCCCCCCCACACACACCAGGTTAGTTAATATATTGGGCTAGGTTCATTACCATTTCCCCTGGGAATGGTTTCAGTCCATCAACATATCTTTTGGGAACTGCTAAATCCATCAGCATATCTTTGGGAATTTTGGGAATAGCTAAGTCCAGGACCAGGTTGATTAGCATATACCAAAAGTCCAGGTGTGCATTCTAGCTGCCTCCATGTTCTGACAAGTGCAGTGGCAGGAGCCTGTGGGCAGTACCATGTGGTGGAGCAGGGAGCTGCAATATGGCTCACATTAAGGGAGATACTTTATGATTTCTAGCACTCTGGGCCATGAGTTGCTTCTGCAAGCTCAGGGTTACATGGACAATGCTGCTCCCTCTAGGGTCCCTGACTTCTGGCAGGGCATCAAAAATACAAGCAGCTATGAGGGCCCATTTTGTTTTAATGTGTATCATTTAACTTTTGTAATTTGACTACTGTAAGTAGATGCCACAAAAGACTTTCCAAACCACGAGTGGGACCTACGAATAATGGAAACTAAAGCCTCAATTGGTATGCTTAACAATTCTATTCTAAACAGCCAAGAAGGTGTTTGGAAAGGAACACATAGTTCTGCTTTTAAAGTGCCCAATTTTCTATAAACATAATTTTATTAATCATCCACGTGGCTGGACTGTACTAGCAACAATGCCAACCACACTGAGCCTGACTCTTTTCCCTAAATGCACTATACTCACTGGGCACAGAACTAGGGGAAGGAGGAGGAAACATTTCTTTGTGACTAAAAAACTTCCAGAAGCCTTCTATTCTTCCAAGGAGCCCCTCAGGGACACAACCTGCAAAATCACCCCAAGGCTCCTCAACTTTTACCAGAGAGTATGGCAAAAATATTGAGGCAGAGAAAAAGAACTAATATATACAATGCAAAATAAAGGCACTTCTGGTAATTGGTATTTTTCTTTAAAAATATGTTGTCAATCAAATATCAGAAAAGGAGAGAGAGAGAGTATTTGTGCACCAGAACTTACTATTAGAGAGAAAGCATTGGATAATTGTTTGTTAATACAGTGTTTCCTGATGACACAAGGTCCTTTATTTTCTGTTTTGACAGTTCATATTAGTCTGAATCTCTTTTATTTTTTAATATTTTTTATTTTTAAGTATATTTTATTGATTATGTAGTAACGGTAGTTCCAATTTTTTTGTCCTTTGCTTCCCTCTGCCCAGCATCCCCCTTCCCTTCAGCAATCCCGTTCCCCTTTGTTCATGTCCATAGGTCATGCATATAAGTTCTTTGGCTTCATCCTTTCCTATATTATTCTTAACTTCCCCCTGTCTATTTTGTACCAACCAATTATGCTTCTTAATCGCTGTACCATTTCCCCATTTCTCCCCCTTCCCTCTCACAGCTGATAACCCTCCAAATGATCCCATACCTATGATTCTGTTCCTATTCTGGTTTGCATAATTGGATTTCGTTTTTATATTTTAGATTCAGTTGTTGATAGTTGTGAGTTTGTTGTCATTTTAATGTTCATAGTTTTGACCTTCTTTTTCTTAAGTAAGTCCCTTTGACATTTCACATAATAATGACTTGGTGATGATGAACTCTTTTAGCTTTACCTTGTCAGGGTAGCACTTCATATGCCCTTCCATTCTAAATGATAGCTTTCCTGGATAGAGTAATCTTGGTTGTAGGTCCTTGCTTTTCATCACATTGAATACTGCTTGCGAGTCCCTTCTCGCCTGCAAGAAGTGTTTTTTGATAAATCAGCTGATAGTCTTATAGACAGCCCTTTGTACGCAACTCTCTGCTTCTCTCTTGCTGCTTTTATGATTCTCTCTTTATCTTTCACCTTTGGCTTTTTAATCATAATGTGTCTTGGTGTGGTCCCTTCTGGGTCCAGCTCGCTCGGGACTCTCCGTGCTTCCTGGACTTGTATGTCTATTTCCTTAGCAAAATTTGGGAAGTTTTTCTCCATTATTTTTTCACATAAGTTTTCAATTTCTTGCTCTTCCTCTTCTCCTTCTGACACCCCTATGATTCAGATGTTGGCACGTTTAAAGTTGTCCAAGAGGTTCCTAAGCCTCTCCTCATTTTTTTTTCAATTTTTTTTCAATTTTTGTTTCCTCATTCTGTACTGGTTGACTGTTTTTTTCTTCCTTATGTTCCAATTCATTGATTTGAACCCCAGTTTCCTTCCCTTCACCATTAGTTTTGTTTGGATTTTCCTTCATTTCACTTAGCATAGCCTTCACTCTTTTCTTATGCGTTTGCCATACTCAAGCATAACTATCAAGTCTGTGAGCATCTATATCATCAGTGTTTGGAATTCTTCATCTGTTAGGTTGGCTATCTCCTCATCTGTGAGGTTGGCTATCTCCTCGTCACTTAGTTCTTCCACTGGAACCTTGATCCGTTCTTTCTTTTGGGCCATACTTCTCTGTCTCCTCATCTTGACAGACTCCTGTGTTCATTTGCCTCTGTGTCTTAGGTAGAGCTGTCACTCCTGTTACATTGTAAGGGGTGGAGCCTTAGGGATTCATCAATACAGGGCAACCTGTTTCACCACGTTGTGGCGCTGTATGTGGGAGAGGGGTCTAAGAGGGAGCAATGCCACTTGCCCAGCACTCGCCCCTTTTTCAGGCACTTTTCCCACTTTTATATCTGCCCTGGCTAGTTTAGCTCAGTGGATTGAGCATCGGCCTGCGAGCTAAGTGTCGCTGGTTCGATCTTCCAGTCAGGGTACATCAGAGAAGGAAAACTCTGACTCCAAAAAACCTCCGCTGCCTTGCGGCATACCTCTTCAGGGGAAAGGCTAAGGGAGTAAACCCCGACAGAAAATCCGGAGCCGGAGTCCCTAAGGCGGTTTGACGTTGTAGTCAACACCGGCAACTCCTGCGGCGCACCTGAACCCAAGCTGTATCGACTCCGTCTTTCCCTTGGACCCTTCAGCTGCGAAGAGAGGGGGGGTCTGCTGCATGGGCAACAGCAGACCCTCCATATTACCCTGCCCAGGCTCTGTAGCTTCAGCGTCATCGCAAGATGTCGATTCAACACGGGAGGAGACAGATACCGTGTCACTCCCGAATCGGACTGCACAGCCATTCTCGGTGGTGCAGATAGACTCTTAAGAAGCTACACCATCGTCTCTCGAGACGGACGGCTGCCGACGATATGGGACTGGAACCCTTCTAGCTATTGCCCTGGCCGTCGTTCCCAGTGTGGGTGGGTCTGCAGACATTCTAGGGCCATGGGGGCCCTTTAAAGAAGCGGACTCTCCTGAGAGACTTGCACTGTCTTTCTCCATCTGAACCCTCACTGGTTTGCACAGTCAGAAGCAATGAGGTTTGATTTTCCCCAGTGCTGGGACCGTGAGCTGCGCTGTCTGGTGAGGAGCTGGGAACACTCCCCAGATGTATGTTCCTCCTGACATTTTAAAATGTGTAACTGTGCTTTCCACTAGCGTGCCTCTGCCTCTGCTGCCACCACCTACCATGTCCTCTCCGCCCCAGCTCTGCCCCTCCCACCTGTCTGGATGAGTATTTTTTCTTTATATCTTTGTTTGTTGGACTTCCACGCAGTTTGATTTTCTGGAACTTCTGGTTGTTTCTAGTTTTGAGGGAGTTGTATTCCTTCTTTGTTGTGGAGGGAGATGCAGTGTGTCTGTCTATGCCTCCATCTTGGCTGGAAGTCTCTTTTATTTTTTAATAGCAAGGTACATTTGCAGCTCTGCATTATCATTTTATAGATAGCAAACCTGAAGGACAAGAAAGGTTACCTGGCTTAATATTAATTACAAACCAACAACCTCAGTCCTTAATTTTGTTGTCACATGGGGAATTGGTAGGAGGGCAGCTATCTGGGTCTTGTTCCTGTGCCTCCTGTCCCATTTTGGCTTCTGAACCCCACTTAAAGTAGTGACTCAGAGGATATGGTATTTTCTCCACATTGGTGAATGTTCTCACTTCTCTAAACCAGGATGGTCAGCTTCAGTTCAATGTAGGCTCTTCAAATTTCAGAATGTGATCAGGTATTGTGGCGGAGGGTTCATGGATAATAGCTCTGGAATCAGATAGTTTGGGAAAATATCATTTTGAAGCTGTGTACTTAACTTTTCTAGGCCTTTGTTTCTTAACCTTAAAAATAAAACAGATAATAGCTGCTACTTTATCTGGTTGCTGTGAAGATTGAATGAGATTATCCAAGTGGTCATAACACAACCTACCAGGTCCTGTACACCTGACTCATTCTGCTGTCCCTTTGATCTGTACTCCCAGGTTAACTCCCTTCTCTCACATCGTTCTCTCTCCCCCCCTCAGCTCCTTACCAGTCCTTAAGCATGCCAAGGCCACCCTCCTACAAGGCCTTTGCATTTGCTGTTCCCAGTGCCTGGAACCCTCATCCCCTGATGTCTACATGTCATTCCTGCACCTCTTTTGAGTGTTGTTGCTCAAATGTCACCTTATCAGAGAATTGTACTGTGGCAGGTAGAAAAATTCCCCCTACCACCACCACCAAAGATGTCAATGTCCTATTCCTTGGAATCTGTGAGTATATTAGCTTATGGCAAAATAGACTTTGCAGCTGTGATTAAGAATGTTGTGTTGGGGAGATTATTCTGGACTATATAGCTTGGCCCAATATAATTAGTTGAGCCTTATAAGAAGAAACAGTGAGATTGAAAGGAGGAAAACTTGAAGATGTTGCACTGCTGGCTTTGAAAATGGAGAATGGGACCATGGACCAAGAAATGTAGGCAGCCTCTAGAAGCTGAAAAAGGCAAGGACATGGATTTTCCCCTAGGGCACCTAGAAGGAATACAGCCCTGCTGCTCAATTTTAGACTTCTGACCTCCAGAACTGAAAGATCATAAATTTCTGTTGTTTTTCCACTAAGTTTGTGGAAACTCATTACAGCAGCAATAGGAAACTAATAGACATTTTCTCATTCTCTACATAAAAGTGTTCACATGTTTGTTCTTCACTCATTACCTTCTAATTTGTTTACCCTGCTGATTCTCTTTTATGGCACTTGGTCACCACCTGACAAAGGTTTATTTTTCTGTTTTTTGTCTCACCTTACTAAAATGTAACCTTAATGAGAGAAGGGTCTTTGCTTTATTCATTATTCTGTCCCTTAATTTAAAAAGTACCTAGAACATAAACATCTTATGGATGAATAAAAATCCAAGCATGAAGTAATTCCTCCATGATTGTTGGAAATTGATAACACATCTGCCAGTGAAGAACTGCTAAACAGTGAGCTGCAGTCTAATTGTTGCCTCTCAAAGGAGTTCCAGGTGTGCCTGAAATACTGCTCTTCTGCGCCTTCTGGCAGGTGGAGCAGCCATGTCTATTTATTCAAGTGTGCCATTGAAATAATATTGACTTCTACATGTGGCATAATGGATAAAGATTTCGAAAGGCATATTTAAGAGCAGCCATGATGACTATCCGGCAAAAATCTCTGATAAGGTGACATTTGAGCAACAACACCCAAAAGAGGTGCAGGAATGCCATGCAGACATTAGGGGATGGAGGTTGCAGGCACTGGGAGCCAGGAATCCCAGAAGACAGTTGTATAGTGAGCATGAAGTGGGTTTTATTTAAAGGTGATGTCAGGAGCCCACTTTTAACATGGAATCCATTTTTAGGTTGTGAGTGACTTTCTAGAGTAGAATGCCCACTACTGAAAGTAACCATGAACTCAAGAGGTAGGATCCAATCCATGCTTGGCTTCCACTGGATTTTGGGGCTCACTCTGAAGACTTGCACTGAACTCCCATATCTCAATCTCACTGGCCACCAGTATTTATAAACAGATACATAACATAATGTTAGGGAATAATAAATGTTATGAAAAGAAAAGATGAATAGAAGGATGAAGGAAATAGTGAGTGGGTAGTTATAGAAAGCCATTTTGAGGAGATTACATCTGAGTTGGCCATTTGAGGAACCAGCTTCATCTCATCAGGCTTCATGGAAAGCAGCCTTCAAAGTAGGAGGGACAGAGATGTTTCCAAATTTTCAGTTTGACTTGCAATTCCAGTGCCATCATCAGTCGAAGATGGGTCTTCTGCACAACCCAGAAATACTATTAATGTCCTCATTAATATTCTCCAGGAGCTTGTTGAGTCATTTTATGCTGCACAATAGTCACATAGTAATTTAACTACTACAAAGAGCTATGGGATAGGTTTTAAAATTATCAACTGTTAAACAAAGGCAGGGAAGTTAATCTGGAGGAGATAATAAGAATTAAATCTGGGTATATAAAGGGCTTAAATTAGATGCAAAATGTTCATCTATTGGCAAATTTCTAGCCTTGGCAAAATTTTCTCGTGCCCATTAAGGATGACACTTAGCATGTGGAATAATTGGCAAGAGATCACTATGATGAATGGGAAGTGAATTTAAGGTTGACTGAAGAACAGATATTTATTGATCATCTACTACATGCATGTCTATAGTCTAGGCAACAAGGCACTGGAACCAGAAAATTTTTTCTTCTGTTGCTTTTTATCACTTGAAACATAACTTGTACACTTGACTAGCTCTATTTATACTACAAGACAGGTATCATCTCTTACATATGTCCTCTCTGAGCAATGCTTCCCAGCCCAAAATAATTCCTCCTGTACACTACAGTGTAGCTTTCTACACACGTGCATTTCTATTCTTGCCAGCATAAATTGTAACTGTTTGATTACATGTCTCCTTGTGTCTTAGTCATCTATGTATCCCCCATGCCTTACTCTGTTTTTCCCAAAGTTTCCTAGTAATAAGAATTACTTGAGGGTACTTGAGAAATTATCTGGATCATCTGGCCTCTCCCTGGGAATTCTGATTCAGTCTGGGTTAATACCTACAAACCTATTGTTCAAACAAGAAAATCAGGTGACTTATCATCCAGCAAGATTGGGAAATAATGACCCAGCATGTAGTCACACTAACAAAATGTCGTTGAGTGAATTAAAAACTACAGATGAACAGAACTATCAATTTTCCTTTAGATCAGATAATCATCACATAAATATAACCTTCCAAAAATATTTGTTAGGTTTTGATGGCACCTAATTTTGATGAAATTGGGAAAAGGCAAATATGATGAATTGTTTCACCTCCTTGGATGTGAGTGGAGTAAATTAAGAAATGAGCAAATAAACTCATAGTTGCTGCTGATACATTAGCTACTTATCAGTCATTCATTCACACTTTGTACATTAAACAGTGCTTTGTAACTGGGTGATCTTGCCCTGCCCAGGAATACCTGGCAATGTTTGGAGACATTTGGTTGCCACTGGACATTCTACAATGCACAGGACAGCCCTCCTCAACAACAAAAAGATTATCTGTCCTCAAATGTAAACAGTGTTGAGGTTGAGAAATTCTGCAAGCTTACCTAGAAGATTTTAAAAATTCAGGTTCCCAGGCCACTCTCTACACCAGTTTTCTCTGAATGTCTGAAGGTGGGGTCTAGGCATCAGCATTTTTATAACTCTATCAGGGATTGTAAGATGCAACCAAGTTTGAAAACTATTGCTGAATATATAGAATGCTAGAAAGATAAGTGGACCCAGGAACCTGGTTTTAAGTCTGAGGTTTGCCACCTATTCATTGGAAAATTAGGCACAGAGTCTCTCAGTTTGTTTCTTCATCTGTAAAATAATAACAACTACATCAACAGGTTGTTATAGGGATTAAAGTAATAATGCAAATGAATGTGCCCTGTAACTAAATATACAAAAGTAAGGCATCATTACTACTCCCTTTTTGGGCATTGATCCAATGGCAGAACTGGGTAAGTTACTTGTTTAACATCACAAATATGTTCTTGAATGTAAATTTATCCTCGTATTTTTTCCTGAAATATCTTTTACATATGCCAAAGAAGTCAGAAAATTCACGTGTTTAGATGAATTATTTTATGTAATGCACAGTCTTCTTCCCACCTCTCTACTTCATTCTATTTTATGTTTTAATTTATATAATGTTTTAATAAAGCAAACCCTATGTTTGAAAATAATACAGTTGAACCTGAAGTCCACCAGCTATCTACCTACATCTAGTGACAGATCACAGCTGAAAAGGCCATCACTAATCTTGTTCAGCTAAAGTTGGGGTTTAGAGAAGGAGAGGCTGTAGATCTGCAGAGACCCCACATATTTAAGGAGAATGAAAGTTACATCATTACTTTGGAGTATGGGTTGAGATTTATGAGTTAAGGCAAAGAGTGCTTTAGTGTCATGTTACTTCCTAGGGTGGGTCCATAGACCAGTGACAGCCATAAAACTTGGAGATCGTTAGAAATGCAGAGTCCTAGGACCCATCCAGATGTATTGAATCGACCAATATCTGTAGATACATTTTGATTATAGAAGCATTGCTCTAGAAAATTCTACATGGAAAATTATACAACTCAGTTCTCCCAAACATCAAGCATGCACTCATTCTTTGTGAATCCATGTCTATTTCAGTCCCTTGCACTTCTCAACTGGATGCAGAGTGCTGCTTACTGCATGCTACGAATGTTTTCAGCATGCTCATGTTTCTATACTTGGCCACCTCTGCTTTTTAGCAGCCATTCTAGATCATTAGGTAATGGTCTTAATGTTTCCAGCATAAGTTTAGCCAGATGATAATCACTATTTATTTTTGCATCCATTTATCTGAAACGTGCTATTTCTTTGTTTTCATTATCCTGAAAAATAGTGTATCTGGAAATAAAAGGGTTAATTCATGAGCTGTAAAACACCTGGTGTCTTTTGTGCTAAGAAAGCTGGCTGGCTCTTTCCTCTTGCTGAGAGAGGGAGTTAATCAGTACATAAGAACATGTGATTGATGTGGCATAATATCAAAAGGTGCATGGTTTATTTCTCAATGTAAAAGCCTACTCCATGAGAAGGAGGCCGAGAGTGGAGGTCTGTGAAGGCTACATTCTCTCACTTTTTCTACTGCCTGCCTGGTTCTTCTAACATCAAATCATCTGTACATTACCTTATAGCCCTACAGTTTTTTCTACTTAGATTCTCAGTGACTTATTTAAAGCATGTTTGTGTTGGTGGGGAAGTTTGTTCTAAGATAAAATTCGTACCCACTACCAGCATATCTCAGCTAAACTGTGGGTTTAGTTCCAGACCTCCACAATAAAGTGAGTCATAATCTTTTTGCTGGTGGAGTGTATTGCCTTCAAGTTGTAAACAAATGCAACATTTGTGAAGTGCAAAAAGCAAAGCACAACAAAATGAGGTATGCCTGTACTTAGATTCACTTTAAATCAGCTGGAAATTCCTTTTATTAATTCCTGTTTTACCTGTTTTTTCAAAAGCATTCCCACATTTGCTCATGTGAGATATTATTATAAATTATCTTCTGTCATTCAAATCTCCACCCAATAATTAAAACAATTTACAAGCAATTTGGTAATTTGTTTGGAGAAAGAATTATTCCATTGTGAGGGAAAAGTGAGAAAGCAAATCTAAAAATACTTAGTTCGGAAAGGAAAATGCAAATCCCTAACAAAGAGTGAGGAGAAAAGTAAGGTTTACCTTGTGAGGTGTGAGGTGCTAAAAAAAAGACTCAAGTTAAAAAAATAAATGTTTCAACTTCTTGAGTTACTTAAGAACCCAAACTCCTCCTTAAATTCCTGACTAATCCACCTTTTTAGAAAGTACCGGTATGGTGGCCTCCTATGTAATATATGTGAATTAGAGTTTATAATTAGCTTCCAAATAGCCAATAAAATAATTTTATTATGTAAAAATACATTGCATTTTAAAGTCAAAATATTTATCTTATTAACAATATTAAAGGTATCAGGATGCATAAGAGGTAACTTTAAAGTCACACTTATGTTTGATTTAAGGGCTCCGTCTCATTGTTGTAAAGTCATAATTCATGTAATATTTTTAAAAACAATCATTAATATACTCTATGAGGCCCTTTGAAACATAACCAATAACTAGTTAAATAAAAAGAGTGTATTTTTTATATGCCATTTACTCTTACTAAAAGACACTGCCTCTTATAGAAGATACTGAAGACAGTCTTGCCACCAAGGACTTAAGTATCCCATTAGGAGGACAATAAGGAAAGTATTGATATTTGAAATTAGTAGAGCAAAGTGGTTTTTTGAAAACTGAGATTTTACATGTTTCTGTGTGTGAAAAATGTGTTCAGTGAAAGGAAAGATTTTGGTGGTTGGAAGTTGCAGAATATGCCTACTGAAGGAGATGAAATGTAAAACTGGACATTGAAAGAAAAGAGTAATGTTTGGAAGAAGCAGAGATGGAAGGAGCATTTTATACAGTAAAAGAACTTGGAGACAGAAATGAGCTTAATGTGTAAACAGCAGTTGTTGGATTGCTTCCCAAACACACATTCCTAGCCCCTTTGTCTTTGTCTGCAGCTACTTGGGATACAGAAAAGCTAAATACTGTGCCAGTCTCTGCAACTAGGGGTGACCGTGTTACCATGAAACTTAGTTCTGGAGGATAAAGCATATGAATAAAATTATGCCTGGAGTTTCTGGTAAAGATTTTGCTTTCTTGATAAGAGGGACAGCTATGGTTTACATTAACCTTTCCTTTTTTTCTTTTCTTTCTGTCTTAAATATAAATGTGATGGATGGTGCTGCAATAACCATCTTCTGAACATGAGGGAAAAATATAGAGAATTCAAGAAATATAAGTCCTGAATTTGTTGAATTGCTAAGACAACACCAGTAGGCACTCACTTCCCAATTTATCATTGTAAGGAAGGAAAAATTAACCCTTATTTGCTTAAACCATTGTAGTCAATTTTCTGTCACTTATAAGCAAATGCTATTCTCCCTGATATAGGATGTAAGAGAAGAGATAAAGCAATTTATCTGAATGACACAAAGAATGTTATGGAGTGATAGAAAATAATATTGTCTTAAAAAGGTGAAAGATAATTCGGAAAAAGAATTAAAAGTAATACAGCCATATATTGAAGATGAACCACATATATTGTAAATTTAAACTACTTTTTACTAATCTCATTCAGAATTTGAGATAACCAGACCAGGTGTTGTGATTTTTACATCCTATGCACGTGTCTTATTCAGTTTAGGCTGCTGTAACAAAATTCCAAAGACTGGATGACTTTAAGCAACAGAAATTTATTTCTCAGTTCTGGAATCTGGAAGCTTAAGATCAGGGAACCAGAATGGTTGGGTTCTGGATGAGTGCCCTCTCTCTGGCTTATACATGGCTAACTTCTCTCTGTGTCTTCACATGACAAAAAAAGTTAACTAGCTCTCTGACCTCTTCTTACACTAACACCATTCATGAGGATTCTACCCTCATGACTTAATTACCTTCCAAAAGGCCCCATCTCCAAATGCCATCCATCACACTGGAATAAGGGTCTCAAGATATGAATTTTGGCGCAGGGCCAGAGGTGGGGGGGGTGCAGGACGCAGACATTCAGTCCATTTCAGCATGGTATAGGTTCTAAAGTCAGCGTGTTAAGATGAAAATCGCATATAGTTAAACACCGTGCAGAATTCCTTAAGATTTAAAAGACAAAACTTTTTGTGTTTGTTTTACTTTTTTTTGTGGCCTTGCTTTCCCTAGTGTAGTGTACAGCAAATGTTTTCTAAAATGGGCCTAGAAACTAAACTTTGAGGCGTTGCAGACCTGTGCAGTCTCCACTGCAACTACTTGATTCAGCTATTGCAGAGAAGAAGTAGGCATAGGTAGTATGTAAATTAATGATTGTGGCTATGATCCAGTAAAGGTTTATTAAGGCTGGATTTAGGTTGCAAGTCATAGTTTGATGACACCTGACTTAGAGCATTGGGAACTAGTCTTCTTTAAAGTGTAAAAGGGCTGTGAATAAATAAAGGGTGAAGGCTCTCTCTATATATATATCAGTGTACATGAAAATAGCTCTACTTTTCACAATTTAGTAAATAGTTTTATGTATTTTCTGTAATTTTTAGGGTCTTAGTGAATAAAATATATTTTATCTAGGATCAGTAACTTTTTTAAAGTTTTTTTTTTTTTTTTTTAGAGAGGGGGAAAAGAGGGAGAAGGAAAGGGAGAGAAACAGCAATGTGCAAGAGATAAATCAATCTGTTGTCTCTTGTAATAACCTCAACTGGGAACCTGGCCCGCAACCCAGGCATGTGCAGTGACTGGGAATCGAACTGGTGACCTTTTGGTTCTCAGGCTGGTGCTCAACCCACCAAGCCACACCAGCCTGGGCTAAACCAAAAGTTCTTATATCTTTGATTCAGCAAATCTACTTTGAACTTCTAAAATTTCATTATTTGTATAATTTTTATGCAATCTAAGGTTGTAATTTTTCCAATTAACATAGTTCATTATCTCCAATTAATCAATACCATAGAATTCCACAAAATTGTATTTCTTTTAAATTATTTTCTAATTCGAACTTTAAAAAAATCCTCACCCAAGGATATATGTTCACTGATTTTAGAAAAAGAGAAAGGGCAGGGTGGGGAGACAGAGAGAGAAACAATGATGTGAGAGAGAAATATCCTTTGGTTGCCTCTGTATGTACCCCAACCTGGGATGGAACCCACAGTCTAGGTATGTACCCTGACCTAGGATCAACCTGCAACGTTTTGGTGTATGGAATGATGTTCCAACCAACTAAACCACATGGCCAAAATTATAATTCAAACTCTTAATTTTATTTTATTTTTACAATTTTTCCCAGTAATTAAAGATCAAAATAATTCTTCTTTTAATTTTTTTTATTTGTCATGATGAGGTAGGTGACTCTGTGGTAATAATTACTGCCCACATCACAGAAGTGTAACACAATGAACACTGTTTCTCACACCTAGCAGATCTCTGAGTCACCTGCCAACCAGGTGGTGACTCAAGGATACACCTTGTAGCTATGCCACGTAGAATGGCTGACTTCTAGATCTCCAACAAGGGGAAAGTGATCATAGCCATTCTCTCTGCTTTGGTCCGGAAGTTTTATGTGTCATATCTGTTTACAGCCAGGTTACCAGAACTAGTCACTTAACCTTAATCAAACTACCTGGAAGGCTTAGAAATGCTATCTTCCTGTGTAATCGAATGGGCCTTAGCAAACATAGCATTGCCTCTGCCACAGTTTTATTGTATTTTAGAAAAGAACCAATTTATTTTGGTTGAAATCTTAAATTTAGGCTAAATATCCAACCTAACATATAATAACATATAGAGACATGATAAATCCTGTAAAAAGTCAAAGGTTATTACCCAGTTTTGTTTCCCAGTTTAGATGTAACACCTTGATGAATTATCAGGAGGATTAGTTGAGAATTATACTGCAGAATGAGATTTCTGTTCAGATGTCATGTTACTTGACAACCACAAATGATATGTAGTCATCGTCATCGTCATCGGCAGCCGTCCGTCTCGAGAGACGATGGCGTAGCTTCCTGAGAGTCTATCTGCACCGCCGAGAATGGCTGTGCAGTCCGACTCGGGAGTGACAATCCCTGCCGCACTTGTTACAGGTGAAGGCAGATGGCTGTTGTTGCTGCTGTTGACGCTGCTTCCGCCTCGATCTTTTCTGGACCGCCTCCTCGTTGCGCGCAGCCTCTGCGCGTGACGTACCTTGTCTGACCGCGAGCCTCCAGGCTAGGCGGTCGTCTGCTTGAACTTCCCATGTGTTGAGATTGATGGAGCATTGTGTCATGTCCTTTTTGCAGATGTCTTTGAACCGCAGTTTTGGGCGCCCTGTCATCCTCTGGCCTTCTGCTAGCTCGCCGTAGAGGAGGTCTTTGGGAATACGGCCTGCATCCATTCTTTTGACATGGCCAAGCCACCTGAGGCGTCTCTCACTAAGAACTGCATGCAAACTGCTCATGTTGGCTTGCTTCAGCACCTCGGTGTTGGGAACCTTATCCTGCCAGGCGACATGCAGGACGCGTCGCAGGCACCTCATGTGGAAGCTGTTGAGTTTCCTTTCGTGCCTTGCGTAGGTGGTCCACGTCTCACTGCCATAGAGGAGAGTGCTGAGTATGCAGGCTTGGTAGATGCGCAGTCTGGTTTTCTCAGTGAGGCTGGAATTGTTCCACGCTCGCCGGTTCAGTTTGGCCATAACTGTGGCTGCCCTGGCGATTCTCCGGTTGACCTCCAAGTCAACTGACAGAGAGCTCGAGATGGTGGACCTGAGGTAAGTGAAGTCGTTGACAACCTCCAGGGTGTATCCGTCGATGGTGATGCATGGGGGAGTCCCCGTGCCTTGAGCCATAACGTTCGTCTTCGTCAGGCTGATGGCTAGTCCGAACTCCTTGCATGCGTGGGAAAGGCAAGTGACTAGCTGCTGGAGTCCCTCTTCGGAGTGTGATGTCAAGGCTGCGTCGTCGGCGAAGAGCATCTCACGGATGAGCACCTCTTGGACTTTGTTCTTGGCTCGTAGACGGGCCAGGTTGTAGAGCTTGCCATCGGATCTGGTGTGAATGAAGACACCCTCGCTGCAGTCCTTAAAGGCGTATTGGAGGAGCATGGAGAAGAAGATTCCGAACAGATATGTAGTAGGGTACTAATATTTATTCCAGTTCATTCCCTGTAAAATTTAATGATCATCCTTTGCCAGGCATAGTTAAGACAATACCCTTTGTTCTGGGCAACCCTTTTGTTTTATCCCTCAACTCCATTAATCCAGCTGGGAGTCTCAAGCCATTATTCTTATCACTGTTCTGCATTCTAGCGCTAATTCTTTAGATGAGAGTGCTGTATTTTTATTTTTTGATAACTTAAGTCTTTGATTATGCACATACTCTGAGGTCACTTTTAAGCATAAATTCTTTGTCCTTAGTGGGGCAAAGAATGCCTTACTTCCCTACAGTAAACTATGCATAATTGGCTGTCTTCTTTGTGTATGACTCCAGAAGTGGTAGAATGTTACCATAATCTAATCTGAGCCTTGTTACTCTGTAAATGTACCCTAGGTTTTCCACCAGAGTTGGAGTTATTTCCAGTCCTTTTAGGTACAGTCATTCTCACCAGGGGTGCATGGAATTCTGGGTTTGGAGGAAGGAATTAGAATCTCCGGATGTGTGGGCAATATGTGTGTAGTAAGAAAACATATAGTTAGCATTTCAATGCAATTTTGTGTTTTGAAAAACAATTGTTTTTAGGATTAAAACTCCTGGAATTAAAATTTAACCATCTTCTTGGCTGTTGGAAATACACAAATATTGCTAACTTTCAGCAGGGCTGGGAGGATGTGTTTCTGAATCAGTAGGGAATTGAGTTTTATATTTATTAAAAGGCACACTGGGTTTAAAATGTGGAGAAGCGGACGCCACCAGGGGCAGATCCAGGAAGTGCAGATCATTCTAAGAAGTACCAACAAGCAATAGGAGTCACAAAAATGGGGAGACAGAGAAACAACCCCCCCCATCGAAAGGAAAGGTAGAGTCCCCAGAAAGAATGCTAAATGAAATAGAGGGGAGCCAACTATCAGATATGGAATTGAAAGCATGGATTATGGAGAAGCTCAATGAGCTCAGCGGAAACTACAAAGAACTCCAGAAAAACTACAGTGAACTCCAGAAGAACTATAAGGAACTTACTGAGAATTATACCAGCATCAAAAAGGACATGGAAGCTATCAATAAGAGCCAGGAGGAAATGAAGAATACGATCTCTGAATTGAAGAACACAGTAGAAGGAATTAAAAGCAGGCTAGAGGAAGCAGAAGATCGGATCAGCGAGCTGGAGGACAATGTAGACAAAAACTCCCAGACAGTGCAACAAAATGAAAAAAGACTGAACAAGACTGAAGAGGCTCTAAGACAGTTGCAGGACAACATGAAATGTAATAATATCCGTATCATAGGAATTCCAGAAAGAGAAGAAGAAGAGCAAGGAATAGAAAACCTCTTTGAAAAACTAATGACAGAAAACTTCCCTAACATGAAGAGAGAAAGAATCATGCAAGTCCAGGAAGCACAGAGGGTCCCAATGAAGATGAACCCCAACAGGCCCACTTCAAGACACATCATAATTAAAATGCCAACATTCAAAGACAAAGAGAGAATCCTAAAAGCAGCAAGAGAGAAACAACTAACAACATACAAGGGAGCTCCAATAAGGCTATCATCAGATTTCTCAGCAGAAACACTACAAGCCAGAAGGGAATGGCAAAATATATTCCAAGCAATGAAAAACAAAGGCCTACAACCAAGAATACTCTACCCAGCAAGACTCTCATTCAAAATGGAAGGTGAAATAAGGAGTTTCCAAGACAAAAGAAGGTTAAAAGAATACATCTCCACCAAACCAGTATTGCAAGAGATGCTAAAGGGTCTGCTTTAAGAAGATGAAGAAACAGAGAGAGACAGAGAGGAACACGAGTACAAAGGGGGAAAATGACAATGAATAAGTACTAAAAAAAAGAAGGAACTTCTACCATTTGCAACAACATGATTGGAACTAGAGAGAATTACGCTTAGCGAAATAAGCCAGGCAACAAAAGAAAATTACCTTATGATATCACCTGTTAAAGGAAACTAATGAACAACACAAAAAAATGAGCAAAATAGAACCAGAGGGCATAAGCCTACGATCTCATTACCTGAGTGATTGTCTGTACGTATAGGCCTCACTTAATCCTGTCTGCATTGCTGCCTCCTGAGACTCAATGGTTTGGCTGAACTAAGTGGCTGGGTTGGTGAAGAATGGGGTGGTCTGTGGGCTTCACTTTAAAACTGGTTTCTCTTTTCTATTCTAATGGCTTGGACAGAAAGAGCCCAGAGGCCTGAGAGGGGGGATACCTAAAATATTTCCCTCAGTCCAAACTAAGTATAATGGGCAAAAGGGTTTTGGACAGGTGAGATGTACCTGGCATACCTTCCTCCAAAGAAACCCTTCTTTTCCCTAATGTGGGACATTGAAATATTAATACCTGTCTTTTGTCATCTAGTGGTTACAGATTGAATGATGTCCTATAACCCTGTTGCCCCCAGAATACAACAAGGATGCCAGCCTGTTAAACCAAGCATGCCGTTGTCCAGAGACAGCCAACCAACCTGGAGTCTGCACGATCCTTCCCCTTGTGGGAAGGCCACCCTCCCCTCCACACCCCCACTCTTATTAGGGATTTCTTGACCCAAGGGTAGGTAGGACGACGACCATGTCCAGCTTGAAGCAGCTAGAGGAGCTCGAGACCTTCGTCCATTGTCCTTTATAAGATTGTAAAGGGTCTCAAGTCTGAGTGGGAGGGATTGTTTTTTTAATTGTTAAAATATTTAACTAATTAATTAATTATTTTTTTAAAAAAGAAGAATATATGAAAGGGTGAGCCATGGGCATGGACTTGGGGAGGGGATTGTCGGGGAAGGGGGGTGCTGGGCGGAGGGGAGCAAAGAGGAAAAATTTGGAACTATTGTAACAATATAATCAATAAAATATACTTTAAAAAAATAAAAAATAAATGTGGAGAAGCTCTTTTATGATGGAAAAAGCTAAGAATAGACCCTCTGCTGTGCAGAAAAAAGAAAAACCATGGCATTATTGGGAAATCTGAGGGCAAACAGGTCAAAGATAAGGATTCAGAGCAGCAGGGAAGAGATGAATATTAGGGGACTGAAAACACCTTTACAAAATCCTTAGAAATAAAAAGGAGGGAACTAGACATAGGGTTGTGTGGGATGAGAGCTCACATTATTTCATTTGGATGTTAAACGAAGGCTGATATAGTTGTGCTCACAAGAATTGCATTTATGTCTGAAGCGTAAAAGGTGACCTTCTATATGGCCAAAATTACAAGCCCATCTGGGCCTTAGATTCATCTATAAAGTTAGAGGATAGATGACAGCCAAGGTCTCTTTCATTTAAAAATTCTGTAATTTTCTGAGACCCCACCCCACCCCCAAACACACACACAAAATCAAGCAGTTAGCCAACAATCAACAGACAAGTATTCATCAAACCCATATAATAATCAAATTTTGCAGGCCAAAGTCTTATAAGTGTTGCAAAATAAGATAAAGACTTTCCTGTCTGCAAGGAATTTACGATCTATTTAGGAAGACAAGATTTATTTGTAAATAATGTTTTCTATTAGAACAGGAGTAGGCAAAATATGGCTTGTGGGGCAAGTCTAGCCCAATACCTACAGCTGCTCTCACATTACATATGGTAGGATTGAGTCATTGTGACAGAGGCTACATGGCCCATAACCCTAAATATTTACTACCTGGTATTTTATAGAAAAAATTTGCCAATACTTATATTTGCATAATCAAATAACATGACAAGGAAAATAGGATTGATTCTTGGTGGATAACAGAGAGGACAGAGCTATTGGAATTGGGATAGGAGGCCCAGCCTCTGAAAGCTTCAAGGCAGTGGGATCCTTGAGTCAGAGAGGAGAGTAATGAGACTCCAGGTAGTTTCTACAGAAGAAGGTGGAAATGGGGGATCCTTATAATTAGTAGGAAAATGCTGATATAACTGTATATTGTTTTTATTATATCCTTTTCTTATTATTTTTACTATGCTAGTCCTGAAAATAATTTGGAAAAAAATCTAATCTTTTTAAATATTCTTCACAATGTTGTCCTAAAATCAACATTGATTAAAAATTCACCACCCAACTCCTGAGGAGCAAGAAATATTGCTCCATAGATACCTCTAATAATTGAAAATTTGTGATTCACTCTAAAGATATTAGAGGAATATATAAATAAGTTTCAAGGTAAAGTAAGATAGAAAATGTGGTTTCAGTGAAAATATTGGGTTGGCCAAAAAGTTTGTTGAGTTTTTTCTGTATGATGTCTCTAGTAGTGCTTAGTTGTCTTTATCTTCACTTGAAACAATTTCATTAGATTTTATTGTGATGGCTGTCATATCAGCTTGCATTTTTAAAAAAACAAAAATTGGTGAATCTTTGTGCAGTCATTTTAATATTGAAGATAGAAGAAGATATGCAACATTTTTGGCATATTATTCTTTATTATTTCAAGAAAGGTAAAAATGCAACAAATGCAAAAAAAGATTTGTGCAGTGTACGAAGAAGGTGCTGGTTTGTGAGGTTTTGGGGTTCTATTGACATGTTGGCCAAATAACTCTATGCTGTGGGGCTGTCATATGCATTGGAAGATGTTTAGCAGTGCCCCTAGCCTCTATCCACCAGAAGCCAATAGCAGAAATAGCCAACATATTCAAAATATCCAAATCAATAAAATTATTGGTGAAAATAAAAATGTGTCTTTTATTTTACAGAAAAAATCTACATGGACTTTTTGGCCAACCCAATATCAATTACTTATGGTATTTTGTTTCAGAGATTTCTATTACTCTCTGTCCTTAATTTATAGATCTATTTTATGAACCATCAAAATTTTGACAAATAAAAATACCTGAAGATAAGTGGTAATTACTACAGATTCGGGACCTAATTATTTTCTGCTCTGTCAAACTTTGCTATTGTGGAAAAACAGTTGAGCTTATGTTGATGCCTTTAAATCTTTCTCAGTGCCTTAACCCCTTTAAACGCTGTGGGTTCACATACCAAAGGCTTCTCAGCCAGGGCTATCCTCCCAAGACAATGCCCCATTCCAGAATTTTCCTTGCTCTTCTCTCCTTCCCCAATTCATTTTTTTCTTCTTCTTCTGTATTTGCACAATATCTTGTATCTTTGGGGACTTGCTAGTTACTTGAAGATAATTAGATGAAAATGAGTTAATACAACTATTAGTAAATAGTTAATACAATTATTAGTGAATTAGTGGATAGGGTGATGATGTAGCCCTAGGTTATGAAAGAATTCATTTAGCCCTAAAACTTCCTGTGCCGGGTATTGTGCTGAACCCAGGAGACACAAGGTAAATATGAGCTTTTGAGTAGCCTTCTATCTTTTGCTCCAAAAGGAAGTTCCTTGGTGATCTCCAGCTGCATCTTTTGGGCTGCTTATTAAAATATGCCACTGCTTAGGCTGTAGAAGGGGCTTACTCAGTGGGGCTGTCTGGGGATGCCACTTGGAATCCACATTTTTAGCATGCTGCCTTTTTTGTGCTTTAAAGCCTGTGGAGATGATGAGTGGATTCAGACATCTGTCAATCAGAGCACTGGAAGACATGGTCAGATTTGGCTTGCAGATATGGGAAATTTCACACAAACAGTTGATTTCTGTTCTTCAAATATTAGAAGCTCTGGATTTCAACTCTTGACTCAATTCAAGGAATTTTTTAACTTTAGTCAGACAGAGCCTTTGCATTCCTGATGGCTCAAGTACCTGTCATTCTCTCTCATTTTATACACCTGGCCATCATTAGTCAGTAGCCTACATACCTGGTCATCATTTGATTTAATAACCTGTGATTTAGATTGAAGTGGATAATTCCATATTTTAAAGGAATCAACTCTGCTAACATTATCCCAGTTTACCTGTGCTCCAGGTAACATTAGCCTAGGACTTAATTCTATGCACAACCTCTGAAAGGTTTTAGAAAGTGGGACTTTTAGGGTCTAGAGCAGAGAGTGGTAAAAATATTTGAGCAAGGTGATCACTTTCAGTCACCTGGCTGACATTGGTTTGGTTTAGACTGCTGAACATGAGTAGCAGAAAATAATCTAAATCACTTAGTTCTTTCTAAATCTAGCATTTCTATAGCAATTGTCACCATGGTATCTTGATGTATTTCTGACAGGGAAAATTTGACTTATAAAAAAGTTAGTAATGAGGGAATGAGAAACTCCTTCCAGGCTTTAACCCCAGAGGTATTTTCTTAATGAAGAGCTCAGAATATATGAATATTTAGGACAGAAGTTCCATCATGGTCTGACCTAACCAAGGGCTGGCAGTGTTTCTTAATGATGCAGCTACAGATGTCCAAATGAGAGAATCCTTGAACCTAGAGCTGGAAAGTAACTCAAGGTCATTAATTACTCCTCCTATAGCTGTTTTAAACATTTGAGGCACTTTTTCATGTAAATCTTATCTAACCTTCACAACAACCCTATGAATTAAGTTTTGAAATGATCATTCCCATTTTATAGAGATGAAAACAAATTCACTGAAGATGTGTCACTTGCTTCAGGTCAAAGAAATCTTCTAATACCAATACATTTTAAATTCCAATCAGTGTCTTTTAAAATGTTATTCAGCCTTCACAGTCTTTGGTGGAGCATGGATGGGGTTGCTACTTACATAGACCACCAGACAAGTGGAACCCCCTAGAGTTGTGCAATGTGGGTGGTTCTGAGCCCTAGCACATTGATGGAAAAGGTCTGCATGTGGGGTACATTGCAGGCATAAATAAGACATGTGACAAGCTTTATACAATTAATGGTTGGCTGTTTTTCTCAGACTCATTAAAGCATTTTCAAAATTAAGTGAATGCGATGATATAAAAGTGAGCAAATATGCCTATTATTGAGGACAAATCGCTTATGACAAACGTTGAGATTGTACATAACAAGCCCTTATGTCAAAACACTTGCACTGAGAAGCATCAAGGAATTCCACACTGCCTCAAATCTGTCCATGATGTCTTACCCTAGCTGGTTGACATAAAAATCTCTTGTGGGAGAGCAGAGGAAGAATGAGTTCATTCAGAACAGATGTTATATTAGTTTGCTAAGGCTGCTGTAACAAAGTACCACTGACTGGGTGGCACAAACAACAGAAATTTATTTTTTCACAGTTTTGGAAGCTAAAAGTCCAAAATCAAGTTATTGGCTGGTTAGTTTCTTCTGAGGCCTCTACTCTGTGTATGGCCATAATCTTCTCTCACAGGCGATCTTCCCTCTGCCTGTTTGTGTCCTACTCTCTTTTTATAAGGACACAGTCCTATTGAATTAGGGCCCACCCTAAAGACCTCACTGTACCATAATTACTGCTGTAAAATTTCTATCTCCAAATATAGTTACATTCTGAGGTATTGGAGGTTAGTACTTCAACACATGAATTTTGAGAGGAACACAATTCATTTCACCACAGATGCATATAATGACCTTTATCAGAAGATTTATGAATTGTTAGCATGGATTTTGATGGTAAATGGCAAGACACTGCTGTCACGAAGACTTAAACATGTTTTAAGTCCACATTTCTTCTACCTTTTCTTACTGAAATGAATAAAATATATGAAATTTTAGTAATCACATGAACTACAATGTTTTGCATTAGAGATTATAAACTAAAACCCTGTGGAAGACAAACAAGTAATGTATAATGGGAAACACTAAAGTAAAGAAAAATAAAACAGGGAAGATGAAAATTCCAGCTTGCCTGTTGCAAAGGGACTCAGGGTGAGCCCAGTGGTATCATTCTCTGAATTTTTGGGAGGTTAGAAAGCTGAAATTCCTCATTTTAAATTGTTGGCAGTTTAGTGTTCTTTTTTTTAAAGAAACATCATATGAGTAAAACAAAACATGTCAGGTTACGTGATTTAACTGGTTGGCTTAAATTAGGCTACCTTTGGATCTAATGGCCTATACTCGATCAGAGTTTGTGATCTTAGCTCTACATAACCCGTAGTTATATTTTAGAACAAATACTATGTACTACTTAATTAAAATTTATTTCCTCATTTAATAAAAGAGGCATGCCCTAAATGTAGCAGCAATCACTTTGACTGAAAGTGATCTCTATGACCTCTCCTACACTTCTCCATTATGACTTGTTCAAGTATTTATGAATTTTTACTGCTTACTCTAAAATATTGGAATATTTGGTTTAAAATTAAAAAATTATACAAATAACCTTGTTAAGACTGTTGTATAATTGTAGAATTATTTTAAATTCAATAAATTATTTCTAAAATTCTATGTATATTAGGGCAGCTGTTCACTTTTTAATAGGCGTGTGGAGACCATGAAAATAGTAATGAGTTGAAACTTTACTGGGGGCCACATACTATTCTAAGTGCTTTATATTAATTAATTGATTTAATCCTCTCAACAACCCTGTGGAGGCAAGAGCCATTATGATTGCCACTTAAATGATAACTGAGAGAAGCACTTACCCAAGATCACACAGCTAGAAATAGGATCTTAATAATGTAACCTTGTTCTTAACTATTACTCTACAGTATGGGACCTGAGCTGTTTTGTTTCAAGGTAAAGGGCCTATAACATTTGAGAATCTTGAACATCTCTCCTCTGCATACCCTATCACATCTAAATATTAATCTCACCCCTAAAAATATATTTATATATACATATTTTATATAAATATACATTCTATATTATACACATAACTTATATATGTCACTATATATCTAAAATTTTCATTTTCATAAGTATGAACTCTACCTAATATCTATAGTATAAAGTTCTTAAACAATGGGGTTCATGGATAGAATTCCATAGCAACTCCTTGACAATAAGAAATGAATAAATTAGATTCTAAGAAGCACCAACAAACAATAGAAGTCACAAAAATGGGGAGACAGAGAAACAACCTCCCATCGAAAGGAAAGGTAGAGTCCCCAGAAAGAGTGCTAAATGAAATAGAGGGGAGCCAACTATCAGATATGGAATTGAAAGCATGGATTATGGAGAAGCTCAATGAGCTCAGCGGAAACTACAAAGAACTCCAGAAAAACTACAGTGAACTCCAGAAGAACTATAAGGAACTTACTGAGAATTATACCAGAATCAAAAAGGACATGGAAGCTATCAATAAGAGCCAGGAGGAAATGAAGAATACGATCTCTGAATTGAAGAACACAGTAGAAGGAATAAAAAACAGGCTAGAGGAAGCAGAAGATCGGATCAGCGAGCTGGAGGAAAATGTAGACAAAAACTCCCAGACAGTGCAACAAAATGAAAAAAGACTGAACAAGACTGAAGAAGCTCTAAGACAACTGCAGGACAACATGAAACGTAATAATATCCGTATCATAGGAATTCCAGAAGGAGAAGAAGAAGAGCAAGGGATAGAAAACCTCTTTGAAAAACTAATGACAGAAAACTTCCCTCACATGAGGAGAGAAAGAATCATGCAAGTCCAGGAAGCACAGAGGGTCCCAATGAAGATGAACTCCAACAGGCCCACTTCAAGACACATCATAATTAAAATGCCAACATTCAAAGACAAAGAGAGAATCCTAAAAGCAGCAAGAGAGAAACAACTAATAACATACAAGGGAGCTCCAATAAGGCTATCATCAGATTTCTCAGCAGAAACACTACAAGCCAGAAGGGAATGGCAAAATATATTCCAAGTAATGAAAAACAAAGGCCTACAACCAAGAATACTCTACCCAGCAAGACTCTCATTCAAAATGGAAGGTGAAATAAGGAGTTTCCAAGACAAAAGAAGGCTAAAAGAATACATCTCCACCAAACCAGCAATGCAAGAGATGCTAAAGGGTCTGCTTTAAGAAGATGAAGAAACAGAGAGAGACAGAGAGGAACACGAGTACAAAGGGGGAAAATGACAATGAATAAGTACTGAAAGAAAGAAGGAACTTCTACCATTTGCAACAACATGATTGGAACTAGAGAGAATTATGCTTAGCGAAATAAGCCAGGCAACAAAAGAAGAGTACCTTATGATATCACCTGTTACAGGAAACTAATGAACAACACAAAAAAATGAGCAAAATTGAACCAGAGGGCATAAGCCTACGATCTTATTACCTGAGTGATTGTTTGTACGTATAGGCCTCACTTAATCCTGTCTGCATTGCTGCCTCCTGAGACTCAATGGTTTGGCTGAACTAAGTGGCTGGGTTGGTGAAGAACAGGGTGGTCTGTGGGCTTCACTTTAAAACTGGTTTCTCTTTTCTATCCTAATGGCTTGGACAGAAAGAGCCCAGAGGCCTGAGAGGAGGGAAACCTAAAATATTTCCCTCAGTCCAAACTAAGTATAATGGGCAAAAGCGTTTTGGACGGGTGAGATGTACCTGGCATACCTTCCTCCAAAGAAGCCCTTCTTTTCCCTAATGTGGGACATTGAAAAATTAATACCTGTCTTTTGTCATCTAGTGGTTACGGATTGAATGATGTCCTATAACCCTGTTGCCCCCAGAATACAACAAGGATGCCAGCCTGTTAAACCAAGCATGCCGTTGTCCAGAGACAGCCAACCAACCTGGAGTCTGTACGATCCTTCCCCTTGTGGGAAGGCCACCCTCCCCTCCACACCCCCACTCTTATTTGGGATTTCTTGACCCAAGGGTAGGTAGGACGACGACCATGTCCAGCTTGAAGCAGCTAGAGGAGCTCGAGACCTTCGTCCATTGTCCTTTATAAGATTACAAAGGGTCTTAAGTCTGAGAGGGAGGGATTGTTATTTTTTATTGTTAAAATATTTAACTAATTAATTAATTATTTTTTTAAAAAAAGAAGAAGAATATATGAAAGGGTGAGGCAGGAGAGCTTGTATGTACGACCCATGGGCATGGACTTGGGGAGGGGATTGTTGGGGAAGGGGGGTGCTGGGCGGAGGGGAGCAAAGGGGAAAAAATTGGAACTATTGTAACAATATAATCAATAAAATATACTTAAAAAAAGAAATGAATAAATTATATTTTCAGGTTCACTGACCTTCAGCAGTTATAATTTACTTCAGTTATGAATTTAGACCACAGATCATAACAGACCTGGCAGTGCCTGTGACTTTGTCACAATAAAAATCACAGATATTGGGACTTCTGGCCAAGATGGAGGATTAGACTGACACTCTCGGTCTCCCTCTACAAATAGAAAGGAATACAACTACCTCAAAACAAAAGATAATTAGAAATTCCAGAAAATAAAACTACACAGAAGCCCAAAGTACGAAGTTATAAACCAGTGGCCCTCATTGGACGGTTAGGAGGGGCAAAATTGGGCGATGCTGTTTGTGGTAGAAGTGGAGACAGCGGCACGGGGAGCAATCTCGGCTGCAGTCGAGCCCAGTTAGCTCGCGACCCCAACAATGGGAAAGGCAGCCCCCATTGCATTGGACGGTGAGGCCCAGAGGATGGATCCCGGTCTCCCAGCAGAGAATAATGGCAGTAATCCATCTTGGACCCCCGCCCCCATACAAAGCGCCACAGTACAGCGAAAAAAGTTGTGGATCACTGCTGGTCGCCGGGTAGTGACGAGTACATGGGGCTCCGCCCCCTACAGTCTACCCAGAAAGCAAAGCAAAACACAAATCTGTCAAAATGAGGCAGACAACTATAGAAATCCTGGCGACACAGCTCACAGGCAGCAAATGAAGAATCTGACAGACGAACAGATAAGAAATCTTTCAGAAGCTCAGTTCAGAGCTATAGTTATAAGGTGGCTTACAGAATTAACAAAAGATTTGGAACAAGACCAGGAAGGATTGAAAGCCACTCATACTGAAACAAACGAAAACACATATGAGACAAGTGGTGAGGAAATAAAATCCAGAGATCAAATCAACAAACTGGAACATAGGGAAGGAACAAAGAGTCAACCAGTGCAGAAAGAGGAAACAGAAAGTATGGAAAGGGAGGAGAGGATCAGAAACCTCTGGGACAGCTATAAGAGACTGAACATTTGGATTACAGGATTGCCAGAGGGCGAAGAAGAAGAACCAGAAATTGAAAAATTAAGTGAAAATATAATAAAGCAGAACTTCCCGAACTTGGGGAAGGAAATAGACTTACAGGTCCAGGAAGCACAGAGAGTTCAGAAAAACTGGACCCAGGGAGAACCACTCCAAGACACATTATAATCAAAATGTCAAAAATTAAAGATAAAGAGAGAATCTTAAAAGCAGCAAGAGAGAAGAAAAGAATCATGTACAAAGGGGTCCCAATTAGACTATCAGCTGACTTCTCAAGGGAGACCCTGCAGGCAAGAAGGGACTGGCAAGAAATATTCAAAGTAATGAAATTCAAAAACATACAGCCACATATACTCTATCCAATGAAGCTGTCATTCAGAATAGAAGGACAGAGAAAGTGCTTCCAGGACAAAATAAAACTGAAGGAGTTAATTAGATTCAAACCACTGTTATATGAGATGTTAAAGGACTGGTTTAGAAAAAGGAGGATCAAAACTATGAACATTAAAATGAAAACTGCATCACAAGAACCAACAATAGAAGCTAGGGAATTGAAACAAAGGCAAAGTAAATAGGCAATGAGAGTGGAAAAAGAACTATAGGTATGGGGAACATACTGGGGGGGAGGTCAGCGGAGGGGGAAGGGGGAGAGGGAGGGAGATAGTACAGGAATTAAGAAGCATAGTAGGAGGGAATGGAGTAGACAGGAAGATATTGAGAAGAACTATGTGCACAACCAATGGACATGGACTAAAAGGGGGGACAACTGGAGGGAGGAGGGCTACCGGGTGGAGTGGAGCTGAGGGAAGGGAAATTAGGACAACTGTAACAGTATAACCAATAAAACATATTTTTTAAAAAATCACAGATATTTTTAAATCCCAATATGATTGTTATAGAGATCACAAAATGTCATTTACAGTCACAGAAACTTCAAATAATTATGAGGCCCACCATTATATCATTTTATTTATTGTGATAATAAAAAAGCACATGTATTGCTGTATTAAAAATCTGTTTTATAATATTCAGAATTTTGATAATTGGATTTGAATATATTTAGTTTTCTTTATGCTCCTATATTATGTTTTATGCATTACATTTTTTTTTCTTTTAGAAGGAATCCATAAGTCTCATTAAAATGCCAAAGGTGAGAAAGACATAAAAAAGTAAATAACTATACTTACTTCATCTATTTATTCATCTATATTTTCTACTATCCACCCATTGGTTTCCATCCTGGCTGGTTTGGCTCAGTGGATTGAGCGTCGGCCTGCGAGCTAAGTGTCGCTGGTTCGATCTTCCAGTCAGGGCACATCAGAGAAGGAAAACTCTGACTCCAAAAAACCTCCGCTGCCTTGCGGCATACCTCTTCAGGGGAAAGGCTAAGGGAGTAAACCCCGACAGAAAATCCGGAGCCGGAGTCCCTAAGGCGGTTTGACGTTGTAGTCAACACCGGCAACTCCTGCGGCGCACCTGAAGCCAAGCTGTATAGACTCCGTCTTTCCCTTGGACCCTTCAGCTGTGAAGAGAGGGGGGGTCTGCTGCATGGGCAACAGCAGACCCTCCATATCACCCTGCCCAGGCTCTGTAGCTTCAGCTTCACTGGAGAGGACACTCCAGCGTCATCGCAAGATGTCGATTCAACACGGGAGGAGACAGATACCGTGTCACTCCCGAGTCGGACTGCACAGCCATTCTCGGCTGTGCAGATAGACTCTTAAGAAGCTACACCATCGTCTCTCGAGACGGATGGCTGCCGATGCTGACGACGACGACGACCCATTGGTTTCACTGAATTAAGTTGATTAAATATTTATTGACTGCTTGTGATGTGTTAATTTCAACAGTTAACATTCTTATAGACATTTCAAACTTTATTTGACCTTGAAGTTCAGAAAATCTACCAAATGTTCCAGAATGTGCCAGAATCCTCACATTCAAGATACCTTTGTTCTTTGAAGGACTTAGTTTCTTCACTGAGGGAAACTTAAGGCTACCCTCAAACTATTTCCTCTTCTCTGCTTCTCAATCTCTAACTTTTCTCTTATTTTCTGAAAAACACAGGCATGCCATTCCCTAGAAATAAGAGAAATATTTCTAAATTTTTAAGACAAATACTAGTTTGTCCATCATGGCATTATACTCTACTGGTGCATTGGTTCTTTTGAATTGGTGTTTCAGGATTCTTCAGGTATAATGCTAGCAACGGAATTGCTGGATCAAAAGGCAGTTCCATTTTTTAGTTTTTTGAGGAAAATTTCATACTGTTTTCCACAGTGACTGCACCAGTCTGCACCAGTCTGCATTCCCACCAGCAGTGCACTAGGCTTCCCTTTTCTTCACATCCTTGCCAGCACTTGTTTGTTGATTTGTTGATGATGGCCGTTCTAATAGGCATGAGGAGGTATCTCATTGTGGCTTTAATTTGCATCTCTTTGATGACTAGTGATGTTGAGCATTCTTTCATATGCCTCTGGGACCTCTGTATGTTCTCCTTGGAGAAGTGTATGTCCAGGTCCTTTGCCCATTTAATTGGATTGTCTCTCTTCTTGGTGTTGGGTTGTGTAAGTTCTTTATATATTTTGAAAATCAATCATTTATTTGAGGTATCATTGGTGAATATGTTTTTCCATATTGTTGGTTCCTTTTTCATCTTGCTAATGTTTTCTTTTGCTAAGCAGAAAACATTTAGTTTGAAGTAGTCCCATTTGTTTATTCTTTCCTTTATTTCCTTTGCTCTAGGAGATATATCAGCGAAAATATTGCTGCATGGGATATCTGAAATTTTCCTGCCTATGTTTTCCTCTAGCACTTTTATGGTGTCATGGCTTACATTTAAGTTTTTGAGCCATCTTGAGTTTATTCTGGTGTATGGTGTAAGTTGGTGGTCTAATTTCAATTTTTTTTGCATGTCACTGTCAAGTTCTCCCAGTACCATTTGTTGAAGAGGCTATTTTCACTCCATTTTATATTTCTTCCCTTTTTGTCAAGTATTAGTTGTCCATATAGACCTGGGTTTATTTCTGGGCTCTCTATTCTGTTCCATTGATCTATATGCCGGTTCTTATGCCAGTACCAGACTATTTTAAAATGTCATTATTTGTTGCCAACATGGTTTTTTATGTCTCATTATAGATGAGTTAGCAGATCAGCTCCTGGATTTTGTTTTTCAATGGCAACTGGAGGGTCTATATGGGTTTACTCCCATCCCCACTCTAAAAAACAAACAAACAATACTAAACAAATAAACAGACAATACAGTCCTGGATGCAATCCAGTTAGACAAGGGAACATTAGGAAGATTCATTAGTTATAAACACGCTCTCTAAAAGTAAGCACATGTGGCTTTCAGTTCTAGTTATTTTGGTCTAACCCTCCTACTGAAACAAAAAAAGTGAAACAACATGTATGTGAATGCAGGCAGGACTTGGGGAGCTATGATTCTAGAGAGAAGGGCTAGGAGGGCTGTGGGTCACAATTGGGGAATAAAGATGAGTTTACTGAGGTAAAGAGATAGAGGTCAGGGTTTTGGAGTTACCTAGAAGCCCAGGATCTGAAGGACAAAGTGCCATAGAGGAAGAAATTTAAGAGAAAAAGTCCAAAAACTGTACACAATTTTGTCTCAAATTTTAGGCTGAATTATAAGCGAAACACATGCAGGATTGGACTTCAAGAAAGCCAATAGAAAACAGCATCTAGGAAAGTAAGGAGCTGAACAAAGATTTCATTAACAGGACTTAAAACACTAACCATACAAGAAAAAGATTTTAGATTGCATTATAAATGAGAATTTATTACCTGATTTACAGGTTCATGAAAATATTTTCTTTTAAGAAGAGTTATTGCTTTACTACTCATGAATGAATCTATAATTTTTTGTTTGTTTCTATATTTCTAAAAATGATTTTTACAGTAAACAGAACCATACAATGTGGTATTTATAAAACGGGTTCCTTTACCCATTGCTCAAGCTCAGGGGTTCCTGACCAGATTAAGTTCAACTCCTCCCTACCATCACCTCAGATTTCAAATTCCAAGAATGGGGTTCCCACCACCATTCCAATGGGTATCTATGGCCACATTGGGTGAAAGTGGAGGTCTTACCGAGCAGAAAATGTCAAGCAAAGGTGTCTTATGGTCCAGATGGCATTATTCATTTGGATGGCCAATGGCCAGGAGATGAAGACTGACAGCTGACAAAATGATATCCTTTGCAGGTATTGAAAGGAGGAAATAGTAGTGGTAAAATACATCTTAAGAATGATTTTTAACAAAGAAGACATTAATCCTGAAAGTAATAAATCATGAGCATTAAGTGATGATATAATAATAAATGGATGTTGATTCTGACAGTAATGGCCAGTATGTGGCTATTTCTGTTTTTCCATAAGGAAAATATATTGCATTGCTACGGTAGTGGTTAAATATTTCTTTACCTGCCAGAATAAAACATTCCATTTCATTAACTCTTTTTTTAAGTATGTTTTATTGATTATATTGTTACAATAGTTCCAATTTTTTCCCCTTTGCTCCCCTCCGCCCAGCACCCCCCTTCCCCAACAATCCCCTCCCCAAGTCCATGCCCATGGGTCGTACATACAAGCTCTCCTGCCTCACCCTTTCATATATTCTTCTTCTTTTTTTAAAAAAATAATTAATTAATTAGTTAAATATTTTAACAATAAAAAATAACAATCCCTCCCTCTCAGACTTAAGACCCTTTGTAATCTTATAAAGGACAATGGACGAAGGTCTCGAGCTCCTCTAACTGCTTCAAGCTGGACATGGTCGTCGTCCTACCTACCCTTGGGTCAAGAAATCCCAAATAAGAGTGGGGGTGTGGAGGGGAGGGTGGCCTTCCCACAAGGGGAAGGATCGTGCAGACTCCAGGTTGGTTGGCTGTCTCTGGACAACGGCATGCTTGGTTTAACAGGCTGGCATCCTTGTTGTATTCTGGGGGCAACAGGGTTAAAGGACATCATTCAATCCGTAACCACTAGATGACAAAAGACAGGTATTAATTTTTCAATGTCCCACATTAGGGAAAAGAAGGGCTTCTTTGGAGGAAGGTATGCCAGGTACATCTCACCCGTCCAAAACCCTTTTGTCCATTATACTTAGTTTGGACTGAGGGAAATATTTTAGGTTTCCCTCCTCTCAGGCCTCTAGGCTCTTTCTGTCCAAGCCATTAGGATAGAAAAGAGAAACCAGTTTTAAAGTGAAGCCCACAGACCACCCCGTTCTTCACCAACCCAGCCACTTAGTTCAGCCAAACCATTGAGTTTCAGGAGGCAGCAATGCAGACAGGATTAAGTGAGGCCTATACGTACCGACAATCACTCAGGTAATGAGATCGTAGGCTTATGCTCTTTGAAAACAGAAAACACATGTTAATTTATGTAACATAACCCACATACAAGTCTCTAAATCTGTAGGACTGTCTTATCGGAAAGACATCCAGTTGCAAGGCATTTGACATTCTTCTCGCCTGTAAATTAAACATCTTTGATAATGCCACAGACATAGTTTAACTTTCAAATGAAAACAATTTTAAATGAAAAGAAACTTTAAAGACGGTTAGCTGGACTACTTTATAGTCTACCACTGGGCATTGTGATCTTCCTTGAATCTTGATTTTTCTCCCCAAGATTACCCTCCTTGTCATTAAAGGGACTGCATTAAGTCCGTTTTTAATTTATCCTGTTCATTTCCATAAACACAACAAGAGCAGCAAATGATCACTTATGATCTTTAGTTCTGCTTTGCTGGAACTTACGCAAGGAACATTTAGGGTGACCTTCAGTCTCTCCTTCAAGGCACAGAAGCAGATCCACATACCTGGCATTCAGCCCTGCCTGTAAACACCTGTCTTTTCCAGGTCCTCCTGGTTTTCCATTGTGCCTTAAGATCCCTTCTAGCCATCTTTCAGGAAAACAACCTTCATTCCTTCCCTGGAAAGATTGCTATGGACCGCTCATCCATCCAAGGTACCAGGCCTTTTATCTCGTGGACTTTTATTACCTTTGAAAGTCAGTCCCAGTTGCTCAGGGCTTTTTGGTAACAACCAAAGCCCAAGCATGTCTCCTTTAGGCATGACATTCCATTCAAAGTCTTAGTTAAAAACAAACAAACAAACAAAAAAACCTCTATTAACAACTGGTCTTATTAGTTTTATGCAAAGAAAGTTAGGTCATTACTTACTTCTTTAGAATGCCAAATTCTGGAGAGATTGGATAGGGAGAAAAATATACAGTGTGAAGGAAAATCCTTGTCCTTCTAATATTCACTGAACTTGCATTTCTATTCTTTATATTTTTATTTTTCCCCCCACTAAAAATATTTCTGTTTGTTTGTTTTTCCATTACGGTTGTCTCACTTTTTTCCCCCTCTTGCTTCCCTGCACCCTGCCCCCCCCCCCATTCTTCCACATTCAGTCTCCACCCAGTTGTCCATGTCCATGGGTCATTTATACATGTTCTTTGACTAGACCCTTCCCCTTCTTACCCCTTCTCTCCCTCCCATCTCCCCCTTTGTTACTGTTAGTTTATTCCTTGTTTACATACCTCTGGTTCAATTTTGCTCATTTTTTTGTGTTGTTCATTAGTTTCCTGTAACAGGTGATAGCATAAGGTACTCTTCTTTTGTTGCCTGGCTTATTTCGCTAAGCATAATTCTCTCTAGTTCCAATCATGTTGTTGCAAATGGTAGAAGTTCCTTCTTTCTTTCAGTACTTATTCATTGTCATTTTCCCCCTTTGTACTCGTGTTCCTCTCTGTCTCTCTCTGTTTCTTCATCTTCTTAAAGCAGACCCTTTAGCATCTCTTGCATTGCTGGTTTGGTGGAGATGTATTCTTTTAGCCTTCTTTTGTCTTGGAAACTCCTTATTTCACCTTCCATTTTGAATGAGAGTCTTGCTGGGTAGAGTATTCTTGGTTGTAGGCCTTTGTTTTTCATTACTTGGAATATATTTTGCCATTCCCTTCTGGCTTGTAGTGTTTCTGCTGAGAAATCTGATGATAGCCTTATTGGAGCTCCCTTGTATGTTATTAGTTGTTTCTCTCTTGCTGCTTTTAGGATTCTCTCTTTGTCTTTGAATGTTGGCATTTTAATTATGATGTGTCTTGAAGTGGGCCTGTTGGAGTTCATCTTCATTGGGACCCTCTGTGCTTCCTGGACTTGCATGATTCTTTCTCTCCTCATGTGAGGGAAGTTTTCTGTCATTAGTTTTTCAAAGAGGTTTTCTATCCCTTGCTCTTCTTCTTCTCTTTCTGGAATTCCTATGATACGGATATTATTACGTTTCATGTTGTCCTGCAGCTGTCTTAGAGCTTCTTCAGTCTTGTTCAGTCTTTTTTCATTTTGTTGCACTGTCTGGGAGTTTTTGTCTACATTGTCCTCCAGCTCGCTGATCCGATCTTCTGCTTCCTCTAGCCTGTTTTTTATTCCTTCTACTGTGTTCTTCAATTCAGAGATCGTATTCTTCATTTCCTCCTGGCTCTTATTGATAGCTTCCATGTCCTTTTTGATGCTGGTATAATTCTCAGTAAGTTCCTTATAGTTCTTCTGGAGTTCACTGTAGTTTTTCTGGAGTTCTTTGTAGTTTCCGCTGAGCTCATTGAGCTTCTCCATAATCCATGCTTTCAATTCCATATCTGATAGTTGGCTCCCCTCTATTTCATTTAGCACTCTTTCTGGGGACTCTACCTTTCCTTTCGATGGGAGGTTGTTTCTCTGTCTCCCCATTTTTGTGACTCCTATTGTTTGTTGGTGCTTCTTAGAATGATCTGCACTTCCTGGATCTGCCCCTGGTGGCGTCAGATCCTGTACCAGTCTGGGCCTAGGCAGCCTGTTGGAGACTTCCAGGGATCTACTGCCTTTGTCTAACTCCTTTAGTTGTTAATCTATTCAATCTGTGATTAGCTGTCAGGCTCAAGGACCGTGGGTGTGGCAGCTTAATTCCTGTAGGCAGGGCCTTTGCTTCCCCTCAGGCTGAGGCCACGTCGCCGGGAATGGTCTGCCTGCAGTGTGGGGATGAGTCAGCACTGGGACCTGGCCTGCCACTTCACCAGCTGTCCCCTCAAACCCACCACACCAAACTCTCCCCAAGCATTTCCAGTCCTCTCTGTCTTCCTTCTGCTTGTGCCTAGGGTAAGTGGGGGCAGAATATTTTTATATGTGATCCGCTTAAGAGCTCTTTTTCTCCAGCTGTTTCTCTCCGGCTAGCAAGAAACCCTGTGGCTTTTCGCTTTTCTCAGCTGGATACTATTTTACTTTCCACTCTGTTGCTGTAGGCTGGGAAGCTCAGCTGGGGGTTTAGAGACTTCCCTTCTCAGGGGGAGCCCCTGGCTGCTGAGCTGCTTCTCAGTCCCTTCAGCTGCCACCCGTGGGAGCCCAGCCAGCCCTTCTGTGTCTCCGCACTCCCTACCGGTCACGTTGTGATGTAGCGGGCTTTTCTGTCTCTCCGTGGTTATAAGACTTCTCTCCAGCTGGTGTTCGGTTGGTTATTCCAGATGATTTCTCCAAAATTACATTGTAAATCCAGACTAGTTCTAGGAGGAAGTTAGTGTAGCTTCCACTTACTCTTCCGCCATCTTGTTTCTCTCCCATTTCATTAAATCTTAATGTTGATTTGTCAGAATTCTTTCTTTATTATTCTCCAAAATGACTTCATCTTCCCTAGAATGAAAATAACAACACCAATGCTTTTTTCCCTTCAGTTCTTGAATCACAAATATAATCAATTAAGCCTTCCAGTCTAGCCGTGACATTGTTTTATAAACATTATGAATTACATTTTATTTTTTATTTATTGATTAATTGAATAACTTCTGAGCTACATTTATATCATTTCTTTTTTTTCTCCCAGCTTTTCTTTATTGATTATATTGTTACAATAGTTCCAATTTTCTCCCCTTTACTCCCCTCCACCCAGCATCTCCCTCCCCCAGCAATCCCCCCGCAAGTCCATACCCATGGCTCATAAAAAATAACTATCCCTCCTTCTCAGATATTAAGACCCTTTGTAATCTTGTAAAGGACAATGGGCAAAGGTCTTAAGCTCCTCTAGCTGCTTCAAGCTGGACATGGTCGTCGTCCTACCTACCCTTGGGTCCAGAAATCCCTAATAAGAGTGGGAGTGTGGCCTTCCCACATGGGGAAGGATAGTGCAGACTCCAGGTCAGTTGGCTGTCTCCGGATAACGGCGTGCTTGGTTTAATAGGCTGGCATCCTTGTTGTGTTCTGGGGGCAACAGATTTGGCAAAAAGGGTTAAAAGACATCATTCAATCCATAACTTCTAGATGACAAAAGGCAGGGATTAATTTTTCAATGTTCCACATTAGGAAAAAAAAAAAAAAAAAAAAAAAAAAGGCTTCTATGGAGGAAGGTGTGCTAGGCACATCTCACCTGTCCAAAACCCTTTTGCCCATTATATTTAGTTTGGGCTGAGGGAAAAAGTTTATGTTTCCCGCCTCTCAGAGCTCTGGGCCCTTTCTGTCCAAGCCATTAGGATAGAAAAGAGAAACCAGTTTTAAAGTGAAGCCCACAGACCACCCCATTCTTCACCAACCCAGCCATTTAGTTCAGCCAAACTGTTGAGTCTCAGGAGGCAAGCGCTGCAGAGAGGATTAAGTGAGGCTTATGCATATAGACAATCACTCAGGTAATGTAGTCATAGGCTTATGCCCTTTGAGAACAGAAAACACATGTTAATTTATGTAACATAACCAACAAAGAAGTCTCTAAAACTGTAAGACTGTCTTATTGGGAAGACATCCAGTTGCAGGGCACTTGACATTCTACTTGTCTGCAACTTGAATCTCTTTGGTGATATCACAGACATGGTTTAATTTTCAAGTGAAACCATATTTTAAATGAGAAGAAACTTTTAAGACAGTTAGCTGACCTACTTTACAGTCTACTACTGATCATTGTGATTTTCCTTGAATAATGATTTTTCTCCCTAAGATTACCCTCCTTGTCTTTAAAGGGACTACATTAAGTCCATTTTTAATTTATCCTGTTCATTTGCATAAACATAACAAGAGCAGAAAATGATCACTTATGAACTTTAGTTCTGCTTTGCTGGAACTTACCCAAGGAACATTTAGGGTGACCCTCAGTCTGCTCTTTAGGGCACAGAAGCTGGGCCACATACCTAGCATTCATCCTTGCCTCTACACACCTGTCCTTTCCAAGTCTTTCTGGTTTTCCATTGTGCCTTAAGGTCCCTTCTAGCCATCTTTCAGGAAAACAACCTTCGTTCCTTCCCTGGAGAGATTGCTGTGGACCGCACAACCAACCATGGTAGCAGGCCTTTTATCTCGCAGGCTTTTATTACCTTTGAAAGTCATTCCCAGTTCCTCAGGGCTTTTTGGTAACAACTTGAGCCCAAGTATGTCTCCTTTAGGCTTGACATTCCAGTCAAAGACTTGGTCAAAAAAAAAAAGAACCTCTATTAACAACTGGTCTTATTAGTTCTATGCAAAGAAACTTAAGTCATTACTTACTTGTTTAGAATGCCAAACTCTGGAGAGATCAAATAGGGAGAAAAATATACAACGAGAAGGAAAATATTTGACCTAATATTTACTGAACTGGTATTTCCATTCTTCATATTTTCATTTTTCCCCACTAAAAAAAATTTTTTTGTTTCTTTTCCCATTACAGTTGTCTCACTTTTTTCCCCCTCTTACTTCCCTGTACCCTGCCCCTCCCTTCCCCCACATTCAGTCCCTACTCAGTTTCCCATGTCTGTGGGTCATTTATACATGTTCTTTGATTTGACACTTCCCCTTCTTACCCCCTTCTCTCCCTCCCACCCCCCCCTTGTTACTGTTAGTCTACTTCTTGTTTACATAGCTCTGGTTCAATTTTGCTCATTTGTTTGTGTTGTTCATTAGTTTCTTGTAATAGGTGACAGCATAAGATATTTTTCTTTCATTGCCTGGCTTATTTCACTAAGCATTATTCTCTCTAGTTCCATCCATGTTGTTGCGAATGGTAGAAGTTCCTTCTTTCTTTCTGCTACATAGAACTCCATTGTGTAAATGTACCACAGTTTTTTGATCCACTCATCTACAGATGGGCATTTAGGTTGTTTCCAGCACTTGGCTATTGTAAATAGTGCTGCTATGAACATTGGAGTGCATAGGTTCTTTTGAATTGGTGTTTCAGGATTTTTCAAATATAATCCTAGCAATGGAATTGCTGGTTCAAAAGGCAGTTCCACTTTTAGTTTTTTGAGGAAATTCCAAACTGTTTTCCACAGTGGCTGCACCAGTCTGCATTCCCACCAGCAATGCACCAGGGTTCCTGTTTCTCCACATCCTCTCCAGCACAAGTTGTTTGTTGATTTGTTCATGATGGCCATTCTGACTGGTGTGAGGTGGTATCTCATTGCGGTTTTTATTTGCATCTCTCTGATGGCTAGTGATGTTGAGCATGCTTTCATATGTCTATGGGCCCTCTGTATGTTTTCTTTGGAAAAGTGTTTGTTCAGGTCCTTTGCCCATTTTTTAATTGGATTGTCTGTCTTCTTGGTGTTGAGTCGTATGAGTTCTTTATATATTTTGGAGATCAATCCCTTGTCTGAGATGTCATTGGCGAATATATTTTCCCATATGGTTGGTTTCCTTTTCATCTTGCTGATGTTTTCTTTAGCTGAGCAGAAACTTTTTAGTTTGATGTAGTCCCATTTGTTTATTCTTTCCTTTATTTCCCTTGCCTTAGGAGATATATCAGTGAAAAAGTTGCTACGTGGGATATCTGAAATTTTCCTGCGTATTTTTTCCTCTAGGACTTTTATGGTATCACGGCTTACATTTAAATCTTTGATCTATTTTGAGTTTATTGTGGTGTATGGTGTAAGTTGGTGGTCTAGTTTCATTTTTTTGCATGTCCCTGTCCAGTTCTCCCAACACCATTTGTTGAAGAGGCTCTTTTCACTCCATTTGATGTTCTTTCCCCCTTTGTCAAATATTAGTTGACCATATGAACCTGGTTTTATTTCTGGGCTCTCTATTCTGTTCCATTGATCTATATGTCTGTTTTTTTGCCAGTACCAGACTGTTTTGATTACCGTGGCCTTGTAGTATAGTTTGATATCAGGTATTGTGATTCCTCCTACTGTGTTCTTCCTCAAAATTGCTGTGGCTATTCGGGCTCTTTTTTGATTCCATATAAATTTTTGAAGTATTTGTTCTAGGTCTGTGAAATATGTTGCTGGTATTTTAATAGGGATTGCATTGAATCTATAAATTGCTTTGGGTAGTATGGACATTTTAATGATGTTGATTCTTCCTATCCATGAGCATGGTATATGCTTCCATTTATTTGTGTCTCCTTTAATTTCTTTCTTCAGTGTTATGTAGTTTTCTGAATACAGGTCTTTTACCTCCTTGGTTTAGTTTATTTTTAGGTATTTTATTTTTCTTGTTGCTATGGTAAATTGAATTTTTCTTTCAGTTTCTATCTCTGAGTTTTTATTGTTGGTGTATAAAAATGCCTTTGATTTCTTAATATTGACTTTGTATCCTGCTATTTTGCCGAATTCACTAATTAGGTTGAGTAGTTTTTTTGTGGAGTCTATAGGGTTTTCTATGTACATTATCATGTCATCTGCAATTAATGACAGTTTTACTTCCTCTTTTCCAATCTGGATGCCTTTTATTTCTCTTTTTTGTCTGATTGCAGTGGCTAGAACTTCCAAGACTATGTTGAATAGGAGTGGAGAGAGCGGACATCCTTGTCTTGTTCCTGATCTCAGGGGGAATGCTCTCAGTTTTTGCCCATTGAGTATGATGTTGGCTTCAGGTTTCTCATATATGGCCTTAATTATGTTGAGGTATGCTCCCTCTATTTCCATTTTGCTGAGAGTTTTTATCATAAATGGGTGTTGTACTTTATCAAATGCTTTTTCTGCATCTATTGATATTATCATGTGGTTTTTATCTTCATTTTGTTTATGTGGTGTATTACATTTATTGATTTGCGAATATTAAACCATCCTTGCATCCCTGGGATGAATCATACTTGATTGTGATGTATGATCTTTCTAATGTGTTGCTGGATCCGGTTTGCCAATATTTTGTTGAGGATTTTAGCATCTATGTTCATCAGCGATATTGTCCTGTAGTTTTCTTTCTTTGTTGTGTCTTGACCTGGTTTTGGAATTAGGGTTATAATGGCTTAATAGAATGAGTTTGGCAGTCTTCCCTCTTCTTGTATCTTTTGGAATAGTCTGAGGAGAATAGGAGTTAGTTCTTTCCTAAATGTTTTGTAGAATTCACTTGTGAAGCCATCTGGTCCAGGGCTTTTGTGTGGTGGGAATTTTTTGATTACTGCTTCAATTTCACTAGCTGTTATTGGTCTATTCAGACTTTCTGTTTCTTCTTGATTCAGTTTGGGAAGACTGTAGGTTTCCAGGAATTTGTCCATTTCCTCTAGGTTGTCAAATTTCTTGCCATACAGTTGTTCGTAATAATTTCTTATAATCCTTTGTATTTCTGTGGTATCAGTTTTGATCTCTCCTCTTTCGTTTCTGATTTTATTTATTTGGGTCCTCTCTCTTTTTTTCTTGATGAACCTGGTTAAAGGCTTGTCAATTTTGTTTATCTTTTCAAAGAACCAGCTTCTACTTTTGTTGATTTTTTGAATTGTTAGTTTAGACTCTATGTCATTTAATTCTGCCCTAATCTTGATGATTTCCTTTCTTCTACTTGATCTGGGATTTGCTTGTTGTTCTTCCTCTAGTTCTTGTAGCTGTAGGGTTAAATTTTGTATTAGAGATTCTTCTAGCTTTTTTAGGTAGGCCTGTATTGCTATGAACTTTCCTCTTAGGACTGCTTTCGCTGTATTCCATAGGTTTTGGGTTGTTGTGTGTTCATTATCATTAGTTTCCAGAAACTTTTTGATTTCTTCCTTGATGTCAATGTTAACCTATTCATTATTTAATAGCATGTTATTCATTCTCCATGAGTTTGAATGTTTTTGAGTTTTTTCCTTGAGGTTGATTTCCAATTTTAAGCCATTGTGATCTGAGAAGATGCTTGATATAATTTCAATTTTCTTGAATTTGTTAAGGCTTGTTTTGTGTCCAACCAAGTGGTCTATCTTTGAAAATGTTCCATGTGCACTTGAGAAGTATGTATATTTTGCTTCTTTGGGATGAAAACTTCTATATATATTGACTAAGTCCATTTGATCTAGAGTGTTGTTCAGTGCCTCAATATCTTTTGTGTTTCTTTGCTTCGAAGATCTGTCCATTGTTGACAATGGGATGGTAAAGTCCCCTACTATCAGTGTGTTGCTGTCTATATCTTTCTTGGAGTCTTTCAAAATTTTCCTTATATATTTGGGTGCTCCTAAGTTGGGTGCATATATATTTATAAGGGTTATATCTTCTTGATGGATTTTTCCCTTAAGCATTATGAAATGCCTTTCTTTGTCTCTTTTTATGGACTTTGCTGTGAAATCTGTTTTGTCTGATATAAGTATTGCAACCCCGGCTTTTTTTTCATGTCCATTTGCTTGAAGTACTTTTTTCCATCCCTTTACTTTCAGTCTGTGTAGATCTTTTGTTCTAAGGTGGGTCTCTTGTAGACAGCATATATGTGGGTCATTCTTTCTAATCCATTCAGCTACCCTATGTGTTTTAATTGGAGCGTTTAATCCATTTACATTTAACGTTATTACCAATAAGTACTTATTCATTGTCATTTTTCCCCTTTGTACTCGTGTTCTTCTCCGTCTCTCTCTGTTTCTTTATCTTCTTAGAGCAGACCCTTTAGCATCTCTTGCATTGCTGGTTTGGTGGAGATGTATTCTTTTAGCCTTCTTTTGTCTTGGACGCTCCTTATTTCACCTTCCATTTTGAATGAGAGCTTTGCTGGGTATAGTATTCTAGGTTGTAGGCCTTTGTTTTTCATTGCTTGGAATATTTTTTGCCATTCCCTTCTGGCTTGTAGTGTTTCTGCTGAGAAATCTGATGATAGCCTTATTGGAGCTCCCTTGTATGTTATTTGTTTTTTCTCTCTTGCTGCTTTTAGGATCCTCTCTTTGTCTTTGAATGTTGCCATGTTAATTATGATGTGTCTTGAGGTGGGCCTGTTGGGGTTCATCTTCATTGGGACCCTCTGTGGTTCCTGGACTTGCATGACTCTTTCTCTCCTCATGTTAGGGAAGTTTTCTGTCATTAGTTTTTCAAAGAGGTTTTCTATCCCTTGCTCTTCTTCTTCTCCTTCTGGAATTCCTATGATACGGATATTATTACGTTTCATGTTGTCCTGCAGCTGTCTTAGAACCTCTTCAGTCTTGTTCAGTCTTTTTTCATTTTGTTTCATTGTCGGGGAGTTTTTGTGTACGTTGTCCTCCAGCTCGCTGATCCGATCTTCTGCTTCCTCTAGCCTGCTTTTAATTCCTTCTACTGTGTTCTTCAATTCAGAGATCGTATTCTTCATTTCCTCCTGGCTCTTATTGATAACCTCTATGTCCTTTTTCATGCTCACGTAATTCTCTGTGAGTTCCTTGTAGTTTTTCTGGAGTTCTTTGTAGTTTCCGCTGAGCTCATTCAGCTTCTCCATAATCCATGTTTTGAATTCCATATCTGATAGTTCGCTCCCCTCTATTTCATTTAGCACTCTTTCTGGGGATTCTACCTTTCCTTTTGATGGGAGGTTGTTTCTCTGTCTCCCCATTTTTGTGACTTCTATTGTTTGTTGGTGCTTCTTAGAATGATCTGCACTTCCTGGATCTGCCTCTGGTGGCGTCAGAGCATGTACCAGTCTGGCCCTAGGCAGCCTGTTGGAGACTTCCAGGGATCTATTGCTGTTTTCTGTCTCCTTTAATTGTTAATCTATTCAATCTGTGATTAGCTGTCAGCTTAAGGACCGTGGGTGTGGCAGCTTAATTCCTGTAGGCAGGGCCTTTGCTTCCCCTCAGGCTGACGTCACTTGGAGGGGAATGGTCTACCCGCAGTACTGGGGATGAGTCAACACTAGGACCCAGTCGGCTGTTTCTGCAGTTCTCCCCTCAAAGCCACCATGCCAAACTCTCCCCAAGTGTCTCCAGTCCTCTCTGCCTTCCCTCTGCTTGAGCCCAGGGTAAGTGGTGGCCAAAATATTTTCGTATGTGATCCACTTAACAGTTCTTTTTCTCCAGCTGTTTCTCTCCGGCTAGCAAGAAATCCTGTGGCTTTTCTCTTTTCACAGCTGATACTATTTTACTTTCCACTCTGTTGCTGTAGGTTGGGAAGCCCAGCTGGGGGTTTAGACCCTGCCCTTCTCAGGGGGAATCCCCGGCTGCTGAGCTGTTTCTCAGTCCCTTCAGCTGCCACCCGTGTGAGCCCAGCCAGCCCTTCTGCGTCTCCGCACTCCCTACCAGTCAAGTTGTGATGTAGCGGCCTTTTCTGTCTCTCCGTGGTTATAAGACTTCTTTCCAGCTAGTGTTCGGTTGGTTATTCCAGATGATTTCTCCAAAATTAAGTTGTAAATTCAGACTGGTCCTGGGAGGAGGTTATTGTAGGTTCCACTTACTCCTCCACCATCTTGGATCCTCCTATATCATTTCTTTTCAAATAAGGAAATCACATTTCTGGAATATTTTAAATTAACCCAACTGATTTGAATCAATCAAAAAATGTCATCAAGTGAGCTTTTGGGCAGTGTAAGGTGGAATTCATGTTTCAAAAATTCCCAAGATTTTTAAACTACGTTAACTTGGTATATGGTTAATGATTATGATTGTCTGAGAAATGTTGGTATATTGATTTATTTCACCATTTTATATGGGACAGCTATACATTTATGACTTTTTTTCCTGCTTTTTATATCATAAGTAAGTCATCACTGAATTAATCATAAATGTCATTTGCTTATTTATTAAAATTGAAGGGTATAATTTTTAGCTACTTTATTAATGCTTCATACAATACATTCTCTTTTGAACTGAACTATATATACCCATAGTGAAAAGAAAATCTCAGCTTTGGTTTTATAGCTTAACTATTTCTTCAGTCTTAATCAAAGGAGAAAAGGGTCTGATCTTACAACCTATTTATATAATTCTAAAGCTTTCTAAGAAAAATAAAGCTTGCTATAATTAATGCCTAGGTATAAACACTGCTGCATTAGTGGTTGCCTAGTAACTACATACTGCAGGCTGGTGGGGTTGCTAAAGAGGTTGCATACATAGAAATATTCAGATCTATTTCCAATTCAGGTGGATGAGGGACAGCAGTCGGCCATATTCCTTTATTAAAATTGTTTTTCTATAATGGGTTTTCGCTAAAACCTCCTTCTGCATTAAAACTTATTCTTGTAAATGACTTCTGCAGATGAGAATCCAAACTAAAAAGCAATGGTTTAAAAAAAAAATCATCTAGTAGAGCAACACTAGCTCTGCTTGATTGTCCTGTGTCAGTCCCAGTTTCTGTTCTTAGAGTGACTAGACTGGAGAATAGTGTTAGTACTGTATTTTAAGCCTTCAATAAAATCTTATATTTGGACATCATTTTAGCATTCAATGACCAAATCCAGTTTCCAGCTAGAGGTAGTGTTAAAAGAGGCTGGAAGTGATTATAAATATATATTTATGTTAAGTTTTGGCTTGCCTCCTACCCAGCAGATTTAATTTCCTAATTATGTTTTGCTTTAGCTTAAGTAAAATTAACTCACATTCCCTTGGCACAAACCAACTACAGTTGGTGAAGGAGGCCTTCCAAACCATAGGTTGTTGACAAGAGTGGCTAACTAAATTAGGGCTAAATTCACTGAGTAAAATCCACAAAGAGTCTAAGCACATGTAGATAATGACAAGTTAACTATGAGGGAATGTAGTTAGGTCATATGCAAACTTGCTTCTGGCAATGTCTCAGTTTCAAAAACATGTGATAGGTACAGGGTACTCAAGTTCCTCTGTGCTTTTTTTTTTTGAGTTCCCTGTGTCAAGATTTGGGGTTTATTAAATTGGTCTCAGTGGTGTAGACAGGAATAAGCATGGTCTGGAATATTTAAATTGTATAACTATATCTTTGTGGAAACAGTCAAAATGATTTGCTACTCCATAATTTTGTCATTTGGCAATACTAAGACATGATAACATATGGTTTGCTCTTTGGAATTAACATAAATGTTTTTATTTGACTGAAATAAAGAATTCTCTTATTCCACAAGGGAAACTGTTTTAGGATATGTGTATGTTCCTTTATCTTTTCACACAGGAGGAAGCATCCTATTGCACCATTCTGTATAACTCTGGATTTGGGGTTTAGTGAATTGGAGAATGTGGCTGATGTGGCCAAGGCCCTGGTTTAATTAGAACCTCCCCCGCCCCCCGGCCCCCAGTCTGCATTCCTAGCTGCAGCAACCCATTTCCTTGGTCTTAAAAGACAATCTTGAAGAGTGTGCTATGGCTCAGCACAAACACTTCCACTCCAGGGATCAGAAAATAATTTGTCTAAATTCATTTGTTAGGTCATCTACTTCACTGATTCAAAGGAGAAAGCAATGTAAATAGTTTTTTCTGCTTGCAATGTATTTAGTATCTATCTCTCCTTCTGTTATCAGAGAAACCCTGGTTCTTCTCCCGATACAGAAAAGAATTACAGATCAGCAAGATTATTAGCGTGCATGCAAAATTTATTAGTGAATGGGAGAGCAAAAGCAAGGGTGGCCAAAGGCTGGGGTGGCAAGCTTGCCCTAGTGTGGCCAGAGGCCCTGAGGCCAGAAGACAAGAGCACCAAGAGAGCAATGAGGGCCACGAGAGCCAAGAGCGCAAACCCTTTGCTCTGAGGACTTATATAGTTGGTGGGATAGGGGTGAGGAAGTCACATATTGATTGACAGGTAAAGGTGGTACCAACTTTCCAGGACTGGGGCATGGATACCTAAAGGGGCTTCTTCCTTTAGGCACTATGGGCCCTTTCCCGTCTTTTGCGCCTTGGGATATAAACACAGTTTCAAAGGCTTTCCTTCCCAGATAATGGAAAGGATACACAGAATTCCAAGAACTTTCCTCTTCCCGTGCTAACATGGTGTTTCTTGTGATGTTGGAACACCTGGCAATATTATGGGCCCGGGCCCAGGACTGCTGAATTAGGGGGTGAGACGTGTCTCCCTCTACTACTCATTTGGCTGTAACACTTCCATTTTAAACACAAAGTAATTTACTGATTAAAAATCATTTTCAATTTTGTTACAGGGATTTCTTTTCTTCCTTTTTGTCCTTTCAGCTTTTCCCCTTCCTTTCAGAAATTTTCACTTTAGCTCTGGGATGTCCTTTTTTTCCTTTTTTTTTTTTTTTAGCTCTTCAATGAAGCTTCAAAATATTTAATTTCTAAAACCATCAAGTCACTATCCTTTCAGATATATTTGATTTGACTCTCATAGAACCTGCCTTTGTGCAAAGAAAGCTTTTCAGAAAGAGTTAATTTGCAATCTCAACCTCAGAAGAGACTAATTCTCAGGAGAGAATTTAAACCAGCAAGTGTCCTCCCTTTAGAATTAACTCCTAGTATGCTGCTTCTGTGCAGTAGGGTGGGGCATTCCTTCAGCCCTGGCCAGTGGGCAGTGGCAGCTTTAAGGTAGGGATAAAACACTATGTGTTTTCCTTCCAAGGTCCTGGCTTTTGGCACTTAAAAAATGTGCTGTCCTGTGACTTTTTCTCACCTATTTTTCATTTTACAAAAAAATAAAATAATAAATTTTAAAAAAGAAGTGAGGGGGGAGAAACTACTCAGGGATTGATTGATTCCTTTGTGTTGTGATTCTGCTTTAATTGTATTTAGACCAACTGAGGCTATTTCTTTCCAATAATAATTTTTTAAAAAATTGAGCTGCATGTATAAAATAATTGGGATTTGCTTCCCAGAAATATTGTCATGTCATATTCCTAGTTCTTAATCCCCAAGTGAAGTTTATTATTTCATTCTTTTCTATCCCCCAAAAGTGAGTCAGTTAATTTCTTGAGTAGCAATCCTACATCAGTATCAAGTATCAGTAGGAGAATATTCATTGCTTTGTAAATGTGTGAATATGCATTTTGAAAAAAACAAGGAATGCTTTTGGCTCCAACTTAAAATTTTGACTATGAGTTCAGCATGTAACTCTGTCAAATGCTTTTTTAAAATCTTATAAGGAATCTAGTTATTATTCCAGTATTGAGTATTTTCAGAGAAAATGTTTGCTAAAAGAAAGTGGTATAATGAACAGGGATTAAAAAAACCATAGGGCTAAGAGAAGATTAGCTATAAAGCCAAAGAAAATAAATTGCTGAGCACCTCTGCTTATAGGATACACCTGAGGTCATTTCTAAACCTGAAGACCCTTACCACCAAGGTTCCAGGTCAAAGTTCTTTCTTGATGTAGACCTCTTCTGGGAGGAAACTGTACAATTTATTGATCGACCCTTTCAGAACCTTTGTAGAAAGGGTTTTGTCTTCTCTGGTTTGTGTCATATTTAGATCCAATTTGGAAAGTGAAGCAATTGAAGTGCCAAATCCTTTCAATAGGAGTCTGCCATTTCTTAAAAATGAGGTTTGACCTGTAATCCTTAGACTCAACATTCTAGGCATTCATCTTTCAGTATTTCAAATCCAGGATTTGGTTGTGGTTTGATTTTACTTCTTTGAGACACAGCTTGAATGCCTCCATTTGACGTGCTTTCAACACATTTTTTCAATCCAGTGATTTGGGAAGGCCTGTACCATACGGTCTTGATAAGGTGATAGATTTTCTGGGAACTGACAGAAAAGGGTAGGAATTGAATCAGAAGTGAGAAGGGAAATTGAGAATTTGGGCCTAACTCATTAATCTCATGAAATGTCTTTTAAAACTTTTAATTCTCGTAAAATCAATTTTTAGGAAAAATTTTTGGGAGGTGGGTACACACTGCATAGAGGCAATTCTCTTAAAGTCTCTTAAAAGTAGAGACCCTCTTTTTACTAGCAATGGCACTTAGTATTTCTTGGTTAGCCCTTCATAAAACATCTCACACTTGGGATCAAAGGGCCCCCTGCTTCAACTTCTCTGAAAAAAGAGACTATATAGAAAGGTATGGGCTGAGGGGCCAGGTGCACCGAAATAAACGGTAGCAGGACGCATTTTGATTTGGGAGTTGATGGTTTTTGGAGGACACAAGGCAACAATACAGTAAAACAAAGTTAGATAGATTCACCAAGAGGATGAAAACGCCCTGGTTCCAGTCTTGCAAAAACAAACAAAAAGAAACTTAAACAAACAACAACAACAAAAAAGGGTGCCTTATTTGATTTCCCAGCGGTGGGACAGAGGGGCTGAAGTAAAGGATTTTCCTTATGTCACAGAGTATTCAGATCAGGAGGCCTGACATTTCATCTGGTCTGTCTGTGTGCGGCCGTCTTGGTGGGGACGATGTCAGGCGAATCACCTTTTGGGTGCTTTCTTTCCTTCGCCGCACCTGGGGGCTGTGACTTCCCATCTGCGCTAAGGGCCATAGCTGGGCCTGGGCGGGTGCCATCTCTGGTACCTCCAAGGATCAGCCCCCTATTGCCTGCAGCCAGGGGCTGGGAGAGGGCCCAACTGGGCGTCGTGGGCCGCTCCCCGGCGCTCAGTGGGTTAAGGCGGCGGGGGTGGCAGCGAGGGGCGGAGGGAGCGCTGCAGCAGCAAGGCTGAGAGAGCCCGAGTCCCCGGGCCACAGCTGGTGAAGCGCCGCCTGTGCCGAGAGGGCTGAACCTGGGGCCCCTGCTCGGAGCTCCAGTTTGGACCCACTAAAGCAGGAAGATGGCGACGGACGGCCCGAGCTGCGAGTCGGACTTATCCCGCTCCCCGGAGGACGCGGCAGGAACCACTGCGGAGGCGACGGTAACCGAGGTCTCGGGGTGGGCGTGGGGAGAGAGTAGACTGGAGCCAGAGTCCCGGCTGGACCCAGAAACCTGGGGCACTCTTTAAGCCCGGGCTCCCTGGTGTGTCCCTTTCCCGAGGTGCCTTTCCTCGGGGTGTCCTCGTGGCCAGAGGCCGGCCCCTATGGGGCCAGGCGGCTGCCTGGATGGGGATCCCCCTTGTCCTTTCTGAGTCCCGCGGGAAGCAGCCTCGATCGCCAGGTTCTCCGGGCTTACTACCTGCATCCCATGCGACCCCTACGCCCATTCCCTCTGGGACGGTAGCCTTTGGCCGGGGGTGAGGTTTAGGGTGTGTTTCCCAGTGAACTTGACACCCCCTCCCATTGTTCGTTTCTGGCTGCTCAAGTGGCTGTGGGCGCGTGTCTTGGCAACCTCTTAGCGGACTCAGGAAAGCAACGAGGGGGAGGCGGGTCATCACGAAGCAGGTGTGGGGATGAGCATTGTGTATGTTCGTGTGCCGAGGCCCCTTGGGAGAGGCCCGGTGCCCAGCTGTGGGCACCTCTGCCGCCGAATGCCAGCGCCTTGGGTCTTAGTGTTGGTGGTTGGGGTTGTGGGAAGGGTCTTCGTTCTTCCTGAGGAGGTGACCGGCAGAGGTGGAGGTTCAGCACCTGGTAATCAATCCAGTATTCTTTGGGGTCTGGACACCGAATGAGCTTCCACTCATCGCTGGCCTCTACTTTCACCCCCAGAATATCCACGCACACAGTCTCAGTGGTGGTTTCCAGCCCTATCTTGAGGGATGGCTGGACCCACATTTCCTGGGAAGACAACCTTCTCTGGGTTTGGGAAGGAGCTTCATGAAAGCTGCAAGGATCTGCAAAGAAAGGCAACTGTGGGAGCGCCTCCCACCCATAGCGCGATACCACTCGCCAGATTCTGGGTGGGATGGAGTGAGAGGATAGTGGACGTCCCTCAGTTCTTCCCATGACCTGAGCATAATCGGTGCACAAGCAGCAGGGAGCAGGGCCAAGTGTCAATAGCCAGGGCTGCTTTAACTTCCTCCCTCTCAGCTTGGAGGTGAGGCTTTCTGGAGCGGGAGAAGAGGGATGTGGAGGAAGCTATTTGGGCGTGAAAGGAGCCAAGCCTGGGAAGGAAAAGAAAACAGGGAGAGAAGAAAAAACGGAGGAAGAGGAGGATTGCTGATTTCCACTTGTGAAACTGTCAAGTTGAGAGTTGAAACTTTAAGGAAAATTGATTTTTCATTTTTTATTTTCCTGGAAAATACGTGCTTTCTTAAGATTTCAGATTAACCCTGCGTACCGTGATGCAATGAATCCGTTCCCCTCTGTGAAGTACAATAAGGAAGCTTGCTATTAATACAAGCCTCTAGGAAATTGAAATGATTTGGTACTTACTTCCTCAAGAGATGGTGAGGGGAGTGAGTGAGAGGAAAAAGAGCTGTTTTGTGTGTGTGTGTTTTCTTGTTTCCCAGGAAGGCTGAATTTGTTTACTTAAAACAGGCTACTTTCTGCTAGCTTCAGTATTTTACTCACTTGACAATTAAACCAAACAAAAACATCTGATTTATGGTTTTTAGCTGATCTGTAGTTTTATTTGGTTAGATTGTAAATAGAACCTTGAATGCCAGGCATATTTTTGTGTTAACAAGGTCAGCATTCCCTTTCTGATGTTGAAAATTTCCAGGAGTCTGATTTTCAGACTCTGTATAGGTGGGGATTTGATCATTTTACCCTGGAATTGAGAATAGCCACGGTAAAATATGTAAAAGTCAAAGTCTTTTGTTATTTCCATAGAATTCTTTAGGGTTGTAAGGAGATGCAGTAAAAAGGATTATTAATCTAATAGTGCTTTATTTTTAAATAATTTTGAGTTTATAGTAAAATTTTTATGATCTCTTCTGTGCAGTAAACTGAACATTTTATTTTTCACTTAAAAAGGCATGATCCTCCCATATCAGCCAGTTGTCCTGTAGATTGGTTTTTAAATTAAAGAAAATCTAGGTTGAGGAATGATATTTGTCATTATAACTGTTCCTTATCTAATGATTAAAAATGAAATGCATTTTTATGCATTTTGGGTTTGTGGCAACTTAAATTTTGTTTTTTTTTTGTGTGATTATTTTTCATTTTATTTTATTTCAGTTTACATATAATGGACTTTTATATGTATGTTTGACAGTAATGAGCCAGTGGAGACTCCAAAGCAGTAGGCTATTTTTGAAAGTAAATGTTTTCACTAAGTTTTGACTATTTATATTGTTGCTTAGAGACAAATTTAATTTATAGTTTTCAACTTAATATGATTTTCAGTGGAGTGTTTTAAATTTAGTTTGCAATCCTTGTTCTTAGCTATTAAATCCTGAAAGCATCCCAAGTGTAAAGCTGTATAACAGCTACATTATTCAGTAGGATAATAATAATAGTTTTTGCTGTGAACCATGCCGAGAGACCTGGGTTATTTTCAGCACCTTAGCCAAATGTGACGACTTTTATGTGCTATATTGCTATTTCTACTCTGAAAATAACTTCTAATGGATAAGGCAGTATGAAAAACAGAACCCTTTCTGTTTTTTATTGTCACCTAAGTAAGAGTGAAAGGAAAAGGGAGATCTTTATAGAGCTATGTTTAGGAAGCATACCAACATTCTGTTTTTTTCTTTTTCTTTTTTTAGGATTTTATTTCTTTTTTAGAGGGGAAAGGAGAGAGAAAGAGAGAGAGGGAAACATCACTTGGTTGCCTCTTGCACACCCCCAACTAGGGACCTGGCCCACACCCAGACATGTGCCCTGACCAGAAATTAAACCGGCAACCTTTTGGTTTGAAGTACAATGCTCAACTCACTAAGCCACACCAGTCAGGGCTAGACCAACATTCTTGTCATTCTGGGCTTTTCTGGAGCAGCTACTATGCAAAAGGTAGATATAAATTTGTTGTCATAGTGATAGTGATAAGAAAAAAACTTCAACGATGATTTTGTTAAAAATGTACAACAGTGATGTTAAATAAACAGCCAGCATCTTCAAGTTTTTGTTTCCAGACATAGTATTGAAAGTAAATGCAATGAGAAGAAACTTCTTGGCAATTTTGATAACCTTTCTTTAAAATAAACTCAATTATAATTATATGGCAGCTATAGAATATTGAAAACTTCACAGTAATTTTTAAGTAGAAAATAATCTAGATTGGACATACATTACTGAGCACTTACTGAGATGGAGGCATCATGAGTAATATCTTTGCTGTCCTAACGTAACACATTCCAGTGATAGAAATGGACATATACCAGGAATCAAAACAGAGATGATGGTGTCATGAGAGGCACAAATAATTTGCATTAGGAGTTTGGGGAGGAAGATTCACGGAGAGGATTACTAGTGGAAGGATCTGGAAACATTCCACAGAAGGATGGCATTTGAACTGGGCCTTTAGAAGTAAGGAGGCCTTGGCTGGGAGACCACACGAAGCTTTGTCCAAGTGTGGCTGGGATTTTTCTAGGATTCCTTGAGAGGTGACCAGGCTCACATGTGAGGGACTTTCAAAGATCAGCATATAAAGTTTCAATTTCAGTATCAATTATGTACTTTAGAAAAATAGGCTAGAAGTTGAGGAAATAAACTGAAATGTTCCCTCATGATTAGACTATAACTGCATTCGATGTGATGCTTTTCACTCTATTATTTTTTCCTTCTTACATAATGGGTTGTATATTTGCACTGATAGTTTAGACTTTATTATTGTTGTTGGCATTGTTGTTATATTTCTCACAGGAGCAATATTGTTTAGAGAAAAGCATAAAGCATTTCACCTCTCTATTTGAATCCAGTTGGTCCTATTCTCTTGTGTTTCAGGTAACTGTGAGGTGAGAAAACATTTCACAGACTTGGTACTTAGCAATTTACATACCTGCTGTTTATCTTCTGGAGAGCAAGTCTGTGGCTGGGAGGGAGCAGCTTCTTCCTTCAGGAAGAGGTGTGTGTTTTTAAAAGAAAGCAAAGGTAGCTTAGCACAGTGTCAGGAGCATGGTAGGTATTTCCCCAATATTTATTGACTGAAGAAAATGAACACTCACCAAGAAGCTGTATCATAATACTTAATATTGATTGGAAAATTGGACAGTTTACCTTGTGTGTTACCAGATTGTAATGGAACTATTGGCCTGGGATTTGTAATAATTAACATTATAGATGTAAAAGATCTTCTTTTGTTTCAGAAGGATGACCCTTATTCTTTGTTGAATTTTCTCTCGTATGTGGTCCCTTTCTGAGCTGCTTTTCTCATAATGTTTCAGATACTTTAAATATTTTTAAAAAATTATTTTAGTATCCAACACTATTAGTTTTCCATTTAGACTTTTTTTCTCTTCAAAATACTGATGGAGGCTGGGAGTGCAGTGGTAAGATGGTAACTGTACCACTCCCCATCCTAAATTCTTCCTGTAATAGAATCAAGGCCAAATCCCCCAAAGGGTATCAAGACAAAGACAGGGAAGTTTGGAAACAGGAAAAGGGAAGAAAAGACTGGGGAGGAAAACAGAGATTAGGCAAGGCTTTGGAATCATCTGCAAATGCCCAGAAATATGGGACTGAAATTCCACTTTGAATATGCCTAGGAAGATGGGAGCATTGTCTCCCTTCCAAGCCCACACATTTTGCCACCTAAGCATTAAGCACACTTGAATAATGCTTTAGAAGACTTTATTTAAATGTACTTAATTGTATTCTCTATTGGAGCTCCTTTACAAGACTTATATAACATAGAAAAGGAAACTTGTCTTTTGTCTTTGCCAATTATGTAATGAGATGGAGGCCAATTATAAGAGCGATGATGATGATCATGATGACATTGATAGCAAAGGATTTAAAAATATTTAGTTTAATTAGTTATAAATAACATACAAAAATGAGTTCAAAGTATTAATGCCATGTGCAATATGATGTCATTCATGTAGAAATCCTGGTTTTAAGGGGAAAAAATGCTTTCTTGGAATAAATTGTTAATAAATAACAAATAGGTTGAGGAGAATCTAAAAGGTTATTTTTTAACATTTCTGTGTCACTTTATTATTATATATCCTCAAGTGACAGTTTCTTGACATATTAGCATATAATTACTTCCTTCTTGAAAACATGAGTTTAATAGCTTATACCACACTCTGTTGCAATTGTTTGTTGATGGCTTTTAAAAATTATTTGTACTTATAAATCTCAGTATGCAGTGAGCTATTTCAGAATAGTATGTAGGTTTTTTTTTTTTTTTTTTTTTTTTTTTGTGTGTGTGTGTGTGTGTGTAAGCGCATTAACTTTGCTCTGTGGAGTAGATACTTTTTCCCAAATGGTTTGGTTTTGACATTTTTATATTTCATTGAAAAGGCAATAAGGTAATTTCAAGGGCCTGAGCTCTTCCACAGAAGGGTTTTGTAAGTGTAAGAATATCCTTTAGTCATTCATGCTTAAGCCTCTTCATTGGAAAATCAGCATGCTGACATTTGCCACCTGCAGATAACCCAGATCATCCTCTTCAGTGCAGTATAAGCTTCTGAATGGACAATTACTGGATCTGGATGCCAGCTTGCAGGTGGAATTGACCCATGTCTCACATAGGACTGATGTAACATTGAAAAGCTGAGTTGGGTTGGAAATACTGTAGACATTTGTTTTATCTGAGCTCTGGTCCTTTTATTCCAGAGAAAATAGGGACTGATGGGAGATCTGAAAGGAGGAAAAGGTGGTAGCTGTCCTTAATAATCAGAGGCTACCACCCCTGCCCGAGCCTCTTTCCTGCTTTTCACTCCAGTTTTCTTGTATCATACTTAAAATTAGTTACATCCATTACTAGGATTCCTTTCTGACAGTCTGTTTGCTTGTCAGTTTTACCTCCTAATATACTGAGTTGCTTTTTTGCATGAAAGACCCCAGGCAGTGTGGTTAATTTGAGGTCTGTGACCACAGAGAGCTGACCCCAAGTTTTCTGTATGTTGCTTTAAAGGCACACACAAAATTGTCCCGTTTATATTGTTTTGAGTGGATTTTGAAACTACGAATGGAAATGATTGAACTATTAATTATTTACTTACCTCTATTATTTACACATCATTTACTTGCTGACTCCATTAATTATTAAAAAAGATGCTTCTTCTGGCTCTGTTTGGCTGTGACGAATTGCATAGATAAACCCAGCATTTTTTAATTTGCGGTTCAGACTGGGGGAGTGTTTTTAAAGGAAACTTGATATTGGTCCCTGCTCAGTTCTGACAATTTCAGATGACAGTTCAGCTAGGTTCTATTCTCCTTCCATCCCTCCTCCTTTCTCTTTCTCTCTCACCCTATGTGGAAACTAGAAAAGAAGGCCCTCCCCACACCAACTGAAAACTGCTGTGTTAAACAGTAAATTTGAGATTGTGTCTCCTCTTTTATATATAATTTGTTTATCTCCCCCAAAAGGCTTTCTGTCTATGAAATGACTAGACTCTGGATTAGTTTAAGCTTGCCATGACAGATTTGTAGAATTTGGTGTTAAGAAGCACTTTTCCTGGAGTACTTTTTCTGACAGACATTAAACATGAGCAGAGGAGAGGCCTGCAGAGTTGAAACCTAGTAGGTGTTTGTTTGTTTGTTTTGAGCACCTTGCCATGACTAAAAGGTGAGATCTGGATCATCCTTTGTTAATTAGGACAAGGAAGTACAGTAATAATAAAGCTTAGTCTGTGAACATGTGCGCTGTGACTTTTTTTTGAAGAGGGGTGTCATGTTTTCATGGGTGGTCTGATTTGGTCCTAATTTTTTATGTGAGTGTGGCATTTGGATCTTGTCTTGTTGTATCTTACTTTTGCAAATTAGGTATCAAGTTAGTTTTTTTTAAATATAAAATTTATTAAAAAAAAGAGGATAGGCCCTGGCTGGGTGGTTCAGTTGGTTGGAGCATCGTTCCATACACCAAAAGGTTGAGGGTTTGATCCCTGATCAGGGTGCAAAAAGGAAGCAACCAGTTGATGTTTCTCCCTCCTTCCCTCTCTCATTCCTCCTTCTGTTTCCCTTTCTCCTTTTAATCAATAAATATATCCTGGGGTGAGTATTTTTTAAAAAAGAGGGTGGAGGAAACTTTTGGAGGTGACAGACTTGTTTATGGCATAGATTATGGTGATGGGTTCATGGTTGTACACTTATCTCCAAACTCATCAAATTGTATACATTAAATATGTAAATATTTGGTGTGTCATTCATACCTCAACAAAGTGATTTTTAAATATAATATTTAGAACAATTATTTTGTTCATAAACTAAGAAAATTTCATTACTTTTTCTATATCTAGATATTTTTTTATGACATGTGTTTCAGATCAGATAAGTGGCATTTCTATGAAGCAATAATAACACTTTTTATTTGGATTTTTGCTTTTGGACATCTTTATTTTTCTAAAAATACCAAAATGCTTTGAATTTATTTTTAAAACACCCAAAATACCCAAAGTCTTATGCCCTGTGACATTTTCATATGATTTCTTTTACTCTATTTGGACAGAATAGGGGATAGAAACATCAAGCAATGGAGAATGATACTTCAAAAAATTTATAATATTTTTATTCTTGCAGGCCAGGATATAGTAATTTGGGTTGGCCAAAAAGTCCATATGGTTTTTTTCTGTAAAATAAAAGACACATTTTTTATTTTTCACAATAACTATTGATTTGGAGATTTTGAGTATGTCGGCTATCCTCCCACATGGTATAATGTAGATTGTTCTTAATTAATGTCTCAATTTGATTACTATCAACTTCAACTGGTCTACCAGCTGTGGAGTATTATCTAGTGAGAAATCTCTAACACAAAACTTTGCAAACCGCTTTTGACATGTTCGATCGATCACAGCACCTTCTCCCATACCCTGCACAAATCTTTTTTTTTTTCTTTTTGCGTTTCAGTTGCATTTTTACCTTTCTTGAAATAATAAAGCATAATATGCCAAAAAATGTTGCTTATTTCCTTCCATCTTCAATATTAAAATGTCTACACAAAAATTCAACAGTTTTGATGTTTTCTTTTAAATGCACATTGATATGACAGCTGTCACAGTACAATCTAACAAGATTGTTTTGAATGAAGTTATAAAGACAACTAAGCGCTACTTATGGAGAAAACCAAACAAATTTTTGGCCAACCGAATATATTATGATGAGAGACTGGTTTTTTAAAAACATTCCATTGTGTAACAACATGGTTTAGCAAGGACCCTTGAAACCATGATTTTTATTTTAATGAATTTATCTTTTTACTGATACATCAAAAAACAGAACTGTTTGACTTCTCCAAGGAGGATACACGGAGGGTCCATAGACACATGAAAGAATGCTCAACATCATGAGCCATCAGAGAGATGCAAATAAAAACCACAATGAGAACCACTTTACACCAGTCAGAATGGTCATCATCAACAAATCAACAAACAACAAGTGCTGGCGAGGATGTGGAGAAATGGGAACCTTACTGCACTGTTGGTAGGAATGCAGACTGGTGCAGCCACTATGGAAAACAATATGGAAGTACCTCAAAAAGCTAAAAATGGAACTGCCTTTTGAACCAGCGATTCCACTGCTAGGATTATACCAGAAAAATCCTAAAACCGTGATTCAAAAGAACTTATGCACCCCTATGTTCATAGCAGCACTGTTTACAATAGCTAAGTGCTGAAATCAGCCTAAGTGCCCATCTGTAGATGAGTGGATTAAAAAACTGGTACATTTACACAATGGAATACTATGCAGCAGAAAGAAAGGGGGAACTCCTACCATTTGCAACAACGTGGATGGAACTAGAGAGAATCATGCTTCGTGAAATAAGCCAGGCAATGAAAGAAAAATACCTTATGATCTCATGTAATACAGGAGACTAAGGAACAACACAAACAAATGAACAAAACTGAACAAGGAACAGAATAACAGTTATGAGGGGGTAAGGGGGAGGGAGAGAAGGGGGTAAGTAAGGGAAGGGTGTAAAGAACATGTATAAATGACTCGTGGACATGGCCAATGGGGGGATATGATTGAGGGAGAAGGGGTGGGCTGGGTGGGGGGGAGCAATGGGGGAAAAATGGGACGACAACTGTAATTGAAAAAACAAAAAAATTAATTTAAAAAATAAAATTAAATAAAATTAAAAAAAAAGAAAACCAAACCAGAAGTGTTTGTTTCATGCACATGCTGTGATGTTGATGATGATGGAACCAGGGCAAGCTCTCCTAACTCTAATATGAATAAAAATCCTGGCAATGTCTTTCATAATTTACTAGTTTTTAAAATGGAGCGCTTTACTTATAAAGCTTTGGGAAAACAAGGACAGTAAAATATACAATTAATAAAAACCTTTAGAACAACCAGCAACATTAATAAAACATTACCCTCTAAAGCAGTGATTTTCAACCTTTTTCATCTCATGACACACATAAACTAATTACTAAAATTCTGCAGCACACCCAAAAGTATATTTTTTGCTGCCCTGAAAAGAAAAGGTATAATTTTGATTTATTTACATTAGACAGCTGTTGGCTGTTGTCATTTTTTAAATTTGACTATCTAAGGGAAAATAAATTGATGCCCCTGACTAAATAGTCAGGTATTGCATGTTTTAAAAATTCTTGTGGCACACAAGTTAAAAATCGCTGCTCTAAAGCACATAAGAATTGCAACTTACTCTCCCATGTCAGTGGGGAAAATGAAGACAAAAGAGTTTGTCTTTCATCATAGTCAATAAACTGAGTTGATTGGACTTGGGCTGGTAGATTTTCAAAGAAATAGGCCTGTAGTCCCATAAAACCCCTGGGTGCTCAGGTTTAATAACAATCACCTACCTTTATTAATAACAACCACCTATCTTTATTTAGTTCTTACTTAATTTATGTTTTTGTTTTATCCTCACAAGAACTTTGTGGGATAGATGTTAAATTTTCTATTATATAGTTGAGAAAATAGAGACTAGGGTAAGTTGCAGAAATGATTCTTCAAGTGTAGTCCTTGGACCAGCAGGAGCAGCAGGAGCTTATTAGAAAGGCAATTTCAGGGCCCCACCTCAGACATAACTCAACTGGAAACTCCAGTTGTGGAGCCCCAGCAGTCTGTGTTAACAAGGCCTCCAGGTGATTTATTCTCTGTGTCTGAATTTGAGAATATTTGAGTTATAAGACTTTTGTGACTAGAGAGTGGAAGCAGACTTTGAGCCCTAGTATACAGTAGTCCCTCGCTATATCATGGTTCACTTATCATGGCTTCACTGTATCAGGGATTTTTTAAAATATTATATTTAATTATTTATTGTGGATTTTTAGCTATATCGTGGGATTTTGCGGTACTGTATACGTATGTTGTTAAAGTTACGTAGGTTTAAGAGTGTAGAATAAACGTAAGGTTCCTACTTCGCAGGGGGTCTGGAATGTAATACCCGTGATAAGTGAGGGAATACATGTATTGGATTTTACTAGGCACAAGGAATGCCACTAAGTTAACCTTTTAAGCCTCCTAGAATTACTTATGCTTTAGGCATGCTACAGCTTTTTATTTTCTTTCCTTTTCTTTTTTAGCCCCTGCCTTTCCAAACTATTGCTCTAATGTATGTGCAAAAAGAAACAATTTTAAGATGAAGATCCTTTTAAAATCTTTCTTTTAAAAAAAATAATTAAAGCTTTATGGCTTTAAAAAAAATCTCCCCTCCCCCATTGTTCTCCACTCCCCCCACCCCACAGTCAACCCCCACCCTGTAATCCATGTCCATGGGTCATTTATACATGTTCCTTGACTAGACTCTTTCCCTTCTTTCCCTCCTCCCGCTCCCCCCCGCCCCTCTGGCCACTGTCTGTCTGTTCCTTGTTTCTATGCCTCTGGTTCTATTTTGTTGGTTTGCTTGTTTTGTTCATTAGGATCCTGTATTAGGTGAGATCATATGGTATTTGTCTTTCACCTCCTGTCTTATTTCACTAAGCATAATATTCTCCAGTTCCATCCACGCTGTCACAAACAGGTAGGAGTTCTTTCCTTCTGTTGCGTAGTCATTCCACTGTGTAAATGTACCACAGTGTTTTGAACCACTCCTTTACTGATGGGCACTTCGGCTGTTTCCAGCACTTCGGCTATTGTAAATAGCACTACTATGTACATAGGGGTGCATAGGTTCTTTTGAATTGGTGTTTCAGGATTCTTTGGGTATAATCCCAGCAGTTGAATTGCTGGATCAAAAGGCAGTTCCATTTTTAGTTTTTTTAGGAAATTCCACACTTTTTTTATAGCACCAGTCTGCATTTCCACTAACAGTACACTAGGGATCCTTTTCTCCACATCCTCACTAACATTTGTTGTTTGTTGATTTGGTAATAATGGCCATTGTGACAGGTATGAGGTGGTATCTCATTGTGGTTTTCATTTGCATCTCTGATGGCTAGTGATGTTGATAAAATCTTTCTTTCAAGAACCACAACCTCTGGTTTCTTTCCCCTTTATACTATTATTATAGCCTTTAGAAGGTTCCTTTGAAACTGAGAAGCAACCAGTTTCTGGTCTTGCCTGTTTGAAAGCCCCTGGACTTGTCATGTTTACTACTGTGTCAAAGGGATAGTGTAGGGTCAGTTACAGCTAAATTACTTCTCATTAGCTGATCGATAGAATGGCACTATTTTTCATCTCTAGAGTGTCTGTGCTGGTAAAGTGTGTGGACAAGTTAAACACTTATTTGTAGTTCCGCCATTTCTTGGTTGCATGGTCTGGGCACATTATCCAACTTCTCTTAGTTGCGATTCTCTCAACTGAAACATAGACAAGGTGATATCTTACAGATTAGATTTGTTTTTTTGAGAATACGTTAGAAACCATTGGGTGCTATGCAAATGTGAAGAGATATTCTGGAATGTCCCGAAGTATGGCTTCTGAGGCTGGCTATTTTGAGACATTTGGGGATGATTGTGTGTCCGCTGCCCTCTGATGGTGACTGGGTTTATCAGATGAGTCTCTCCCCAGAAGGGCTCAGCAGAGCATGTGCTGTGGAGGGAGCTGAGACTGTGGAAAACTCTTCCAGGCAGAACTGTGAACACTGATCCTCTCTTACTTTCACCTGGAATATGACTGCCTGAACACCTGCTCATAAAACTTGCTATGAGAATAGCAGGCAGAGTTGGAAACAGAATTGGAATTGCTGGTATATCAGTGGGATTTAAAATAATGATACTGGATGCAGTCACTAGAAAAGGAATGCAGAGAAGACAGCAGGGCTGGAAGAGTGATAGGTAAGGATTATGACCCCAGGGTCCTGGAGCCAGTGCCTCACGGTGCAGCTGGGTCTCTGGAAGGCACATTTATTCCAGCCTAATCCACCTTGGAATGACAAGAAGCTACAGAGGCATTGTATCGGAAGCATTTGATAACTATATAGCAGGGGTTCTAGACTCACCTCACCATAGGCCCAGATAACAAAATGTGGGTGGCAGGCCAGGCCTTTCAAAAGTGCATACTGCCATGTGTGTGTGTGTTTGTGTTTCAAAGTAAAGAGCATGTTCCTTCCAAAGGGGCTGCTGCTATTTGGTTCTGTGCATTACCCCATGGGAACATGCATCTGGGGTTACCCCATCATCTGAGGTCTGAAAAAAAGCCAGAGATTTGGATTTTTTGGTGACGTCTTCAGGTTTTTCTAATGCTGGCTGAATAAAACATCAAAACATTTTGTGGCCCAACTAATACGTATCTGTGGGCTAGGTTTTGCTGTAGGCTGCCAGCTGATGGCCTCCGTTGCAGAGTGTTCTAAAAGCGTGACCTGTTACTATTGGATGTTCTGGAATTTATAAAAACCTTCCAGGAGCCTTTATATTGGGGCTGCTCTAGGAATACATTCTATGCTTCCTTGGCTACCCTTGAAACTTCTCCCTGATGTATTTGTGGCACAATTTGAAAAGATTCTGAATCTAGATGTCCATACAGGCTGGGAAAATTGGTCTACCTAATGGAGAGATTTACGAGGTCAGGGGAGATGGTCTGCTGCCTAGCAGGGCCCCAGTGCTTCTTGGATATACTGAGCCACTGGAATAAAGCTTATACATTGCATACCTGCTCCGTGTGTGTGTCTGCGTGTCTGTGTATGGGTGGGTAGGCGGGGTAACAAAGAACATGTTCCTTCTAAAGGGGCTATATACATAAACATGTGTATTGTTCCTAGAAATAGTTTTTTCATTGCTTTTTAAAAAATTTGTGTTGTAGAGAAAAGAGTTTGATGTGGACACTCTAAGTAAATCTGAGCTCCGGATGCTTCTCAGCGTGATGGAAGGGGAGCTGGAGGCCAGAGACCTTGTCATCGAGGCCCTGCGGGTAAGAGCTGAGTCCCGTTGCTATGCCATTTTCTTTTTCAGAGGGCCAGTGGTGAAAATTCTTTTTCTTATTTTTTCAGTAATGTAGATTTAAAATGTTTCATTATGTTAAAATGTGTCCCTTATCATGGACATCAACCCATAATCATTGTAAACCCAAATACTGACTATATGGGAAACTTGAGGATTAAGCACTTTTGGTTCCCAAATCCTTTTATGTTTCATGAGTTTAGTTGGTTAAAGACATAAGGTTTCAGAAAATTGGTATGTAAAATTAAAAGAATCATTTATGAAAGATACTGCTGATGATAGAAGTTTTTCCTTTCTATACAAATTATTAATTATTTCTTATCTTCAGAAACATAGAAGAGTTAAAAACTAAATGTTTAACTGCAGAATTTTCTAATTGCTTGTTCCCAGTCTCTCACTTATTTTGGTTTGTGAGCCAAACTTAAGTCATTTGGCCACAACATATATATATATACATATATATATATGTATATATATATATATATTATAAATGAAGTAGATCTTTTTCACCAGGGAGTATTTCCTCACACTTTGTTCTAGGGAATTTTTTTAAACATATGCAAGTCTTTGGAATGTCAAAAAATTGTTGCCTCCATGGGCACTAATATGCTAGGGGAAAGAGGTAATAATAGTGAGTGGTCAGACATAATGGAGAAGGTGGATGTGCTGAGAATCCAGTTGTGTGGGGAAGGGGTAATGCAGTTCCTGATATAATGACTTCAGTACATTTTCACAAACTGAAAATTAACATAATGGGAATATTGATTATTTCTCAGTCTGATAACAGAGAATGATTGCCTGAGAAAAATGGGAGTGTAGTTACCAGTATAACTAAACCAGTGTTCAGTTGAAGGTGTTTTTTGTTTTTTTTTTGAATGACAGGCTTTGCTAAGTAGACTTTGCAGTTTGGTTATGAGAGGTTTTCTTCTTGCCCCACATTTGGAGCATTTACAATCCTTACCAATATATATTTTCTTGAATGAACTTTATGGAAGAAATGCTAAGGCAGTATATCACTAAAATGTGACCCTCACTCCAAGGAGAGGCTAGGGTATGTCACCTGTAAGGTCAGTAGTATAGCCTCTTGAGATCAAACAGATGTGGAAGCTCCTGTTCTACCTTCAGTATTTTTCTGTCCCTCTCTGTTAACTTTAAAAGGGATCATCACTATGGCATCTCCCACTACTCACACAAATATTTAGGAGTTTAGTGGAGTCTGTTTTAATGTATCACTTCAGCAACCATATGCATTTCTCTTTTTAACTTAATTGCAATATTTTCAAATGTAAAAGTAGAAGTAAGTCTTTACTGATGATTAGGGCTTACCAAACTGAAAGTTTTTCACAGAATCAAGGAATGTTGAAGATGCAAGCAGCCTTACATTATATTTTAGGTCAGTTGTTTGCATCCCTATCAGATCTAGTGTTTGGTTTTCATAAAATACTACTATTACTTTTGGTGTCCTGTAATGAAATTTATGGATAATTGCATGTTATAAGTAGGTTATGTTAAAAATAACCAAATACAATGCCCTAATCTTGATATAAAATAACAGGAAAGAAATGTATATAAAAACATTGTACATTTTAATATATAAGTGCTCAGTCATGACTATTGGGAGACATGATGAAGTAGGTGAGTATTTGCACCTATTGATAGCATTGCCATGAATGCAGTCTTTGCAAAAGAATTTCTGATCCAGGTGTGCCATATTGTTGACTCAGATACAGTGAGCAGATGTGTGGTGGGTGAAGTGATTTTTCTGAAATGGCAATGACTCTTAGTCAAGTCCAAACAAAAGTGCATATTTACATGGGGGTTGAATCCCTGGAAAATTCAGTGTTCGTTAAAACTGAAATATGTAAAAATAAGTTACCCTCTAGCTTCAGATAGTCATACTGAAGGTTCAAATGAAAGGAATGAACAGAAGGACATTTGAAAGTTGTTGGGGACATGGGACTGGTTCCTGGATGTGTGGCAGAACTCTAAGCCCTGCGCCCTAGTGCCAATCACTAAAAACTAAAAATGCTCTTTCCTGTTTCCAAAATGTCTCCTAGGGTACTGCCCCTGTAGAGAACCAGTGGGTTATACCAGTCTCCTTTGTTTATAGATTAAAATCAAACAAACTAAAAGAAACCTCAAGAGATTATGACTTATCTCACTCAGGTCAAAATGTGGCATGCGCAAACTGGGTGTGTTGGAAATTCTTAAAGCTTATTGTCACTTTTTAAATGGAGAGTTGTGATTGATTTGTTAGATGTTTGAATTGTTAAGAGTAGGTAATAATGTTATTATCAGATACCTGTCATAGCTGTCATAGTCTCACTGTGATTTACTATCATTCCCTTGCGGGTATTCACTAGAGCCAGTGAAACTAATGAAATACTTGGGTCCAGATGTATTATCGAGTTGCCTTTTCCTTCAGTGGTAAGATATTATTTAGTGACGTGTGAATGCCCCAGAAATAAACTGGGAAGGAGACAGAATTGAAAATTTATATTTTCATTTCATATTATGCAGTAAACGTCTTCCTCAATTAAAAGTCAAAATCTACTGAATCAGTGATAAGTATGCTGCTATTCAGTGCATTTATTTTCTTAAAATAAGTCAAAAGTTATATTTTTCTCAATATAGTAAATATTTTTGAATTTAATAAGTAAATTGGGTTTTTTTAGATACAAAGATAATTTGTACCCTGAACTTTATTAAAACTTAGAAATGATTCTCTCGTGAGGCATTCAAATCCTTTAGAATTTTAGAAACTTAAAAAAAATTTTCATACCAAGTTATTTTACTTTTTAAATAATCCTATCTTAATGCTTTTGATCTTCAAATTATTAAAAATTGCATAGATCATCAAATTAATGGCAATACACTTTTCAGTACAATCCATAAATGTGATTTTGGGAGGAGGATATTATTAAATTACTATAAATATATGTAGTAGTTACTATTTTTATATGTTTAAGCTAAAAATATTTCCCAATAAAACATCTCCATGGCTTTATAACACATGTAATATTCCAGACATTTAATTTTTATGGGGGATTATATTTTAAAAAGAAATACTGATGGAAATCAGAGAAGGAAAACTCTGACTCCAAAAAACCTCCGCTGCCTTGCGGCATACCTCTTCAGGGGAAAGGCTAAGGGAGTAAACCCCGACACAAAATCCGGAGCCGGAGTCCCTAAGGCGGTTTGACGTTGTAGTCAACACCGGCAACTCCTGCGGCGCACCTGAAGCCAAGCTGTATTGACTCCGTCTTTCCCTTGGACCCTTCAGCTGCGAAGAGAGGGGGGGTCTGCTGTATGGGCAACAGCAGACCCTCCATATCACCCTGCCCAGGCTCTGTAGCTTCAGCTTCACTGGAGAGGACACTCCAGCGTCATCACAAGATGTTGATTCAACACGGGAGGAGACAGATACCGTGTCACTCCCGAGTTGGACTGCACAGCCATTCTCCGCTGTGCAGATAGACTCTTAAGAAGCTACACCATTGTCTCTCGAGACGGACGGCTGCCGACGACGACTGATGGAAATATGAATTTCATAAGGCTGTTTAATTGAAATATATTTTAATTGAATTCCATAAGAAATATTATGAGTTTTAATGAGCTCCCTTCATTGGCACAAAACAGATAAATCTTTGAATAACATACATGTTCAAGTGAAGTCTAGCGGAAAGTACTTTGAAGAAGCAGCTACATTTTCTGAAATCCAAGGTAGACACAAAACCTTATGAATTAAATTTAATTGAATATAAAAATTTGAATATATATATATGGGACTCTGGCCAAGATGGAGGCGTAGACAGACACGCTGCATCTCCCTCCACAACTGAGAAGTACAACTACCTCAAAACTAGAAACAACCAGAAGTTCCAGAAAATCAAACTGCATGGAAGTCCAGCAAACAAAGATATAAAGAAGAAATACTGATCCAGACAGGTAGGAGGGGCAGAGCCAGGGAAGAGATGACTCGGTGTGGTGGCGGCAAGAGTGGTGGCAGCAGCAGGCTGGGAGAAAGCATAGTCACACATTTTAAAAAGGAGAGACACCTGGGAGCATTCCCAGCTCCTCACTGGACCTTGCAGCTCACGGTCCCAGCACTGGGGAAAATCAAGCCTTATTTCTTCTGACTGTGCAAACCAGTGGGGGTTGGGGCAGAGGAAGAAACTGCCAGTCTCTCAGCAGAGTCCTCTTGTTTAAAGGACCCCCACAGTCCTAGAACATCCGCAGACCCACCCGCTCTGGGAACGATGGCCAGGGCAACAGCTAGAGAGGCACCAGTCCCGTACAGAAGTGGGAGAAGTGCCTGGATAAGGGGCAAGTGCTGGGCAGGCGGCATTGTTCCTTCTCGGACCCCTCCCCCACAGTAAAGCGCCGCAACGTGGTGAAACAGGTCACCCTGTACTGAGGAATATCTAAGGGTCCGCCCCTCACAATGTAACAGCAGTGACAGCTCTACCTGGGACACAGAGGCAAACAAACACAGGAGCCTGTCAGAATGAGGAGACAGAGAAGTATGGCCCAAAGGGGAAAATGGATCAAGGTTCCAGTGGGAGAACAAAGCGACATGGAGATAGCCAGCCTCACAGATGAGGAGATAGCCAACCTAACAGATGAAGAATTCAAAACACTGGTGATAAAGATGCTCACAGGCTTGACAGATATGCTTGAGTATGGCAGACACATAAGGGAAGAAGTGAAGGCTATGCTAGGTGAAATGAAGGAAAACTGACACAAAACCAATGGTGAAGGGAAGGAAACTGGGGTTCAAATCAATGGTTTGGAACATAAGGAAGAAAAAAAACAGTCAACCAGTGCAGAATGAGGAAGCAAGAATTGAAAAAAATGGGGAAAACTTCCCAAATTTTGTGAAGGATATGGACATACAGGTCTGGGAAGCACAGAGGGTCCCGGGTGAGCTGGACCCAGAGGGGACCACACAGGATGCATCATGACTGAGATGTCAAAGGTGAAAGATAAAGAGTCCTGGGGGAAGCAAGAAAGAGGCAGAGAGTTGCCTACAGTGGGGTGCCTATAGGACTATCAACTGATTTCTCAGAGGACACTTTGCAGGCAGGAAGAGACTGGCAAGCAGTATTCAATGTGATGAAAGGCAACCTACAACCAGGATTACTCTATGCAGCAAAGCTATCATTTAGAATGGAAGGACAGATGAAGTACTTTCCAGACAAGTAAAGCTAAAGGAGCTCCTCATCACCAAGCCAGTATTATATGAAATGTCAAAGGGACTTATTTAGGAAAAAGAAGATCAAAACTATGAACACTAAAATGACAACAAGCTCACAAGTATCAACAACTGAATCTAAAAAAGAAAAACAAAATCCAACTAAGCAAACCAGAATAGGAACAGAATCATAGGTATGGGGATTATTTGGGGGGTTATCAGCTGGGAGGGGGGATGGGGAGAAATGGGGATATGGCGCAGGGATTAAGAAGCATAATCGGTTGGTACAAAATAGACAGGGGGAACTTAAGAATAATATAGAAAAGGGTGAAGCCAAAGAACTTATATGCACAACCCATGGACATGAACTAAGGGGGACGGGACTGCTGGAGGGAAGGAGGGTACTGGGCAGAGGGGAGCAAAGGGGAAAAACATTGGAACTACTGTAACAACATGATCAATAAAATATACTTTAAAAAAAGAAAAAAAATTTGAATATATAATTTATCCAGTAATCATTTATTCAGTGCTGATTGTTTAGTTTATGGAATCTTCTGCCTTCACTTTTTCCCTCTTGCTACTATTATTATTTTTCTTTTTTCGTTGAAATAAATTTATTTCTTGTAACTTTGCTCTGTTTCGGTTATGTCGTTTTTGTTCAGTTATGAGAACAATCTTTAAAGGATGGTGGATTGTTGGCTAGCTTAATGGATGGAATAGGAACGTGGAAAATGTAAAACGTCAGGAAACATACATTCAGAGCTAGGCAAGTTTGTTCACTGAGCCTGAACAGGCTAATCCGTTAAACACAATCTCCTCAGAAAAAGCACGAAGATTCTACTAACTGATACACAGGGTTTCCTCATTCAAATAAAAGATATAGCAACTAACCTAGAGAAGCTAGCTGAAATACAAAGAAGAAATCCCAATTAGAAGAATACCCCAGTTTCAAGATAAAATGCATGCATTTAAATGCGGTCCATCTGGTTGAAAGTTGGCACAAGATACTAAATTCTTCCCCAAAACAGAAAGCACAAACGAGGGCTGGGGAGGAGCCTCACTTTATGATCTTGCTCTCAAATTGCTTAGCGCTCCTCTACTTGCGAATACACTTGAGACAGTAGGTGTGGTTGCAGTTGGAAAGGATCCCGAAGCGGCGCTCGCTGGGGTTGGCCTTCTCGTAGACCACCTCCATGCAGATCCCACACACCTTGTCCTTGCTGCGCTGGACGGCGAACGAGAGCTCCATGTCCTTCTCGTGGGACTCAATGCAAGATTTTATGTGTTGTGACCTCTGGGCAGCATCCACGGGGTGGAGGACCCGCAGCCCACAGAGATCACAGGCGTCGCCATGGAGATACACACAGTTCTCCCCATAGCGGCACTCTCCAACAGTTGCGTAGGGGCAGAGCTGCTGCTTTGTCTCCACCGCCGGCAGCTGCTCCTTCTCCGAGTCTTCCTTGGTCACTGAGCCCTGCAGGGGGGCTTCAGTGCAAGAAGGGGCCGTAGGGCCACAGTAGGGCTGCCCGGGAACAAACTCAATGGCATTCACCCAGTCTTCTGAGCCTGCTCCTACAGTTGCAAAGTTTGAATTTCTTGACTCAGCCTCGCCTGTATTCATTTCAACAATCGGTCCAACTACTGATGGGAGACTTGAGGAAGCAGCAAGGGACGATTTTGCAGTTAGATCTGTAGTGGTCGCTTCTTCCTGTTTCAATGGTTTGCTGTGTTCATATCTGCAGCGGTCTCCGTAAATACAGTACCCTCGCTGAAAATACTTGCACACTACGCCGTACGGACTGTCAGAGAGGTCGTGCGAGTAGCGGCAATTGTCTCCTTCCTTACAAACACCATGCATGAAATACCTGCAGGTGACCTGCTTAGTCCAGCCGCAGCCGCCGCCTCCCCCGCCCCCCGCCCCCGCGGACGGGGAGGTGACTGTGGGGACAGGGGTGGGGGAGCCCGCTGCCACCAGCGCCGCTGCCTCTCCTGCTCCTGATGGTTTGGCTGTTGTTCCGGGAGCTGCAGCCTCCGCCATTACTGTTTATCCCACACAGCAATTGCACCGGAACTTCCGGATCACATAGTTCCGGTCCGGCTGCTGGCAGGAGAAGGCGGCGAGACGAGGGGAAGGGAGAGGAAGGAGACAAAAGCGCCGGCTCGCTCCCTCCGACACCGCGACGCGTCTCGGAGCGGTCCTACTATTATTTTTTATCAGTATCTTAGTCAAAAGAGAAAAGAGCAAGAAAATGAAAATTCTATGATCATAAAATTTTAAGAGTCAAAATTGTGTTTCATCCTCATTTTGTACAGTCCAGCCTGCTGTTGTTAGCATGAGTTTGTGTAAATATTTCATCATTGCAGCAATGAGTTTTTTGAGTAATTATCTCTAGATTTCTTGTATCCTCCTTTTCCTTTTAGATTGGATACTTGAGAATTATATAGTATTATAGACATAGCCATTTTTCTTCCTAACCTATCAGTGACTATATAATCCAGATTTTCAAATATTACTTTAATTGAAACTAAAAAAATTAGCCAGTTTAACATTTTTTCAGATAAAATGCATTTATAGCACTTGTATCATAGGGGACAGATTAAATAAGAAGTTTATTTCTCACATACTATTCTGGAGGTGAGTGATCTCTGCTTGAGAGGCGGCTCTAGGCCAAGTGATTATTCAACAACCTACGTTTTTCTGTCTTACTGCTCTCCTTAGGAAATTACCTCATCTGCATGCTTGAAGCTGGGTCAATGCCACCTCCATATCCCAAACTCTGGTAAAGGGGGCAAGAGGGAAAATGAAGGAGCAGCAGCTTCTTCTAAGCAGTGCACACATGTGCATTGGTAAGAACTCTTATGGACACACCTTGCTACATAGGAGGCTGGGAACTCACTCTGGCTCCCTGGGAATATGCTAGTAGCTTTAGTATTATGAGAAGACACCTAAACAATCTAGTGCAGTCCATTACCTTGGTTTCAGGTTCTCTTATAAAATGTTCTGGTGTATGTTATAAGAAGATAGATTCTTTCCTTCCTCCTTCCCTCACTGTTCGTTGAGTATCTACTATGTATCAGACACACACACACAAATATTTGAAATGAATATGAGTGGAGGTTTATTATTATGCCAAAATTGTGTCCATTTAGAAAGTTGTATATCTTGACTTTATATTTACTTTTCTCAAACTGTAACTCAGTACGTTCAGATGTTGCCTGAAATGGTTCTCATTTTTGCAAATCTGATCTGTAATTGGTTTTAAAACTCATTTTTTAAATGTTTTAAAAGTGCTGTTTTAAAGCAAGTTTGCACTCTTGACATTTGGGCCAGGCTATTTTTTGTTGTGGGGAGGGAGGTTATCTTGCCCGCTGTAGGATGCTTAGCAGTAGCCCTGGCCTCTGTCTGCTCATTGCAGGCCAGTAGCACTTCCCCATGGGGAACACAGTAGGTCCCATCTGGGGAGCACCAATGTAAAGTAATGATGTTCAAGAAAATACCACTTTTAAAACTGTATTTGCTGACATAAGTATAAGAACTCTTAATTATTCAAATACATATTACTATGATACAATATTTTTTGTGAAATATTTTTCTCAAAGTTAAATTAATCTGAAAATGCTCATTGTAACATATTGTATAACTCTTTCAAAATACTCCACATATTTAAATACCATTAGTGTTTAAAGCAGAACTTAAATGCTTTGTTTTTCAAATTAAAAAAAAACCTTTATGGTGTAGTGCTGGAATTTTTCTATAGAACAAAGGAAGTTTCTTTAAAATAAAAGCATTAGGACTTCTGGCCAAGATGGAGGCCTAGACTGACACACTCCATCTCCCTCCACAACTAAGAAGGACTACAACTACTGCAAAACCAAAAATAACCAGAAGTTCCAGAAAATAAAGCTACATGGAAGTCCAGTGTATGAAGTCATAAACAAGTGGTGCTTGTCCAGACGGGTAGGTGGGGCGAAGCTGGGTCAGAGAGGTCAAACTGTGCCGGTGCCAGCAGCTGCAGCGATGAGCGGTGGTACTGTTGTAAGCACAGACACCCATATTTAAGGGGAGGCGAGAAGCACCTGGGGAATACCCCTGGCTGCAGACCAAATCCGTCAGCTCGCAATTCCAACTCTGGGGAAGGCAGACCCCCATTACCTCGGACTGTGAGGCCCAGGGGGCATGGGGGCGGAGGAGGAGGAAGCTACTGGTCTCTCAGCGGAGAGTGAACAGCAGGAATCCATCTTGGACCCCCGGCCCCACACAAATTGCCACAGTGTGGTGAGAAGGGTCGCCCGGTAGTGACGAGTGCACAGGGCTCTGCCCCTGATAGTGTAGGAGGTGTGACAGCCCAGCCCAAGAAGGAAAGGTAAACAAACCTGTCAAGATGACAGGGATAATGATAGAGATCCAATCACGCAACTGACCAGAAAGCGAATACATGAATTAATGGATGAACAGATAGATAATCTTTCTGAGTCTCAGTTCAGAGCTATAGTTATAAGGCAGCTTACAGAAATAACAGCAGGACTTAATCAAGACAGGGAACCAATGAAGGCTAGTCCTGCTGAAATGAGTGAAAACACATATGGAACAAGTGGTGAGGGAAGGAAAACAAGGGATCAAATCGACAAATTGGATCATAGGGAAGGAACAAACAGTCAACCAGTGCAGAAAGAGGAAACAAAAAGTGAGGAAAATGAGGAGAAGCTCAGAAACCTCTGGGACAGCTATAAGAGAGTGAACATCCGAATTATAGGGTTGCCAGAAGGTGAAGAAGAAGAACTAGAAATTGAAAAATTATGTGAAACAATAATGAAGCAGAACTTCCCTAACTTGTGAAAGGAAATAGACTTACAGGTCCAGGAAGCACAGAGAGTTCCAAATAAACTGGACCCAGGGAGAACCACAAGACACATTATCATCAAAATGTCAAAAATTAAAGATAGAGAATCTTAAAAGCAGCAAGGGAGAAGAGAATTATGTACAAAGAGGTCCCAATTAGACTATCAGCTGATTTCTCAAAGGAGACTGCAGGCAAGAAGGGACTGGCAAGAAATATTCAAAGTAATGAAAATCAAAAACCTATAGCCACGATTACTCTATCTAGTGAAGCTCTCATTCACACTAGAAGGGCAAAGAAAATGCTTCCAGGACAAAGTAAAACTGAAGGAGTTCATTAAATCCAACCCACTGTTAATAAGATGTTAAAGGAACTTGTTTAGAAGAAGGAGGATCAAAACTATGAACATTAAAATGAAAACTGTATCACAATAACCAACAACAGAAGTTTGGGAATTGAAACAAAGGCAAACTAAGTAGGCAATGAGAGTGGAAAAAGAATTATAGATACGGGGACATATTAGGGGGAGGTTAGTGGGGAGGGGGAAGGGGGAAAAGGAGGGAGATGATGCAGGAAATAAGAAGCATAGTAGGAGGGAGTGGAGTAAACAGGAAGATGGAAGAAACACTATATGCACAACCAGAGGGCATGGACTAAGGGGGGTGGGACAACTGGAGGGAGGGGTATCACTGGGTGGAGGGGAGTTGAGGGAAAAGAAATTGGGACAATGGTAACAGCATAATTAATAAAACATTAAAAAATAAAATAAAAGCGTTAAATAGAATGATGTTGAAAGCAGCTTCTGGTATAATACAGAGTGTTGTGAGGTTTTTCCTCATATGACATATCTGCTAAATAATGATAAAAGAATACTATTCTGTTTTCAGCTAAGTAAAACAGACAGCCTCTTGCATTTCAGCATTCTCTGATTGCATGCAGTTGATTGACCAAAGCATATCTTTTTGTGTTGTTCATTTTATTTAAGAAATGAATTAAATTGCTGGGCAGAGTCGAATTCATGAAAACATAAATTGTTTCCATCCCTGTCTGCTAAGATAATGCCTTTGTTCCATGTCTAGAGAAAGGAAGAGGAGAATTGACCAAATATTGTATTGTTTCTTCAAGTATATCCGTTTTTATAAAATATAAATATCTGATGATTTTTAAATAGTATTGTATTTTGTCCAGTAGGGTGAACAGGAGATATCAATTTTGATTCTTCTGAGAAATTTCCTTTTTTCTGATGAACATTTACTGTTAGTGAAGTAAAAAAAAAAAAAAAAAAAAGAATACCGTACAAAGTGATGCTTTTTCATAGATTAAGAAATAAAGATGATGTCACCATGAAAACAAAATATTGATCACTACCATTTAATAAGCAACTGAAGTTTCTTAAGCAAGATTTTCATGCTGATTTTTATTAATAAATCATCAGGATATTGTGAGGACAAACTAAAGATGAGTATTCCCCAAGTTAAAAATGTACCATTTGATCCACACTGTGTGCAGGGTAGATTCAGGATTACAAAAGGGATGAAGCCAGGAATATATTTTCGTACACTTTGAAGGTTATCATATTTTGGTGGACTGTAAATTTAATTAACCAGTTTTTTTAGAATTAGCTCCTTCTGATCTGAAAACATCAAGTGTTCCTCTGAGGCATTTTGATAACATTTTAATTATCTTGTGGAAATTTCCTTTGCCAATGTTGCTGATTGTGTGTCTTGATTATAATAGGAAACAAGAGTCCAAAGCAGTACTCCCAAAAGTCTACCTTCCTCATCTTCGGTTATTGTTTTGGAAAGAAAAATTGAGACTCATCTTTTGCCTTTCAAGTTTTCTGAGTAAAAATATAAATAATTGTTGAACAAATGAAATAAGAAAGGAAAGTCTGTGTCCCATATTTCAAATGATATTTGAACAGGGTGGGGATCCATGGATTCATTTTTTTCAGCTGATGTTTATCATCTTTAGACATGTACTTGAATTCAAGCATGGTGAACATGGGACATTTCTTTCTCATGGAAATTAGAATCTAGTGGGAGAGATTGACATTAAACCAATAAACAAACCATCTAAGTATAAATTATGTTTATGGAAGAAAAGGAAAGAATGCTATGAGAGAGGATAAGAGGGATGGTACTTTAGATTAGGACAAGAAAGGCTTCTCTGAGGAATGGACACCCCTGCCTGAAAACTGAAGGAGGGATATTGTGAACTCAGTTGGAGAAAGAGTGCTCAGGCAGAGGGAGCACCTATGCAAAGTCCCCGAGAAGGAAAGGAGCTTGGAAACTTACAGGAACTATGAAAAGTCAGAATTAGAGGATGGCATAAGTTCAGGTGCAGAGCTAGGCTGAGACCTCACCATGCTGGAGGGTAAAGGCTATGGTAAGGGTGGATTTCATCCTGTATTGGTTGAGGATCCATTTGGAATGTTTAAGCTCAAGACTACCAGTGATTTGACATACATCTTCTACAAGACCACTTTCATGGCACAGTTATATTGTATTTTATCTTTTGCATTAAAAGTTTTAATTTATTAAATGTAAATATTTAAAATTTATCACCATTTTCAAGGGAAAAATGACTAAGATCACCCTAACCGCTAGGCAGATAAAAGTTTGTAGGAAAGCCAGAGTGAAGAAAGAAAGTCATAGTGGTTGTATGAGAAATGTAAATATCTCAAATGTTTGTAATTATTGCCATAATGTCATGGAAACTGTTGTGTCATGAAAAATGTGTCATTTAGTTGTGATCAGCGGCTTTCCTCAGACTTTTAAGATGAGCTATGATTTTTAGTTAAATTTTATGTACATAAAATAAGATTTATAAGGTAAGTTCTCCACTTGAACTTTTTTAAAAGGCAAAATTCTATATTCCATTTTATTTTTCCAGTCCACTTAATCTCTTTTTAGTTTAGATTTTTAAGTTGAATGAACTTTATTGTTAAAAGCCCTCTTCTTTCAGACCTTAAGATTACTATATATTTCTAAAGGCCTATCTGTTATAATATCAATTTTTAAAAAACTTTTTCTCATAGAGTTGGGTAAAGGAATAGAATGTCACTTCACATAGTGCTAAAAGTGACTTGGCAAAAATGTAAAATATATTTCAACAGTGTCTGACTTTGTTATGCTCTAATACAGGCATGTCAGCCTATTTTAAGTGGACAATTGCAGGGGTTATGTTCATATAATTACCCCCTACAGATACGAAAATGCTAGAGATGACAAGCTCTTCAACAGCTTTCAACTCTTCTCATGAAATTTTTCTATAGAAAACAGACAATGGACAGTCTTGTGTTGGTGTCAGGTGCTGTACTAGGCACCTTAACCTGTATCAAAGTGGAGTTGTGGCTCCCGTGGGCTTTAGGTTTTAATGGTTAAAACATTGGGAAGCTCTGAGCTTCTCCATAAAGTGCTTCAAACATGATTTTGTATATTCAAGTAATAATTTTTATGCACAATGGAAGTTGAGACTCACCAAGTTAGGCGGAAATTGACCTATCCATTTTCTGATGTCTGGGCATTGCAGCCATCCTGCCTTTAAGGTGTCCTTTAAATTCCTAGAAGCCCTGACTGGTATGGCTCAGTGAATAGAGTATCGGCCTGACAACCTAGTGGTCAGCAGTTTGATTCCCAGTCAGGGCTCGTGCCTAGGTTAGGTCCTGGTCCATACATGGGGATGTGCGAGAGGCAACCACACACTGATGTTTCTCTCCTTCTCCTTCTCCCTCCCTTAACCTCTCTCTAAAAATAAGTGAATAAAATATTTAAAAAATAAATCCCTAGATAAATGAGGTTCAGTGGATGCTTTATCATCTCACCTCTCTGGTCTTAATATGCAGTCATAGTTTTGTTCGAAGCGATGAAGTAGGTTGCACAATTTACAGGTGCCTTTTCTACAATAGCAACTAAGACAGGGAGTCAAAGCAGCTTTACCTAATACACAGAAACAAACACAGGGAGGCTGCCATATTGAGGAGACAAAGAAATATGGCCTAAATGAAAGAACAGAACAAAACCCCAGAAAAAGAACTAAACAAAATGGAGCTAATCAACCTATCAGATGCAGAGTTCAAAACACTAGTGATCAGGATGCTCAAAGAACTCATAGTGTATGGCATCAAAATAAAAAAGACCCAGGAAAAATGAAGGTTAAACTAAGTGAAATAAAAAATAAAAAAAAATCTACAGGAAAACAACAGTGGAGAGGATGAAACCAAGAGTCATATAAATGACTTGAAACATAAGAAATAAGCATTCAACCAGAACAGAAAGAAAAAAGAATTTAAAAAAAAATGAGGATAGTCTGAGGTGCCTCTGGGACATCTCCAAATGTACCAATGTTCAAATCAGGGATGCTAGAAGGAGAAGAGGAAGAGCAACAAATTGAAAACTTACTTGAAAAAATAATGAAGGAAAAGTTCCCTAATTTGGTGAAGGAGAGAGGCATTTAAGTACAGGAAGCACAGAGTCCCAAACAAGATGGACACCAAGATGACCACATGAAGACACATCATAATTAAAATGCCAAAGGTGAAAGATAAAGTGAGTATCTTAAAAGCAGCAGGAGGGAAGCAGAGAGTTACCTACAAAGGAGTTCCCATTAAACTGTCAGCTGATTTCTCAAAAGAAACTTTGCAGGCAAGAAGAGACTGGCAAGAAGTATTCAAAGTGATGGAAAGCAAGGACTTACAACCAAGACTACTCTATCCAGCAAAGCTATCATTTAGAATGGAAGGGCAGATAAAGTGCTTCCCAGACAAGGTAAAGCTAAAAGAGTTCATCATCACCAAGCCATTATTATATAAAATGTCAAAGGGACTTATTTAAGAAAAAATCAAAACTAAGAACATTAAAATGGCAACAAATTTATAACTATCAACAATTGAATCTAAAAAATCAAACTAAGCAAACAATCAGAACCGGAACTGAATCATAGATATGGAGATCATTTGGAGGGTTATCAGTTGGGAAGAGGAAGAATAGGGGAAAAGGTTCAGGGATTAAGAGCATAATTGGTAGGTACAAAATAACAGAGGGATGTAAAAAATTATACAGGAAATGGTGAAGCCAAAGAACTTAAAGAACAACCCATGGACATGAACTAAGGGGTGGGAGTGGGATTGCTGGGGAAAGCAGGGTACTGGGCGGAGGGGAGCAAAGGGAAAAAATATTTGGAATTATTGTAACAACATAATCAATAAAATATACAAAAAGAAAAAATAAAAAAAATAGGAATTTAGTTTGGTTTTCATGGAAGTCTTTTATACTGATTTTCTTGAGTTAATAATCCTTTTTTTTTTTTCCAATAAGTAGTAGTTTCAGAAAATTTGGAAGGGCAGATAATGTAGTCAGGGTAACGGTAGATTTACTACCAATAAAGAATTTAATATTTCTCATATTTAGGATATGTATCTATCATTGGTCTTGTTAGAAAGTTCAGAATCTAGTAGTCTTAGATTAGATTAATTTATATAAACCTCTAAATTATCCTTAAAAGTTAACTTATAACTGATAATGATTTTTGATTGATGATTTTCCTCATGAGTCATTCGTGGTGAATTTTTTTCTAGACCCTCTGAAAGTACTTCGGACTTCCTTCCCGTGTGTCTTGACAAAATACTGAAACCTCATGGTGTAATTGAGAAGACATCTTCCATCATGTCTGCTTAGCTGTATCAGAGATTCTATGTATTTTTGTGCCCATTTGGGGAATAGGAATAAGATACAAGTTTGGTTTTGAGGGATGGTAGGTAGGGCAATTAAGAGAAGAGGTATAGAATCCCTTAATAGGAATTGTTAATATGTGAAACTCTTAATGAATTTAAATTTCAAACAATTGACAATTGAGATTCACTGTAGGCTCTGAGGTGGGAAAGGATATGGTAAAAACAGTGTTTAAGGGAGATTATGTTAACCACTTTCGGAAATAGATTGACAGGAGAAGGGAGAGAATGTATCTGAGGAAGCAATTACAATGGACACTTATTAAAATATGGGTTTTATAAAACTCTTAATTATGGGTGATGGTTCTAAATGTAGGTGATATCCTATTAGGGAGTAATAAAAGGACATGGATAGATGGAGAGGAGATTGTGAATAAAAATAACTCCTCCAGGGTAAGAGTGCATTATTTTCTAACTTACGACAGCAACTGTTTATTTCTAAAGCAAATTCAATGTTGGGGTATAAAGTTTATTTTTTAAAGGATATTGTGTATTTTGCCCCATGTGAATTCATACTAAATCCAGGCATCAAAAACTTCAGTTCCTTTAATAACCTTTTGAGTGCTAGTCATTCAACATTCACCCAACAAATATTTATTGAATGTATTCTGTCATGCCTGGTGCTGGGCCCAGGGAAGAGAGGTGTAAACAGTCCCTTTAGTTGTTGAACTTACTGTCTAGGGAAGGAGACTAACCATGATTAATAGGTCTTATTTATGATAAGTGCAACAAAGAAGTACTAGGCATTACAATATGTACCACGAGTAAAAGATCAATGATGCTCTTGTACATTATCACTAAGTACCATAACGGATATGTTCCTAAGACCCACTGTGGTGGGCCATGTAAAAATGTCTGGAAGAATACTAGTAACTTAGTAAAATATTAACATTTTAAATATATTTAATAAAAGGAAAATAATCACGTCCCACTGTTTTTGATCCCTACTCACTGTGTGTCCCTAGATTTTGTGCAATAGCCCCAAAAGTTATTTGTTGTGTGTATCAGCTGCTGTACTCTGCCTCCATCTGCTCTTTCCTTAGATGCAGGGGTGTCTTCATGATTCCTTGCTTTTCAAAGTGGATGTTAGTTTCCCCTATTTAGGATTCACTGCTTTATTTGAGATTATTGCAGAGTGGAACTGGCTTTATAGAAAAAAATTTTAAGCTCCATTATATTTATCAAAGCCTCAATTTCTTAGGGTCCTGCCAAGCTGTGGTGGGGTTAGGTGAGATGAGGACTAAGATTGTGTTTTCTTAGGTTAAAATAAATTCTTTCCCAGGGAGTTCTGTGTTTACTCACAGAAAGTTATCTCCTGGGAGAATTTTTCCCTCTGGAAATGTCCGAATCTTATTATGAACACTCTTTAACGTCCTAACCTGTGATCCTCGCTGCTAGAGAGAAGAAAGGATGCAAAGATAATAACAGTTCCTGCTTGTCATGTATTGCTTGTCACAAACCACACCAAGATATAATGGTTTTAAACAACAGCAGTCATTCATTTTGCTCACAAATCTGCAATTTAGGCTGGGTATGGTGGGGACAGCTCACTCTCTGCACCTCATGAAGCTGTGGGTGTTAGAGGATCTGCTTCTGGGGTGGCTGGCTCCCTCGTGGCTGGCTGTTTGCTAAGATGTCAGTGGGCACTGGACGGGGGTCTTGGGTTCTTCTTCGTGGACTGCTTAGGCTTTCTTGTCACAAAGTTGCTGGGATCCGTCAGTGAATATCCAAAGACACAGAAATAGGATCTGCCAGTTCTTTAAAGCCTCTGTCACAAAGCCACTTTCCACTATATTCCATCTGTGAAGTAGTCACAGGGCTCTGATTCAAGGGAAAGATACATAGACCTGATCACCTGGGAAGAGTATCAAAGAATTTGGGAATAACATGTTTAAAACTCCAGGAAACTGCTGCTATGATTTACTGAGGCCTATCTGCCAGGAGTGCTGTTTAGCACTTTATGTGCATTATCTCATTCAATCCTCACCAGTCTCCCTTGAAGGAAATACTGTTGCTATCTCACTTTCTCACTTTAAGGCTCATGGTTAAGTCATCTGTTCTGTGTCATAGCTGATAAGTGTGGCCCCAAAACTTGGAGCCAGGCCCTTCTGACTCCAAATGCATCTTCTTAAACATCTCCTATATAACCTAGTGGAAAAAGCCATGGCAATTACTTCCTCAGCATAGATCAGCTCCTTCTGGTACCGAGGTCTAAACTTTCTTTCATGCCCCTTCAAATCAGAGGTGTTGGGTAATGTGGTCTGGCCTTGTTTTCAACAGTATCCACATGAAATGCAATAGCCGGCTGTAAATGGCTGTGTTTGCATATCATCCATGGACACAAGTGAGAGGCAGATGCTTAGCTGAAGTAGCTGGTGTAGAAGTTAAAGGGGGGTAGTGTTGAGGGGTGGGCAACACAGTGGAGGGTTTAAAATGCACAGCTTTTTGTTATTCTGCTGTGAACTATACATTCAAGTAGATCCTCTAAACAGATGGGCTGTGTGACCTTCAAACCAATTGCCAGTATAATCTCATATCATTTATTAATGTCCCTTGGTTAATCACTTTATGTATGTGTTTTCCAGACTGAATATTATATCATTTATATTCAAATGTGGTTAGGCAAAGCAGTAGCTATAAAACTTTGAATGTGGGGCGAAAGCAAGGAAACAGTTATATCATTGTTTCCAAAAAAAAAAGAAAATTGATGTCAGGTAATTTTGGTTTATAACATTTTTTCTAAGAATGTATGATGACTGCCCATAACACAAATATTTTTATAAGTTTATGAGTATACTTTACAGTTTAAGTACTGTTAATTGACATTAAACATTTTTCTATAGAACTCTTAAAAATTTTGCTAAATATATCTTCTAATCAGCTTAGTTCAATTTGGAAGTTCACCAGTTTGAAATCGTACCTGTTTTCCATATGCTTAGTTTTGGACTTTTCAACTCCCTTTATTGTTTTACTTTCCATGTTTTGAAAACCAGTTTGTGCTCCTTTTTTTCCTGGCACACCTCAAACAGTTTAAAATGTTACCAGCACCTCGGTAACCCTATAATTCAAAATGTTGTTATTTGCTTGTTATTTCCTGCCAGTGAATTGTATATTGATTTTTATAGGGCCTTGTTACTACTTTCTGTGGTGTCTCTAAATAGATAGTTTGTTTTTCAATCATAAGTTATGCTATAAGTAACTAAGTTAGGCTATAAGCCTCTTCAAAATGAAAATATTTTAGTTATGAGACAAAATTGAATTATATAAATATATGTTTAAAAAGGCACTGTGTTTAAGAAGCTAGCTTTTAAATCTTCATACATTTAACAAAGGACTGAATATTACTAGATAAAAATAATAATGGAGCAGCGTTTTAACATTTTTATTAGTAAAGATAATTATTTATGAGAATTGAAAGTTTATATCAATTTTATAAATTTGTTCTACAGTCTATTTAAATGTCTTTTCATAAATTTCTGTGTTAACTAGGTAGATAGCATTGTGTGATATTTTAAAGTTATAGCCTTCTTATTTTTATTTTTTAATTTTGCACTTTATCTGCAGGACCCATGTAGGATCAGTTTTCCTCCATGGCTCTATTTTCCTTACAAATAACTGAGTTTTAATCCTTCATGTACCAGAAAGTTATACTACCTTTTCTTAATGGAAACATATGTCATTTGATTGTTAAATTGCTGACTTAAAAATTCACCCATAATCTTACCACCATAATCTAGTTTGTAACCAGGTTATTCAACATCGTCCTCCATTTTTTGTCAAGCATTTAAAATATTTTCTGTGTTTATAAGTTGCAGCCTGTTTGACTAAGGTATATTTCATATGGTTGAAGAAATAAAACCTAATTATTCCTCTATATTCTCTCATCTGCTGTTTTTCTGTTAGCTATGGGCAGGGATCATGTTCAAAATATTTCTCAGCAGAAACCTCACAGACACCAGAGAATCAAAAAGAATGCCTAACTACCAGAGCAGATTACATCCATTACATCATCTTATGCATACTGGCTGAACAAGAGCCTTTGCTGTGTGTATCTTTCTCTGAAATGTTTCAGCTTGGAAAGCCTTCCAAGATGCACAGTCCAATCAAATGCATTTGCTTGTAAAAGTCTTTTTCATCTTAATGCCCATTGGTAGCACCTATTAATGATTTTAAGCTAATCTACTCATACAGATTAAACCCATCATTTAAGTGGGTAGTTTTAAGTGGCATAATATACAAAGAATTTCAACGGCTATTAAAGTAATAAATGTTCTTTGTAGAGTATCTTAAAAGGGCACAAAATTGGAAATTTCCCACCTTTCAGAAGTAACAATTTTTCTCTGCCTTAAGGAGTATGCATAATATATCTCTCAAAATGGGATCATACTCTTCATAGTAATTTGTGCACTCTTTTTGTTTTTTCAATATATTGTGAATATGTCACTAGATTTTCTTTAACATGGTGATTTTTTCACCTCTGCATATATTTTTTAAATATATTTTATTGATTATATTGTTACAATAGTTCCAGTTTTTTCCCTACCTCTGCATATTATTGATTTAATGAAACCTCCTTTCATTGGAAATCTCCTTACCCATCTTAGATCATGTGAACTGTTGCTGAATTTCCTCCTTTGCAGGTACCCCCGATTTCCTCAGCGCTCTCAGGTTGCCATTGTTCACTTGGCAAAACTCCAGTGCTTGTAACCTTTAGCTCTGCCCAACTCCTGACCACACCTGGAGAAGAAGAATCCAGTCTGGCCAACAGGCCTCATTTTAAATTCACAAGTGCACCGTCTTGATGGTGCTTTGTACTGGTTGGCAGTTGTATCGCTCTCTAGAGCTTTACTCTGGATTTTTTTTTAAACACTTCTCTCTTTTGAGACCTTCCTCTAGCACCCCCTTCATTTGCTTTAGTCTTCCCTGTTCTCGATTTTCACGAGAGCATAGAAGCAATGAGAAATCACCTCCCTCCTCTTCCACCATCACATCACCAGATGGCATCTGTACCTACCTATATGTTCCTAACTCAGGATCAGCTGGCCCTTGTGTACCTGGCCCAGTTCTGTGCCTTCTCACATATTCAGGGCCACCTCTTAAGAAATTATCCACACCTTTTTTGTCATCAGATTGACCATGGCTCTCTATGTTGCTACATTTCCTTTTGCCCTGTTAGAGGAAAACTTGAAATAGTTGTCCACTAGCTCATGCCATGCCTTTTCTTCCCTTCTCCCTTGGACCTACTCTAATCAATCTTTTTCTAACATTATTCCAACCAAAAGTCCATCCATCTTTATAATTGCCAGGGGGAAAAAACAAAACAAAATAAAAAATTTTGGAGTAAGACTTAGCTCTTCCTTTTCTTCCACACTTCACATCCAATCTCTGTCAAGTTTGGCTCTAACTGTAAGATAATTGCACAGTCTGACTCCTCACTATCTCCGCTGGCATTTCTCTATTAATTTCCTGTTGCTGTCTGTTTTACTGCATTTGAGCTGCAATAACAAAATGTCATAGTCTGAGTGACTTTAACAACAAACATTTATTTATTATTCTGGAGGCTGGGAGGTTCAAGGTTAGATCAAGATTCAATGTCTGTTGAGAGCCCACTTCCTGCTTCATGTTCTGACATGGTGGAAGGGGCAAGGGAACCTCCGGGGTCTCTTTTTATAAGGGCATATTAATCCTATTCAAGAAAGTTCCACCCTTATGACCTAATCAATTCCCAAGGACCCCATCTCCTAATGCCATCACATTAGAGATTAGGTTTCAACATATGAATTTTAGGGGGACAAAAATGTTCAGCCTATAGCACTGCTATAACCAGTTATTACAAATTTAGTGGCTTTAAAACTATAAATTTATTACTTTACAGTTCTGGAGGCTAGAAGTCTAAAATGGGTCATCAGGGCTTGTTCGTTCCAAATGGGCTTTTCCTAGCTTCTAGAGGCTGCCTGCATTTCTTAGCTTGTGGTCTCTTCTTTCATCTTCAAATACAGCTGTGAATTATGTATCCTACCCTTCATTACTTCCCCCACCATTTTCTTCTCTCCTGTTAGTTACTTCTACAAGGACCCACGTGGTTATATTCAGCTCACTCAGATAATTTGAGGTAATCTTTGCATCTCAAGATCCTTAATCACATCTGCAAAGTCTCTTGACAAGCAAGGTAATGTATTCACAGGCTGCAGAGATTAGGACATGGATATCTTTAGGGGCAATTATTCTTCCTATGGAAACCCTCTATCCCCCTACCTAGTTCCATTTATATCTGCAGTTACTGCATTGTAGTCTATATTCTCCATAGCAGTCAGAGTACCCCAATTAATAAAAGATTCAGATCACATCGTCCTCCATTTCACAACCTTTTCATGGCAATCTGAGTAAAAGACAAAGGCCTTTCAGTGGCCTCCACTATCTTGATTACGTGTGGTTTACCCTCATAATTTAGATCGCCTGCTGGAAAACAAAGATCTTCCCAGTGATACTAGAAATAATTGCCTGCAGGAGAAGCCCAGACTCCTTTCCAAAGAGAGAATTATACTCCTTGCAGCTGCCAAAAACTAATTCTGTAAGATGACTGCACAGGGTTCCGGGCATGTGCTTAGAAATGATGAACCTGTGTGATAATAGTTCGCATATGTTGGGAGGATATTGTGTGTGTGTGTGTGGTGGAGGGAGCGAGGCAGGGAAAACACATTTTTTTTTATCCTATGATATGTCTGACTTCAATTTGGTGCTGGGGATACTGACAAAAATTAGAAATACCCCTTTCTGTGACTCTGACAGGAGTGCTAGTTGTTGCATGCAGAGTTGTCCTGCTTTGCTTAAAAGGTGACTTTTGCCTTCTAGCTTATTTCTGGGACTAGAAATGTTTCCAAAGCCAATGGGTTTGAGTTTGATAAAGCTGTGATATTTAGTTATAGTTTTATACTTTTCAGCCTTCAAAAACCTTTAAAGTATGCCCTAAATATTTATGGAATGTTTGAGTAGAAATGTATATTTGTATGTTTTTTGTGTGTATACCTATACAAATATAAACATGATTGTTTATTAATTTCTACATCCACATATATTAGTGAATCTTTAGTCATGAAAGTAATTTTAGTCATAAGTTTAGAAGTTTAGGGTAATCAGATTTGATTATTTAGTAATTATTATTATAGAGAGTAGTTGATGGTTATAAAAACAATTTAATGGATAAAGCCTGTTTTAAAGATAATTTCCAGGGAATTTTATAGATGTAAAAATGTTATTCCATGAGACCCTGAGGTATTCACACAGCAAAGGATGAAGCTGAGGGTGCAGCTAGAGCTGTGGGTCAGATCCTCAGCTGGCTAGGAATGATCAGGGAGCAGAACTGGGACTTGGTGCCAGTTGCCTGTTACTCTACCATGCTGCTTCTGAAGTCAGCGGTTTGAACTTGTTTTTTCTTTAGTTAGAAGTAGCATTTTTATTAAATTAACATTGTGGCCAAAATGCTCATAAGAACACATTAACAAGAGTCAATGCTTTGATATTATTAAAGTGAATAATCTATTGAGTTTGTAAAGAAATCACTTTAGTTTTTTTCCATAAACTAAAAGAACACTTTTCATTTTCACCAATAAATATATTGATTTGGATATTTTGAGTATGTTGGTTATCTCCTGCATGGTATTACATTGATTGTTCCCAATTAATGTCTCGATTTTATCTCTATCAACTTCAACTTGTCTACCCGACCATGGAGCATTGTCCAATGAAAATCTCCAGCACAAAACTTCACAAAAACAGTTTTAACATGTTCAATCAGTCACAGCATCTTCTCCATACACTGCACAAATCCTTTGTGTTTCAGTTATGTTTTTACCTTTCTTGTAATAATAAATCATAATATGTCAAATATTACTTATTTACTACCATTTTCAATATTAAAATGGTTGCACAAAAATTCACCAATTTTGATAAATTTTTAAAAATGCACTCTGATATGACAGTTGTCACAATACAATCTAACAAAATTGTTTTGAATAAAATTAAAGACAAACTAAGTGCTATTACAGCCACTTACAGAAACAAAAGAATGAACTTGTTGGCGAACCCAATAGTATATTAAATATAATTATTTGTCACATCGTAAGTGTGTTGAAATTTTATTGTGATCCCTATAGTCATTACTAGAGGATTTTACCAACCACTAAATGCATTATTAAGGCAGTTCTATGGTACTATTCAGTGCTTTGGGACTAAGTCCAGATTTTGCCTGTTATAGCTCTGTGACTTTTAGGAATATTATTCCCACACCTTAAATCTGAGTTTACCATTTTGACAGATGGGGTATAAATAGCTATCTTAATGTGGTTGTCAGGATTTAATGAGGCTGCATATGCAAATTCTAATTGTAATAGCCCTTGTGATGTGCTAGATAGAAAGATGAGATCAAACTGTGGAAAAATGTTAGTACTTGTGACAAGATTTTGTATTAAGAAAATAATAGGTAGGTTCCTACTTTAAATAGGATGGATAGGGAGGCCTTAAAATTAATTTCTAAATATTTCTCTAGGAAATGATCATGAACTTGTGGAAATTGCATTTTGGAGGATTTTCTTTTTATGTCCCATTTGGAACATTCATATACATTATTAAACAAAAATATAGAAAACACTTTAAAGAAATAAAGAAATTCTAAATAATGAAATGGTGCTGTGGTTCCCAGATGCTACATAATGCTTATTATTCAAAAAATTTTTAGGAACAAACCTAGAGAAACTATATTAAGTGCTAAAATCTTTATTTTCATGAAGATTTCTTTCAGTGTTTTATATGTCACTATTTAATTACATTTTTGTAAAGGCACAGTCAAAGGTGGTATGTAAGAATTGAACCCCATAGGTTAAATAGTAGATTTTAGTGACTTTCTATTCCAAGTCTTCCAAGTTGGATTACTAGTTAACTAGTTGATCATTTGTTAAAAAAAAAGACTGAATTCAGATCTCTAAGTATGTTTAATATCTAGGATAGATATCTAGGATAGTTTTCAAAGATTGAGCCTGTAATACTACAGTTAATATATGTTAATAAGTTTTAAAAATTCCTCTTTCTGTAATAACTAGGGTCTCAAGAGAAGAATTGCCTGTAGTTTTTTTAAGTTATGCTGCCAAATACGGAGTTGTAACCAAATTACCAGTGGGGTCCTACTGCACACCATCCACAGACAAAAACTCCAGATAGAGAGTCTGGTGGAAAGGAAAAAGGAATTTTTAATTTAAAATATTCATAGCAGATTTCCTGATGGGCCCCCACTACAGTTGGAGGAGTGGGAAGGCAGCTTTCCATGCCTTTGTGCATGGGGGAGGGGCACAGAACTTGCCACCCTGCCTGGTTTACCTCCCAGAACCTGCCAGCCTGAGACTCCTCACCCTCCTCTTAACAGCCTAGCACCTGCAGTGCTCCTGGTCATGTCCACAGAACCCAGGGATGGGTGCAGGGTACGCCATAGGCCCACACTGCCATAGGTCACAGGCAGGCAGCAGCCACAACAGTTCCCTGCCTGGGAAAGGGGTGTGAGGCTTGCCAGCAAGCCATGTTCCCTGAGCCTACCAGCCCAAGCCAGACAGTTCCTGCAGCACTCAGGCAGGGTTACAGGGAATCTTCCCAGCAAGGCCTGCCAGCTCAGGAACCTCATCCCCTAGCCACGGACCCCCCAGCCAGGGGATGGAGGAGCAAAAGCACATGTTTTCCATGCACTCTTTTTAAAACTGCCTCATAATCCCCTGCACAGAAGAAGTAAATGGGAGGGTATGTCCCTCTCATCTAACTACCCACCCGACTTTTGGCAACAGCCCTACATGACTCTTTTTGCTGTGTTATGTGCTCGTTCCAGTTGCTGGGGCAGATGGATGAACATTTCGCTCTTCTGTAACTACTGCCTGCTGGCCAAGGGGCATAGTTCTACCTATTCCCTGGTCCAGAGGTTTTTAACAAAAGGGGGTCTGGGGTGGAGGGAGCCTTCATTTGAGGGAGAAGGATCTTGCAAAGTCCACCAGGTCAGCAGTGTCCCTGGAAAGGGGTGTGTGCAATGCCTAAAGATGGCATTACGAAATGAGTTGGCATCCTTGTTGTATTCTGGAGGTGACAAATTTGGCAAGAAGGTTGGAAGGCACAATCAAAACTATAACAACTAAATAACAAAAGGTAGAGACTAATTCTACAGTGTCCCTAATTAAGAAAAAGTGGCTTCCTTGGAGGAAGTTCAAAGAGTGTCACACCTGTCCGACGCCTTATTGCCTACTACTTAAATTAAGCAGAGGGGAATATACTGAGATTCTCCCGTTTAACACTTCTGGACCCCTTCTATCTGAACCACTATGGGAGAAAACAAAACCAGTTTTAAAGCAAAACCAATAGCCCCCCTCCCCCACCCAATACTTCATCAACTCAACCGTTTAGTTGAGTCTAGACAAACCATTGAGTCCCAGGAGGTGGCGATGCAGATGGGCTTCTTAAGTGAGGCCTACGCCATCTCTAAATCTGCAAGACTATCTTTCAATAAAACATTCAGTTGCAAGGTCTTTGCTGGAATGATACTAAGCAGTGACAATTTGATATCATCAGGTGAAACCAGTTCAACTCTCAAGTGAAAACAAATTTTAAAGACTGCTGCATTAGAATCCGATGTTCATGACCGACCATTGTGATTTTCCTTAAACCCTGATTCCTCTCCCTTGGACTACCTTCATTGTCATCAGAAAGACTGCCAGTTCTTAATTTTGCCTCATTGTTTGCTTAAAAACAGTAAGAGTAACAACTGATCACATAGACTGTTCAACTCTGTTCTGGAACTTACACAAGGAACCTTTAGTTTGACCCTTAGTCAACACTTCACGGCACAGAAGCCAAGCCCTATACCTGACATCTGGCTTTGCCTGAAGTACCTGTATTCCTCAAGTCTTTGAGGTTCCTATCATGTCTTAAGTTTCTTCCTTGCCATCTTTTAGGAAAGCAATGTTTGTTACTTCCCTGGAAAGACTGATATGAATCACATGACCAAACAAGGTACCAGGGCATTTCTCCAGTGGGCTTTCATTAGTTTTCAAAGTCAAACTTAGTTTCTTAAGGCTTTCTGGTAATGACCAGAGCCTAGGCATGCCTCCTAACATTCCAGTCAAAGTCTTGGTTATTAAAACTATAAGTTGAAACCAGTCTTATTGGTTTTGTATAAAGGAAATTTTATATCATTACTCATTAAATACGAAATTCTAGAGGGATCAGGTAGGGTGGAAAATACAAAGCAAAAAGGAAAATCCTTGTCCTTCCAATATCCATCAAAATTGCATTTCCATGCCTTCTTTCATTACTTTACTTCCTTACTTAATGTGAAGTTTGAACCCTTAGAAACCACCATTTCTTTTTAAAACATAAACAAACAAAAAAATCCAAAGCAAAGACAGAGTTCCAAACAATAAAAAGGGGCTGAAACTAGCCTTAGAATCTTGTTACCCACTAACCAGTCACACTAACTGTTCACACAGATGACTTTGCAGGTCTCAAATGGCACAAAACCCCAATGGTAAAGACATTCTCTCACTTCAGCCAGATTCTACCCAGCACCAGTGGCACAAAGCCCCCGTGGTAGAGGCATTCTCTTGTCTACCAGTGTGTCTGCTGGTCTCCTGGCAGAGACATGAACTCTCAACAACCGGTCTCATGACAGAGACATATTCTCTCACCCCAGCCGGCTCTAAAAGGCACCAGACGATCTTTCTTAAGTCCAAATGGCACAAAGCCCCAAATGACAGAGACATGTTCTCGTGCAAGCCTGTACTGCAAACAGCCTTTACAAGGTCCAGATGGCATGGAGCCCTAAATGGCAGAGACAGAGGATTCCCAATACACACAGAACAACAAAGTTCCCCAAGTCTCCAAAGATCAGAAAGCAAGAAACAGAACAAAACCTAAAGCAAAGAATAACTGAACCCAAGCACTGAGGTTTCTTTCCTTTCAAAAACAAAACAAAACAAAACTTCACACCCTTCTATGGACTCTACAACCTTCAGAAACCTCTTTTTTTTCCACTTTCTATATGCCTTACAACCTTTACACACCTTCTGCAACCTTCATAGACCTTCTTACTTATGAATAATCATAACTCACTTTCAGTCCTTTTCCTGTTTTATCAATGGAAAAAACCGCACTCAAATTCAGTATCTGGCAGCTAAAAGCCCCTAAATCTGCAAACACATAAATGAAGTAAAGTAACATTGTCATTTTGCATTGGGGCCTGCTGTCTTCTTCTAAAAGAGAAATTTTAAATCTTCTGGAGTGCAGGTCCAACTTTCCTTTTCAGCATCAACCACAGCAGCAGGGTTCAAATTCTCCTCAGGCACTGTTTTATTTGTGTATGGTGGATCCAGGGCTTAATTCCTATGAGCTTTAGAGAACAGTGCATTGTCAGTAGGATGTCATAGGGACCAGTCCATTGCTCGGCTAACTGCGTTCAGGTCCTTGAGTCTTCTAAGTCTTTAGTAAGTCTCAGTCCTCTGGCGGGAATGGATGTAAGGGCTTGTCAGATGGGTAGGCAGGCCTACAATGAGCAATCTTGTGCAGAATGCTTAGTGCTTGCCCTAAATGTTGCACATATTGCTTCATTTTTTTACGTATGCTCCAAATCTAGGGGTGGGAGGTGCTCCCAGAGCTGATATTTTGAAGGGTATCCTATAAACTATTTCAAAAGGGCTTAACTTAAGTCCACTTCTGGGTGCTACCCTAATCCAACGCAAAGCAATGGAGAGTGCCTTGTCCCATTTCAAATGTGTTTCCTGGCATATTTCTGCCAAGGTCTTCTTTATTTTGTGATTCATTTTCTCAGCCTTTCCCATAGATTTAGGTCTCCAAGATGCATGTAGTTTCCATCTTATTTGCAGTAAGTGTCCAACCTTCTGGGAGATCTCTGAAGTGAATGATGTACCATTGTCATTCTGAATGCTGTGAGGAAGTCCAAACCTGGGAATTATGTCTTTAAGTAGAAATTTCACTACCTCAGTTTCCTTCTCAGTTCTAGTGGGGCATGCCTCTATCCACCTGGATAAAGGGTCCACAAAAACTAATAAAAACTCGAAATTCCCTTTGGTTTTAGTCATTTGTGTAAAGTCAACTTGCCAGTCCTCAAATGGGCACAATGCTTTATTGTACTCTCTTTTTCACTGGGGTGCATTCTGTCTTAGGATTGTTTTTGGCATATATTTGACAGGCTTGGATAATCCTCTGAACAGTCAGTTGCAAATGAGGGCCCTTCAAATGGGGCCTAATCAGGTCCATCACAGCATCTCTTCCATAATGGGTCCCTTCATGTAGGTGTTTGAGGATGGGATACATTAAAGCCTTGGGAAGTAAGATCATTCCATAGTGTCGATCTTCCATATGGAATTGGGATCAGTGTTAGTGAATCCCCCTCATGGGCCCATTCCTCATCTCGTTCTGTGCAATGAGGTTTGAATTTTGACAATTCCAAGCAGGGGATCAAAACCCTTAAGTGTAGTGGTCCTCCAGCTCCTTGTCTTCCTGCTTTATCAGGAGTTTGGTTTCCCTGAACCATCGTTTTGGTGTCCTGGGCTGTGCATTATGGCAACCTGGTCTGGTAGGTTCACTGCCTCTAGCAATTGTAAAATCTCTGCATGTTTAATACCCTTGTTCCCCGAGGTTAAGAGTCTTCTCTCCTTTCATATTGCTCCATGGGCATGGACTACCATGAAGGGATATCAGAGTTTGTGTAGATGTTAACTTTCTTTCCCTAGGACAGTACTGATGCTCTTGTGAGGGCTATCAAACAGCCTTTTGTGCTGATGTTCTTGGAGCAAGGACTTGGGCTTCTATTACCTTGTCTACATTGACTACTGCATACTCTGCTCATCAATAGCCATTGTCCAAGAAACTGCTCCAGTTTGTCTATAGCTCCCAGTCTTGTGCCGCCAGTGATTGGTCAAGTAGATCTGGCCTGCTAGAATAAATTTTGTCAATGATCTCCAAGCAGTCATACTGAAGGGCTGAGTCTCCCTCTGAGTCTGCAAGCAGACTGGCCAGATTCAAAGTAGAGGTAGTTCTCAGAGTAACATTTGGGTTGTTCAACACAATGGCCTGGTATTTTCCCATGCGTCCTGCTGCCAGCCAGTACCCTCCTTTCTGTTCCAATAGAGTTAGGACCTGGTGTGGTACCAATACCATAGTAGGCTGTCCCAAAGTGAACTTCTCAGCTTCCTGTAAGATGTCACAGGTTGTTGCCCCTGCTCAAAGACATGGTGGCCACCCCTTTGTCATATGGTCCAAATTCTTTGAGACATAGGCTATGGGTGTGGGGGTGTTTCCCAGAGTCTGGGTTAGTAAACCTAGTCTAATCACTCTGCCTTTCATGAATGTACAATTTGAAAGGTTTCGGTAAATTGGGCAATCCTAGTGCGGGAGCCAAAACTAGCTTTTCCTTCTAGTTATCAACTGTTACCTGACAATCCCATGTCCATTTGAAAGGTTCAGAGTCCAGTCCTTTCAAGGAATTATACAATGGTTTTAGTATAAGTCCAAAGTTTGGAATCCAGTTTCAGCAAACTGTGTAATCCCTAAGAACCCACAAAACTGCCTTCAATTCTCTGGGACTTAAAAAAATTTTTTTAAAATATATTTTAATATTTATTTGTAAAGTATATTTTACTGATTATGCTATTAGAGTTGTCCCATTTTTCCCCTTTGCCCCCTATACCCAGTACCCCCCTTCCCTACAGCAATTCCCTCGCCGCCTTAGTTCATGTCCATGGGTCCTACATATCAGTTCTTTGGCTTCTCCATTTCTTTTACTATTCTCAACATTCCCCTGTCTATTTTTTACCTAACAATTATGCTTCTTAATCTCTGTACCTTTTCTCTCATTCTCTCCCTTCCCCCCTCCCAGCTGATAACCCTCCTTGCCTGCAAAGTTTCTTTTGAGAAATTAGCTGCTAGTGGTAACTCCTTTGTAGCTAACTCTCTGATTTCCTCTTGCTGCTTTTAAGATTCTCTCTTTATCTTTAGCCTTTGACATTTTAATTATGATGTGTCTTAGCATGGTCCTCTTTGGGTCCAACTTGTTGGGACCCTGTTCTTCCTGGACTTGTATGTCTATTTCCTTCGCTAAATTAAGGAAGTTTTTTTTCACTATTTTTTCAAATAAGTGTTCAATTTCTTGCTCTTCCTCTTCTCCCTCTGCCATCCTTATGATTCAGATGTTGGCACTTATGGAGATGTCCCAGAATCATCTTATTCTCTCCTCGTTTTTTGTTTTTAATTCTTTTTTCTTTTGCTGTTCTGATTGTTTATTTCTTCCTTATGTTCCAATACATTGATTTGAGCCCAAGCTTCCTTCCCTTCACCATTGGTTTCATGTGGATTTTTCTTCACTTAGTATAGTCTTCACTTCTTCCCTTATGCATTTGCTGTACTCAAACATTTCTGTGTGCATCATTATCATTAGTGTTTTGAACTCTTCCTCTGTTAGGTTGGCTATCTCCTCCTTGCTTCATTCTCCCTCTGGAGCCTAGATCTGCTTCCTCTTTTGGGCCATACTTCTCTGTCTCTTCAACTTGACAGCCTCCTGTGTTTGCATCTGCATATTAGGTAGAGCTCTCATACCTGTTACATTATAAGGGTGGAGCTTAGGTATTCCTTAGTGCGTGGTGACTGGTTCCACCACCTTCTGGCGCTGTATGTGGGGGAGGGGTCAGAGGTAACAATGTCACTTGCTCAGCACTCACTCCTTTTCTAGTCACTTCATCCACTTTCTTTGTGACTGGCACCCCTCTCACTGGTGATTTTTTCCCCCAAGTGGGTGGGTTTGCATATATTCTAGGACTGTGGGGGCCCTCTAAATGAATTATCCTGAGAGATGGGAAGTTTCTTCTGCCACCTCAACCCCCACCAGTTTTCTCATCCAAAGGCTATGAGACTTTATTTTACTGTCACTGGAATGGTGATCTGCATGGTCTAGACTGAGGCTGGAATTGCTCCCCTGGTGTCCCTCTTGGACTTTTTCTGTCACACATGAATGTGGGACCACTTGTTCCTCTGGCCACAGCTACTGCCTTGCCACTGCCACCTTGCCTCCACCACACTGTATCCTCTCTGTCCCTCCTACCCGTCTGGATGAATATTTCTTCTTTAAATCCTTGGTTTTTGACTTCCATATAGTTTGACTTTCTGACATTTCTGGTTTTTTGTTTGTTTGTTTGTTTTGAGGTAGTTCCAGTTCTTCTAATGGTTGTGCTAGGAGGTGAAGCATATCTACCTATTCCTTCATCTTGGCCGATTTGTTAGTATAGGGATGGTTAGTTTTCTATCCACCATCAAGCTCCTAGTGCCCTGTTTCAGTTGAAATCCCTGGTATGTCACATTTTGTTTGCAGATCTGGGCCTTGTGAGGCAATATGTTATGTACCCTTATTAGGACTCTGATGGTGTTGAGCATACAGTCCTTGTAGGTTTTGCGAGTTATCAATATGTCATCTGAAGAGCTCCTGAGCTCAACTGAATATCCCTTAAGCCCTTGGTTAATAACTTCACCAAAAATAGTTGGGGAGTTCTTAAATCCTTTCGGCGGCAGTCCTGCAGTATTGGAATGTGGCTTCTGTTTCTGGGTCCTGTCATTAAAAAGCAAACAGTAATTGAGCCTGTTCATCTATTGGGGTGCTAAAAAAAGCATCCTTCAAGTCTAGGACCAAAAATCATTTGCTGTCTGCAAGCACCAGGGTCAACACTGTATAAGGGTTGGGCACCATAGGATGAATGTCTTGTACAATGTCATTTATGGCTCTTAAGATCCTGTACAAATCAATATTCATTAGAATGAGGGTTTTTTTTTACTGGAAAAAATGGGAGTGTTACAGGGAAACTGGCATGACCAAATTAGTCCCAGTTTTAAGAACCTGTGCAATATTGGCTGAATCCCCTCTAAAGCCTCCTTTTTGAGGGGATACCATTTCTTCTGTGGGATCCACACCCCTCCTTTCAAGTTGACTTTTATGGGTTGCATGTTAACCTCTTTACCTAGGGTTCCATCAGCCCAAATGGTTCGATCAACCTGTTCATAAATCTCAAGTGGGGAGAGTTCACCTCCAAGACCTCCTAGGCATGTCAGGGGTACCTTCAGCTGGACAGCATGCTTGCTTGGGACCTCTATACATTGTTGCTACTTTTCAGGAGAAGGAGTTATTTGTGTGTGCAATTTGCAAAGTAGATTTCAGCTCAACAATGGAACAGGGCAGTCTAGCATGTAGAGAAAACGGTGTGTGATCTTTTGTTTTCCAAGCTGAAATTCTAGGGGTTGAAGGAATGCCTGTTTCTGTCATTGCTATGAGCCTTGTGTCCCTTGTGTTCAGGGCATTAATGAGGCCTCTTTCCTCATTCTCCTTTTCTTCCTGTGTACTGTCAGGAAGAGGTTTCAAAGCACCTTTCTTTCTCTGCACCATCAAGTGGATCTTTGTTTCTGGTGAAATCCTGTTATGCAATTTACATAAAGGCCTTGACATAACTGATTTCATCCCATTTATGTAACTGTTGGCAATACTGTTCTAGTTGCACAGTACTACAGTAAGCTAGGGAACCATCCATGGGCCCCCTTTACCCACAATCCAAAATGTATGTAGGCCACACAATATTATAGTAATAAACCAATACTTCCTTGAACCTTGGATAATGGCTGTACGTATCCCAGTTCACTAAAATTTTACCCAATGGGCTCCCTTCAGGAACCAACCCAGAATGGCCCCTGTTGGCCTGGATACAGGCCCAACGCTATAACCAAAAGAAGCCAGGCAACCTGGGAACATTACAGAGAAAATTGGCATCTATGACTCCATTATTCTAATAAATGCTCCAAGCAAGTTTTTTTGCCAACCAATTGCACAAACAATGACCCTAAGCAATGGCCTCCCCAAAACTTGGTCAGTTCTCACCCAGATTCTGGTTTGCAGCCCTAAAACTCAGGTGATCGTTCCTCCCTTCCAGAGTCTGTTCCCTCCCCAGACCTATTTTATTTCCACCCGCCAGGCGTGTTTAAGCAGATGATGCCTCTAGTGGGCATGCAGAGAAATTCTCAGTAACTGGGAAGCCCCACAATCCTGGAACTCCTTCGGGAAGGAGTCAACCCACCACAAACAGCTGAGGCCCCATGTTGGACACCATTATTGTAATCAAACAACCAGTGGGTCCTCCTGTTACCCGCTCACAGGCAAAAACTCCAGAGACAGAGTCAAGTGGAAAAGAAAAAGGAAGTTTTTATTTAAAATATGCACAGCAGGTTTCTTGATTGGACCCACCCCCTGCTGGAGGAGCTGGTGGGTGGCCACACAGTGGCTTCCTGCAACTTCATGCATGTGGGAGAGGTGCTGGACTTGCCACCCAGCCATGCCACCTCTTGGGAACCTGTGGCCCTAGCCTCCTCTAACCCTCTTCTTACAGCCTAGCCCCAACAGTGCTCCTGGTCAGGAGCACTTCTTGGGGAAGGGCATGGGGCCTGTCCCTTGGCTACACTGGGGGTGTACTCGACAGGCCTGCACTGGCATGGGCCGTGGGCAGGCAACAGCCACCATAGCTTCCCATGTGGAAAGGGGGCGGTGCTTTCCAGCCAGCCTTGCTTCATGAGCCCACCAGCGCCAGGCTCCCCACTGCCCTCTTACCAGAACCTGCTGTGCTCGGGGCTTGGCATGTCCTAGAGAATTTGGGCAGGGGCATGGGGAAACCTCCTGGCAAGGCCTATCAGCTCAGAAACCTCATCCACCAGCCATAGAACCACCAGCCAGGAGATGGGGGAGCAAAAGTGTATGTTTTCCATGTGCTCCACTGTTCAAAACTTTCCCCGTAATCTCCGTATGCTGGAAGTAGATGGGAGGGTATGTCCTTCCCATTCAATTACCTCCCCAGCTTTTGGTGCTAGCCCTATGCAACTCTGCTGGGCCATGCCCACATTGTCCTCATTGCCAGGCTGATGCATGCATGGACCATCTTTGGTGCTTCTCCACCTCCCCCCATTTCTGGGGGGCTTCCCACCCCCAAAATAGCATTATATATTATGTTAGACCCTTTAATAATATTTGCAATAGAGAATATGCTGATGTTTTGTGCCATGCAATCTGTATAATGTGCTCCATTTTACAATGGGAAACTGCAGCTCAGCTGGTTAACTGCACTGGTCTTAGTGGCAAAATTTAGTTTTGTTTTTTCTCCCCATTTCACCCTGGTGGTTGCTAACACCAAAAATGGGCTCTGTTTCTTGGGAGGATTTGTAGAAAGCATTTAATTATTCAGTGCTACTGTGTGTGGTACTTACCTCTAGGTGAAGTCTATGTATCTCCTCTCAGGAGATTTTATACCTTAGAACAATATTTTAGTTACCTATTGCCACATATCCAACGTTTTTTATTTTAAACAGTGGTTCATTTCTGTTGTGGTCTTTGTGGGTTGGTTGGGCTCAAATAGACTAGTGGGTGGGATAGTGTAGTGGAAGGTGAGGCTGAGAAGGAAGGATCTGTGGGCCTCAGCTTCAGGTGGATGCTATCTTTCTGGGGCCTCCAGGCCATTCTTTAAATGCAGGTAATTTGTATTTCCTTAACTGGGGGAGATTGGTTAGGGCAAGTGATGAGAAGAATATAAGAACAAAGAAGATAGTCAGGTGTACCAAGAGAGGATAAGTGGAAATCAGAAAGAATCTGAAAAGGATGCTCTAAGTGGTGGTTAGAGAGCAGTTCAAGTTTCTTAGGTGGATGTTAACAAGTGAACACTTGTTGTTATTGGTGGGATTGCTACAAACTGTGAAATTAAGTGTCACTGCTACTCAGAATGTTTTTGGTTTCGATTGACAGAAACCAAATACCTCCGAAGGAATATATTGGTTTGTGTAACCGAAAAATCACAGGAATAAGTCTAGACTTCAGGTGTGGCTAAACCCAAGGACTCAATTTATATAAATCAGAACTCAACCTCACTGAAACTGGCCCTCGTTTCTCTGAAAAGTAGAACAGTGGTTGAATTGGTGCATTAGGGTATTGTTACTGAACTCAAGGGGTTCACCACTTGGAATGCTCTATTCAAAAATGAGATGTGGTGCCACAAGGTAGTTTTGTTTTCTTGCAGCAAGTAAAGGAGACCAGATTCATAGCCAGAGCTCTGCCTCCCTGAAAGAGGATTTAGCCTTTGCTTATATACACTATTTAGTCAATTGCATGTGATTTCAGTTGGCTAGACTTACTGGCTTGGGTTCCTGTGAAGCTCATCCTGTTTACAGCTGGTCTGCAAAATACTGTGCTACATTTTGCCATTTAGCAAGAATGGCCCACACCTTGAGACCCTTGTCCTCTCTAACAGTATCTTCTACAAGACTTACATTTATTAACTCTCTCAGTCAGCATTCATAAAGACTATTCTTAAAGAGAATCATATGAGGGGAGAAAACATGAAATGGTGAAATATATAGCAGCTCTACACAGATACTAGAATGGCCAAAATCCAAACACTGGAAACACCGAGTGCTGGTGAGGATGTAGAGCAACAGGTCTCATTCATTACAGATAGGAATATAAAATGGTACAGCTAATTTGGAAGACAGTTTGGAGGTTTCTTGCAAAGATAAACATGCTCTCTTGCCCTGGCTGGTGTGGCTTGGTTGAAGCATTGTCCCATGACCAAGAGGTTGTAGGTTCAATTGCTAGTCAGGGCACATGCCTAGGTTGCAAGTTCTGTCTCAGGTCCAGGTGTGTACAATCCCTGGTCTGCATATGTGCAATACCAGGTTCTGGTGTATACATGAGGCAACCAATCAATGCTTCTTTTTTGCATTGATATTTCTTCTTTCCTTCTCCCTTCTTCTCTCCCTTCCTGTTTCTCTAAAAAAGAATGAAAAATTCCCTTGGGTGAGGATAAAAACTAAACTAAACTAAACATACTTTCACCATGCAATCCAGCAATGGTGTTCCTTTGTACTTACTCAGAGGAGTTGAAAACTTATGTCCACACAAAAACCTGCATATGGATGTTTATAGCAGCTTTTTTCATAATTGCCCAAACTTGGACACTACCAACATGTCCTTTAGCAGGTGACTGGATAAACATATTGTGGTATATCCAGACAATGAAATATTGATCAGTACTAAAATGATATATTAATCAAGCCATGAGAAGACATGGAGGAACCTTAAATGCATGTTGCTAAGTAAAAGAAGCCAATCTAAAAGGCTACCTACTGCCTGTTTCCAACTATATGACATTCTGGAATAGGCAAAACAGACACAGCAAAAGACCGATGGTTGTGGCAGGAGTGAAGAAGGTGAGAAGGATGAAGAGGTGGAACACGGAGTATTTTTAGGGTAGCAGATCTACTCTGTATGATACTAAATAAATGGATATATGTCATTACATTTGTCCAAACCCATAGAATGTGCAAGACCAAGAGTGGACCCTAAGGTAGACCATAGACTTTGGGTGATTATGATGTGCCAGTGTAGGTTCATTAGTTGTAACAAATGTGGGTATTGATAATGGGGGGAGGCAATGCAGTTATGGGGGCAGGAGATGTGTGGGAAATCTCTGTACCTACCTCTCAAATCTCAACCTGCTCTGAAAAATAGACTTCGAAAAAATATAGCACCAGGTCTTAGCTTGCTAATTCAAGAACATTGCCTGTGTTTAAAACTTGAAAGTAGCAGGAGGATGTAGAAACATCAGTCTGGGTAATGCCTCCTATAACCTACCCTCCAGCCCAAACTTCTTAGTCTTGTAGTTTATGAGTAGTGTGTAAATTTTCTTATCCTCTTTTATTGAGAGTGACAGAACTGAACACTTACTTGTGTCAGGTAACATACTATGCACTGTACAGTAATTATGTCTTTAAGCCTTAAAACAATCCTATGACTTAGTTATAATGATATCTATTTTACACATGAGAAATAGGTTTAGAGTGGTTAGCGACTTGGCAAAGGTCACAGAGCTGAGGAATTTTAGAGCCAAAATTTAAATTCAGGCAGTTGGAAACCAGAGCCATGATTTTGGAATGAATTATGTGGTTTTGCATCTCCAAAATCTCTCTTTCCAGATGCTCAACCAGACCCTCTAACTTTGGGCAAGATGAGTGAGCCATGTGAGTTAGTGTGCTTCTCTTTCATGTGGACAAGACACACTGATAAATAACTCATCGTGATGTCCTTGGAGCTCAGAGAGAAGACTACTGCAAACACTTTTCAGAGGCAGCTTTAGCTGTCCCCTGTTGGGAGCTTGGTCAGAACATCCATCCTCCCATGGCAGCTGGCTTACCTGGGTTCATAATTCCATCCAAGGATGTGAGCATTATAAGTTGTTTTCCTTTTATTGTTGCTGGCAATTATCTAAGAAGATTAGGAAAACTGGAACACTGTTGCATAACTTACAGGCATTTGCAGGAGTCACCTCTAAGTAAACAAGTAAGACCTGAACTTTTTGGCTTTGTGTAGCTTTTGAAGGACCAGAATTGTTTTGAGAACATAAGTAAACCCAACTTAGCACCTTCCATGTGGACCAGAGAGTTAGTCTGTGTATTCCTCTCCCTGTGTTCAAAAGCCAAATAGAACAAATTATAAAAGCCCATTACTTCCGGAAAGCAATAGACTAAATGCCCTAAATGAGATTTCTCCAAAACTTAAGAAGGATAAATTTATGATCAACACTTGTTTATTTTTAATGTTAATTTTATCATCATTCTTTAATAAATTGACATATGTTAATATTATTTTCCCCAAAATGTGTACTTACCTTGAAGTCTGACAACTTAACATTGAAATTTTAAATTGCCTTTCATGAGGAGGGCAAGAGATCAGTTTCTTTAGATGTATGTTTTATATCATTTCCTAAATGGAGTGAATAACAAAAAAAAAGTTTTAAGTAGGAAGATAAAAAGGAAATTAACTTAAGTTCCCAGTTAAGTCAGAATCACATTGTTTTCTCTGGTCTTTTAAGGTATTGTATTATGGATTCTCCGGTTATATCATATACCCTTAGCCAAATAATATGTATAAAAATACATTCCAAAGCCAGTCAACATATTGACTGACTGGTTGAGCCACCATGAAGATGCTATCTATCTATCTATCTATCTATCTATATCTCCATATATATATATAAATAGTTTAAATGATTGATAATAATAAGCTGTATAAGGTGATTTCTGATCAATTTCCATCTGGAAATTCTAATTGGAAAGCTCTTTTACAAAGCAGCAAAGCTGGTCATTAGCACTATTTAATACTAACACTATTTATGTATATTTAAATTAGTTTATAAAGAATTCACCGAGTTCTTATTGTGTACTATGCTCAGCACTCATAATAAAAACATGAGTATGCCTAGTATCTTTCTTGTAGTTTACAGCTTAAGTTTTTTTGAAGAGAGGAGAGGTGGACTTTCAAGCAAATACTATGTTGTGGTGGAATAGCAAATATTCAGTCAAGGCTATATGCAAAATACAGTGATGGCACAGAGAGCAGTGGTTCAGCATTGGGGTTGTCAGAAAAGGCTTTCCAGAGAAACACAAACTTGAAATTGGGTCACATAAGAAGAATACAACATACCAGCTACAAAAGAGTTATGCAACAGCATGGTGAACTTGGGGCCTTGTAAATAGCTTTGTAGTTTAACCTTGTTTTACAGTGTACCCAGGATTTGTTTTAATCATAGATGGTAAGGCATACAAACATGAAAATGACTTTTATGAAGGAAGAGGTTTTTATACTCAGATTTCTAGAAGCAGGAAGTGCAGTATTGCCATGCAGGGCTACATGAGGAAGTACCAGCATCAGTCAGGAGGTAAAAGGAGTGAAGCAAAGCATAGGCAAAGCCTTTATTGTGGTTTCTCTGTGAAGGAATGGATAAGCCAAGGTAAGCAGCCTTAGTTTGGCTAGTTTGAACAATTCTAGAAAGCTCCAGGATATAGGGACTGCCCCTAGTTATCTGATATCTGGCTCTGGGAAAACTAGGGCAGGGGGATAGTGGCTTGAAGTGTGAGAGTTTGATAAAGGGGAACATGGGCTCTAGATTGGTTGGGTTAGATATGAAAGTCACACTTCCCAGAGTCATTTGCTATCTCTAATCATCAGCTATCCCTGGGATCGTGTTTTTCTACTATGATCCTGTTGAGCCACAAAGTTATACTAGGAGGCCAGCATCAAGGGCTTCATGGGTATCTTGTAAGGTCACAAAATTCATCAGAACCTTGGTATACTAAAAATCTACTCCAGGATTAAAAACCTGTTAGCCCTTGTCTGAGTGAAAGGACCAGACACACTTAGAACACACACTACACATGGTATCCCCAATTCTTTTCTCTCATTCTTCAAGTGTGAAGAACTTGGATATAAGAATTGGAAATGAGAGTAAAGAATTAGAAATCCAAACATACAGCCACTGAGAGGAATGTTGTCCCCATAGCTGACATGTTAATTGGAGGGAGAAGAGCCCCAGGAAGATATTAGAACCACTGAATAGCTGATGGTTTTGCAACAGCATTGGAAGTAACAAAGAGCTCTTGACAGATTTTGAGCAATGCAATAATACCTTAGGCCTGTATTTTAGGGTAATCTTTCTTATAAACAAAGAGGAAGATTGATTAGAGAGGTGTCAGGTCTGGAGATGTGGAGACCACATAGGAGACTGTTACAGTGTTAGTGGAAAAGATGACAAGGAGTAGAATAAGACAGTGATGGCTGGAATAAAGAGGAGGTGATACATCTGAGCAGTATTTAGGATGTAGCAATGATAAGCCTTTACTGATTAGCTGTGGGTATGAAGGGTTGAAAGCGGTATCTCTGTTAATACTCAGGTTTCAGCTGAGCGGTAGGGTGGTGGTGCCACAGCCAGAGCAGGGAATATGTGAGGTAAAGGTGTGCGGTGGGGGGGATGAAGAGTTCAGTTGGTACTTACTTATTAAATTTTCTGGTGTTGAAACAGTCAGGGTAAGTAATTTAGCAGGCAGTTGAATTTAAGGGCCTGGAAAAAGTAGTTTTGGCCACAGAGTACTGTTTTTAGCAGCTTAGAGATTGAAGGAAGCAGGGAGAGAAGATAAAGCATAGATAGAATTAATTAACCTTAGAGACAGTTTCTTTTCAGAAAGATAATAAAGGAGGAAACAGAATTTTGAGAGTATTAAAAAAATGATTACCAGAAGCTGGAGGGAAAGCAAGGTTGAATGTCATGAGGAGGCTAAAGATGGGATAGGAATGTAGAGAAGTTTTGGAATGTCTACCATATAACCAGGGACCTGTGGTGAGGATAGGATTCCTTTAGCCAATATCACCCAGACCTGTAGAAACCTTGACTCCTTGAGCTCAGATGAGTTTGTAGACTTCAAATGTGTACTGGCTTCGAAATATGCTGTTGTGTGCGTTAACACTGCTCAGCCTCCTGAGAAAGCACAGACGTAATATTCTGGATGCATGCAAGTGTACAGTGGTGAGAAATAATGGTTTGAAGAGATATTATCTGGAGAAATGTGAGCTCTCCACTGGATGTAGAGAAGTGTTTGAGTGAGAGATGCACTGGGGGAAAACTACTGCACTGATATCTTTATATAGTCATGGTGGAGTCCGAGAGAAACTGAAATGCAGGTTCAGCTGCCTACCTCAACAGAAACCAAACTTGTGAGACAGGTACTAGTGTAAAAGGAAAGAGTTTATTTAGGTGCTGTGACCTAGGAGAATGAGGGATTCCCATGTCAAAGACCATCCCCATTCCTGCTCAAGTTCACAGTTCTTATAGGAATAGGAAGGGGAGGACATTTTCTTCTAGCCAATTATCTTGCTAGCTTTTGGCTCTCTCAGATCCTGTCCATTTTTATCTTTCTAGCTTTTGGTGTGCTCGGGCCCTATCCATTCATTTTTCTAGCTTTTGGTGCACTTGGGCCCTGTTCATTCATCTTTTAGCTTCTGGTGCACTAAGTAGAACTTATCCCTGAGCCATTTTTGCCAATGGGGAAGACTTCCCAGTGTTCCTTGACTGCCTACAGTAATAATTCTCCCCTTCAAAACTCAGGACCCTTGTAATCTTACAAGGACAAATGGATAAAGGTCTTATCTTCTATAGTTTCTTCCTGCTGTCAAGGGGCATAGTCTTACCTCTCCTCAGGTCCAGATATTCTTGCTATCTGCTAAAGGAAGAAAGGGATCAAGAATGTAAGGAAGCCTCTGTGTGAGGAGGAGGGATTACTGACTTTGGACATGCAATGTCTAGAGGATGGCACTCCTGAACAGAAGAAGCTGGTAGTCTGCTTCATATTTCAAGAGGTGGAGTAGCAGATGGGCTTCCAAAGTGAGACCTATCGTGTAGACCAGAAATCAAGTATTGAGTGAAGAGCGTGCTTAGTAGTGCAGGGGGACTGGTAGTGAAATCAGAAACTGGAGAGACTAAAGGATCCCCGTGATCTAATCCAGAGAGAGAGTTTGTGTGACATACCCAGCAGCCACTTTGGAAGACAGTTTGGAGGTTTCTTACAAAACTAAACATTCACTGTAGGATAAATATCCTGGACAGTGTCATTTGTAGCTTTAAGATCCTGTACAAACTGATATTGATATTCTTCAGAGTGAGGTTTTTTGACTAGCGAAATGGGGGTTTTATAGAGACTGGCATGGCCAAATTGATCCTGATTTTAAGAATTTCTGCAATATTGGTTAAATTTCCTCTCTCTAAAGCTTTTTTCTTTTTTTAAAGAGGGTATTATTTCTTAGTGCCCCTTATTTAGGTTAATTTTTATGGGTTGGGTGTTAACTGCCTTACTTGGGGTTTCATCAGCCCAAATGGCTCAAGCAATCTACTTGTAGATCTCAGATGGGAAGAGTTCACCTTCAGGTACTTCTGGGAAAGTTAGGAGCACCTGGAGCTGGAGCGCATGTTCTGGCTGCTTCTCAGGGGAAATAGTTATCTGTGCAGGCAACTTACAAAGTAAATCTTGGCCTAGCAATGGAATGGGGAAGTCTGGCATGTAAAGAAAACTATGTGAAAGTTTTTGATCCCCAGGCTGGCATTTAGAGGTTGAAGGAACCCCTGTTTTTAATCCAGTCCTCCAGTAACTGACACTGCGGCTGAACTTTTCCTGCTTAGTTTTGTATTAAGCTGAGTATGTAACCTCCCACAACTATGAGGAAGTCAATTAGCTTGTTCCCCATGGTCAGTTGTACCCAGGGCTCCTGTGGGTAAATAATAATAAGTTGAGAAGTATCTAGTAGAGTCCCTGGGCCTCCTTGTTCATCATCAGATCCGTCATTTCTTTCTGACTTTTCTTGGCAAGAGTTTCTGTCCTTTTTATTAATAGTTTTCTTTTTAAGTTCTAGGCACTCCTTTCTCCAGTACCCTTCCTTTTTGCACTATGTTCATCGACTGGCACCTAGTGGGTCTTTTCCTTTTTCTTTTGGGTCCTGCCTCTCATGGTTTCCATCACTGTTTTCATGAAAATGGCCTGCTTTTATTTCCTTGTTTCCCAGCCATGGTCAACTTTAAACACTATGTCCACCAAATGGGGATTCATTCCCAATCCCCTGTCTAAACACTGGAGCTTCCTTCTGATGTCTGGGGCACTTTGCCCAATAAAAGTAATGTTTACCAGGTAGACATTTTCTGATGTCGTGGGTCAGTATCAGTGTGCTTTTGATAGGCCTGATAGATCCTTTCTAAAAATTCAGAAGGGTCTTAATTTCTTTTTATTGAATGGCTCTTATCATATTCAGGCTCTTTTGTTTAGGCACCCCTTCGTCAGCCTTCTAATATGCACCTTTGTAATGTTCTAGACAGACTAGGTCCCCACTATTCAGGTCCCGGTATGGCTCTGTCAAAGGAATCACCCCAGTTGGGTTGGAGGTCACATTGGGATTCTCTGGATGGAGGCAATAAGCCATATCTCTAACTAGCTGCCTTTTATCTGCTGTTAGCAGGATGCTAAGGAGAGCCTGTACATCTTCCCAGTTTGGATGGTGAGTGTCAAAAATGGAGGTGGTAAGATCTGCGATTTTCTAAGAATCATCCCTATATGAAAGGTTGTAGTTTTTCCAATTCAGTAAATCTGATGTGGAAAATGAAGTTATGGGCCCAGTAGAGGCCAGTGGGGTGGTTTGTTCTGCCTATAGTATATTGCCTCAAAAGGAATTGTTCCATTCTGGATAGGATTCACCCTAACCAAATTGGGTCCTCTGCCAGGTCTTCGATCATACAAAGGTCCAGTTGTTGCCCCTCTGGACTCTATTTCAGGGGTATCTAGCAGCGGGGGATGGTGGTAGGGGAAATCTTCCTGCTGCTAATCCTGGGTCTCTTGGGTTAAGGGCATTAAAGAGCCTTATTTCCATTTTTCTTTTCTTACTGTGTCTTACTATCAGGGAGGGATTTTGAGTCCAATTTCCATCTCTTCATCATTATGTTGTTCCTTTTCTTTGCCAAATCCTTATTATGTAAAAACATAAATGCCTGGACATAAGTGATTTCATCCCATTTCCCTGACTGTTGGCAAACACTTCCAATTGTATGATGATGTACCAATTTATGGAACCATTTAGGGGCCATTTCCCCCCATAGTCTGAAGTATACATAGGCTAAACAGTGTTACAATGGAAAATCGGTTCCTTCTTGGTCATCGGCTCACAGCTGTACATAGACTGGTTTGCTAAAATTCAGCTCAGTGCGTTCCTTGATGAACAACCCCTGATGGCCTGAAAGTACAGACTCAAAACCATAAGCATGTAAAGACCCTAGATGAAGTGGCAAAGTATGAGCAAAACTTGGATCTATTAATTCCATTAGTTCAAATGAGCATTCACAAGCAAGTCGTAGCATCTTATCTCATGCTAATCGATATTGCAAGCGTTCCTGTCCAGACCCAAATGGCTTGAAGCCCGAGCAACAGGGATAGTTTACCAACCAGAACTGCAAATGATCCTAACTGTTCCCAAGTGGTGCAAAGCCCAAGTGTCATGAAGCTCAAGCATCATGTATAGCCTACCGACTGGTACTGCAAATGGTCCTAACTAGACCCAAGTGGCACAAAGCCCAATTGTCAGGGATAGAGGACCCCCAGTGTGGACACTGGTTCAACCTACTCAGTCTTAGTCTCTCTACTCCCCAGAAAACCATTTTCTTTCCCCGGCCAAGTGTTTTCAGGTGGCTGACACCTTGACAAGGAGTGCAGGGAATCCTCCCCCCACAAAATGCTCTCAGCACTAGATGGGAAGTCCCCACAGTCCTGTTTTTGCGGTCAGCCTGCCACAGGCAATTGGGAGCCCCGCTCAGACTTTCCAGTCTTATTAAGGTCCATGCTGTTCCAGTGGAGTCACCAAAAACTGAAACCAAAACAGAGATTCTGCTGCTTGCTGCAGCAAAAGCCAAATTCATGATACAGGTGCTGGTGGAGAAGGAAAGAGGTTTATTTGGGTACCATGACCTGGGAGATGGTGCACTCCTGTGTCAGAGACCATCCCCCTTCCTGCTTCAGCCCAAGGTCCTTATAGGGATAGGGAGTGCAGGCCTTTATTTTTCTATCTTATATCTGGCTAGCTTTTGGCATACTCCAGTCCTGACAATTCAACTTTTAGTTTTTGACACACTATTTGGGCCTGTAGGTAAGACTCCCTGGTGCTCCCTGTCTATGGTAACACCAGGACATGAAGATATTGATCAGAGCTCTGGTGAAGGCTGTTGAGGCCAAGGATGTTAATACATTGTAATCTCTGATCCTTTTGCTTATCCACATAATTCAGGCCTCCCTGGATTGTAGAGAATGTTCAGTGAAGTAGGGTGCAGGAAACACTAAGCTCTTAGATAAGCTGTTTTTGTTTTATTTGTTCCCCAAGTGTTTGAATTTGATATGAAAATACAATAACCAGTAAATATTTTATCCACAGTTAGAATTTTACCTTACCTTTCCTTAACATTCATTACTTTAAAAAATAAAAGCTTACATGTGGAAATACCATTAGCCTTTTTATAGCCAATAGGATTCTTCAACAATTTGGTAATCTAGGCTATTCATCCCCAAAGGGTAGTTCAAATACAAATTCCAGTTATGACCTTGTGAAACAAAAACAAGCATTACTTTTTCAATTAATTCAGACTGAGAAGTGTTTATTTCCTATGAGGAGCAGGCAGCCTCCAGGGCCATATATCCATGGAAGAGTATGGTTCTTTCTACCAATGAATCCTTTGTAATGAAGGGAAAGCAGCCCAATGCTGTAGCAAAACCATCAGCTGTTTAGTAGCTTTCATGCCTTTCTGGGACTCTTCTCCCTCCAAATATTGTTTCCGCTATGAAGACAACATTCCTCCCAGTGGCTGTATGTTTGGATTTCTGTTTTTTTACTCTCATTTCCAAATCTTATTTTGAAATTCTTCACATTTGAAAAGCAAGAGAAAGGAAATAGAGATACCATGCATAGTGTGTTCTAATGTGTCTCTGGTCCTTTCACTCAGATGTTGACTGATGGGCTTATTAATCCTAGGGTAGATTTTTAGTATGTTAGAGTGCTGATTAATTTCTTGACCTTATAAGATACTCATGGAGCCCTTGATGCTGGACTTCTAGTGTGACTTTGTGGATCAACAGGATTACAGCAAAAATACTGTAACATGGATCACTTTAAAGGGTGCATTTATTTGATTATTATTTGTAATGACATAAAGAGAATTTGATTGCCTGTTGTACACTTCGTATGTGTTGTGTACATTTAAAAAATCTTTTGTTTATTAGAATCATTTAACACTGGAAATACTAATAAAATTGAGTGTTACTAATCACTAAATCAGCTTCAGAAGAATTATTTTGGAGATGGGTTATTACAATTTTTCCTCCAATAAGTTGATTTTTTTTTGGTCATTTTTGTGGCCTCTTCCACAAAAAAATGGAGTAGGAATTGCTTCTACAGATGCCCATCTTAATTTCAAGAAAGTACATGTTATCCTTTACTTCTCAAACACAGCTAGCTGCAAGTATCCATGTGCTTGGTAGCAATATTTAAAAATAAATTATACAGGCAAAACAGTCTGTGCATTCACTTCCAAGTACTATATTATTTTAGAGGGATCCTCTAAATTCATGGCTATCCTGAGTGAGCTCAGACAAGTCTCATGATGTTTCATGTGTACTCCTGACAGATCTTGTTTTAGAAATTTTGATTTGCAGTTAGGTCAGTTGTTATGAATGTGGGGCTGTGACCAGGGCTTTGGATGTGATTCCCATTTGGGGCATTTACTATAGCACAGAGGCAGTAAAATTATACATGAATCCTTTCCTGCTGGCTAGCCCCATGGTGGGACAGTCACTCAAGGAATGGGTGACAAGTGTGTCTTGAAAGCCCATTTCTAATCCTGTTGCTCCCAGAGATGTATGTCCTGTAGTACATTTCATAGCATAATCTGATCCTGTATACAAAGCAAAGGCATTCGGATAAAAATGAAATGTTTACCCTTACTATGAATGGTAGCCTTTTTTACTCTGGCTGAGGGATTGTGACTACAGGCTTTTGTTACATGTAACAATTCCCTACAACATGATTTTGGCAAAGGGTGATGACCTTAATCTCATCCTAACTAACTTTGTTTCACTGTCCTTGGGTTCTGCAGGAATATTAACAGAAGACTAAGGATATTAGAGGACAAAAACAGATGCCTTCAGTAGCTGTTCCAGAATAGAGGGGGTGGGGATGACCGGGTCCTGATCTCCTTCCTGCACCAAATTTCAGCGGGCACTGTAATGTGCTGCCTCCACAGAAGAGCAGTGTTATCTCGTCTAAGGATGCCACTAAGTCTTTCAGTGAGAAAGTGGGTGGCATAGCCTGGAGAGGAGAAATCAGATTAGTACCAGAATAAGCTTTACAACTACAGTTCAGGTTTACTCTTCAGAAATTTATCACAGACAGTCATAAATCATGTTGGAGACTCAGGAAATGATTACCATTCATCTTGGCCTAAACTCCTTTGGAGGATACTCCACATTCCACTGCTTTATAATGTATAACACATGTTTACATGTTTATTCTGTATTACAGACTAGTTAAGTACCCCTTTCCATTCTGCTCACAGATGCCCAGCAGAATAAAGAGGAAAAGGACAGCTGTTTGCTGGAGAAAAATGGCCCATGCGTAGACCTTGCTTGAATAAATGATGAAATGCAAAAAGAAAAGTTTAGCAGAAACCCATATAGTTGAGCATTTTTAATGACATGAAACAACACAAACAGGCCTGTCATAAATGACCAGTTTAATGTTAATAATACCAGCCAACCTATGCACCACATTTGATGATTTATAAAGCATTTTTGCAGCTGTCCTTGCATCAAATACAGTGAAGGGAGACAAAATTCTATGATCTGAAATGGGTTCTTACCCTGTTGCTGCAAGTGACACTTGTCCTGCTGACACCAAGTGACACCTGTCCCTTGAAACAGATGAGCTCTTTTCCTCACCTTTTGCCTCTTAGGTCTTTGTGCCTTGGACTTAAGAGTAGCCGGGAGCATCCAACCCACAGTTTGCACATCTGCAGCCTGTCGGAGGGCACACATCTTTATGGCAGGCATATGATGAAGGGACTCTGCTTTCTCCCAGGGTTACCCTGTGATCTATGGTATGCATTTTTTTTTTCTGGCAGCTGCAGCCATTTTCTGCTTCGCTGTGGGGAGAAGCAGCAGGTGTACATTCTTTCAAGAACTAGGGAACATTTAACGGTGGTAAAATTACTGGCAGAGTTTGAATAAAGACTGCTTTCAAACCTTTTCCCTTGATTGTTGTTGATAGCAGGAGAGTAATTTCAGCTGATAGAAAGTAAGAATGTTAAGATCTTTTTGTTTATGTTTTGCAGATGTTCAGCAGTTCTTGCAACTAGTAAGTTACTGCTCAGTGACCAAAAAGGGTTTTGTAGGGAGTTGGGAAAAGACACAGCAGAAAGAGCCAAACTATATCCATCATTCTCTCCTTGTGTCCTGGGGACTTTTATTTTTAACCAAGCTAACTTATGTTTCCTGCAGCTATAAAAGGGAGGGTATTTTAAATTTGTAATCACAGCCTCTGTCCACAGAAATTATCTGTTATATTATCCCCAGTAGACAAGACTTTGCCTTTATTTCTTTGTTTTTCAGTTTGTAAAAATTTTGCATGGGTCTGCTTATGTTAACACTGTTTCCACATTTTCCCCCTCAAGTTATAAATAAGTAGGTATTTTTGAAATTATCATATTGGCTAACTGCATTATTCCCGAAATGCTGAGACATTTCAAGGAAGCTACCTTATATTTTCTTGAGTTTTGTTTGTTTGGATACCTGCTTATATGTTTATTTTTAGGAAAGATGTTTAATGCTGTTTTTTTTTTCTTCTTGTTATAAGTTAAAAGTCCTAGATGATGAAGCAATTAAGAAAATACTTCTGTGTAGTCATGATGATGTGAATAACATGAAAGTGGGAGAAAAACCTATTTGGTGTTTTTAGAACACAAATTTGGTCCAGCAAATGTGAAGGGAGGTGCCTGTAGAATCTCAGCTGATGTGCTTGGTACAGGACTGTTCAATCCCCATAAGTGGTCATTGTTTCTCTAGATAGTGTCTGACCACTCAATAAAAGCCTGTTTTTAAAAATTTATTTTAAAAATCAATGGTCAAACCAAATTCTACTCTTCTTTTTAATCAGTGGAAACATATTTTCTTACATATGTTCTAAGTTGCCTCTTTACCAGGAGCTTTTATTTTGCTGCTTTACTCTAATGTCACAAACTTTGATACATTTTTTTGATGGGGTTATTTATTTAGATGGAAAATTCTACCAATTTACTCAGTATCTAGGAACTTTAGGAAACTTAGCATGAATAATATGATTTACAACTTGAGCGAATGAACTACATTTGTTACTTTAGGGTCACAAATAGAATATTTACATGTGATATTTAAATTTCACTCAGCCCTGGCTAGTGTGGCTCAGTGGATTGAGTGCTGGCCTGTGAAATAAAGGGTCGCTGGATCGATTCCTGGTCAGGGCATATGCCTGGGCTGGGGGCCTGGGTTGGGGGCAGACAAGAGACAACCACACATGGATGTTTCTCCCCCTTTCTTTCTCACTCCCCTCCCCTCTATCTAAAAATAAATAAATAAATAAAATCTTTATAAATAAATAAATAAATAAATAAATTCCATTCATAATGGCAAAGCTTCTGAACTTAATTGCATAACAATATCTCCTGTCTCTAAATGTGGTACTTCAGAACATATCATTCGCTTTACATAAGAACTGATTTTAGAATGGAAGGAAGGAAGATAGCAGAGGAGTGAGGGGAGGCTGCGCTTTCAGGCTCCCGAGACCCGTCTGCCGTTTGGGCTAATTGCAGACAGAACTTCTCAGTGAGCAGCTGGACACTGGCAGGAGTCGAGCCATGGCACTGCTGGATTAGAGAAAAACCATCTGGGAACAAGCTGTTTAGTGAGGATAGCGGAGGAAAAGGGGATGAAGCAGGATTCCTGACTGGGGTAGCTGCCCGAGCTGCGGCTGGAAGTACACAAAGGCGTTTTGGCGACCACAGGCTACCCCAGAGAGGAGTCGGGAGGAGAGCAGATCTCTGCCCCCTGGCAGAGACGGGACTCGACCAAGTGGCATTGGTGCTGAAGGACAGGAGACAGCGTGCTGCCGGGCAAGTGAGAACATAATTCTCCTTTATATTCTTCTCTAGTGGACGGTGGAGAGGGGAGGAAAGTTTGGGGGTGGTAGGCCATTCTTGAGGAGTGCAGGCGCAGAGGCGCGCTCATCCACTCCCCAACCCTACCCTTGGGTCGAGGGGGCGCGCATAGGGAAGTGCTCTCATTCACTGGCCCAGGTGCGTGGGGCAGTGAGTCCAGGTGTCCCTCGGACACTCCCCAATGGACATAAGATCAGTGCCCCAACGGGCACAGGGAGGGCCCACTGAACATGCAGAGGACCGTGCGCAGACACCCCTAGCCAGCTCCCGTGGGCTCCAGGCCCCAGGCCGGAAAGCAGACCACTAGCTCAGGCTCTGTTTGTGCCGCCCAGACGGGTGAGGGGAGGCGGGCAGCTGCAGCACGGGAACAGCGGGCGGCAGCGACTCACAGATGCTCACTTCCACTGAGCACAAGTGTCCGGGGCCCCGCCCTAAGAGGCGAGAGACCAACTCCCGGAGCTCGGCTCAGCGGGACTGAGGGCACTGGCACCTCTTGGGCCTCCCCGCACTAGCAGGGACGCACCTCGGCGGGAACGCAGAAACACCTCAGCCCGGCAACAATAGGCGCCAATCGCGGGGCAAGCTCTTGACTGCCCCTCCTGTGCAGGGGCACGAGCGCGCAAGGAAACCTCAGCTGGCTCCAGCGGGCAGCAAGGGAGCGCACCATGCAGGCAACCGCGGACGCACACCATTGCGGCAACCGTGAGCGCACACCATTGCTGCAAGAAACAAGAACCTCTGAGCTGCCACACTAGACCAGCTGTGGACGCAGAAAAAGAAGACGACACACCAAGGCTAAACTGAGTAAAAACATCCCTTTTCTTTTTCCCACTTTTTTTTCTCTCTTCTTTCTTTTTTTCTTCTTTCTTCTTTCATTTCTTTCTTTCTTTCTTCTTTTCTTCTTTTTTCTTGTTTTTTTTTTTTCCGGGTCTTTTTTTCTTTTTTTCTTCTTCCTTTTTTCTTTCTTTCTTCTTTCTTTCTTCTTTCTTTTCTCTCTTTCCTTCTTCTTTTTTCTTGTTGTTTTTTTCCCTTCCAAAAAGAAAAACAAACTTTATCTCTAACGTGTTGCATATAACCTCTCCTCATCCTTTCTCTTTAATCGTTGTTTATTTGTTTGTGTGTCTAGTTTAGCCCCCCATCACTCTAAATAATAGAAAATAATTACTATATAAACCCAATACAATACAACCCCACTTTCTTACTATATTATGCATTTTTCCATCCTTTTCTTCTATTTTTATTAACATACAATGTAAATATTACCTTCTGGCTTGCATAGTCTCAACTATTATTAATCTATCACCCCCTCTATCAAAAATTGTATTTTTCCTCCCCCAAAACAACTCATCTATTTTTCTTATAGTATAAAATCTCTAATCTCATTACATTTACATTAATACGGGCTCGTTGGCTGACGATAGCAGGATAGAGGGTGGGGGATATTTCTTGAGGGTGTGGGTCTCCTGCCTGGGCTGTATGTTTATGTTTTTAACAGCATATCCACAAAAGAACTCAAGACAAAGTGGATAGAGTGACTCCCAACCAACTAGCCAGAAGGAAGATCCTACCAAAGAACATCTGAAATATAACCAGACAGCATAAACAAACGACATAAAGGATAACTCAAGAACATCAGGCTCAGGATATCAAAGAGACTGCACCACTGAAACCCCCAAAGCTCCCATAAAGTATCTCACACCACAAAGGAGGGAAGTCAAAGCAGGCCACCCCCCGCAAAACCAAATAAATAAATAAATAAAAACAAGAAGAATCCAACATGGTAAGACGCAAAAATAACCCCTCAATGAAAAGAAAAGAGGAATCGTCAGAAAGAGAGATAGATGAAATGGACATAGCCAAAATGTCAGACATGGTATTCAAAACAATGGTGGTAAAGAAGCTCAATATACTCGATATCCTTAAAAACAACTATGACAGCCTCCAAGGAAGTTACCAGCAGCTCCAAGAAAATTACAGGGAACTTGCAGAGAACTACACCAGCATAGAAAAAGACATAGAAACTGTTAACAAGAACCAGGAAGAATTGAATAGTTCAATCTCTGAACTGAAAAACACAGCAGAATCAGTCAAAAGCAGACTAAATGAAGCAGAGGATCGGATTAGTGAGTTAGAAGATAATGTAGAGAAAAACTCCCAGACAGTACAGCAAAATGAAAAAAAGATTGAAAAAATATGAACAAGATATAAGGGAAATACAGGATAGCATGAGAAGAAATAATATCAGGATCATCAGAATTAGAGAGGGAGAAGAAAAGGAGAATGGAATTGAAAAACTGATAGGAGAAATAGTGACAGAAAATTTTCCAAACTTGATGAGAGAAAAAGTTATACAAGTTCAGGAAGCACAGAGAGTTCCAATGAAGAGGAACCCCCAAAAACCCACGGCAAGGCACATCATAATTAAAATGGCAACATTTCAAAGCAAAGACAGAATCCTAAAAGCAGCAAGAGAAAAACAGCAAATAATATACAAGGGAGCTCCGATAAGGCTGTCAACTGATTTCTCAACAGAAACATTACAAGCCAGAAGGGAATGGTCAAAAATATTTCAAGCAATGAAAAACAAAGGCCTACAACCAAGAATACTCTACCCAGCAAGGCTCGCATTCAAAATAGAAGGTGAAATAAGGAGTTTCTCAAACAAAGAAAGACTGAAAGAATACATCTCCACGAAACCAGCATTGCAGGAGATGCTAAAGGGAGTGTTCTAAAAAAAAGAAAAAGAAAAAGAAGAAAAGAACAAGAGAGGAGAGGAACAGAGGTACAAAGGGCAATGAATAAATACACATCAATAATAACCTTAAATGTAAATGGATTAAATGCTCCAATTAAAAGACATAGGGAAATGGAATGGATAAGAAAACAGGACCCACATATTTGCTGTCTATAAGAAACACACCTCAAAACAAAAGATTTACAAAGACGGAAAGTAAAGGGATATAAATAAATATCCCAAGCAAACGGACTGGAAAAAAAGCCGGGGTAGCAGTCCTCATATCAGACAAAATGGATTTCAAAGCAAGGGCAATAAAAAGAGACAAAGAAGGACATTTCATAATACTTAAAGGAACAATCCATCAAGAAGATATGACATTGATAAACATATATGCACCCAACATAGGAGCACCCAAATACATAAAGCAAATACTAGAAGACCACAAAAAGGATATCAACAACAACACCATAGTAGGGGACTTCAACACTCCATTATCAACAATAGACAGATCATCAAAGCAAAGAAACACCAAGGATATACAGGCATTGAACAACACACTAATCCACATGGACCTAACTGATATATATAGAACTTTCCACCCCAAAGAAGCAGAATATACATTCTTTTCAAAGGCACATGGGACATTTTCAAAGATAGACCACATGATAGGACACAAAACAAGCCTCAACAAATTCAAGAAAATTGAAATCATATCAAGCATCTTTTCAGATCACAATGCGTTGAAACTAGAAATCAACCTCAGAGAAAAAAATCAGACACCCAAACTCATGGAGATCGAATAACATGCTATTAAATAATGAATGGATTAACAATGACATCAAAGAAGAAATCAAGAAATTTCTAGAAACTAATGATAATGAGCACACAACAGCCCAAAACCTGTGGGACACAGCAAAAGCAATCTTGAGAGGGAAGTTCATAGCAATACAAGCATATCCAAAAAGGATAGAAGAATCTCAAATAAAAATCCTAACCATAAAGCTACAAGAACTAGAACAACAACAACAAACAAAGCCTAGGCCAAGAAGAAGGAACGAAATCATCAAGATCAGAGCAGAACTAAATGACATAGAGACTAAACAATCCAAAAGATCAACAAAACTAGGAGCTGGTTCTTTGAAAAAATAAACAAAATCGACAAGCCTCTAGCCAGTCTAATCAAGAAAAAAAGAGAGAAGACCCAAATAAACAAAATGAGAAATGAAAGAGGAGAAATCACGACTGATACCACAGAAATACAAATGATAGTTAGAAATTACTACAGACAATTGTATGGCAAGAAATTTGACAATCTAGAACAAATGGGCAAATTTCTGGAAACATACAACCTTACAAAACTGAATCAAGAAGAAGTGGAAAGTCTCAATAGACCAATAACAAAGAAGGAAATTGAAACAGTAATTCAAAATCTCCCTGCACACAAAAGCCCTGGACCAGATGGCTTCACAGGTGAATTCTACAAAACTTTGAGGGAAGAACTAACTCCTATCCTCCTCAAACTATTCCAAAAAATCCAAGAAGAGGGGTAAATCCCAAACTCTTTCTATGAAGTCAGTATTATCCTAATCCCCAAACCAGGTCAAGACACAACAAAGGAAGAAAACTACAGGCCAATATCACTGATGAACATAGATGCTACAATCCTCAAAAAGATATTGGAAAACAGGATCCAACAATACATCAAAAAGATCATCCATCATGATCAAGTGGGCTTCGTTCCAGAGATGCAAGAATGGTTTAATATTCACAAATCAATAAATATAATACATCACCTAAATAAAATGAAAGACAAAAATCACATGATCATGTCTATAGATGCAGAAAAAGCATTTGATAAAGTACAACACCCATTTATGATGAAAACACTCAGCAAAATGGGAATAGAGGGAGCATACCTTAACATTATTAAGGCTATATATGAGAAGCCTGAGGCCAACATCATACTCAATGGACAAAAACTAAAAGCATTCTCCCTGAATTCAGTAACTAGACAAGGTTGTCCACTCTCTCCACTCCTATTCAACATAGTTTTGGAAGTCCTAGCCACAGCAATCAGATAAGAAAAAGAAATAAAAGGCATCCAAATTGGGAAAGAGGAAGTAAAACTTTCATTACGTTATATGCAGATGACATGATAGTATACCTAGAAAACCCTATCGTCGTCGGCAGCCGTCTGTCTCGAGAGACGATGGTGTAGCTTCTTAAGAGTCTATCTGCACCGCCGAGAATGGCTGTGCAGTCCAACTCGGGAGTGACACGGTATCTGTCTCCTCCCGTGTTGAATCGACATCTTGCGATGATGCTGGAGTGTCCTCTCCAGTGAAGCTGAAGCTACAGAGCCTGGGCAGGGTGATATGGAGGGTCTGCTGTTGCCCATGCAGCAGACCCCCCCTCTCTTCGCAGCTGAAGGGTCCAAGGGAAAGACGGAGTCAATACAGCTTGGCTTCAGGTGCGCCGCAGGAGTTGCCGGTGTTGACTACAACGTCAAACCGCCTTAGGGACTCCGGCTCCGGATTTTCTGTCGGGGTTTACTCCCTTAGCCTTTCCCCTGAAGAGGTATGCCGCAAGGCATCGGAGGTTTTTTGGAGTCAGAGTTTTCCTTCTCTGATGTGCCCTGACTGGAAGATCGAACCAGTGACACTTAGCTCGCAGGCCGATGCTCAATCCACTGAGCCAAACCAGCCAGGGCTTAGAAAACCCTATAAACTCCACTAAAAGACTACTCGATAGGATAAGTGAATTTGGCAAAATAGCAGGGTACAAAATAAATATACAGGAATCTAAGGCATTTCTGTACACCAACAATAAAATATCAGAGACAGAGACAAAAAAGAAAATACCATTTACTATAGTAACAAGAAAAATAAAGTACCTAGGAGTAAACTTAACCAAAGAGATAAAAGACCTGTACTCTGAAAATTACATAACATTGAAGAAAGAAATTAAGGAAGATACAAATAAATGGAAGCAAGTACCATGTTTTTGGATGGGAAGAATCAACATCATCAAAATGGCCATACTACCCAAAGCAATTTACAGATTCAATGCAATCTCTATTAAAATACCAATGACATATTTCACAGACCCAGAACAAATACTCCATAAATTCATATGGAACCAAAAAAGACCCCAAATAGCAAAAGCAATCTTGAGACAGAAGAACACAACAGGAGGAATCACAACACCAGATATCAAACAATACTACAAAGCCACTGTAATCAAAACAGTCTGGTACTGGCATAAGAAAAGACATATAGATCAGTGGAACAGAATAGATAGTCCAGAAATAAACACATGCCTCTATGGTCAACTAATCTTTGATAAAGGAGGAAGGAACATAAAATGGAGTGAGAAGAGCCTTTTTAACAAATGGTGCTGGGAGAACTGGACAGGGATGTGCAAAAAAATGAAACTAGACCACCAACTTACACCACACACGAGAATAAACTCAAGATGGATCAAAGACTTAAATATAAGCCGTGACACCATAAAAGTCCTAGAGGAAATCATAGGCAAGAAAATATCAGATATCTCACGTAAAAATTTCTTCATGGATACATCTCCTAAAGCAAGAGAAATAAAGGAACAAGTAAATAAATGGGATTACATCAAACTAAAGAGTTTCTGCTCAGCAAAAGAAAACATCAGCAAGAAGAAAAGGAAACCAACCATATGGGAAAACATATCTGCCAATGACATCACAGACAGGGGATTGATTTCCAAAATATATAAAGAGCTTATACGACTCAACATCAAGAAAACAAACAACCAAATTAAAAAATGGGCAAAGGATCTGAACAAACGCTTCTCCGAAGAGGACATACAGAAGGTCCAAAGACACATGAAAAAATGCTCAACATCATTAGCCATCAGGGAGATGCAAATAAAAACCACAATGAGATACCATTTTACACCAGTCAGAATGGCCATCATCAACAAATCAACAAACAACAAGTGCTGGAGAGGATGTGGAGAAACAGGAACCCTACTGCACTGTTGGTGGGAATGCAGACTGGTGCAGCCACTATTGAAAACAGTATGGAATTACCTCAAAAGATTAAAAATGGAACTGCCTTTTAATCAGCGACTGCACTACTAGGACTATACCCGAAGAATCTTGAAACACCAATTCAAAAGGATGTATGCACCCCTATGTTCATTGCAGCACTGTTTACAATAGCTAAGTGCTGGAAACAGCCTAAGTGCCCATCTGTAGATGAGTGGATCAAAAAACTGTGGTACATTTACACAATGGAATACTATGTAGCAGAAAGAAAGAAGGAATTCCTGCCATTTGCAACAACATGGATGGAACTAGAGAGAATTATGCTTAGTGAAATAAGCCAGGCAAAGAAAAAAAAAATACCATATGATGTCACCTAATACAGGAAACTAAAGAACAACACAAACAAAGGAACTAAATAGAACAAAGAGCAGAAAAGCAGTCAATAGTGGGGAGGGGCGAGGGAGAGAAGGGGGATAAGTAAGGGAAGGATTTAGTCAAGGAATGTGTATAAATGAGTCATGGACATGGACAACGGGGAGGGATATGATTGCGGGAGAGGGGGTGGGTTGGGTGGGGGAGAGAAATTGGGGGAAAAGGGGACAACTGTAATTGAGAAACCAAAAATAAAAAAAAAATTTTTAAAAACTGATTTTATGTATAAGAGGGTAGTATTGAAATAGGATTCTGTAGTATTTTGTTCTAAGTCTTTGCATTTTGCTCTGTATTTCTTTAAAAAGTTCTCTCTAAAGGATTTACTATTTATATTTTCTCTATCCATGGAGTGTCATATTTGCATGTGTTTCTGTAACTGTGGGATAATGTTGAGTTCTTTTCCGCCTACCAGTGAGCATGTTGATTCTGTTCATGCGTAGCATTTCATGAGTGCACCCTCAGTGCTCGACCTCCCACACACACTGAGAGGGGTCTAGAATAATGGACTTCAGAAGCACAGGCTTTTCCCCAAAGATATATGATGCAATAGGAGAGACAGAATAGTTGTACACCTGTGGGCACACACATGAAAACACTCACCCAGTACACTGGACACTTGATAGACTTCTCCTGGGAGCTCTGAATAACATGGAGACCAGCTCTAGCATCTGACTCCCAGCTTCCCATTTGTGAGATCACCTGAAGTATATAAAATAGGCAAAAAGAAGCCAAAAAGGGTGTCATCATTATTGAAATGATAGCTGTCACTTAACTACATGTTTGTGATTGTCCAGGTACTGCTAAATTTCTTATATGCATTGTTCCATGGGTTAGGTAGCTATTATCCTCATGGAACTGGTGAAGACCCAGGGCATAAAGTTATCAGCCCTAATTTACAAAAGTTTGAAGTGGCAGAGTCTATATTGCAATACTTTGCAGGGGCTGTGGCTCAGGACTTCTCTTACTGTGAGCTTAAAGGAGCACATGATGTAAATTTGCAACATTCTGTCCACCGATTCCCCATATTAGAGAAGTGTATTGATGGCAACCTTCTGAAGTAAAGATATTTGAGGAGACTCTACCTGTCCTGCTTAGGATAAATGCCAGATGTGGGTGACTCATACTGTCCAAAAATGGAGGAAATGAGGAAAGGAAGGAAGGAAGGAAAAGGAGGGGAGAGAAGGAAAAGAAAAAAAAAAAAGAAAGAAAAAGAACAAGAAAAGGCCTTGTGGAATATTTTGAGGCATAGAAAAATAAAAGAAAAAGGAAGATAACATTTAAAATGCAAGGGAACAACATGCATCTGACAAAATAATGAGAAACAAGTAAATTTTAGAAAGTACCGGTAATTCTTACATAGCCTGTGTTTTGTGTCTTAAAATTCAGGGAAACATAGGCTTTTAAGTGACTGAGTGGTAAGTAAGGTCGATTGTGATGAAGAGAGAGGATGTCTGCAAAACTGAGGAAAAGAGCAGAGAATGGTGCATCGATCTTGGAGGCAAGAATTTGGGAGTGAGTCCTAGGTCCACCACTTATAGCTGTAGAACCTTGGACAAGCCCCTTTCCCCCTCTACTTCAGTGTTCTTATATATAATATGAGGTTATCTACTCAATAGGGTTGTTATAAGAATTTAAAATGAATTAGCAGAAACAAAGCATATACTAAAGTAACTGTGAAAAATCAACATTATTAAAAAATTGAATCCATAACAAAATTAAGATCTCTCAGAACCCAGAGGAAGGGAATAAAGTGATAAAGTAGAAAATATATATGTATGTGGACAATAGAGAATGGAGATTCACTAGGAGTGAAATTCATGTTTTTGAAAGAGACTAGAACAAATGCAATGGATGCTGCAAACAAAATGTAGCAGAATCTTTAGCTTAAAAAGGCTACACTCCAGGCTGGTATGGCTCAGTGAATTGAGCACCAGCCTGCAATTCAAAAGGTCACTGGATCGATTCCTGGTCAGGGCACATGCCTGAGTTGTGGGCCAGGTACCCAGTTGGGGGTGTGCGAGAGGCAACTGATTGATGTTTCTCTGGCATATCCATGCTTCTCTTGCACATCGATGTTTATCTCACACATTGATGTTTCTTTTCTTCTCTCTCTTCCTCCCTCCCCCCTCTCTGAAAATAAATAAGAAAAATCTTTAAAAAAATGGCTAAATACCAGGCCAATACCAGCCAAACTAGAAATAATCTTAAATGTTATTTATTAATTTTAAGGGTAGAAACAGAAATGATTTAATCAGGCAGAGAAGCAGGAAGTTTACCTGAAAGGGACAAAACTCTGCCAGGCCTTAGACTTGCTTTTGTGCACTATAGAATGCTGAAGGTGATAAAACAATATCTCTGTTGAAGGATACCACATGAGAATATTTTCACCCAGACAAGGTGGTGGTCATGTAAAAAGAAAATAAAAGTCATCCTGAGATTGACAATGATATAAAATAGTCCCATCCAAAAGCTACTTGAACAGTAAATGGCCTAGAGATTTACCTAGTTAGAAGTCAGCATAAAAAAAGTAATGGTATGAAAGTGCAAAAAGGAACAAAAAATTGGTTATTAGTTCTTGTCCTTGGCTGGGGCATCTAAGAACTTAGGGACTCTTGCTAGACCTACCAATTGAGTGGACAAAGCTGAGTGTGATTCTGATGAGCAGTCAGCACTGAGAACCACTTTACCACTTCTAATCAATCTGTAAAATATGTAAAATATGTACTGTATACAGATAATTAAGAAAGTGGGGAACATTGCCAAGGATATGTAAAAAGGATCCCATTATTCTTAAATTTATGCTAATTGATTTGAAAATATCAAACTTTTATAAGATATAAAAAATTTTAATAGGTGAAAAAGATTATTTTTCAGTGGCAGGATTCCAGTGTGTGTCTAATGTATGCATAAGTCCAATCAAAGTTATAATTGATTTTTTAGAAGTTGATAAATTGAGATTTTATCTGAAAGAATGAGCTGGTAACATAGCAAAGAAATTTTTAGAAACTGATTTTTGTGAAGGAGGTTTGTCCTACTGGTTGGTAGCACTTAATACAAATTAAAGCATTTGTACTGGCGCCTTATGAATAGAAGGATAAAGGAAACAGAATGGACGATTCAGAAACAGACCCAGTATTATTGAGATAAAAGGGATAATTCATCACAAAGATGTAACTATAAGTGTTTATGTGAGTAACAGGACTTCAAAAGATATGAAACTGAAACAAAAATTGACAGAACTGAAGGGAGAAACAGAGAATATCATAATCATAAATTTTAATACTTTTATCAATAGTTGATAAACAAACAGTAGTTTATAGACAAAAACCAGTATAAAACAGAAAATATGAGTAACACTACCAATCATCTTAATTTGCATTTGTATTTGTAGAATGTATTCAGTGACCTCAACAGAATTAAATGAGAATTCAATATTGTAAACATCTGAAATTTTTTGAAAGAAATTTCTCTGTAATTCAGATGGCAAAGACAAAACCACAAGGAACTTAGAAAGTAATTTGAAATGACTACTGGCAGCAAATACAGAACCACTAACTGATACCCTTAAAAGAACCAAGTGTATGTATCCTGCACTTTGGCATAACAGTTAAATGTCAGTCTATATATGCAAAGAAAATCATTGGCTGTTTTTTGTTGATGATCCTCGATATAATTTTACAACATTTTCAGCAGAAAAAAGAAACTGTCCACATTTAACAGTATCACAGTTAAAGTAGTAATTTTAAAACAAAACCAAACACAAGAGAAAACACACAAAACTGTTTCATATTAGTAAACAATGGTATTAAATATTTTCTGATTATAAAATCTATTTAAACTGGAATTCGGTCAGTGATACATGTATTAACCTCTTACATTATATTAATATAAAAATGAATTTTAACCCATTTATCAAAAGTTCATTCTGATTTAAGAATAACCTGTGTGGGTAAAAAATGGCTGGAGTGTGTTTAGTATTGTATGTCATAAAATATGTTGGATGCATGAGTAGTCATCAAGTAATTATAATTAGGTGTTAAAATATAAGTTTGAGCAGCGGACCCATAATGATAAATATTGGATAATAAAGTGAGGACAAATATATAACATTTTGAGAAATTTTGAAATCCAGTTTTAATTTTAATCTCCTTGCCAACATTAAGGGTATAAAAGAATCTAGTTGTTGGAGATTAAAGAGAAAGTTGTTGTTGTTTATGTTGTTTTAAGTATATTTTATTGATTATGTTGTTCCAGTAGTCCCAGTTTTTCTCCTTTGCTCCCCTCTGCCCAGTACCCTCCTACCCTCCTGCAATCCACCCCACTTAGTTCATGTCCGTGAGTCATGCATATAAGTACCCCCCTTTCCTATATTATTCTTAACTTCCCCTTGTCTATTTTGTACCAACTGATTATGCTTCTTAGTCCCTTCACCATTTCCCCATTTCTCCTCCCAGCTGATAAACCTCCAAATGATCCCCATACCTATGATTCTGTTCCTGTTCTGCTTTGCTTAGTTGGATTTTGTTTTTATTTTTTAGATTCAGTTGTTGATAGTTGTGAGTTTGTTGTCATTTTAGTGTTCACAGTTTTGATCTTCTTTTTCTTAAGTAAGTCCCTTTAACATTTTATATAATAATGGCTTGGTGATGATGAACTCTAGCTTTACCTTGTCTGGGAAGCACTTTATCTGCCCTTCCATTCTAAATGATAGCTTTGCTGAATAGAGTAATCTTGGTTGTAGGTCCTTGCTTTTCATCACATTGAATACTTCTTGCCTGCAAAGTTTCTTTTGAGAAATCAGCTGACAGTTTTATAGGCACCCTTTTATAGGTAACTCTGCTTTGCTCTTGGTGCTTTTAGGATTCTCTCTTTATCTTTCACTTTTGGCATTTTAATTATGATGTGTCTTGGTGTGGTCCTCTTTGGGTCTAGCTTGTTTGGGACTCTCTGTGCTTCCTGGAATTGTATGTCTATTTCCTTCACCAAATTAAGGAAGTTTTCCTTCATTATTTTTGCACATAAGATTTCAATTTCTTGCTCTTCCTCTTCTCCTTCTGACACCCCTATGATTCAGATGTTGGCACGTTTAAAGTTGTCCCAGAGGTTCCTAAGCCTCTCCTCATTTTTTTCAATTATTGTTTCCTCATTCTGTACTGGTTGTTTTTTTCTTCCGTATTTTCCAGATCATTGATTTGAACCCTTTCCTTCCCTTTACCATTGATTTTGTGTGGATTTTCCTTTGTTTCATTTAGAATAGCCTTCACTTCTTCCCTTATGCGTTTGCCATACTCAAGCATATCTGTCAAGCTTGTGAGCATCTTTATCACCAGTGTTTTTAACTCTGTGTCTGTCAGGTTGGCTATCTCATCATCTGTTAGGTTGGCTACCTTCTCATTGCTTAGTTTTCCCACTGGAACCTTGATCCGATCCTTCTTTTGGGCCATACTTCTCTGTCTTCTCAGCTTGATAGACTCCTGTGTTTGTTTGCCTCTGTGTCTTAAGTAAATTGTTTCTCTTGTTATGTTGTAAGTGGTGGAGCCTTAGGGATTCGTCAGTACAGGGCGACCTGTTCACCATGCTCTGACTCTGTATGTGGGGGAGGGGTCTGAGAGGGAACAATACCACTTGCTCAGCACTTGCCCCTTTTCCAGGCACTTCTCCCACCTCCATATGGGACTGGCACCCCTCTAGCTATTGCCCTGACCATCGTTCCCGGAGTGGATAGGTCTATGGATGGACGTTCTAGGACCATGGGGGCCCTTTAAAAAAAGTGGACTTTGCTGAGAGACTGGCAGTTTCTTCCTCTGCCCCAACCCCCACTGGTTTGCACAGTCAGAAGCAATGAGGTTTGATTTTCCCCAGTGCTGGGACTGTGAGCTGCGTGGTCTGGTCTGGGGCTGGGAACGCTCCTCAGGTGTCCCTCCAGACTCTTTAAAACACGTGACTGCATTTTCCGCCAACCTGCAACTGCTGCTGCTGCTGCTGCATCTGCAGCCGCCAATGCACCACATCTTCTCTGCCCCGGCTCTGCCCCTCCTACCTGTCTGGATGGGTATTTCTTCTTTATATCTTTGTTGGATTTCCATGCAGCTCGATTTTCTGGAACTTCTAGTTGTCTCTAGTTTTGAGTAGTTGTATTCTTTCTTAGTTGTGGAGGGAGACACAGCGTGTCTGTCTACGCCTCCATTTTGACTGGTGTTGTTGTTTTTAATTCAAGAGTAAATGCTCTTTGATAAAGTCTCTGGAGGGACTTGTGCTGAGTCCTGCCCCATCCAGTTGCTTCTCCCTTCATCTCAAGTCGAGAGAAACAGGCTTTAAGGACACAAATTAATGACTTAACAAGTTTCTCCTGAAGGCCATGGTGGACTGAATATAGGTGGAGATGGAAAAGCTGGAATCCTATGGCAGTGACAGCATGGAGGTCTCAAGAGTCATCTTGTACTGCCAGGTTTTGTTAGACAAAGACCCATGAGTGTTTCCTATAGGTTACATTGCGCCATAGACATCAAAAAGTGGGAATGAGATTGATTCAGGTCCTATTTAATAGAGAAGTCTTGAGAACATGTGATCTCAGCCCACAAAAACTACTTTCTAGATGCTACATAAGAAGTATATGCAGGGCCAGCCTCATGGGTGTGCAACATGTGCAGTTGCAAAAAGCCAGGCCCTAAGAAGGGCCCCATACTTGGTTAAATGGGGTGCTGTTACCATCTTGAAATTCTTAATTTTTTAAATAAACAGCCTTAAGTTTTCATTTGTTATTGGATCTACACAAATTATGTAGTCTGTCCTAAATTTATGACCGGCATTGCGGAAACTATGGATGAAGGGGTCTCAGCAGTGGAAGAAGGCATGGTCCTCTAAAGCAGGGGTCCCTGACCCTGGGGCCATGATGGGTCTGTGGCCTGTTAGAAACCTGTTCGAAGAGCAGGAGGTGAGTTTGAATGTAATGAGCTTGAATCATTCTGAAACCATCCTAGTCTCCCGCCCGACTCCCCCATCCATGGAAAAATTGTCTTCCACAAAACTGGTCCCTGGTGCCAAAAAGGTTGGGGACAGCTGCTCTAAAGTCACCACACACTCTATGGCGGAAGAGTAGACTTTAAATATTCACCACACTCATTGATAAGGCTAGTGAACCAGTCAGGTAGAATGTTCCTGCATCTTTGACCTCCATCTTCATATCATCTACCTCCAGTCCCTCCCAACCCAGAGAGGACTAAAAACAGCTTAGGAAAGAGGAGAAGATTTGGATACAAAGAGAGGTTCTCATGAACACTCCTGTCCCAGGTGGTACATCTTAACCTGCATCAGGTCCTAGCTGGGGAAGGTAAAGTGTCATACCACTGAAGCTGGATATTCTGATAGCCAAATGGAGACTGTTTTATGTTCTAAAGTGACTATAGGACTTGTATTAGATAAAAGTAATTAGAAAAACCATGGGACTTTTATAAATTTTCATCCAAGGGTGGGGGATGAACTACTATATTGAATAGAAATTAAAAGACAAGTGAAAGAGAAAAAGAAACTGCATTTGAAATTGCATCTCTAAAGTGATATTTTTCAGTGTATTGATGACATAAGAATCTATAAATATCAAATGCTCCTTGATTCATAAACCATGTTAACTTTTAAGTTTCAAATGATGCTCTGAAAACTAGCTTAAAATTAATGATGAAATCGTACTTTTTGTAATGCATCTACAAATTGATCTAATTTGGTAACAGGAAAAAAATGTTAGGTTTTTCCATTTGTCATTTACTTTTGTGTGTATCTAGGTGTTGGCTTGCTGACAGTGGTCTAAAAATGGAAAAGTTTAGCTCAATGTGGTTGCTTTTAAAGTGAGAAAATGTATGTAATATATCTTTAGAAAACACACTTAACATTTGGGACAATTACATTTTATTCATAATAAAGTAATTTCGTTTTCCACTAACAGTGACATAGAATAATTTTTGGGGGGGTGGGGGGACTCTTCCAAATGACTTGAATTAGAAAAATGTTGCTAGTTTTCAATATATTTCTACTGCTATTTTCCATTTTATGCAAAAACTGGATGTGGTAGGCTAATTATTGAAAATTGCATTTAATGTCACGTGGATGTGCAATTAACTTTGATGCTGATGGACTGACATTTAGAGTAAAACGAGGTTACATTCTTTCCTGGGATTCTGTGAACTATATTTTAGTTCCCTTCAATGATGAGATATTTACATGTTTGTAAAATTTCTGGAGGTTTTTTGTAGTTTTTCAAAGTTCGTAAAATGAGAATGAATTTTGACTAAAAAATTTTCATGAAATATTTTCTTTAGTAATTATCCTTATAAATTATTTTTAACTATATAAAACTTGTAGGAGTTTTATATTTTGTGACTTCATAAGTATTATGAAAAATATATAAGTTCTATCAACAGAGAATTTTATTTTTGAACTTTTGCTAAAACTTATTTTAGTTGTTGATCTTTCTGATTTTACTTTAAATTAGAAAGGGCTGTATCTAAAATTCAGATACTTAAAGGAGTAGGCATCATGGGGAAACTATATCTGTATCATTTGTGATTGAAAATACAATATTCTTAAAGGAAGAAAATTGAAAAGTAGATGCACTGACATGCCAGGCTAGTCCAGGATTGGGGTCAAATGCCCCTTATGTCTTGCTCTCCACCTAACATCATACACAAGCCATTACTCACAAGAGTTGTGAATACCATTTGGAAGAGTAATAACAAAACCTTCTTATAAATATCTTTTAACTTTTAATTTCTTTCTTCAGTACATTCCTCTGATTTTGTTCTAGGCTCGCAGGAAGGAGGTATTCATCCAGGAACGGTATGGAAGATTTAATTTAAATGACCCATTCTTGGCGCTGCAGAGAGACTATGAATCAGGTGCTGGTGATAAAGACAAGAAGCCAGTTTGTACCAGCCCCGTCTCCATTCTTGAAGCAGTCATGGCCCACTGTAGGAAAATGCAAGAAAGGATGTCCACAGAACTCACTGCTGCTGAGAGCAGACAAAAGAAGGTACTGAGACTTTCAAATAGTCATTTTCCCCATAATACAGTTTAGAATTCAGAGACCATCTCTGAGGTTATCCTTTGTTCTTCAATAGTGTATTTTCACAAAGATTTGGGATAAGTACTTAGAAATTCAAAATTCTGACAGATTCTTATGGTTTTTCTTCAAATGTCACTCAAAAATTTAAAAATACACTAAACCAGAAAAGATGTTTGACAAAGAAATTATGTTTTCCATAATGATGACTTTAATACTTCCTTTAAAATATGAATTTTTTCCTTTGAATTTCTCTTTTCTAGTGCCACAAGACATACTTAACTTCTAGGTGGGTGATCCAGTCATGCAACCACGACTCTGATCATATAGTGGCATTCCTGACAGCTGTCTCAAATATTTTTTTAAAACTGAAAATCATTTAAATTATTTCTTTGGAAAATGAAACTAGCATGAGGAGAATTAGAATGAAGGTTTGCCTGCAATCTGACTCCATGTCATCTTGAAGTCCTGGTTAGTCTCAGACTTGCCTCTGGGGTCTGATAGCTGTGTTTACTGAAGACCTCCAGGCTCCTGCTCACATGTGTTTCATTTAAACTGACTTCCTCCCCACTCCTTGCCTTCCCAACCAATACACACTTATTTATTGTGCATGAATAGATGGTTCAAAGAGTCCTGAGTGAAAAAGCTTACTGTCATCAGCCATGAGGAAATAAAAGTTTAAATTTTGTCTTTCTGATATGCAGCCAAGACTGCTCATTCCCTTTATTAGAAAAGGGAGTGAGGAAATCATAGAAGCTAATGATGTGTAGTGTAATTAGAACAAAAAGCAATATGTTCTATAAACCATCATTAAAGCATAAATTTAAATGTTTCTATTTGTCCTTTTCGGAGACCTCATTATAGCTGTTTGACAATTAACCTGAATGCACTATACTATAAATATTTGTGGTACTGTCGTTTAATGTGTATGTCTTTTCCATGTAATTATAGCTTTGCATTAACATATACATGTCAGTGTTCTGGTATGGGTGTTGAATAAAAGCAAACATTTTCATCAGCATGTCACATGGTAGAAAACTAAAGCACTGGGTAATATATTAAAGAAGAAAGAATTGCAGGCTTTCCATGGATGTGAGGTGGAATCAAAGAGTTACTTTGGATGTTGCAAACCTTCTGCAAAGCCTAGCAGACAACCACTGAGGTCCCCAGAGGTTGTGAAAAATCCCCACAAACCACATAAGCAAGACCCATTATATTTCAGCTGATGTCACTGAAGCTCATTTGTATTTCTTGGTTGAGACTCTTTTCAATTATGTTCTTAACATGTCAAATGAGCTATTTCATAATAAAGTATTTTTGCTGGGTTTTATGCTGTGTTATCAAAAATTTAAAAAATTTTGGTTTTCATTATAGTTTCCACTTAATATATAAAAATGCATACTTTTCTAAATTTTACTTCAGTTGTGTGTTTTATCTACCACTTCTCTTGTAGAAAAAGAAATAACTCATTTTGAGTTGAATCAAAGATTTTATTATCTAGCTAATTTTTAAAAAGTGCACTCACATCCTGTTTGTTTCTGAATGACTGGGTCATTTTCAACCTGGCTGGAAATGAAAGGAGATTGTTTCTGTCCTGTGGGTCCTGACAGGATAATATGAAATGAGCCAGTGATTTGTCTCTCCCATATAACGGGGACATGGTGGTCCTTTATCGGCAAACTCATTGGCTGTGTAGTCTTAGTGAAGGGTTGCTCTGATAGGCAGTGCTATCCTGTGTCCCTAAAGGACATTCCGCTCTGGAAGATTGTAGCCTGTAAGAAGAGTTACAGTTTGTACTCTTATCCTGGATCTTACAAAGAAAATACCACATCAGCTGATAAGACCAGAAACACCAAATCATCTCTTTAGCAATAAAATTACCTGTCACTTATAGTCCTGAAAGTAAATACTTCAACCAGACATCTTCACTTCTCTCGCATATAGAATACATTGAAGCTTTAGAAATCTAAAAGCAGTAAGTAAGACAAAAAATCCATTATTTTCAATGAGTCCAGTTCTTTAAATCACTGCTAGAGCAAGAGTCAGGGAAAGCAAAGGCCTCATTATCTACAATTCACGTATTTATTATCTGACAATGGGCATAGCTCTTGGGTAATTCTAAGACATTTGGCCTGAATGCTGCTCTAGTTGGCCTCTCCAGGAGGGAGAAGGGGTTCCATGCTCATTCGTGCGTTGGTTCCCACTGAGACTACTAATAGGAAGGTTAACTGGTAGTTCGTGTGCCAGGAAAATTTGGGCCAGAATCAATTTGGCAAATGGACTGAGCCCTTAAAGCCATTTTGAATAAGCTAATGAGTAATCATCATGGGGAACTTTGCCTCCAGTAATCTACTCCACATTTACAGCCAGTAACCTAGGGTTGAATGATATTTGGATTTTTATTATCTTGTACATCATCTGTTAATAGACTTTCTATCCTAATTTATTTTCAGTCATTTTATTCATACTTAGAAATCATAATTTCTAACCCTGAAACAAGAAAGACCATTTAGTTTGAGCAGGGCCTTTAAAAGTAAGAAGCCAAGATAAATAGGAAATTTAGAAAGGGGCAATATTTTTTTCACCACTGAAAAAAACTCGATGTAGCTCTGTGTATTGGGTATAGCTTCTTCTCAAGAAGTTTGGCATAATGAGGCCAGTTGCACAGTAATAGATGTATCGTGCAGGATTCTTAGTTGTGAGCAAATAAAGTCAGTATTTACTGAGTGAAGCAGAAAAAAGCATTTATTGCTTTTTTGGTTTACAGCATGGTAGAGCATGGCTGGGACAGCTAGAGGGCCAGTTCCTACCAGCCAACATTACCAATAACAAAGCTCACTGTAGATTTAGTTTTAAGTGGTGATGCTTTTGATCTTGATAGTCTGCAAGCTGCAGACTCCAGGTAGCACCACTGCCGTCATTGCTCTGGGTCTTGAGTGGTGCCTCACCTGGCCTTGCTTCTTTGCATCCCTCATTTCCCACTTGAAACCTAAGAACAGGTGTATTTGATTTGTTAAGCTTAGGCCCCATGCTCTCTCCTTGGCTACAAAAAAGACCAGGAAAGCTACTATTGGATATATTTTACTTCTGTAGGGGAGAATCACATGGTGGAGAATTCTAACACAGGAAGGAGCTTCAGGTGCTAAACAGCTGAAGAAATGACAATTTGATCAGAAAAGAATCATCAAATTATTTTAATTTCTTTCATATGTCTTCTCTTCCTCTTATAACTAATTGTACTGTTCTGCCACTTGTTTCAGTGCTCTGTACTTCATTATATAATGGTTTATAACATATAATTTAATTTTAAGTTGCTCTCTAGACTTCCATTCAAGGACAACATAAATTATCTAAAATAGCCTTTTTAGGAAGAGTATTGAGGACATTTTGTACATGAGTGATCGTTTTTAGCTCATGAGTCCTTTTTGTATGATTCATTGTTACATTTCAACTTGCATTTTGACTCCCCAGGCACATTGCAGCGAGCATTAAGGGGGAGCTGGCTACTGAGGTCTATGGCTCTGAGCAGAAACTTAGAGCAGACGGCAGTTCACCTGATCCACCATGTCTTGTGTTCCCTCTCTTGAAACTCTAGATTGAGAGAAGGATACAGATGATATCTGCAGAGCCCAAGATGCTGACTGGGAGCTCCAGCCCCTATAAAGAAAAAAAAGTTATTTTAATATATTTTCTTATTTATTTGTTTACCAGTATTGGGCAGGTGGGAGAGGTTGTAGTTTCAGAAGAGGACAAAGCTGTTGTGTGTATTAAAAGATATGGGAAGGGTATAATTAAATGTCATAAGAATAGTGTGTGGTTGTCACAAACATGCATTCTGCTCTCTCATTGTATGAATGAGCATAGTTGCTTCCCTCTGTTTTCCTCTTTGAATTAGAACCAATTGCCTTTACATTGCTGCTCTGCAATCATCTACATAGTTTTCTCTTTCATTTTGTAAAAACATTATTTGGTTTTCAAATATTAAAGCAACTTGGATTCTTGAGGTAAACGTCAGTGGGTCACCTTTTATTCTTTTCATTTATTGCTGGATTCAGTCTGCGTATATTTTGCTAAGGAGTTTTGTGTCTGTTCATGAGTGATAATTTTTCTGTAAATTAAAAAAAAATATTTGAGTGCTTTGATTGATGGTAATTCTAGGTTTATATAGTGAATTAGAAGCATTCTCCCCTATGTTTTCTGGAAGGCTGTGTATATGTTTGCCATTATTTCTTTCTTTGATGTTTGGTAGAAGTCACCAGTAAACGCCATTTGAGGCAGGAGTTTTCTTTGAGGGAAAGTTACTTGTGAATTTAATATATTTAAAAGATATAAAGCCAGCCATTTAATTTTCTGTGCTATTTATGTCAATTCTGATATAAAGTGTGTTTCAGAGAAATATGATTTGTTGAATTTGTTGGGACCAAGTTATTCATTATTCTTAAATATTCATTCTGTAGTGATTATCTCCATTTTTATGTTGGTTATTTGCAATTTGTGTTTTTCTGTAGTAACCTGTTCTAAATGTTGAACAATATTATCAATCTTTTAGAGGAAAGACTTTTGGCTTTAATTTTTCTATTCTCTGTCTTATTTCATTTTTTACTTTTGTTATTTCTTCTATTTTGTATTTAATTTGCTTAACTTTTCATAGCTTCTTAAGGTGAAATTCAAGTGATTGAGATAACTCTTCCAATATAAGCAATTATAAAAATATAAATTTCTTTCTGTCCTCTGCTGTAGTTATCTTTAAATACTCCCACAAATTTTGGTATGTTCTGTTTTTATTTTCATTCAGCCCCAAATGTATTTTAATTTCCCTTGTAATTTCTTTTAAAACATTTTTTACTATTTAGAAGTATGTTGTTTTACTTTTGAATTTTGGGGTTTCTTAATATCTTATTCTGATTTATTTATAATTTAATTTTACTGTGGTCAGAGAACATTCTGTAAGATTTTAGTCTTCTGAATTTTTTTGGTCGTTTTGAATAGCTTAGCAAGTGCATCTGAAAAGACTACATCTTCTATAGTCTTAGAATATTCTGTTCCATAATGTCAGTTAGGCCATGGCATGTTCATAGTATTATTAAGATCTAAATTCTTGCTAATTTTCAAAAAGATTTTACTTATTTTTAGAGAGAGGGGAAACAAGGGAGAGAGAGTGAGAGGAAGAGAAACTTCAAAGTGCAAGAGAAACATCAATCGATTGGTTGCCTCTTGCATGCCCCCCAACTGGGGACTTGGCCTGCAGCCCAGGCATATGCCCTGACCAGGCATCAAACCATCAACCTTTCAGTTTGAAGGATAACACCCAACCCACTGAGTCACACCACTGAGGGCTATTCTTGCTGATTTTTAATCTAGTGGGATTTTTTTTTTTTTTGGTCTTTTTTTGTTTTTGTTTTGAGAGAAGATAGCTATCTTATATTTTTCTATTTCTCCCTTTGATTCTGTCAGTTTTCACTTCATATAGAGATAATAATTCAGCCATTATTTATATCATAATTTCTCTGCATATTATGTATTTTTTCCCCTCTGTTTTTAAGCTTGTTTCTTATCTTTGTTTTCAGCATTTTTACTATAATGTGCCTAGGTATGATTTTCTTTATATTTCTCCTGCTTTGGGTTGCTAAGGTTCCTAGACTGTAAATTAAAAAAAAAATCATATTTGTAATTTTTTTTGCTATTTTTTTCTTTTAATATATTTTTCTTCCTCATTTTATCTCTTCTCTTTTAAACTCCACTTTTGTGGAATTTAGACCGCTTTATATTATCTTACAGGTTACTGATGTGCTGTTCACTTTTGTCAATCTTTTTTTTTTTTTTTTATGTCTCCTAAAGTGGATACTTTCTTTTGCTGTATTTTCAAATTCATTGTCCTTTTAAATTTTACTCTCTCAAATCTGTTAGCCCATTTGGTGAATTTTTAAAAAAAATTTAGATATTATGCTTTTTATTTCTAAATATTCATTTAATTATTTTTGTTTCCATTTCTATGCCAAGATTCTCCTTCTGTTCTATCAGTGTGACCATATTTTCTTTGATAATGGCTGCTTAAGGTCCTTATTTTCTAATTCCAACATAAATCATCTTGGACCCAATTTATATTTGAGTACATTTCTTTCACAATGCATGACTTAAAAAAATAAATTATTTACCTCTCTAGTAATTTATTGTATACTAAACATTATGGATGATATGCTACAGATCCTAGATTCTGTTATCTTCTGAAGAATGTATTTTGTTCTAGGAAGCAGTGAACCTGGTAAGATTCATATCCACACTCTGTCTCCTTACATTTGGCAATAACTAAAATGTTTGCTGAGTTCTCTCAGTCACTCAGCAGGCAACTCTGTCATTTAGTGTGGCATCTCCCTGAGGAATGTGTAATTCAAGGGTCAACCAAAGAGGCTGGTGGTTTAATTGTGGCAGCCTCAGTTTCATCTTCTGCTTTCTCAGACCAGAACAAGAGGTGCTGTGTGCTTGAGCTCCTGCTGCCAGTGCTGTCAGGACAGAGAATTGCCCTCATATAAAAAGCTACACAATGGCAAATCTCATCCAGTACTGTTGGCTCCTTTCTTATTTCAACTACTTTTATTGTTCTCCAGAGCCTTCAAGTAGTTATTTTTTATATTTTTCTAAGGTTCATAATTATATGCAGGAAAGATATTCTAAATTAGTTATTTTACCATTACTAGTAGGGGAAATTTCTCTGTTGTACTTCGTAATTGTTGAATTACAACTGCTATCTAACTTACAAAACATCCATCCAAATGTCCAATGTGGACAATTCTCTAGACTCTTGTTTACCTGTAAATATCTCTTCAGAGGAAAAATAATGTGCCACAGTGAAACATTTTTTAAAAAGTATATATTATTGATTATACTGTTACAATAGTTCCAGCCTTCTCCCCTTTGTTCCCCTCTGCCCAGCAACCCCCTCCCCCAGCAATCCCATCCCCCCCAGTCCATGCTTATGGGTCGTGCATACAAGCTCCCTGGCTTCTCCCCTTCCTACATTATTATTTTAAAAATTAATTAATTAATTTTTTATTTTCTTTATATATTTATTTATTTATTTTGGTCAGATGGCAAAGAAGAATATTTTTGCCACAGCTTTCTTTTATTTTACTTTTTAATTTTTTTTATTTTTGGTTTTTCAATTACAGTTGTCCCATTTTTCCTGCATTTCTCTCCCCCACCCAGCCCATCCCTTCTCCCATAATCATATCCCTCCCTGTTGTCCATGTCCATGAGTCATGTATACACGTTCTTTGACTAAACCCTTCCCTTAATTATCAATCCCCCCCCTCAAACTTAAGACCCTTTATAATCTTATAAAGAACAATGGGTGATGGTATCATGCTCCTCTAGCTGCTTCGAGCTGGACATGGTCGTTGTCCTACCTACCCTTGGGTCCAGAAATCCCTAATAAGAGTGGGGGTGTAGAGGAGAGGGAGGTCTTCCCACATGGGGAAGGATCGTGCAGACTCCAGGTCAGTTGGCTGTTCCCGGACAACGGCGTGCTTGGTTTAACAGGCTGGCATCCTTGTTGTGTTCTGGGGGCAACAGATTTGGCAAAAAGGGTTAAAAGACATCATTCAGTCCATAACCACTAGAAGACAAAAGGCAGGGATTAATTTTTCAAGGTTCCACATTAGGGAAAAAAAGGGCTTCCTTGGAGGAATGTGTGCCAGGCACATCATACCTGTCTAAAACACTTTTGCCCACTATACTTAGTTTAGGCTGATGGCCATTCTGAGTGGTGTGAGTTGGTATCTCATTCTGGTTTTTATTTTCATCTCTCTGATGGCTAGTGATGTTGAATATTCTTTTACATATCTATTGACCCTCTGTATGTCTTCTTTGAAGAAGTGTTTGTTCAGGTCCTTTGCCCGTTTTTGAATTGGGTCGTCTGTCTTCTTGGTGTGGACTCATGTATGTTCTTTATATATTTTGGAGATCAATCCCTTGTCTGAGGTATCATTGGCAAATATATTTTCCCATATGGTTGGTCTCCTTTTCATCTTGCTGATGTTTTCTTTAGCTGAGCAGAAACTCTTTAGTTTGATGTAGTCCCATTTGTTTAATCTTTCCTTTATTTCCCTTACCTTAGGAGATACATCAATGAAATTGTTGCTATGCGGGATATCTGAAAATTTTCTGCCTGTTTTCATGTAGGTCTTTTATGGTGCCACACCTTACATTTAAGACTTTGATCCATTTTGAGTTTATTCTGGTATATGGTGTAAGTTGGTGGTATAGTTTCATTTTTTTTTTTTGCATGTCCCTGTCCAGTTCTCCCAACACCATTTGTTGAAGAGACTCTTCTCCATTTGATGTTCCTTCCCCCTTTGTCAAATATTAGTTGATCATATAGATCTGGGTTTATTTCTGGGCTCTCTATTCTGTTCCATTGGTCTATATGTCTGTTCTTATGAAAGTACCAGACTGTTCTGATTACTGTGGCCTTATAGTATAGTTTGATATCAGGTATTGTGATTTCTCCTATTGTGTTCTTCTTCCTTAAGATTGCTATGTCCATTCGAGCTCTTTTATGGTTCCATATAAAGTTTTGAAGTATTTGTTCTAGGTCTGTGAAATATGTCATTGGTATTTTAATAGGGATTGCATTGAATCTATAAAATGCTTTGGGTAGTATGGACATTTAAATGATATTGTTTCTTCCCATCCATGAACATGGTATATGCCTCCATTTATTTGTATTTTCCTTAATTTCTTTCTTCAGTGTTATGTAGTTTTCTGAGTACAGGTCTTTTACCTCCTTGCTTAAGTTTATTCCTAGTTATTTTATTTTTCTAGTTGCTATGGTAAATGGGATTTTTCTTTCAGTTTCTATCTCTGAGATTTTATTGTTGGTGTACAGAAATGCCTTCGATTTCTGAATATTGACTTTGTACCCTGCTATTTTGCCAAATTCACTTATTATATCGAGTAGTTTTTTAGTGGAGTTTATAGGGTTTTCTATGTACATTATTATGTCATCTGCAAATAATGACAGTTTTAATTCCTCTTTTCCCATTTGGATGCCTTTTATTTCTTTTTCTTGTCTGATTGCTGTGGCTAGAACTTCCAAGACTAAGTTGAATAGGAGTGGAGAGAGTGGACATCCTTGTCTTGTTCCTGATCTCAGGGGCAGTGCTCTCAGTTTTTGCCCATTGAGCATGATGTTGGCTTCAGGTTTCTCATATATGGCCTTTATTATGTTGAGTTATGCTCCCTCTATTCCCATTTTGCTGAGTGTTTTCATCATAAATGTGTGTTGTACTTTATCAAATGCTTTTTCTGCATCTATTGGTATTATCATGTGGGTTTTCTATTTCATTTTGTTTATGTGGTGTATTATGTTTATTGATTTGCGAATATTAAACCATCCTTGCATCCCTGGGATGAATCCCACTTGATTGTGGTGTATAGTCATTCTAATGTGTTGTTGGATTCGGTTTGCCAATATTTTGTTGAGGATTTAGCATCTATGTTCATCAACGATATTGGACTGTAGTTTTCTTTATTGTGTTTTGACCTGGTGTTGGAATTACGATAATGCAGGCTTCATAGAATGAGTTTGGGAGTTTTCCTTCTTGGATTTTTTGGAATAGACTGAGAAGGATAGGAGTTAGTTCTTTCCTAAATGCTTTGTAAAATTCACCTGTGAAGCTATCTGTTCCAGGGCTTTTGTGTGCTGGGAGTATTTTGATTACTGCTGCAGTTTCACTGGTTGTTATTGGTCTGTTCAGGCTTTCCTTGATTCAGGTTTGGAACATTATATGTTTCTAGAACTTTGTCCATTTCCTCCAGGTTGTCAATTTTTTTGTGATACAGTTTTTCATAATAATGTCTTACAACCCTTTGTATTTCTGTGTTATTGGTTGTGATTTCTCCTTTTTCATTTCTGATTTTATTTATTTGGGTCCTCTCTTTTTTTTTTTATGAGCCTGGTTAAAGGGTTGTCAATTTTGTTTATCTTTACAAAGAACCAGCTCCTGCTTTTGTTGATGTTTTGAATTTTTTTTTTTTTTTTTTTTTTTTTTGGTCTCTATGTCATTTAATTCTGCTCTGATCTTGATGATTTCCTTCCTTCTACTTGATCTGGGCTTTGCTTCTTGTTCTTCCTCTAGTTCTTGTAGCTGTAGGGTTAGAATTTTTATTAGAGATTCTTCTATCCTTTTTAGGTAGGCCCGTATTGCTATGATCTTTACTCTCAAGACCGCTTTTGCTGTATCCCATAGGTTTGGGGCTGTTGTGTGTTCATTATCATTTGTTTCCAGAAACTTTTTGATTTCTTCCTTGATGTCATTGTTAACCCATTCTTTATTTAACAGCATGTTATTCATTCTCCATGAGTTTGAATGTTTTCGACTTTTTTTCTTGAGGTTGATTTCTAGTTTCAAGGTATTGTGATCTGAGAAGATGCTTGATATAATTTCAATTTTCTTGAATTTGTTGAGGCTTGTTTTGCCTCCTATCATGTGGTCTATCTTTGAAAATGTCCCATGTGCATTTGAGAAGAATGTATATTTTACTTCTTTGGGGTGAAAAGTTCTTTATATATCAATTAAGTCCATTTTGTCTAGAGTGTTCTTCAATGCCTCAATATCCTTGGTGTTTCTTTTCTTTGAAGTTCTGTCCATTGTTGACAATGGTGTATTAAAGTCCCCTACTATGAGTGTGTTGCTGTTGATATATTTTTGTAGTCTTCTAATATTTTTCTTATATATTTTGGTGCTCCTATGTTGGGTGCATATATGTTTATAAGGGTTATATTTTGTTGATGGATTTTTCCCTTAAGTATTATGAAATGTTCTACTTTGTCTCTTTTTATGGCCTTTGCTGTGAAATCTGTTTTGTCTGATATAAGTATTGCTACCCCAGTTTTTTTTTCATGTCGATTTGCTTGGAATACTTTTTTCCATCCCCTCACTTTCAGTCTGCGTAGATCTTTTGCTTTGAGGTGTTTCTCCTGTAGACAGCATATATGTGGGTCATGTTTTCATATCCATTCCGCTAACCTATGTGTTTTAATTGGAGCATTTGATCTATTTACATTTAAGGTTATTATTGACATGTATTTATTTATTTCCCTTTGTACTGATGTCCCTCTCCCTCTCTTTTTTTCTTTTTCTTTTTTTGTTACAGCATTCCCTTTAGCATCTCTTGCAATGCTGGTTTGTTGGACATGTATTCTTTAAGTCTTCTTTTGTCTGAGATATTCCTTATTTCACCTTCCATTTTGAAAGAGAGCCTTGCTGGGTAGAGTAGTCTTGTTTGTAGACCTTAGTTTTTCATTGCTTGGAATATTTTTTCCATTCCCTTCTGGCTTGTAGCGTTTCTGTTGAGAAGTCAGTTGATAGCCTTATCGGAGCTCCCTTGTATGTTATTTGCTGTTTTTCTCTTGCTGCTTTTAGGATTCTCGCTTTGTCTTTGAATGTTGCCATTTTAATTATGATGTACTTTGGAGTGGGTCTTTTTGGATTCATCTTCATTGAGACCCCTCTGTGCTTCCTGGATTTGCATGACTTTTTCTCTCATCAAATTGGGAAAATTTTATGTCATTACTTTTTCAATCAGGTTTTCTATCCCTTTTTCCTCTTCTTCTCCTTCTTGTATCCCTATGATTCTAATGTTGTTTAGTCTCATGTTGTCTTGCCATTCTCTTAAACTCTCTTCGTTCTTTTTTGATATTTTTTCATTTTGTTGTATTGTCTGGGAATTTTTTTCTGCATTCTCCTCTAACTCACTTATCCGAGCTTCTCCTTCGTTTATCCTGCTTTTGATTGATTCTACTGTGTCCTTCAGTTCAGAAATTGTATTCTTCATTTCTTCGTGGTTCTTATTAATAATTTCTATGTCCTTTTTTATGCTGGTGTACTTCTTCATAAGTTCCTTGTAGCTTCCCTGCAATTCTTTTTTGTTTCCTTGGAGTTGTAGGTAATTTCCCTGAAATTTGTTGTAGTTTTCTCTGAGATTGTCAAGGTCTTTGAGCTTCTTTATAACCATTCTTTTGAATTCCATGTCTGATACTTGACTTATTCTATTCCATCTATCTCTTTTTCTGGGGATTCTTCTTTTCCTTTCATTGGGAGGTTGTTTCTGGTGACACATTTTTAAATAGCACAAATTTTTATTATAAACTGAAAACATTACATTTTATTGCAAGGCACAATGGTGCATGCTTTACATGTACTGCTGTATTTAATCTGTAATAATTATTTTTCCTCTATTGTGTGGATAGTTCATTTCGTTTTCCCCTTAAGATGTCTGTAATAGCACTTAGTTGTCTTTTTAACTTCATTCCAAACAATTTTGGTAGATTGTATTGTGACAGCTGTCACTTCAGCATGTGTTTTAAAGAAAACATCAAAACTGGTGAATTTTTGCGTAGCTGTTTAATATTGAATATGAAAGAAAATACACAACATTTTTGGCATGTTATGCTTTATTATTTTGAGGAAGGTAAAAATGCAACTAAAATGCAAAAAAAAAAAAAAAAAAAGAAGAAAAGATTTGTGCAGTGTATGGAGAAGGTGATGTGACCAATTGAATGTGTCAAAGGAGGTATGCCAGGTTTTATACTGCAGATTTTTTGCTGGATGATGATCTACAGTTGGATATACCAGTTGAAGTTGGCAGCAATCAAATCGAGACATTAATTGATAACAATCAACGTAATACCACGTGGAAGATAGCCAACATACTCAAAATATCCAAATCAATGAAGTTATGGAAAAAGATGAAAAATGTGTCTTCATTTTATGGGTAAAACTAAATGGACTTTTTGGCCAACTCAATACTATATCGTTTTAAAAAAATTATTGATTGAGTTTAGAGAGAGAGAAGAAGAGGGAGGGAGGAAAGGAGAGGGAGAGAAACATTAATTTACTAATTCTTGTACATGCTCTGACTGGTTGATCAAACTTGCAACCTAGGCATGTTGGGACAATGCTCTAACCAACTGAGCTAACTGGCCAGGGCCTTGTCTCTTAGTTTGTCAAGCACAAAACTTTTGTGTCTAGGCCGAAATGGTCAAAAAATTTTTTAATGTAAAAATTTATTTTTTAAAATATGGGGGTATGTTTATATACTAATTGGAAGGGGCTAGTAGAGAAGGGGATGTTTAATATTTATAAAGAGCAGTGTGACAAGTAATTGCAGCAAGTCTCAGAGGTGACAGGAGAGAATGAAATTAATTGCTGAAGAATGCCTGACCTTCAACAGATGGAAACCTTTCTCCCCAAGAGTGAAGAGGAGAACATATGGATTAGTGTGGCTATAAAAAAGCCTAACACAGGATACAGGATGTAGAAGACAGGGTGTGAGTTAGTCTGAATTGTCTTGTTAAACAAGTCTATTAGAATAGACAGAGTCAGTTGAGTGGTCAGTGGGTGAAGTTTGGGGGAGAGTGGCAGAGTTATTTACTTATTTATTTTAAAAAAAGATTTTATTTATTTTTAGAGAGAGAGGGAGAGAAAAATTGATTGGTTGACTCTCACATGCCCCCATTTAAGGACCTGTCCCTCAAACCAGGCATTTGCCCTGACTGGGAATTGAACTGGAAATCTTTTGGTTTGTGGGACAATGGCCAACCCACTGAGCAATACCAGTCAGGGCAGAGTGGCAGAGGTTTAAATATCCCATGAAGTAAACTCTACAAGAAGCTAAACAGAGTTAGGTAAAGTAATAGATGATTGGGGTTCAGAGCTCAGTTGAATTTGGAGCCATGTGTTTGTAGGTGCATCAGTTATGTGTTTCTTTTGTATTCTGTCTGTGGTGAGATTAAAAAGGACTCATGTTAGTCTGAGATAATATTTATAAGGCACAAATAATGCAAGAACAAAGATACAAATGAATTATGGGAGAGTTATAATATAGTTTTCTACATAAATATTTGAGATTAGTTGAGTTTATCTTGTGTTGGAAGTCTGTCTTCAATTTGATTCTGAAGTGTAAGATGAAAGTTACCATTTCAAAAATAAAGTTTGATGACCCATATTGAAGAAATTCGATGGCCAAGCTGTGTGATGTGGTGAGAAAAGCTAGAGACAAGTAGAACCTTGAGTAAGTTTCATGATTCTGACACTGAGTAACTGGATGACGTTAGGCAAATAACAAGTTGGCCTGTAGTTACTTGTTTTGTAAAATGAAGGTAGCCCTCAGAATTCTGCAAGACATCTGTGGGAGGTAAATTATGAAACTCATATTTTAAAAATAAGCTGAAAACTGATATACTTTCTTCTCTTTCCTGAATTACTCTAAGGATAGGAGGTGCTAATACATGCTATATTTCAAATTTTCTTGTTCTAATTTTGTCTATGCCTTCCACAGGAACCTATTATTTGATGCATTTAGAAAAGTTAAATGTGCTTTAACTACAAATAAGTTAAATTTCCTGCGTTACTCAGATGAATAAAACATGCATATATAAATATAGTATATGATGGCACTATTATTCTCCAAATCTTACCTAATCTACTTATAAAGTCACCCCCCAAATTTTATATAGTAGAGTAGAGGATATGTGAACAAACAAAGGACTCTAATTTTTCTTGGAGAATTATCTGTATTCCTGATCACTTACTTATAAGACCCATTGCACTGCTATTCAACTACTTTTTCAAAACAGGAAGCACCCAAAGTAAATGAATAATATGCCAGACTTCTTTCTGGGCCATGAGCCAGTCTCTTCTTTTGGTCATTGCCTAGTGCAAGAGCGCCCTACATGAAGATGTATGGCGGCATTCTAGGCAGTGAGAACAGCAAGGTCAAAGACTGAGGCAAGACCATATTAAAGAATGTTCAAGTCACTCAAGAGAAGCCATTGTAGTGGGAACTAAGTGTGCAAGTGAGACTGAAGTAAAATGAGGTCAGAAATTGGATTCACTGACATTGACTATAGTTCTAATAAGATATTTCTTAGGCTCTTTATAATTTTCAAAGAACTTTCATATATAATTTTATATGATCTCTGCTGCAACCCCTCATGAGAAGCTTGAAGTTAAAAAAAAATGCTAAGTAATACTATTAGAAAATATAGGAGCTTAGAATATAACTGAAGTCTGCTGTTTACTGAACTCTGCTGTGATTTGAAGCATGAGATTACTATTTTCTATAGTTAACTTTAGTTGATCTAAGAAAATTATATATTAGTGTAACTTAGATGTTTCTCATAAAGTCATTTACATCTATTTTCTCATTTTAATGAGTCTAAAAACAGTATCTTTCATATTATAGCACATTTTGAAAATGTGGTATTTTGGCTAACCCACCATGTAATTGTAAGAAAATTAACAAAACTTCAAAAGAAACACTTGTTTCGCTAAAAGAATTCTCTGCATATTAATAGAGCTGTCCTGTGAATTTCTTTCAGCTGGAGATGGAAAAGCTTCATCTACAAACCCTTGAGCAAGAGCACAAGAAGCTGACCTCTCGTCTGGAGGAAGAGCGTGGCAAGAACAAGCACGTTGTCCTGATGCTGGTGAAGGAGTGCAAACAGCTCTCAAGCAAAGTAATAGAGGAGGCCCAGAAGCTAGAGGAAGTAATGGCTAAACTGGATGAGGAAAAGAAAAAGACCAGTGCATTAGAAGAGGAACTCTTCGCTGAAAAACGAAGAAGCACCGAAATGGAAGCTCAGATGGAAAAACAGCTCTCTGAGTTTGATACTGAACGGGAACAGCTTCGTGCCAAGCTGCACCGAGAAGAAGCACACACCGCTGACCTCAAAGAGGAAATAGACAAGATGAAGAAGATGATTGAGCAACTGAAAAGGGGAAATGACAGCAAACCAAGCCTTTCTCTTCCCCGGAAGACAAAAGATAGGCGTTTGGCTTCCATATCTGTGGGAACAGAAGGACCTATGACAAGATCCATTGCTTGCCAGACAGACCTAGTGACTGAAGGCACTGACCATGTGAAGAAGTTGCCTTTGACTGTGCCCATAAAGCCTTCCACAGGGAACACCCTAGTTTCTGCAAATGCAAAAGGGAATGTGTGCACCGATGCCACCTTGGTCAGACCAGGTATTGACAGGCAGGCTTCCCATGGTGACTTGATTGGGTCTTCTCTGCCCACTGTTCCACCTCCAAGTGCAAACAGAATTGAAGAAAATGGATCCAGCACTGGCTCAACACCAGATTTAACAAGTTGCACACCCCCACTTCCCAATAACGCTGCCCGTCCCACCATGCAAACACCAAACACAGCTCCCCAGAGTTACTCACAAGCTCCACCTGTGCACAGTTTACATTCACCATGTGCCAATGCGTCTCTGCATTCAGGTCTAAATGTGCGGATCCAAGCAGCTAGGTTTAGATTCCAGGGCAATGTTAATGACCCAGACCAAAATGGAAATACTACTCAAAGTCCTCCATCAAGAGATGTCTCTCCTACAAGCCGTGACAACCTAGTGGCCAAACAACTGGCTCGGAATACTGTGACCCAAGCATTGTCAAGATTTACAAGCCCTCAAGCAGGAGCACCCCCAAGGCCTGGAGTGCCCCCCACAGGGGATGTTGGCACTTACCCTCCAGTAGGTCGGACCAGCGTAAAGACTCCTGGTGTAGCACGAGTTGACAGAGGAAACCCTCCTCCTATCCCTCCAAAAAAGCCAGGGCTCTCCCAAGCTCCTTCTCCACCCCACCCCCAATTCAAGGTTATCATGGATAGCAGCAGGGCCTCCAGTGCTGGGGCCAAAGTGGATAACAAAACTGTGGCTTCCCTTCCTTCCAGTTTACCCCAAGGGAACAGGGTCATAAATGAGGAGAACCTCCCTAAATCATCCTCCCCTCAGCTTCCACCAAAACCATCCATAGATTTAACTGTGGCAC